>NC_079303.1:6556470-7156470 GCF_023638135.1 Falco biarmicus | reverse complement strand
CCCAGCAGCCCCGCGCCGCACCGGAGCCGAGCGGACCCCGCGCACCGGCCGCCATGTCGCGCCGGCCGCCCAGCCCCCGGGCCGTGAGCGCCGCGCTGGGGCAGCCGCCCGCGCCCGCCGGCCACTTCATCGACGGAGCGTTTTACGGCGTGTCAGAAATGCCCTAAAAATACAGGTTCTTTCCCCGGCCCGCAGGCCCGGCTGCGCCGGGGCACCCCGCCGCTAGGCCGCCCGCCCTGGGCTGTGGCAGCGCGGGCCCCCGCCCGCCGCCGGACTACACTTCCCGGCGATCCGCCGCGAACTACGGCCCCCGGGCCGCGGCGCCTGCGCGCTGCCGCCTGGCGCTCGGGCCATTTAAATGTGTGTGAGGGAGACTGTGAAATGGCTGCGCAGGTCGCTGCGGTGCGCGCAGTGTCCCGGGCCCCGGAGGAGCCGCCCCCACTGCCCCCGGGGGACCGGCCCGGCCGGCCTCGCGGCGGCGGGCGGCGGCGGCGGGGCCCCCCCGGCGAGGCGGCGGGCAGCAAACGGGCCCGGCTGAGCCAGCCGCTGCTGGCGGGGCCCGGCCCGACGGAGCCGCTGCCCCCGGCCGCCCTGCCCGGCCTGCCCGCTGCCGCCGGGCTCTTCACCTTCTCCCCGCTCAGCCTGCCGCCGCCCGCCGCGCTCGAGGAGCGCCGCCACCACCACCACCGGCATCGCCCCGCCGCCGGCCCCGAGCCCGGCCGCCTGGCCGCCGGGCAGCCGCAGAAGGCGCGGCGGGGCAGCCCCGCGGACGGGGCGGCCGGGCGGCCCAGCAAGCGAGGTGAGGCGCGGGGCCGGGGGGGGGTGTGGGTGGGTGGGTAGAGGGCCTGACCGCCCGCCGCCCGCGCACCGGGACCGTCGGTAGCTCGACCGGCAGGGATCGCCCCGGCGGCGGCCCCGTGCCCGCCCGGCCCGGCCCAGCTCGGCGGCGGAGCGGGGGCGGGGGGCGCGGGCTCGGCCGCCCGGGCGAAAGTGGGAGCGGGGCGGGCGCGGGCCGCGCTCGAAGCCCTCAGCGCGCCCCTGCACCTTCGTGCGGAGGCGAGCGCGGCAGCGTGGGCAGCCCCCGGGCCTGGCGGGGCCGCTCCGGGCCGCGGCGGGCACGTCTCCTCCCGCGGGCGGCCGCCCCCGGGGCCGGGCCCTCGCCGCAGCGCTGCGCTCCGCGGGTCGCGGCGCGGATGCGTTGTAGGGAAGGTTTCACCTAGCGCTGCCTGCCTTGGCGTGTGCTGGATCCCAGGAGCCGCCGCTTTGGCAGCGGGTGGCGGCGGTGTTTGGTTTTGGTGGTTTGTTTTCGTTTTATTTTTAAATAAATGCCCTGAGATTTCCCTAACAGGAAAGCCAAAACGTCTCTGGATTTTGTTTTTTGGGGGTGTATGTGTGTGTGTCTTTTTTTTTTTTTTTTTATTACACTACCGAATGACTGCTCTGGTTCTGCTTGCAAATTTGTGGTAGTAAAAAGCCTTTTGGTGAGAGCAACGCAGATTAAAAGCAATTGCAGAAGCTGCTGTAATAAATATATTTATGTTGTGACTTATACTTCAGGAGCGTCCGTGGAGGTGTTGTGCCAGAGATCAGAGATGCAGGCGCGTGCAGGAGTCGGGTCTGTAGCACAAGCTCCAGGTAGTGCCGTCTTAAGAACGGGCAAAACTATTGTGAGGAGAGACTTCTCACTGGTGGTTAATGCATCTAAACCACGATATCTGAATAACGATGCTAAAAGCTACTGGATAGTAAGCTTCAAAGTTTAGCTTGATACATGTCGATAAAGCTACAGAAGCAGTAGATCTTCCTAGACAGGGAGTGTCATGGTGGGTCAGGTCTAGCCCAGTAATCAGGTGAGGCCTTCTTTTAATGAAGCCTTAACCACCACTAAAATCACCATCTGAATGCCAGATTTGCAAATTAAAGCTGTTTGCTAACTGGAATTATTCTGAATCTCTTCACTACTTGCTCTAGACTGCACATCTAGTGGGTTTGGGGATGGGGTGGGATTTCTTTTCCTGTCTATCAGTTTTTATTTCTATGTATGACCTAATTAAACTGCCTGTTTCTTTGACTATACTATTCTTATCTTTGGCCACAGGTGACAATATCTCAAGTGTTTTTGCTGTTTAATAATGATGCTAGTGTGTTCAGTTACGTGGTGTCTAGTTTTAGACTGGCTGAGTTACTTGCCCTGCTGTTACTCTGCCTCACTGTGGGAGCCCATATTTTGATGACTTGGCTATAGCTCTCTGTGTTTGAGGTAGTAGAGGCTTTCCATTTATTTAAAGGAATAATTAAAACTATATTTCCTTCAAGTGTGTCAGACCTTGCCGTAATGTCACTGTGTAGCTTCACTTAATAGAGAGGTTGCTCCCACTGTAGTACTGGCACTGCCGCGTTCAGTGGCCACAGCAGCGGGCAGGGTAGCTTTTATCCTGAGAACAGACCAGTGTTCACTGGAAGTTCCAAAATGTACAGGATGCAAGGTGTACGTCTGCTCTATCTTCAGGCAGGAAGAGAGATACTCTGCATTAAAGCTAGTGCATGTCTGAGGTTTTTAAACTATATCTAAAATTAGAAATGCTTAAAATAAGACACCTTCAACAACCAAAAATTAACTTGGAAACATCTACAGGGAAGCATTCCCAGCAGCTCAGTGGCGGCATGAAATTCTTGCTTAGTTTCAACTTGGAATCCCTGGTTCCACCAGAAGAAAAATGTGTGTGATTAGTGTGTTCACTGCACTTAGTAAAGAGGTATCTATACTTGAGAGCTTAGTGATTGAGAAGCTTATGCACGCTTAACTTCCGAGATTTCCAGAAAAGCTTATTCAGAGAACTGTTTCAGTTGACTTAACAAAACAAGTGGTACTGTGTTTCTTTTCCTGGTTTCCCTAGCTGTAATGCAAAAATAAGGGCTTTCGCTGTTTGTAAAGGCTAACAGCGGTACTGTGAAAACTTGTATTTCGGGTCCTAAGACAATTGTATGAAGCTAGTATTAAGCAATCTACTCTTTCTTTGCTTCGTGAGTAATTCTGTTCATTACACTGGGCTGTTACAAGGTCAACCATCTTCACTAAAGAGCTCCAAGACCAAACTGGTAGTGATACAGTTAAATACTGTGATTAGGCTGAATAACTTGAAGCTGCATGTATCTATCATTACACCTTTTCTCCTAGATCGATGCAACATGCTTTTTTATTTAACTTCAAGTACTGCAGGAGAGTAAAGAGGGAATACAAATTTGAAAGCTTTGCAGACAAAGAAAGGGAATTTTGTTAGCACGAAGCACTGTGCTGCTGGAAACTGAAAAACTTGCAGCTCTTGCTTCTTCTAGTCAGACGTTACCTTCAGTTGCAGATTGTTCTGACCCCCACAGCTATCCTGGTAATATGGCTCTTAGAGGTTTATATCTGTTGTTGGCATGAAACAGTTCTTTGATTCGGGCAGATTAAAATCTTGTCTTGGCAATTGAGTATTTTAACAGCTGGACGATCAGGATTTCTACCTACCATTGTCACTTGCTAAACATTACATGAATTAGTTTTTATTCCTAAAAGATGAGCAATTAAACTATTACATTTTGCCTAGCAGTACTACTTTACATTTTGTCTCTCAGCCTTTAGCCTCTTACAGGTTGATTAACCTTTAAAAGAAACCAAAACAAACAGCCTCTTAATTTCTAGTTCTGAATTAACTGAATAGTTAGCTATCTTTTGCTAGTGTTATAGTTATGGATGTGATGATTCTGATCTTTTAATACAAAAGACTAGCAGTGTCAGATTTTATTGTTTGGCTGGAAGGGTAACTTCTTCAAGTATTTTTACCTCTAAATGTCTACAATGTTTGTATCTCTTCAGTTGTGCTCTGTTTTGCTTCTATATTGCATATCCGAAATTGGGGAAGTGTTCTCTAATGAAAGTCATTATGTTTAAATGTTATGCATACTTGTTTATCCTCTTCCCCTGCATGGCACTGCCTTAAATGTCAGAAGTTATTAATATACTTAATTATAGATGTTCTGAAATATGGACTCCTTCTAAAGGTATTCTAGTAAATCTGTTAAAAATTGAAATTTTTCTAAGATACTAAGCTTGAATTTTGGAAGTTTTCCTTAATTCCAGGCTTTCTTTGCATAATAAAGTACTGCATTTTTTGCTGTGTAATTAGGTATTGTAAGTAAAAGTCACGACATTACTATTGGCCAGTCTTCCTGGGAATAGATAGCCTTAGCAAATCGGAGGTCTTAGTTCTTTTTGGGTGAATATGCAGCAACTGCAGAACTCTAATCTTCTCTTTATTGTTGCTGCCAGAAACTCCAGACGAAAATGGCAAAACCCAGCGAGCTGACAGTCTTATTATGAAGAAGATAAAGAAAAAAAAGAAAAAGAAACACCGGGAAGATATGAGGGGAAAACGCCTGAAGATGTACAATAAAGAAGTGCAGACGGTGTGTGCTGGACTCACTCGAATTGACAAAGAGACTCTGTCTCAAGGACAGTGTGATAACTTAGAAGTGAACAAGGAATCCTTCAGGTATCTGAAGGATGAGCAGCTCTGCAGACTGAATTTGGGTATGCAGGAATATCGAATACCCCAGGGAGTACAGACACCATTTGTGACACACCAGGAGCATTCTGTTCGCAGCAGCTTCTTGAAAACTGGCACTAAATTTAGTAACTTCATTCATGAAGAACATCAGTCCAATGGTGGTGCTCTGGTCCTTCATGCTTACATGGATGAACTCTCATTTTTGTCTCCAGTGGAGATGGAGAGATTTGCAGAAGAGTTTCTTGCGTTGTCATTCAGTGAAAATGATAAAAATGCAGCTTACTATGCTTTAGCCATAGTACATGGAGCAGCTGCTTATTTGCCGGACTTCCTGGATTACTTTGCTTTTAACTTTCCTAACACTCCTGTGAAAATGGAAATTTTGGGCAAGAAGGACATTGAAACAACAACGATTTCAAATTTTCACTCTCAGGTAAGAGCTGTTTAAAGGCGTAAAACTTGCAGAACACGTAGATTTGATTAATCTCATTAATCCAGAGCAGGGATGGCCTAAAATAGGTGAGGCATAGTTTCTTTTTTTTTCCCTAAGGTGATGGGACTACTGCTACTGTGCTATTTATGCCTGTTTCTGCTTAAAGCTCTCTTGTGCCCACCGGTAGTTGGTGAATCACACTTTAGACACTGCTAACTGTGATCTGAAAAGATCTGCACTGATCTTCTTGCAGGCTTTCAGTTAATCTTCTAAACTTGGGAGAACACCGATATCATACAAAACGATAGCCAAGTCTGTATTAAGAGTCGGATAGATCGCAGATACCAGCGCTGCTTTTTCTATTCAATAGATCTGTTTAGATTTTTTCAAGGATGTTATTTTTCAGATTCCAGTATATAACTCACAAATAGTTTGTTGGGGTTTTTTTAACATCTCAATTCTATCAGTAGCTGGTGCTGGGTGTTTAAACTTTCAGAGAAGTGTTTAAACTTTCATTTTATATACTACCTTGATTTCCATAGTAGGCTTGAAGTATTCTGCATTCTCAAACAGTATTTCCATGTAAGTTAAATGGATGCAACAGTAATAACTTCAAGATTCCCATATGAAAACCCCTTGGGTTTGACTCTTGTGATCAACTTAGAAGCATTTATGAACCTACAGCAACACTACAGTTTAGATAAATGTGTTTCAGATGGAGTAAAACCTCTTCCTGCTTAGTCTACTCTGATAAAGATTCAGACTGCTGATTACTTCTAGAGAATTTACTCAAGACCTTAATTTCTTTTACTGGTTCACCTGTTGGAAGGAAAAACTTGAAACTCTGTAGTGGAGTGCAGTTCAGTACTATTGGAACAGACCTTCTTTAGCAACAGTTTTGAAATGGTAATGCTTGTGGATGGGCTGTCTGGATCTCTCCAGAGTTCACCAAATGCCTATAAGCAAGAATGCGTTGGAAAAACAGTTGCCGCTTGGTCACTTCTGGAATTTGTCATAGGTATTATTAATTAGTAATTCTGATACTTACTTGTTGGACAACAAATAGTTACTACAGCACTTATTTAAAATCTGTTTTTATTTCTTGGTTTAAGGAACTGTGCTGCCAGAGCTGCATCAGAGCGCACAGTACTTCAAAAACAGTCTGTCTGATGAGCATACAAACTGCTGCTATCAGCAAGAACACTTTTGCACAGTACACACCTGTACTCTGCAGATGTGAAATGTGGCCACAGGTTAGGCTTTAAAGTCTTCTTTGTTAGAGATTTATCTATGTTCTTCAACATCATGATTACATTCTGATTTACTTGGAGTACATGTGACGACCCCCTGAAATGGCTGAACAGTGCCAATTGAATATTTGACAGTTAGACTTTTTCTTGGTGAATGTTTCCATCTTGTAAGCATGCATAGCTTATACTATAAATACATTTGAGAAATGCATGGTAATAAGTAAGAGGCTTCGCTGGGTTATAGTCAGCGCTGGTATTTCAATTAATTCTATTTTAAGTACTGTCTAAACTTGATTAAGATTGAGTCATGACATAAGGTTCAGTTGGTCTAAAACACCTCTCTAAACCCAGCTTCGGCATGACCTGGTTAATCCTCTCTGAAGTACGTTAGTGAGGTTCACACACTGAGCAAACACAGAAAAGTATAGTTGTCACAACTCTTTAAGACAGCTGGAACAGGACTCGTCAGAGAATGTAGATGATGGTAAAGTATCTAGTTTAAGGGTGCATTTAAGCTGATAGTAGATTCAAACTATGGTAGCTGCATGCTGCTGAAACTCCCAGTTTTTGCAAGCTGGCTTATATTTAAATAGAGAAGGCTAAAATGCCCTGCTTAAGAGAGCATAGGGAGTATGCTGTGGCTATTTTGCTGCTGTTCCTTGGCAGCACTGTTGAGGAATGAAGAGATGGGCAAAGCTTCTCTTTTGGACCTTCCATAATGAGAAATTGTACAATGCGAAAGCACTTCACAGTTATGCCTTTGCAGATTAAATGTATTACAGTATTTGTTGTATGCGGTAATACTGAGAATATTTTTAATTGAAGATACTTGGATGAAAGTCACCTCCGTTCTGTATGCATGAACTTGTTTGCTGTACTGGCACAGTATGTCTGCCTGCACTGTGGCAAGGGGATTTTGAGCATTAGGCAGTCTTGAGTTCTGATGTCATGGTGTCAAGAAATCAAAATTTGGTCTGTTAACTGAAAGTTGGTGTGACCTTTGGCTTGTACAACATTCATCTGTTCTGTGTACCTTGTCAGATAAACCGAATTTTAGTAGGAAGTTTCCCCAATTCAAAATAAGGACTTTAATCTCAAAGACTTCATAAAAATCTAGTGATAATTAACTTCCTTGCAAGGTGAATCCCTTTGTTCTTAGGGTAGTGAGGACAACATAAACTAAATAATTATAACAAAGCACTCCAGTGTGTATTTATACTACAAATGTTTGGTTTCTGTGTATTAAAATAACTAAGCTTCAGTGTTCTCTGGATTTTTTTGCTTGCATTGGCTCTGGCTCATTTGCTCTGATACTTCAGTGCTAAAGCTAAGCTTCACTTTAGAGCTGTTCACTTGGACTAAAGCTTTCGAGACTGAAATCACTGAACAGTAATTTGCCTTCACATAAGGGCATACTTCAATTTAGAAGCTCTTAGCAATGCAGCTAGAACGAACTCTATTTTCCTTATCAGTTGTTTCAGTACAATTGCTTCTGGGTCTACTCAGTGAATTGGAACATCTCTAGACTTGAAAAACCACTTCTACTTTTTATTTATTCCTTTCGCCAAGAAGAAAACTGATCAAGTGCTGTATGGGTTCTCTATATGGCCCAAAGTCCAGTTAAACTGCCGTGAGGGACTGGGGGTTCTGGGAACAGGCCAGGGAAGAGTTGGGGGAACTAGGTGTTGCATAAGCTGCTTTTGCCTCTGGGAAGGACATGGGAGAAGCAGCAAACAGGGGATGTAGGCTAAGTTTTCCTACTCCTGCAACATACTGTCAGAAAAGCTTACTCCTCTCCCTGACATTTTTAGTTAATGAGCCATACCACAGTTTGGTTGTCTGCCCCATCTTTGTCTTACTTCTGGAAGAAGGTCTCTTACCCTGGAAGGGTGACTTGATTTTTAGTAGAAGCCTTCAAAGTATGAAATGGAGAAATTGTGCATCAGTACTGCAAAGTTATTTTGGTTTATCACTTAAGCCATATAAATAATGATCGATGGTCTTAATCAAGCATCTGACAGGTTTTAGTCAAACATACAACCCTCGCTGTAATGGCGTGTCACACTATCCTCCTTTCCTCCTTCTGTTGTAAATAGTAAGCTGCCCTGCGTTCTTGCTTTCTTCCTTGCAGCAAAGTGTTTGCATGGCTGGTTTTATAGCTGACTTGACATACTAAAATACTGTCACTGTCAACTGATTCAAGCTTTTCTTGGAACTAGAGAGAAACTTCTGAAACTTAACCTCATTTGTCTCAGGCTTGTGCCTCATCTGTGTGTCCTCCTCTTCCCCAAGCTGAGGTATACTGCTTGCTTAACCCTTTGTGAGCCAGGGGTCTGAATTATCTCAGTAACATGCAAATACCACATCCGTAACTTCTACAGGAAGTGTTGTCTACTTCTGTTCCCACTCAGGTGTGTGGAACAGACAGGCGTATTGTTCAGCTGCTATAAAAATGTCTCCGTGAACACTGAAGAGCTAATCTTGAATATTCCTGCAACTTCACTTTTCATGTGATCCTATATGGAGTAGGGGAATACGTAGGGTAGCTGTTTGGCATTTCAAAAGAGTAGAGGACACTAGCCTGATGGTCCTTTTGCAACAGTAAAGATAGAGCGTGGTCTGATCTGTGGATAGTGGCAGTTACTGATCGTATGATCCACTAATGTTTTTAAAGAAGCGTATTGAACAAATTATAGCAATGAAGGTGCTGTGGTAATAAGTTACTAACTTCTGACAGCCATGTAAACTGGAAGGACCCAGGCTAAGTTCCTAAACAAGAGCTGAACTTTAAATATAAACAAGAAACTTCAAGAAAGGTCCTAGTGGATATAGCAAAGTGACTTCACATATTTCATAGTCACATCTTTCTTCCCTGAAAAGAGGGGTGCTTGAAGATGGCTGTGAAATTAATATGGCTGTGGAGAGTGCATCTAGAGTGCTTGGAAAATAAAAGGTCAAAGTAGTTTGCAGGAAGGTGCAGCAAGCAGGTTACTTGGTCTTCCTTTACACTTGGGTGGTTGAGTGTCCTGTGAGTAAGGTGCCAGTTCTTCTAGATGGTCATGAATATGCTTGTTACACACAAGTGCTTAGCATATTCTGTATTCTTGAGACTACAAACCTAACCAGTGGTATTAGTATCTCTGCTGCTCTGGAGAAATTGAGGAGAAGGTGGAACCTTACATGAAAAGGAATTTTTTTTACAGCATATTAAACTAGTAGACTATTTCCCCTATGATTGAAGTGCTTGAGATGAATACTACAGCCTGCTGGGGATTGCCGTGAGTTAGTACGTATTTTCAGTGTAAACATGTCCTGATTTTAATTCTCAAGTGTGTATATTTCTTTTAAGTTCTATTAAAAACTAGCAAAACGTTGAAATCCAAGATCTCCTTTTCTAGTCTCCTTTATAGCTCTTGAATTCTTTTCTGTTTTTTCATTGCATTTCAGTGCATTTAAAAAAACCAAACAAAACAAATTAAAGCTCCTAGTTTTTCATTCCCTTTGAAAACATTACAAGGAAAAAGTGCATATGGTATTATAATTCATTCTAACTTGTGACAAACACCTGTGAAATATTAGTGAATCTCAACAGGTGGTTTCAATAGAACAAATCTCATCTGGGAATAGTCTGTCTTCACTTACTTTAATAGTACCAGGCAGTTAAGTTTAACTGGCTTAAGGGCCAGAGCATTTCAGTCCTTGGTTCTCCCATAGCTGCAGAGAACTAGACTAATGCTACGGTTTTCTAATACTGCTGCTCTGAATTGCGTTCTGGCTAGCTGGGGAAATTGTTCCACTTCATTGACATTGGATATGAACTTTTAGTAGTAATGTTCTAAGAGGATTTGGAGACTTCATTTTCTCTTAGGTCAATGAATAGCCTCGGAAGATAGCGCCTGCCTCCTAAAAGCTGTACAGTCAAAACCAGGAAGTTTGTAAGTGCTCATTTGGTGGCTGCCACTGGACTTGAAGGTGGAGTGAGTGCTTGAGCTGCACAGTGAATTTCTGTGAGCGGTTTAGGATGTAAACTCTTTACACAGGGAGGTAGGTAGAGGTGATGCGGTGCAGTAGTTGGCTTAGGGCTGAGGAATAAAGCTGTATGTGAAGACATCTTTGGCTCCTACTCAGCTTTTAATTAAAAGCTAAGTTTGTGCAATCAATGCAGAACTGCTAACTGCATATATACAAAGCTAAAGAAAGGAGGGCTCTGGAAATAGGAGTGAGCTAGGCTCCTATAATTAAGAAGCTAAATATCTATGGTTGCTGCTAGAGAATAAAATTGTAGCAGTAATTGTAACTCTTGCTTTATTAGTCTCTCCTAATTTAGCTTTAACAACTTCATGGAGTAGTTTAACTACAACTGGTTTGTTGGCTAAACTGCAAAACTTAAACTCAAGAAACTTAAAACTGAGCTGCTTCATACATGTATCTATAAATGCAGTTACAAAAAGGTATCACACTTTCTGAACATGACTATAAAATTACAAATCTACCAGTAACCCTCTGTCCTTTGTACCTATCCCACTGTTTAGCCAAGGGGGTTGGCTGGCGTTTTCCACTGCTAGAGCCACTTGAATATTAGAGAGGCTGTTAATGAAGAGTGGCGGAAGGCTGGGGATCAGACACATATACATATACAAACCAGACTAATTACAGCAGAATTCCTGATCTTGTAAGACTGAATAGCTGCAGCATCTACATACAACCTACCCTGTGGCCATATGGCATGTTATAGCTGTAGTCCATAGGAGGAGACTAGAGAGCACTGGAGCCCTGCCAGTGGTTCTCCTCCGGGAACAGGAAATTGGCAAGAAAAATTCCCAGATGACCTGGGAAAGTGGGACAGCCTGTGCTACGGAGGATGTCAAAAAGCTGTAAGTGAGATTAAAAGTGTTTCTGGCCACAGCAGTGACATCAGGTTATATTGCAAATGGTAATTCTAGAATTGTTGAACATGAGAGCTGGATTTCTAGCTGGACCTCTGTCATGTCCTCAGGGTTTTTTTTGTCCAGTCTTGTGACACACTATAACAATATTATCAGAACCACTGCATGAAGGACACCTAGATTTTTTGCTACAGTTGGGAAAGGCCTCTGGGACATGACTGAAATGAAAAGTGCACACAACTCTGTAGCAAACAGTTGGAAATGTAGAAGCAAATGTGAACTGCGCAAATTAGTAGAGTTGAAGCTTGCTGGTGAAAGACTGAGTCACAAGGGAACTTTGCATGACCATTTTCTCAAGGCAGCCTGGAAGCGTTGAATTGTTCCTGATTTAGTCAAATACTAACTTACTGACAGGAAATACTTCTGAAGTCTGAATAGCAGCAATACAGACAGGCGTTCTTTTCTCTTGGGATACCCCATGGGCATCTGTTCTGAACAGCCTCTGTGTATTCCTAAAGGCATCTCTAATGAAATAGGTGTAGATGAGTCCAAGATTCATTTCAGTTGTGGCCTAGTGTATTATATTAATCAATTTTTAATCTCTCTTTATCAGAACTAAAGCTATGATGGAATTGTCTTTCCCTTTCTGGCCATTCAGGTCAATCGAACGTATTGCTGTGGAACCTACAGAGCAGGACCAATGCGGCAGATCAGTCTTGTTGGAGCAGTGGATGAAGAAGTTGGGGACTACTTCCCAGAATTTCTAGATATGTTAGAAGAATCTCCATTTCTCAGAGTAAGCAGTAACTTGTGGTGTTTGTTGAGAGCACTATAGGTATTTAAACAATTACTGTTTAATATATTTCCAAGTAATTGGAAACCATAAAGTATTTTTTCTATTGATGGGCTTATTGTTTGGACTACTGAGTTAGATTTGTTCCTGTGTCCAAATGAAGGGAACTGAATTGGGTAGCTATATTTGTGTGAATAATTAAAAAATTATCTAGTGCATATATATGATAAACTATATTTAACCATTTACTTCTCTAAAAACTAAGTCGGATAAAGTTACCTTGGAATAAATTTGCCTCCTAAACTTATTTTAGTTCTGTACAAGTCTTTTGACAGCAGATTTGAACTACTTTTACCAAAGGCATCATTTAATTTTTCTATCTCACCCAGTGTTTTGTGTTATGTGTGTTTTGTGGGTTGTTTTGTTTTTTTGTTTTCTTTTAGATGACTTTGCCCTGGGGTACTCTTTCTAGTCTCAGACTTCAGTGCAGGTCACAAAGTGATGATGGTCCCATAATGTGGGTGAGACCAGGAGAGCAGATGATCCCGACAGCTGATATGCCAAAATCGCCATTCAAACGGCGCCGGTAATGTTTTGCTTTCCTTTCTATTTTAAAGGTAAAACATTGCAGTTATGTCTGTGTTAGACTTGAGAACAAAACCTAAATACTTTGTGTAACCAGTTCTTTAGAAGGCTTGTTCACAGATTTAAGTTTTGTTTTCCTTTCTGTTTCGCATTGGCTCAGTGGATAAGTAAGTTATTTGTGATGGTTATTTTATTTCACCACTTTTCATAGTGGTATGTCCTAGATCAGTGCTTTTTTTAAGACTGAAACCTCTTTTTATTATCCTTCAGGAGACTTCTTTGTTCTTCTTACTTCTGTGGAGAGAACTAATGTGGTGGTGAGGGCAGGTGAAATGCTCTAAAACAGCAGAGATCCGTAACACTGTGTCGCATTTTAATGCTAGTGCTAAAGCACTTGTAATGCTGTCTGCTTCTCAGGAAATACTGTGGTATACATATGTGCTTGCTGTCTTTCTCAGAAAGAGTGTGCTGTAGAACAAATTTTAAGAGGTAAAGAATTGGAAACATACTTTAATTGTAACTTCAAAAAGAATTTTTGGATGTACTCCCAAATAAGTAAAGCTCAGTATCTGTTCACATAGCTCTGTTTTACATATTATATTCCTGGGAGAGTTCTTTCAGCACAAGTGAACAAAAAATATTTCTTGATTGGATTTGTTTTATATAAAGTTTGATTTCATAAGCTGAATTGTACTTTGTTGTATTTGTTTTGATCTTCTGTTGAATAAACACCCAGAAGAAATCAGAGGGAAGTGCTTTGGTCTTTGATTATGAAGCCTGTAGCATGCAATATCTTAAGATTATTTTAATAAGAGTATTTATTTTTGAGTAGTCTGAAACACTTTTTTAGTATGTCTTTTCTGTTGCGTTGTAGGTCAATGAATGAAATAAAGAATCTTCAGTACCTACCTCGGACCAGTGAGCCCCGTGAGGTTCTGTTTGAAGACAGAACAAGAGCTCACGCTGATCACGTGGGCCAAGGGTTTGACTGGCAGAGTACAGCTGCTGTAGGTGTTCTGAAGGCTGTACAGTTTGGGGAATGGTAAGTGCCACTGAAGTGCGACTACTCTAGTCTGAGGGGGAAATTCTAAACGTTTTCTTTCAAAAAAAAAAAAAAAAAAAAAGATTCCTTGGAAAATGAGCCTAATCAAAGAAATGGCTTGAATCCTGTGATAATATAAATGCTGTCTAGAGCTCTGGAAAACACAAGCTATGTACCCACTATTTTTCCCTCTTCCTGAGGTGCTAGAAAAGTTGTAATAGCCCTTTGCAGAAGATTTTGGTGACCTACAAAATAAGCCTTAAGATACCATGCCTGGACAGTCATCTGTGACTGTTCTTTTTTTCCTGAATAGGTATATTAACGCTAACTTCTGTAACAGTAGTCTAAGAACTCAATGTAATCAATTCCACAACATTGCATGTACCCAGGACATTGCTGTTGACCTTGCACAGAAACTAGACTTGCATCATTGTTATTTCTAGCAATTACAGTAGAAATTGGATAGCATCATTAGCAATATCATTAGATTTTCATATGGATAAAAGGTGCCGAACTTCCTTTGCTCTGATTCACAGCTGTTATTGTTACTTTAAGTTTTTCCTTTAACACGGAATTATTCAGTCTAATTATAGAATGGAAGAGTTGAGGCACACTGTGGTCCCTAGAACATACAGAGAACTTAGGTAGTGGCAATTTGAACCTAGTTCTTGGACACTTCAGGATAGTATTTGTCCATGAAAATGTCACTTCTGTTGTGCGTGCATCAAGAAAGAAGTAAAATGGGGGGGGAGAAGAAAGAGAAATCTCTGAATTATAGCTCCTTTTCAAAATAATACATGTATTGAGAAGTGACAAGACTTTGCGCACAGCGTAAAGCTGAAGTAGGTCATTGGTTCAATCAAACTGTGTTGGAAAGAGCTCTGTAACTCAAATCCTTTAAAAATTCCTGGAACTCTTGTCTTTTTCTAGGAGTGACCAGCCTCGTATAACCAAAGATGTGGTTTGTTTTCATGCTGAAGATTTCACTGACGTTGTGCAGAGACTTCAGCTGGACCTGCATGAACCTCCAGTGTCACAGGTATTGAATCTTCCCTAGCGACAGCTCATTCTTAGCATTTTGGAAGTAGCTTCTGACAGTTTGCAGGTTCGCTGTATAGCCAGCCCTTTTGTATCTTCCGTGGCCCTCAGTTAACAGCTGTTGGGCATCTTTCCTTCTCGTGTTTCAGAATAGAATAGTTCAGTTGGAAGGGGCCTACAATAAGCATCTAGTCCAGCTGCTTTTCCTTTCTACCAAGCTGGGATTTATGCTGTGAGTCATGATGTGTGCTATAGAAACAATTAGAAGTTCATTAAGAGGTCACGTATGCCTGTTTCTGCTTTTTGTAATATACTGATGTTGTCTTATGATGTGAAGGCATCTCAACTCAGTCCTGTCAGTGAAAACAGTAAAGCCTCATGTCAAATCTGCTGTTTTCAGCTCTTAACAGTAGAATGCTGTTAAGCATTTGTTGTCCCTTCCTAAGGTGTGCACTTCAGATAAATGACATTTAAAAATTCCAATTCTCATTTAAATTTGAAGTTTTACCAGTTAAACAGAAACATTCTAACTTAGATATGAAGTACGTTGAAAATAGGTGGATACTGAATTGTTTAAACAGAGTATACCACTAACTTTACCATCTTTCCTTCTCTCAGTGTGTTCAGTGGGTGGATGAAGCCAAACTAAACCAAATGAGACGGGAAGGCATTCGCTATGCTAGAATTCAGTTGTGTGACAATGACATCTACTTCATCCCTAGAAATGTCATTCATCAGTTCAAAACAGTGTCAGCAGTCTGCAGCTTAGCCTGGCACATAAGACTTAAACAATATCACCCTGTGGGGGAGACTTCTCAAAATGCAGAAAGCAATTCAAGCTTGAACAGTAGTGTTCCTGGAAAGACAGAGTCAGAAGGTGAACCCCAATGTGTAAGTGTAAAAATAGAGTCTGAAGAACCAGGTATAGAAACACAGCTTACAGCAGGGGTGCTCTCCTCCTCTGTTTCTTCAATATCAGGACTTGTGCAACCAGATCAGGTGGCCCAGCCCCTTCCAGGTTTTAAAGTAGAGTCTGATCAGCAACACAATCCACAGGATCATGCAGGCTCTTCTGTGTGATATGTATATAATCAAACATTTTTTTAACAACTTTTTAAAATTTTGATGTGAAGTTATAGTTTTATAACTGGCTTATGTTTTATTGGAGAAATCTTGCCTATAATTCTATAAAGAAAGGTGACATTCCAAAATGTCAAGCATATCTTTTTTACACAGATTATGCAAAATTCAAGTTGTATTTTAACCCCTTAGTACAACCTGTAACAGTGGTCTACCACTTCTTTCTGTTTAAGTAAAGAGATATTGAATATCTCCTCAAAGTCAGAATGAAATTCCTCCAGGAACATAAAATGATTGAACTACATTGGTCAGTGTTATTTCCCTACTTTTACGTTATCTCTAATCTTTACCAGAAAGTGATGCTTTTGTAGACTTGCAAAGTGACTTTCCCATCTCATTTTAATTGCTTAAAAAAAAAAAAAGCACAGCACTTTTGATGATTTGTGAAATTTTTGGTATGTCTGTTCTTGACATGTTGGTTTATATACAAGTTGGGTTTATACACAAGCTATAGAAAATGATCTCTCTTTCTTACAGTTCCTATAAAGGTGATCTGTAAAATTAACTGAAGAAAGTGTCTGATCCTGTTGAAATGCAATGACTTACTGACCTAACACTTTTCATAGCACTGCTTATGTTGTTTGGTGTGAGGGTTTTGCTTCCAAAATACATCTTCCCTGAACATGGTTAATACTAGTGTCAAAATTAGAGAACCTATCAGTAGTCTTGTGGAGGAAACCGCTATCTTTGAGCACTTTAAGGCTTTAAAATACTAACCAACTTGGCAGCTTGTTTTGGTCAGGTCGTAATGTGTCCAATGGAACCACACTTTCCCCTGTACTGATGCACTTAAGATAATAGCATTGAGTTGATAACTGACTTTGGGCAGTAAGGCTGTCCTTATTCTAGGAAGTTCTGTATTACTGTTTCACGATAAAAAGTATTACGGCATTGGACTGCTTTTTCCATGTGTAGCTTCTGGGTGCCCAGGTGCTGTGGAAAAACCAGTGGCACGTGCTAAGTGTGTAGAGTGTCAGCTATCAACAGTGTTTAAACAATCTTTCAATATTTCTGGATGTTAATGTGTAATCTGTATTTGACTTTCACTCACCCCATTTATTACTGCCCTTTCCAGTTATCAAAAGGGAAAGTCCTGTCCCTTTCTCCCTCTCCCTTCCCCCTCCCCACATTTAGAGTACAAGCTGGGTTTTGGTGCAACTTAAGCTGTCTCCAGATAAATTCATTTGTTCTAATCCTCACTGGGGTAGGAAAGATTTGAAACACTATGTTAGACTAGACAAAAGCAAAGATGCTGTGTTAGTTCTGGATGCATCTTTTTAATATCAATTATTACTCTTCTCTTTATAAGGGTCTCTATGTTACTCTATTATAAATCTTACTTTGTGCAATATTGTTTGTGTAGGCTTTTATATACATATTAGCACCTCAGTGTAGAGGTCACTATTTTAAACTGATAGAAGAATAATCATCAGAAGATACTGCAGTGATTAGTTAGAACCTGTATTACTCCTTATGTGTATGTATGTATTGTCTTCGGTACAAAAATGAGGACTAGGAAATATTTCAATTTAAAACTAATTTACAGATTGAAGTGGTAGTGACTTGTTTAGTAATCTGTGTAAATAAGGTGTTAGAATGGAAAGCTTTTTATGATGAAAAGTAATGTGATTCATGCAGGGGTGTAATTTAATCTTAGCAGAAATCCTAGATGACCCAGACCGGCTCATAAATGAGCTGTCTGTTCTCTGGTGGGTTTTTTCCACTTTTTATGTTGAGAGGAATTTCATAGCTTTAAGGGTTGTGCAAAGTAAAATTCCTCACAGGCAATAGTGGTTTCAGCTCATCCTTCACATTCAAAGATCGTATTACCCAAGGGTGTTCTTTCCTTTTTACGAAGTCTGCTGGTCTTCCAAGTGCCCATTTCACTTCCCACATGTGCTATTCTTTGGTCGTGTCAGTAGAGGTACATCAATAAGGTGGCTTTTCTTTGACAGCCAGCACTGCATACAATCACTCAGGAATTGACAAAACTGCAGATACTACAGTGAGTCTGCAAACATAACTTTAAAGGCAGAATAAACAGATTAAGAGCCCCCGTACACCAACTTGTCTGTTTTGTAGTGAAAGTTGAAACAGAATGAAGAGGGAATAAATTTGGAAGTCCTCTGTAAATTCTAGTAGAGTGTTTTCAGATGGATAAAGGAAGAAGACCAGAGTGGCTCATGTTGCTTTCAAAACTAGCTTTAGTGAAATCTGACTACAGCCAGAAATACCTGGAAAATGCTCTGACTTACCGCTTCGGATGGAGTGACATGACCAATAGCATCATGCTCTCTTTGTGTTCTGTTCAGTTGCTCAATATCTAATGTCAGATTTAAATACAGAAATGTATCTTCACGTGACTTGAATGTTGCTGATGCTGTTCTAGCACGCTTGGAAGACTGAGGAAGAGAGGAGCAAACTTTATAGAAATCTTACTACCCAAATACATTATCAGCTTTGGTAGGCTTTAACCAAAGTGGTGTACTGCTTTCAAACTCCACCTCAATTCTGGATGTGAAGTATGAGAGGGGTTGCGAACGAAGCAGATTGCTCTACTGTCTAGCCATTGTTTCAGGATTGCTCCAACTGCACTGAAAACAGAGCAGGATTAGAACAATGCCTTGATGTGAAAGATGCAAATGTTTTCCAGAACAAAACATGTAGAGTACTAATTTTTGTAAGCTACAGCTGTTCAGAAATGAAGCAATGAGTTCAAGCCACTTGAGATTTGCTGAGCAAAACAAATCTCTGGGTAGGTCCAAGTAAATATTTCTGAATATCTCCCATGTTAAATAGATGGCTGTTTGGATTTCTCTAAGATTTTGTAAAACAGCCTACATGATGAGGTAATAAAACTTTGGCAGATTTTGTGGGTTGTTCTAATATTTCTCAGTAGTACCCAGATAGATATGAAACAGTTCATAAATACGAATGTGCTGGTCAGTTCCTGTAAATCCTCAGTTCTCCGTGTCTGAGGACCTGCCCTGCTATCTGTGTCAGTTGATCAGTAGAAGATACTCCTGCTATGTGCTGGAGACGGCCGCTGATGGCCCAGGCGCTGTCTGTAGAGCCATCAGCTTTGGGATATGGAACTCTGGCACAGGCTTCTATTTTAAGTAAAGTGCTGTTGATTAAAAATGCCACTTGGGATAAAGGTGAGTGACAGGGTTGTGCTAGAAGTGGGCTAGCATGAGGCAATTGACAGGCAAAATAGCAGTTAGCTTCACTTTCCGCTCTCCCTTAGACATGCTAGAGGTCATTTTCTGCAGATACTTGACACGTTCTCTTCCAGGAAGGTGGGACGCTCGGTGAAGTGTTCTCAGGGGATTTATAACCAACACTTTTCACAGGTATAGCTCTTGCCATACAGAAAAGGGCTCTCCGCCGTGCTCTGTCAGTTTTCCTGCACATTACAGCTCAGTTCCCCCTGGACCAGGCCGATGGTCAGAACTTGTCTCACAGGCGCCAGCTCATGTCCTTAACCCGGCGCGGCCCTTTTCGGGTCTGGACGGTGGGAGTAGCGAGCCCGGGGCTGGCGGGTTCCCAGGGGTTTCTCGCAGGATCCACACGCTTCTGATTTCTTTGTACAAGGTGTAAAGAGACTTGTGTTTCTGGGTCTGTGAGGTTTAATTTGATTTGGATTGGCAGCTACGATTATTTTTTTTCTGTGGTTTTAATTTATCTAAGGTCTCTGCCTGCAGAGGACGTGTACAATTGCCTGGAAGACTGTTGCTTTGTGCGGCCTTAGTATATTTATTACCCTGGCGAGTGGCCCCGAGGGTCGGGCGGGCACGGGCCCGCGCCCCACGCAGTGCATTTCTGTCCGTAGCTGACTGTACACCAGTGTCAAACTGTTAAGCTATTTCTTTGTAAAATAGTCCAACGGAATGCATAGAATTTTTTTCCTGTAAAGTATTTTTTTAATAAACAAAGTCTGATTTTGTCCTTTACCTGCCTGGCTGCTTATTTCCGCGCTGGAGTCGCGGCGCTCGGCGCTCTGCTAGTGCTGCCTGGGTGGGGGCGGGCCGGGGGCAGGCGGAGCCAGTCGAGCACCGGGCTCGCGGCGGTCTCCAGGGTAACAGCGGCCGGGGCCGGGGCCGGGCCGCCCCGAGCTCGCCGGTGCCCCGCGGCGCCCCATGGCCTCTCGCGACAGGGATGCCATTTCCTGGTACCAGAAGAAGGTGAGTGTGGCGCGGCGCGGGCGGGCGCGGGCCCGGCCGTGCCCTCAGCCTCCTCTCCTTCCAGATCGGGGCCTACGACCAGCAGATATGGGAGAAGTCCATCGAGCAGACCGAGATGAAGGTAACGGCGGCGGCCGGGCGCTCCCGCCGCCCTCGCAGCCTGGGTCCGGCTCCCCTGGCGCCTAACAGGCCTTTGTTTTCGGCTCCGTAGGGCTTCAAAAACAAGCCTAAGAAGAAGGGTCACATCCAGCCTGACCTGATCGACGTGGACTTAATCCGAGGTGAGCAGTCCCGGGAGAGATGCCGGTGGCCGGCGGCCCCGCGCAGCCGCTTTCCGCCGGGGGAAGGGCCGGCCGGCTCCCTCCGGAGCTGCGAAGCGGCTCCCGCAGCCGGAGTCACGCAGCTTCGTGGCGGCAGCGGCTCAGGGCGCCGCCGAAGCCCAGGACCTTACCGGAGGTCCGGCTGCCCGTGCTTGCCCCCCTCAGCGTGGAGGGAGCGCAGACACGCCGATAGCGGCGGCAGGAGGGGCGCGGGGCGGCTGAGAGCGGGCTCGGGGGGGCTCAGCAGCCGGTGTGCTGCGATAAGGCAAGGGGCAGCTTCCCCCAGGCCTGTTCGAGTGCCGTAGCTTGGACGAGTGCCTGAAGCTGGGCTGCTGTCACCCTCCCGAGCCGCAGCGTTCTGGCAGGGTTTGGTCTTTGCCAAAAGGGAAGCCATAAGTGAGCAAATTCTTGTAATTCGTGATTAGTGACTTGTTCGTTTTTCCTTTTATTCCAAGGCTCTACGTTTGCCAAAGCCAAGCCTGACATTCCTTGGACATCCCTAACTCGGAAAGGAATTGTCAGAGTTGTATTTTTTCCATTATTCAGCCAGTGGTGGATACAGGTCACTTCCCAGCGTATTTTTACGTGGCTCCTGGTGCTCTACATTATGCAAGGTAAGGGCTGGCAGCAGTCTGTGCCACAGTCCTTTTTCTGCAAGGAACGTAACATAGTTTTGTCATCCATAATCTCATAAAGCATAAGGTTCCCCTCTGAAACCTGCTTAATGTAGATTTCAAGATGTGTGGCACTACTATTTGCAGAAATTATAAACCAGAGTAAAAGTAAATAGTGATGACCAAAGAATTGGGCAGTGCTCTTTCATTTTTGCATTTGATACAATTTTCTCCTTTCCAGTCATAGCAGTTGTGTTGTATTTCATGATGCCTGTTGTGAATGCAAGTGAAGTCATGGGACCAATGTGCCTAATGTTGCTGATGGGAACTGTTCACTGTCAAATAGTGTCCACCCAGATCAACAAGCCTTCAGGAAACAACGGGCTCAGCAGGCGAAGGAGGTGAGTGGGGTAACAGGTTCGTTTATTGCATCAGAGCATATGATGGATTGCTCATGGTAGAAGTTAACGGGTAAATCTCTTCTATTTTTCTATGTTATTTAACTATAACTGTGAAAATGAGTATTTTCTGCCCTGCTTGTGATCTCCTCATAACCAGACAGATGCTGCAGATTTACCAAGCTATGATAGGTCTGGTTTAGTTGCCAGCTGGGCCTTCTCTTTCTAGCTTTTTAATCGTTTCTTTTTGTGTCCAGAGGAGGGCATTCTGCGGGGAAAGGCATCCTCAAGGTTTTGCAAACCAGTCTGGTGCCCAGCTTTGGCATTGACTGCAGGGAGTCGCTGATGTGTGTTGAGAACAGGGAAATGATGACAGAGATGACTGTGGTGGATTCATTGCTGGCAGTTTGTTTGTGGGAGATGTCACGGTCCACCTACTAGATATTTGACTGTTAGGCATCGGACTCAGTTTAGACCCTGACAGAATAGATTTGGATGCGGGTTGGTGGATGAGGATAGAGTTTTGCCTCTATCAGGTTTCTGCAGCAAAGATTTCTCCCGGATTTTGTCTGTTGTATCCTTTACTAGTGATACACTGGTGTCCTGCATAACTCTGGTTAATCCGAAGAAAATTTATTTTGTTTATAAATAAGCATTCTGTCTGCATGACTTAAGAAAAATAGCATCTAAAAAGCTGTTCAGATCTGATTCAGATCTTTTAGGAAAGACCTAAAAGTAGCTTGCTATGCAAATGTAATTCTCCTTTTTTTAAAAATCAGGAAGTTACGCAAATCTGTGGGTGTCGATGGGAACAGTTGGTCTTCTGACAAAAACAGTAAAGAAGAGCAGTCTGAATCTGCATCCATTGTTAACAATTTATTTAGTATGCTTTTCCGAAGGAGGTATGTGATCTTCACTGGGTTTGTTGTATTTGTAATGACACTGTGAACAATTCGATGTCTGGAAAATGAAGACAGAATGTGTACTGTCACTGACATCCCCCAAGTCTGCCAATTAGTTTCTTTTGAACTGAAGCCACTCTTGGTATTGTAGGAGGCTGACTCCTCATGAATTTGTAGTATATCCTTATTAGGAGATCATGCCATATCTCATGGTGTAGCTAAAGCTGAGCATTAGAATGAGTTGCAGAAAGTGGCGGAACTTATTTTTTTTTGTCAGATAAGTGGCCTTTCTTGAATGTGCATGCTCAAATTATATTGCTGTTTTGCCTGATTTCCAGAAGCAATTGTGCCTTCTATTTTAAGTTGCTTGGATAGTCATCCCACTTTACCACCTCGCTTTTTCTAAAAGTAACTCGAGGAAAAGGAGGATGGATTGTTTGGGATAATATTTCATTGTCTTCCTACTGTTTTCTCAGGTGAGTTTCTTGATGAGTTTTCAACTGAGAGGTCCTTTCTCTTGATGAGAAGGCTTTTTTTTCGGAATTGTTATGTATTTCAAAATAATAACAAGAAAAATATTCCTTCTTGGTTTAGAAGTTTTAACATACTATTAGAGTTACTAAAGAACCATCCAGTGAGAGTGAAGCTGATACAAGACTCTTCAACAGAATCAGGACACAAAGAGCCTGTCAGCAGAAGACAATTACGTATTCCTTTAGCTGTATTGTTTAATGGCGAACCCGTGTGGCAAGTGAAAGAGACCGTGATGTTTTTCTTCAAGAGTTTTTCTCTGACATAAAATCATTCAATTTATTTTCTCTCATAGGATTAGAAGAGTAAAGCTGGTAGCTGAGAAAGGGACTGAGACAGAAAATGGTGTGAATGCTGTGAATAATGGCATTAAACACAGACACGCCAGATCTGAATACAGGCTGTTGCACTTCAAAGAGAAAAATAAACTTTCCGATGGGGAAAAGAGCCATCAGGTACTAGCAGGAAAGATCCATCTGAAGTCGCAAATTTCAGTGTATTCTGTATGTGCCCAAAAGTTTGTTGAAACTTAACTGTATGGTTTGATCTAATACAAGATACTCCATTCTTCTGCTAATCTTTGCTGGCATACCAGAAATGTAAAAACCCTTTCTCGTTCTCGGCTGAACAGCTGACAGGGTGCTGATATGACAAGCCTGGAAAAGGCTTGTTGTTTTGCCCAAGTGTGCATTTAGTTGTAGAGACTTCTAATCACAAGATATTAAGGAAGACTGCGATAATGATTAAAAATAAATAAAATGACAGTTTTCAAGAGCAGTTCTGTAAAATAATTTGCCTTGCAAACAGTTCCCTGTAATATGCTCTCAGAGGGAAGGCAGGAAAGTAGATGGAAACATCCCTTGGGAAGAGAGAAAGATGGAGGTAAAGCATTGTGACCTCTGTTGAAATCTCTAAACCAGAAAGCTCTGTGGAGTTACTTTTGAGGTTGGTAAGGTGCTAACTCCCACATGAAGAACTTAAATGAGAATCTGTGCGGAACACTGTAGTACTCCGCCATCCCAAGGCCTCTGCCTCTAGGCATTTGGAGAGGCACAGAGCTAGGTGTCATCTCACGATTTCAGGTCTGCTAGCCACCAGCTTACAGATGCATCTGTTCTCCCGGGCTTAAGGTTGCTGGCAAGACATAGCCAAGAGCTGCTGCTGCCTTTTCCTCTTCCCTGCGTTGCCCCAAATCTGACTCCACCCCACCCGAGGTTCCCTCTTGTTACCTCTGTGGCAAGGCAAGAGGGGGTTAACGAGTGTAAATTTGTGGTGTATCTGTGATGCTGTTGGATTCTGTTTCTGCATGTTCTGTGGGGGTCATCGTCTGCTGGCTTTTGCAACTGATGAGAGATCACTGTGCGTACCAGCGTAGTGGCAGCACTGGCTTTGGGCCTTTGGTTTGATGCAGCTCATAGGCTGGGCCTTTATCAGTGCCTTAGTCTTACTTTGACTGCTGTATTTCTAGGACGACTGCACCAGCAGGGGTGGTGTTTCTGACGAGCTTTCCAGCGAGGAGGATGCTGAAGCGGTGGCACAAAAGGTCTTGTTATTCCAGAACATAGAAGTGGCCTCCAGTGACAATAGCTATGAAGAGAAGAAAAAGAGGCCTCTTGTTTCTCTGAACCAGGCTGTCTCACAGGTACTCATGTTGAATTTGTGCCATTTTCCACACGGTCCTTTGCTATGGATAACAAGCTGGTTTTCCTTTGGTTTTGGCAGGTGAAGCAAGCCCTGAAAGGTGCCAGAGACTCTGATAGTGTCGTGGAATCTGAACTAGAATCCACATTGTATAGTCAGGTACGGTCATAAGTTCCAGAGATTTTACTGAGCCTGGCCAGAGCAGGGACTTTCTTCCCTTCAGCACAGACCGTGATTAAATGGGGTATTAAATTCAGGTGTAAGGTGTGGCCTCCTTCCCTGCTGCTTTGCAGCTTTGTAAACTTTGTTCACAATTGTGAGTATACTACTTTGTTTAACAGAAACAAATCAAACAAAACCACTCTGTTGGCAGTGCAGTATGGCCCAAGCTGCCTCTAATTGCTCATGTTGAATTGCTGCAATTACTCTTGTGGTTTGGGGGGGCAGCACTGTATTGTAACTTTTATGCTAATAAATTTCGATTTTAAAATAAATAAATAAATCAATCTGTTCTGTGATATATACTCATTCACTTCATTATCTCACCCCCTGCCACTCCATCCACCTGAAAATAAAGTAGAAATAAAATACATGAATATCGAATTCTAAATACAAAAATCTATAAATAAATACAAAATAGAAATGAAATCTTAAGAGATGATGCAAAAGCCAGGAAACTTTTGCATTAGAATGAATAAGTCAATTTTTGTGTCGTAAAGTTTGGAACTGAGGTGGAGAGCTGATGCTGTGTGACTTCCTGTGTAGAAAAGCTGGTTGCAGAAACGGTCCCGGAGCAATAGTGTCTGTCACACCTGGGACCCGGCGGCTGTGATGGGAGTGCTCAGCTGCCCTGGGAAGCCGATGTAGCTGATTGCTGGTAGGAGGAGGAGGTGTTTCTGCACATCGGTGCACGGGGCTGTGCTATATAAATCTTGCTCTTCTTCAAAGGACGTGAGGTCCTGCATTAGCGTGGGATCCCGGAGCTGCAGTGTGAGCCGGGGAGACTCAGAAAGCACTCGCCACGACTCTGAGACAGAAGACATGCTTTGGGACGATCTGCTTCACGGGCCAGAATGTCGCTCGTCCTGCACCAGCGACAGTGAGGAAATGACTGTGAGAGGCACCAGGCGGGATGTGAAGGAAGATGTTTTCCAGCAGGTTTGTTGATTTGTATCCAGGAGCTGGGAATACAATGAAAGACTCCACACAACCCCCCCCCCCCCCCGCCTTTTCCCCATCTGCCCAAATATGATGGAAGACACATCTGAGTGGTGTTGGTATAATGTGAGAAACCTACTGCTGGATGAGCCCATTCTGTCAGCTGTGCTAATCACACGGAAGTCCGGAATGATCTAAGTAGTATCAACTATCAGCTCCCTCCTTCCTGCCAGTATTATCTGGAGCACTGCTAATCCCAACACAAAGTATTTCACCCAAACCCAGAGTTGGAACCTCCTCTCAATCTAAATGTTTTCTAGGGAAAAGCTTTATTTAATAGCAGGACAGAAAGCGATTATACGTCTTTTGCATTCTTTTCTCTTTTATAGAACCATTTGTTTTGGCTGCAGAACACAAGTCCAGCATCTGCAAAAGTGAGCGCGCTGATCTGGGAAGGGAATGACTGTAAGAAGGTGGACATGTCTGTGCTGGAGATCAGTGGGATTATCATGAGCAGGGTAAGAGGGCTGTAAGGCATCGCAACCTTCCCTCACGCTTTAAAAAGCAACCACCCAAAAACCTGAAAGTAGCAATACGTGCAGATATGAAGTGCAGTATAAAAGTGGTCCCTCTTCAGTGGTAAACACAGCTGTCCCAAATGTTCTTACTTCAAAATTGCGTAAACCAAAATTGAGGAAGTCCTGTTGAGACTGGCGAGTGCTGATCATTGTCAGCTGCAGTGTGCTGAAGGTGGTGGTTTTATTATTTATTGACTGATTGATTGTCGTTCGTTTTGGACTGAAGTGGGTGGAACTATTTTAGGTTATGCCCTTTGAAGGGAAGGGGAATGGAATGCTTGCTTGATTTCATGCTGCCACAGCAGCATGCCTTTTCCTTGATGCAAAACCCTGGGTAATCAGCCTACTTTTGTTCCTGCTTGCCAGGTTAACGCCTACCAGCAAGGAGCGGGGTATCAGATGCTGGGAAACGTCATCACCATTGGATTAGCGTTCCTACCGTTCCTCTACAGACTCTTCCGCACAGATAACCTGGAGCAGCTGTGCTCCATCTCTCTAAAGGAGCTTCTGCACATCTTCTGTGGAGCACCTGCTAGCATCCCTGTTATTGTTCTGTCTGCGATCAACTTCCTTGAAAGACTTTGCTTAACTTGGATGTTTTTCTTCATGATGTGTGTCGCTGAGAGAACATACAAACAGGTAGGTTTAAATGGACTGTTGCCTTTCCTGAGCCCCAGGGCAGGCATTGTACCAAAACCATGCTGCCCATCACAGAAGACGCTGGCAAGACAAGCATGTTTCAGCAGGCTGAAGGGTCAAAGCTGCTAAGAGGCCCCAGAAGTTTAGGTAGGAGATTCCGGTAAGACTCGTGTTCATCAGTCACGAACTTAAACCTGTCAGTAGCCTTCCTGACCCCTGTGCTCCCCCTGCTTAGCCTGGCCCCAAGGGAAACCCAACCTTTTTAACGTGTTGAAATGGCACTCCGCATGGACGTGAACGCTTCAGCATAGAGCTCTTTGGGAAGAAGCAGCCAGCTTAGCTGGCCTGTTCTAGGATGGAGCATTAGCTTAGGCGGCTGCATCGCCCTCAGCCCTCTCACAGCTGTGGACAGTAGCTTTGTCAAAGTGGCTGTAAGTGTTGAGTGGCAGGCAGGCTGGTGTTACTTTCTGTTTCAGTGAGAGCTCTGTGGTTAATCTCGCGTCGCAGCAACAGCAGTTCTCCCTCTGCCATACACAAGGTGACTGTAGTTATCTACTTGGGAGGCTGGGCACCAGGGTCCCCCCAGCTGGCTTTTGCAGCATGCCGCAAGGCTGACCTCTTCTGCCAGTTACCACGCAGCAATATTTTTTTGTTGTAGACTAATTTGTGTATGCGTATTTTTGTTTTTAATTCACAGAGGTTTTTGTTTGCCAAGCTTTTTAGTCACATTACATCTGCTCGGAAAGCCAGGAAATATGAAATTCCTCACTTTAGACTCAAGAAGGTAGAAAACATTAAGATCTGGTTATCCCTTCGTTCCTACCTGAAGGTGAGTGCTGACCCAAGGTGTGATCATTGCAGGGGAGTAGCCCCGTCTCTCGGTGCGTGTCCTTTACCTCTCTGCTTCCAGCACTTGGACAGCGCTGCCCGAACGGTTCAGCAGCTGCAGCTGTTTGTGATGAGCCTGGACAGCTCTGCATCCCGCCTCGGACCTGACTCTGTCTTTGTTTCTGCAGAGGCGAGGCCCCCAGCGATCGGTGGACGTTGTCGTATCATCGATCTTTTTACTGGCTCTTTCAATTGCTTTTATATGCTGTGCCCAGGTGAGATTTTAACGTGTTTGTTTGGTGTTTGTTTTTTTTTTTTTTTTTAAGAAGTAGGGGGAAAACTCCCAAAGTGCTGGAGGCTTTTCTTTTGCCAGCCTATGAAGTGCTTGAACTGTAGCCGTTTGTCTTCAAAGTAATGTGGAATGTTTTGCATTTTTTAAAAGCTTTGTAATGTTTAGTTGGTAATAGATATTAATTCTCTTATGTATGCAGAGGAAAGTCTGAGTTTTTGTAATCATTAGGAAAATTTCAGACCATAGACAGCCCTGTCCTTTCTGCACAAAAGCCTGCCCAAGTACCTCAGAGGTTCACAGGACATTTTATTTAAGGGGGCCAACTGCAGCATCCTCTCTAGCCACTGTTGTTGCAAAGCATGTCAGTAACTATTAGTTACACCTTTTAAACCTTGTGTTTCAGTAAGCAGTGTCAATGCTGGGGCTGTTCCCTTGGGTTTCTTTGGTTTTGGCAAGAGATTAATTACAATATTTCGGGAAGTTCTTGAGACCATGCGGGTGCAGTTGCGGTAGCAAATTAGATTAGTAAATTTTATTAGTAAACAAAAAAAGATTAGTAGATACTAACTCTTGCCACTGTGACTGCTGCTGTGTGCTGCGGGTTTCTGGGGAAAGCGATGACAATCCCAGTCCTGCTGCATTAGACTCGGCGAGCACATACTGGGAAAGGCAGAACCAGCTTAGCCCGGCCTAGGTGGTCTGAGGCTGCCAGTGGGACGAGCACCCATGAGAGGAAAGGCACTGCCATTACATTGACTGTTAACTGGAGGGAGGAAAGAGCAAGAACAAGCATCCTCTTCTAAGCGGAAAGAAAAAAAACAAATAACAAGCTAAAGCCAGGTTAGAAACAAGACCTTTTGCTTTAACCCGGTGACATGAATGAATTACACTTCAAGGGAAGAACTGTCAGCAGCCACAGAGCACGGATGTCTGCGGAGCAGTAAGGGCAATGCTTCTGCACTTTTCCCAAGAACGGGCACGTTACTCACTACTGACCTTTTTTTCCCCCCCCCCCCCTAATACAGGTTCTTAAGGGTCACAAAACATTTCTGAATGCAGCTTACAACTGGGAGTTCCTAATCTGGGAGGCAGCACTTCTTCTCTTCTTACTACGTCTGGCATCTTTGGGCTCTGAAACCAACAAGAAATACAGTAATATTTCAATTTTGCTCACTGAACAGGTATCTTAATTTAGCTTGTTCTCCCTTTTGCTTTGTGGTTTGTTTGGATATAATTATTGCATTTCAAACCAGCTTGAAAATACTGTGATCAAATTTTAAAATTTAGAAATCAACCCTTGTGCTGGACAGAAGGCAATAAAACACTGTACACCTGGGGAGGGATGAGCTCTTAAACATTTGGACAGATTCAAATTCTAAAATTCTACACTATTTTTATCTCTGGGTTAACGTGTTTGTGTTAACCATGTCAATCAGGAAAAGAACCGTTATCACTGCTAAATTCTGTCAGTGGATGAACCACTTCTCTAGGAGTGACGGTAAACAGAAAAATGACTCTTAATTTCTCTTAGAAATTAGCTGGGGGCTAGTGCTGGAGTATCAACACCTGATCTGTAATGTCCCTCTGTCGCAGATAAACTTATACCTAAAGATGGAGAAGAAGCCAAATAAGAAAGAGCAGCTCTCTCTTGTAAACAACGTTCTGAAACTATCTACAAAGCTACTGAAGGTAAACTGCTCCCCCTAAAAACAAACAGGTACTAAATTTTATGGAAGCAATGACTAATGACAATGACTGTGGTTTTGCTCTTCCCATTTCTCTTCTCTTTGTTAGGTAAGTCAGTTCTCACAAAGGGAGTTTCTCTGTCTTTCCACAGCCTATGGCATAAGATCAAGCAACACAAGACCAATGTGGTTAACTAGTGCTGCAAACATGTGATTAGTAGCAGCTTATTGTGATTTAGGTAAGTGAGAGGCTGGTGTGAACACGGCACAGCTCCCTACTGCTTAAATCTCCTTTTCCTTCAGCAGCTTCTATGTTGAAGCTTGTTGACAGTAGCAAAGCAGGTATTTGGAAAAGAAAGAGCATAGTCTGAGTGACATAAATGAGCCTCGGCACATTCAGCAGCCTGTCGTACCAAGCTCTTGTTACGCAGCCGGTGTTGCTACAAAGGAGACTTCTGAGATGCAGCACGGCTGTTAGAAAACACGGCTGAGCTGGGAGGCCTGAAGTACAAAGTGGGAATTCCTGTATGTTCCTGTAAGAAAGGACGCTGAGGCAGTGCACGGTTAGCAAGGTCTGCCAGAGAGCCAGTATTAAGCTGAAAGTCAGAGGATTAATTGCTTCTGGTATGGATGAACCCTAATGGACTTTACCTCCCCTTCCTTTCCACTGCAGGAGTTAGATACTCCATTTAGGCTGTATGGACTGACCATGAATCCATTAATCTACAATATAACACGTGTTGTAATACTCTCTGCTGTCTCAGGTGTTGTAAGTGATCTTCTAGGATTCAATATCAGAGTAAGTATAACTCCCATCACTCACGGAACATCTTGTAGGGGTCACTTTTGTACCATTGCCCAATTCCTCCCACCAAGCAGAAAGGTTTGAACTGGGCTCCCTCTCCATGAGGCTCTTCTCCCTCGCCCTGAGCCAGTTGTGGTGGGGAAGGAGGGGGCTGACAAATTTCAGCCCCGCTGAGGACTTCAGTGCCCACTTCAAGCCGTTGGTCAGAGTCCTGGGTTTCTCCCTTCAGCCTGAAGACACGGTCCTCCTGTGGCTCCCCCTTACACGGGAGCTTGCTGAGCCGAGCCCTCAGCACAGGGGGGACAAAGCAGACCCCCCCCCCCCCACTCTCCCCTGTAGATGAAAAGCTTTTGGCCCCCTGTGGCGTTCACACCTGTACTCACTCTCAGCATCTCTTTTCAGTTATGGAAAATTAAACCGTGAACTGACCGAACGAACACTCAGCCCTCTCCACCAGAAGGACCAGTGAAGAGAACCAGTAGCTTGGGCAAAAAGCAGAGGTGCTCTCAAACTACGGAAATCTGCGATCATGATTTTTAAAACAGATTCTCAGTGTACATATCAAAAGTTCTCCCTCTGCTTTACCGTTCTACAACATCCAGAATAAACTGGTCTAAGCAGTCAGCAAAGTTATCCCATGGCGTGCACACACAGAGTTAATGGGGCCAAATACGAGTAGCTGGCCCAGGGGCATCATCTTCTTAGGACGCATCGTTTTGGGCAGCTGGCTTTGCTCAGTGGGGGGAGCAGCTGCTGCAGCTCCACACCACGGCGGAGCCTCGCAGCGAGGACCTGAGGAAGAAACCTGCCCAGTGCAAGAGATGTGGCAAAGGCTTCCCCTTCCTCAGCCAAAAGTAACGAATGCATAGAAAAGGGCAGAGGAGAGAAACAAAATGTTTTAAAGACATCTGTTAAACTTCCATTTTCCTTCACTGACTCTACTATCTTCTATTTATTAATAACAAAAAAAGCAAAAACTGAGGAATGTCTTTTTATAGTTTCATTCTTTCACATAAGGGGTAAGATGGCGTAAGAATTTTGGTAGCAAATTGTTTACAGCTATTTTCTGTACAAGGAAAAGTTGTAAGATGTAAAAGGAGATGACAATTTTATATATCAAAATGTACAAATAAACCTACAGTACAAGTATTTCATCATTAACAACTGTTTCTACACGACTTGATGATTTTTTGAATACCTTTGTTGAACATTTGTTATTAGAACAGGGAGTCAAGGAAACTTCTAATAATAAATTGCATTTGTTTTCCAGAAGAGTATTATGTTTGTGGGGAAAACCTGGGTCGTAGATTTAGCTGTTTAAAGTATCACTGAGAGTCAACAAAGAATCTATTTTATACAGTGCAGAACCAACAGGCCATGAACTGGAGTTTCTCTTTAATATCTATATAAAAAATAATGAGCGATTTACAGGTCTCTCTCTAGTCAGAACCTCAGAAGTATGTATAAAGGTGCTGTACAATATATAAACATTTACACCCAGTACATCCATACATTGCTTAGCATTCCAAGGCCACGTTGCTAAGACATCTGATACAGTAAGTACAGATACAAGTTCCATGGAAGGAGAAATCACACACGGGTAAGACACTAAATCAGGTCACATTAACATACAGAAAAAATATAGGGGTGGTTGATGACAGGGAAATAATTTCAGTGGTGCTAATTTGTCTTTGTATTAAACGTCTGAATTTGTTACTGTATTCAGTGGTTAGGGCAAGTGCATACAACTCAACATAAAACGGCATCTCTTGTTAAGAATACATGGTTAATATCTACATAGGCTACTTCAAAGTATTAAATATTTTCACAGTCATACTCCACAAGATGGAGTATTTGTATGTATTATGCTACACAGCAAATCTCAACAGATCATCCAATGCCAAGCAGCAGAGCACCATTCAGGTCTGCTTTAAAGCCCATTTGATTTTCCAAGTCTTTGTTAAAAAAGCTGTTTGAGTAGTCGTCGCTACGGCTGAAGGAGTCAACTCGGAACTGATGCACCGTGCTTCACTGAGCTTTAAAAACACAGAATGTTTCAAAGCCAAAACAAGATAGTCACACACTCCCTTTCAAAGAGCAAATTGTGTTGAGTTTGAATTTTATCCCAAGTAAGTAAATCTGACCTTTTACACTTCTTCCTCCTTCTGCAAACTGGACCAGTGGGCTCCTTTTACCACTCTTCTGCAGTCATTAAAAACCTACCACGTCAGGAAATCATCACTAAAACTACAAATAAAATAAAACCCTTCAATTTATGCAGTCTGTTGTTCTTACAGACTGATGTGTCAGTAGATTCTAGTGGCAACATTTCTCTTTTTAAAATATGTATTCTAGCCCAGATGACAGTTATTAAGTTTCATGTACCCCGTAAATCATCCTGTTTAGCACTCTTGGAACAGACCAGACATTCAAAGTAAAATACAGGAGACTTCTGACGTACACAGGCAAGAGCTTCATTTAAGAAGCAGCTACGGTGGCTGGTTCTGTCCTAAAGATCAGTTGTTCTCTCCACAGAGGGAAAAAATCCAATTCCTAATTAACTACCATTAAATAATTAAAGATGGGACTTCAGTCTACAGCACCACAATGAGGCTGAAAATGAACGTGCACTCATTGATTACATTTACAAAGAATGCTAAGGATGACACAGCGCCACACTGAAACCAAAAGGAATTATGTTATTTAACAGAACCTGGAATTTTTTTGGACAGATGTTTGTGAGCAGTTGTTATAAGCATCTTTATGAATCAAGAAAATAAAGCAATTTTGCTGTGTTCATAAAAAGCAAAATTACAAAACATCGATTATGTCAAATATAATTTTTATCTACACGATTTTATATTAGGTATAAAAATTTAAGAAAAACATCAATTGAACAGCATCAGTGGCTCATTTGCTGCCCTAGAATTGATAGAACCAACTCATCCATCTTCTTACTGAACCAGTAAGAACATGCATATTTCCTATGTAAACATGCAACATGCTCTTGAGCAAATACCCATTTCAAACAAAACCTTGCCTCTTCTGTGACTGGAATACATACAAGGATCAGATTGACCAGATACAGTAGATAACTTGGCACAAGAACAAGAAGTGAGTCATGATCACATTGGCAATATAGGCATTAAATAATTTTGTTCAGGAACTCACAATACTATCTGAGAAAGCCGTAGCAGTGCAACGTTGAGAGCAGCAGAACACCGCCTTCAAAAGGGCAAGGGGACAGCAGCTTATGGAGGAGTTTCATTTAAGCGATCCAAAAGGTCCTTCATGCAGCTTAGATAATTTAAGAACGAATCAAATACTTTCCACCCTCTAACCAGTTTCTGAAAAAATTGACAATTTTGTGAAAAGAAACAATGCTTTTAAATGACCATTATTAGAAACTTGATTAAAACATGTTCTAAAAAAAAGCATCAGTCAAACCCGTTTTTCAGCCACACCTGCTGCTTGGGTGACTTTACATGCGCTTGGTACCCTCCAAGGTCCAGGAGTTATTGGCGTCTTCTTGACTGGAGAACTGCTCTCAGATTTGGAAATTCCATCATCTTTGGTTTCATCAGGCAGCTCCACGTGTCTCTCCCCGTGTTGTTTGTTCAGCGTAACAGTCTCCTGTGTTTCTGGCCGCCTTTGTTTCTCCATGGAAAGCAGTGGAATATTGGAAAGACTGGAAGTTTTGAATCTGCTGGAACTTGGCTCTCCAGAGCTTGATTTCCTTATTTTTTCATCCTCAAATGCATTTCTCCTAGAGTCACTGAATGGGAATATATTCTCGCCAAATGCTGCATCTCGTCGCTCTGGAGACCACCCGTCTGTCTTTCCAGTTGTTTTCTGCTTCGTGTCTCTCCTGGTGCCTCCTGTTTTACCATTTCCACCTTTCAATTGCTCAACAGGCATCTTATCACCACCAGTTGTTCTGTCTTGATATTCTTGTAACCTGCCTACTGTTTCTGTGTTTCCTTGCTTACCGAGATGCTTTTGGGGACTGGCAGACCTTCCCCGATTTCCACTGGGATACTCTTTTTTGTTACTATCGTTCATCCCTATTTCTGTGGTTTTGCTCTCACTCTTTCTGGAACTGTCAGATTTGTGTGAGAGATTGCCATAGGCTTTTTCAGGATCCCCTTTTCTGGGGCTGTGGAATCCTCTGTGAGTGTGTCCCTCAGCAGCCCGTAACTTTTCTGGACTTGCAGATCTGTCTCCTCTGGTCTCTGCTTCCAAGCTACCTCTTGTGATTTCAAACCCAGGATTGGAGGGACATTCCCATCTGTTCTCTGTTCTCTGGGGAGAAGACTGAGGCTTCATCTCAAACTGGTTTTCAGTTAAAGTGCTTCTCTTTTCAGGCACAGTGTTCTTTGCTTGTTCCAGTTTCTCAGACAGCTGAACTCTGGTTAAAGCTTCTCCTGGTACTGGTAAATAACACACTTCAGATGGGGAAGCAGGATGCGAAGATGAAGATAATGGTGACTGTTCTTCATATATTACATTTGACGAAGATGGATTATAACTATCCCAATCACCTGGAAGCGAACATTGAGAGATTTGACTAAATTACTAAAAATAAAATAAAATAAAAAAATCACTAAGTGTTATAGGAATGTGCATACTACTGAGGTTCCATGATGTTACATGAAATCTTCAATTTAAAAAAGATTATGTAGTGGCATACTCTTAAAAGTCTGATCGGGTCAGTTTTCTATATTGCATTGTTCCACAACCTACAACCACCACAAGGATGTGATCTTGGAAAAACACTTGTGCTTAGAGTGCTGGCATGATCTCTGCGGGACTGACACGGTCTTGCATCAGCACAGCTTTAGAACCTACACAGCAAAATTGCAAAATGGGAAGTCCCTGACCTACATTGTTTAATACAAGAAAACCAATGAATTGAAACTGCTGTGCTAAAAGAAAACTGAAAACAGTGAAAAGCTGAGGTTATTCATAGCTTTGCACTTTAATAATAGGAAGAGATGAAACACAAGACATGCAGATTTACCAAGTCTTTAAGGAAAAACCAAGAAAAGCACTGAAAGCCCTTAATGTTGCTCAGGTTTCACGTAGGGACACAGACTGGAAGGAGCCAAACCTGAAGGAGGAAGAGAAAAAGCCCAGAACTACATACCAAAATCACAGAGTACAGCAAGCAAGATTTCAATCAGAAATGTATGATCAACAGCAAGACAAGAGGCAACAAAATCCTTCCCCTCTCCGCTGCTGCCATCTAATCCAAGTTGCTTAACCTAATCTCAGGCCCCAGTTTGGACAGAGGGCTGGACCAGATGGTCTCTAGAGGTTTCTTCAGACTCTTCTACGATTCTGTGTTTCTACCTCAGACTCAGGAGATTTCTGTGAGCCAGAGGGCCAGGAGTGATTCCAGGTAACTCCTGTGCAGCCCTTGTGGTGCAGAATAAATGCTATTTATCACTGCTGCAATTATATGAAGCTTAAATCGCTGTTAGTAAGGAGAGAGCTGGAGGTGCCCTCACACTGCTTCCCTCTCCTGTAGCTTGTAAAGGCTGGTGTTAAAGAGGGCCTTAACAGAAGCTCCTCAGATCACAAAGACTATATTTAACTTTCACCCTTAATGACAAGGTAATTCAGTGTGAGAGAGAAACCCAGCCAGCCAGGAATCTAGCAAGACGGCACAGAACAGACCTCGCAGATCACAGATGGGCTGTTTCTATGCCATGTGCTAATTCACTGATTTTACTGTGCTGTGCAGGCTGGAACAGTAAGATGTTCAGGGCCATCTTCTAGCTCTCTGGAGGAAAGACATGGAGAAAGTTCTGAGCAGATTTTATCCCTTGAGCGGATGCCAGTTGCTGCTTGTAAATGACTGAACCCAACACTATGTGGTAGTTCAAACTGTGTGTTTTAAAATTTTCAAAGGATGAACTCATGGTTGGTTACTGTTACTGAAAAGCTCTTAATCAGAAAAAGTGACCCTACAATTTAAGAAGTTTAATCTTGGTGTCGGCATCAACAGTTAAAAGAGAGAACACAGAACAACTCAGAGAGAAAGTGTTCTTTGCTTTAGAACACTACCACGACCTCAAGACTTTTTGATTTGTAGATTCTGACCATTTCCTAAGTCAGACTCAAAATCATCAGTTCCATGCTCTGTAGTGGAACTCAGAGCTTCTGAAAGCATTTGCTTTTTTGTCTGTCCTTCTCCGCCCCCCCCCCCCCCCCCCCCCAGTTTGTGCTTTCCTGTTGTGGATGCAGAAGTTGCACCTTTAAACAAACTCACTCCATTCTGAGAGCAAAGCTGTCTCTCTCCCTGCTTTCTGAAGTTTTGGCATTGAAAAACAAAGCGTTCTGTAATTTAGAAGGCTAAAACCAGTACAGGAATAATACTCTTAACAATATAGGCATTTTGAACTGATTACTGTATCTTAGAGGATTTTAATTTAAATTAAAAGGCAATCTGCTAATTATCACATTTGTACAGGAAAACTTGATTAGCTTGGACAGAGCTGAGAAACTTACTACAATTGCAAATATGCAGTAATTTCACACCGTGTAGTATTCCTAGGTACTTGGCATACATTATTTTTACTCAAAATATTCCTTTTACTTTAAAGTAAATATGAACACCTGCACAGCTGTCAGAAAGGAAACTGCTAACTATTCCAGTGAGCAAACACCAACGTTTCCTTATCAGACAGTACTCTATTGCCTTGGGTCCTCAAAATGAGACAGCACTTGAGATGACGTACTGTGATCTGGTATCAGGCCAGTCCCTGGTCTCAGCAGCAGCAAAACTTTATTCCCTCCAGCCTGAATCAGCTCAATGGCTCGTGTGTGAGTGATTCCTTGGGTGGGTTCTCCATTAATTTCAACAATTTGGTCACCAACCTGACAAGAAAAGAGCAACCAGGTTAGTTGTCATGTGTCTCTGACACTGTAAACCAATTTTTAATTTAGAAAGGAAAAAACAGAGGCAGATGCTTATATTTTTCCTCTCACGCTACAATCCACTCAGCAATAGCAACACGATTCCATGGCTGCTGACCAACATGACACAACACAACACTCTGCCAGCTCAGAGCTCTTCACGCAGGTCTTCTGTTCAGCCGGCTCAATAAAAGATCTCAGATTACTTCAACCTATCTTTCCGTTTATTTACAAGCGACGAGACCGTGCTTCAAGGTATTTTCATTCTGGACCATTAGATGGGAGGGAGCCGGTGGATGAACTACGTCAAACCTGGCCCCGCGTGCCTGTTTCAACATCACACTGGCCAGGTAACAGCAACTTCTCTGCATTTAATGAGGAGCCAAGTGCTATCATGGCAGAACAGGCTTTATGTAAGGAAATGGGCTTTTTTCTTCCAGGTAGGAGAGACCGTCACTATGCAGTTGTCAGTACCAACGTCTACGAGGCCAATTAGCAACTTGCAGAGGTATTGGGCAGGTAATTACAGTTCACACGGACTTTGCAGACTGCTGGAAAGGGGTTGGAATCGCACCCCCGCAGATGGGGTCACGAAACCTGTTTCGCAATACAAGGCTCAGCCAAAGGATGTCACTAGTGCATAAAATCAGCGGTTGAAGGGAACGGTCTGGGCTTTGGTAAATCAACCGCCTCTGCCAAAGGAGGTCACCGGCTGGTTACTCACCGGACAGGACAGGATGGCCACACTGCACGACGTGCCCCCCCCATCATGCTCAGTTGCCATTAACCGGGTGAGAAATTCATTGTCACCGTTTCAAAAGTACAGTCAGAAAATGACACCATTTGGCAGCTGAAGGAGGAGAAACTAAATGACATGAAAACTGCGAACCAACCTCACGCTGGGTGAGAGCAGCCTCTTGTGCTGAGCTGCTGGGGACACACGGCACAGCCACAGCGCTCGTGGCTCTGCTCCTCCACAGCCACCAGCGCCAGCCTCAGAGGCTCACATTCCCTGTGGGACATGACCCCCCAGCATCGCAGCGAACACATCCCTGCGGACACACGTCCCCTGCACAGCTCGTGCCAAGTGGCGGAGGAGGCAGAGCTGGCACGGGGAGGTGGAGCGCTTCCAGCCATACTGTGCTGTCACGGTCCCACACGGACCCGTGCCTTGGCACAGGTCATCTACACGAAGCAGAGTGCAGTCAGCTGGGAACCTTTTGGTTGCTTTTGCCTGGAAAGCAAAGCCCTCAGCTTAGTCTAACGCTACTCGAAGGAGGAATACAAAAGAAAATATTAGTACTAAATGCTACATTCATGTAGTTTCTCAAGCATGAGGGAAATAAGCTGATTACTGTAAAGAATAGGGTAACGGAAGTTAACAATACCTAGAACTCCACATCCAATGAAGCCTCACAGTAGCCCCAGCAAGTATCTGTGTCAGCCCTATTCTGCAAATCATAGTAGCGATGGAGGCAGAGCCTTGTGCCGATGGCCGCACGTGCAATGCAGCACCAGGCTGCACGCGGGACGGCAGCTCATGGGCACCTGCTTCAGCTTCACGCTCCAGCCTCTGAAAATTCAGCTCTGGGCAGCAGGCACAGGTTGTCCCGCACCATTGTTCTTTGCTGTTGTGCCCATGTATTTTGCTGTTACTACATCACCTGAAAATTATTTCCTTACACAAACATAAGAATTAACACACAAAAATTTGGAAAAAAGTTAGGCATGGATCTGCAAACATGGCACAGAACAGCAATAGCACAATGTACACACAACGTTCCTTACAAATTCCCTGACTTTGACAGTGATTCTCCTTTCAGTTCTCTGTTCCACTGTGCAATTTCTTGTCTGGGCTCCTAAAGTGTGCTGAGTAGCTGCTGCTCAAACCCTGGGACACGTATGTTACTGTCACTCAAGGACGGATGGACGGTTCATTTTGGACAGCCAGAGCTTTTCATATATTTCTCCTTTAAAAGCTTAACACTGCAGCATCTGCTGTCACTGCACAGTAACAGCTGGAAGAAGGGCAGCTGCCCAGATGTTGTTCTGTCTATTTGGACCCTGCACTCGATAAAAAACAAGGGTTGTTGCCACTACGGGTAAATTAATGTGTCAAAAGGCCAACTTGATCAACAAATCGATTAGAGAAGACAAACTCACATGTACTCGCCCATCTTTGACAGCTGGCCCATCTTCAGCAAGCCGAAGGATGAATAAGCCCATGTTGTATTCCTTTCCTCCTCGAAGGCTGAATCCAAACCCTCGAGGGCCCCTTTCCAACTCTACTGGGAAACAGCCAGGATTCTGTGTGAGAAGGCAGAGGAAAAAAGATGAGGACTTGTAGGCAGATTCAAACATTTATTTTTCTGAAAAAATGCTTCACACATGTTTGTATTTTGACAAATGTGCAATCCATGAATTAAACTGAATTCATCACAGCTCATGTATGACTAGGTGTAATCGTTTCATTCTAATTCTAAACATACAGAACAATTTCCCTTCTAAGTTTCAGATATGCATGATATTTCCTTAAGAAACTTTGCCAAAGGGTCTGTAGTGGCCCTGTTGCAAGCATTTTTTGTTTCCTTTATAATTATAATGAGTACCCACCTACACCAAGGAGATCGTAAAAATCTAAAACATCAACAAAAACATTGTGTGAAGCACTTTGGGGCATCTTTGTACGCAACTTTTCTACCCGTGTCTGACAGGGAAATGCTTTGTTGTTCTGCTTTTGAACACTCCGTGGCAATGCCACTGTGGTGTCTGGACGGACAAGTATTTTGCATGTCTCCGCGCCCTCTGGACGGTTCCTGTACCTGGGAGTGACGGCTACCAATAACTGAAGCAACGCCAGCATCAGACTGTGCCAAATGCTTATGCTCGGGCCAGGAAAGCCTGTAACTATTTGAAACTTCTTTTCCAGCTTCACCTTCCGTAGCTCCCCTACACAGAGGTAAAAGGACACATATGTCACCTTTGCATTAACAATCCCTCTGGTCAAGCTTTTCTAGCTGTTGTCCATTCCTTTCGCCAAACCCCAAAGGCCTGTACCTGTCTGTGCCGGAAGGGTTGATCTGTGCTGATCCCAGTGGTCGGTGCTGTGGAGCCGGACTCTGCCTGGCAGAGTTTGTTCCTGATGGAGGACCACGGTGTTCTAACAAATTCAAACAAAATCAACGGTCAGAGAGAGCTTCCCGAGCATACTGCGAGGCATGCTCCCCACATGTGACCGTCAGCGCTGTGCCTGCTGTTCCTAAGGATGCCACAGCTCAGCTGACCTCAGGCACAAGGTGAAGAGAATGTTCCAAGGTCTAACGCCGTAAGCCAGGAACCCAAGTGCAGTTCATTGGTTCCAGGGAATAAATTCCTAGGAATTTTACTCTTACCTACACTGCTTTTCCTCAGAAAACTCCCACAATTTTAACTGAACCAGACATGAACAGAAGGGTTTTAGACTGTGAATTGATAAAGACCAGAAGGGATTAGGGCCAGTCAGATCCACGAAGTTGGTTTGGGTATTCAATATAATAAATTTTTGTAAGAATAATGTCCACTTGAGAACATTTCCCTTTTTAAAGGTACGAGGAGAATGAGGCTCTGCAGAGGCAATGAGGATTCAGAGGTGAAGACTCTCAGTGATAAAGAGAAACTGTCAACTCATTTAAGGCACAAAGGAGAGTTTGCTACTGGCCAGCTCCGGAAAAGGTTATGAACTGGTCCCACAACTACACTGGAGGCACTAGTTCACTGTCAGGTTATCAACAAGAACTTTAAAGTGTTTCACCTTCCCTAAAAGGCATGACATTTAAATAAATCTTTTAGAATAGCTTATTTTCCCTTCCACAAAAAATACAGTGATTCTGTACTTTACAATAAATCCAGTGCCTTTATGAAAAAAAAAAAAAAACATGCTTCAGGATACAAAATGTCTGTGTCACTTCAGAGCCATGAAGCGGCTATTCAAAAAGCTGCCTCTTAGCTAGAACCTGAAATGGCAAGTAGTGGCCCAAGATGAACTTATGTGCTGAGTTATAAACTAATATTCTCCTTTTCTTTATAAGGGTTAAAAAAAAAAAAGTATCTCAAGCACCAAAACTACAGAAGTTCCAGTCCTCTGTTAGATGCATCACATTACTGCATTCCTCAGTTAAGAACGAGCAAGCCCTAGTGAAATATACAAAGCACTCAAGCATCTTAAGGGAAGGAAAATATAATGCGTATTATCAGACTGAATTTCTCAGGTATGCAAGACCTTCCAAGTCCTTCACAGGACTGCTTGGTGCTATTACTATGACATGCCTTAAAGAGGTTTTTCTCTAGAGACAAAATGTCAACTTTTAATCGTGGTTTATACTCAGAGTTTTAATTTAGAAGCACAGGCAAGAAAAATGCCATCTGTTTGTACAAATTCTCCAGTCCTCTTTTCAGCCTGCTCTCTTATGTTTCCAGCTAATACATGACAAAAGCTGACAGGCTCCTGCTTTTGTGAAAAATGTTAAAGAATGTCTTCTGGCGCATGAAGTGGAATTCGTTTATTCATATGGAAAGCAAAGATCACACATCTGTGAAAGCGAGGAGGGACAGCGAAGGGGTACAAGGCAGTATTTTCGTTGTAAGTCTGAGAGGACAGCGCTGAAGATGCACCAGGGAACAGCAAACTCTATTAGGGTTTATGCTTTGTGATGCTGAACAGTTCCTGGCAAAATGGGCATTCTTCTCTTTGGAGCTGCATCCTGCCTCCTCCTCAGTGTTAAGCAGCAACTTGTGAACCATCTCTGCGAGGCTCAGCCCTCTCCCCGCCATCCAGCGGGGAAAACGCCTGAAGCCCTGACTAATTCACATCCACTCTGGCTTTCTACAAGAGTCTGCTGTATGGAAGGTTATGCTGTGTGCTAAACTGTATTTCTCCAGCTAAATCAAGGAGGATATACTTGGCAATATATTCCATTTTGGTGGAACATGTTCTGTTTCTCTCTCCTTCACTGTCACAAAATTCTTTACATCTGAAACACGCCAACCCCAGCTCCTCTAAGCCACACATTTTTTCTGACTGGTCTCTTCAGCCGTTTTATCACCTGCTACTGACCTCTCTTCCCCTCCCTTTGTTGATTCTCCTCAGGTTCTCATTTTATCTCTACATTTTGGCTACAAATCTGTAATTGAGGAAGTGGGAAAAGTTCTTACACAGAGTCCAGGTAACATCATGCATAAACAAGGGACAAAAATGTTATATTCAGAAAGCTTATTTTGAAAACAAAGCTGAGTAAGAGCTCTGGAGAAACAGGTCTAATGCAACCAACTCAGACTTCAGTTGCATTTTAAGCATTGCCCTGGGCAACTGCTTTGAGGTGTGTCCCTTCAAACTGGAATGAATTAGATTTGATAAAAATCAAAAACTTAATAGAAAAACAACAATTTGTAGAAGTCTCTCTGCTTCAAGCATTAATAAAAAGGAAAATTAAGTCTTTGAAATTTTGTACTACAGGCTGAGATAGTGTGTTACATATTTGCAATGCATGTGAAATTAGAGAATCATCTGTTGGCTTTACTCACATTCTGGGTCTAGGTATTTATTATTCAAAAGGTGAAGAAAGCCAGCTTTCTGGCAAAATAATGTGATAGTGAGTTTAATTAAACCCATAAGCAGCAATCCAGAAAAACGCAGTGGGAAGCAGGGTTGAAGCTTTTCTCCTCAAATGACTGGATTTTACATATTTATAGTGAATTGCTTGTGTAGAAACAAAACCATACTGAATGCAGTGTTGCATGGGAGCTTTCATGAAAAATATAGTCTCTAAAGCAGCCACGAATACTCACTTCTGCTGCTCAGTTGACATGGCAGTTGCGTGTGAAGAATTTGCTAGCAGCCTGGGAGGCTCTGCAAGAAAACCCCAAGCAAGGTTTTCATGGTGGGATGTGATGATTTTTCAAAGGGTAGCTTTGGCAGACAGAACTACACGACGTTTCTGTTGCATCCCAGGGATGCAACATTCAGTAATTTATGTATTTTAATGTGGCAGGTGTGTCTAAATGGAGAGGATCTGGAATGCAGGTGTCCCTGCAGCCCTACAGCAAGCACCCTAGCTGCCTAGTGTCCCAGCTGGAACAAAGCTCCGGCAGCGACTGCAGCAGCAAGAGACGGGCACTGTATGTGGTGAGATTTTCTCTCTTGGCATCATCCTGTGTCTGGTGTAGCTCCCCCCAGGAGAGGTCATTTCTCTTTCGTTGAAGAATACAAGGTCTGGACAGGACATCATTCCACGTCTGTCTCTCATGTGAGAAACCACGAGAATTTCTCTAACCCTGCATCGCACTGTTAATACTTGCATCTTATTTTTCAGTACAACCACCTTGGTAGCTGTATCTCTCTGCCCCACCTGCCTTCAGCTCTTCCAGAGCAAATGGATGAGCTTCACACTCTTTAATTTCCAAACATCTTAAAATACTCCATTTTAAGCGAGTTAACTTCAGAAATTACAAACATTAGACTCTGGCAGTGTGGTAGGACCCATCCACCTGCCAGGGCCACGCACCCTCCATACCTTCCTCAGCCACAACAGTCAGAGTCACCACGTTGCCTGCGTCCTTGATCAGCTGTACTATGCTGTCATGAGAGAGCTCAACGATGGATTGACCGTTCACTGCCGAGATGCGGTCTCCCACTTTCAGCTTCCCACACTGGTCAGCTGGGCTCCCATCTATAACTCGCCCGATCTTGTGAGGAATCACTAGGAAGTCAAGAACAGGCACAGCAACATGATTAATATTCATGTAAGATAAGTACCACACAGACCCAGCACTGCCACAGCTATACCAGAGACCGCTCCTGCTCTAAAGGGTGGCGCTGCTAGTACAAGAAAAACCCGCAAATACGAAGAATGCTTCACTCAGTAGAGTGAATGGAAGTGCCAACCGCTGACAGCATGGCCTTGCCACATACAAGGTGTTGTGCCTAAGGGAAAACACAGGAAGGAAACGGGTCACAGCTGCGTAAGACCATGTGTCCCAGGAGCACTACAAAGCAGTCTGGTTTACCACTTATAATGTATTTTTTTTCTATTTCATGCACAGACCCTGGGGCACTGTGTGGACTCCGAGACAGTTACGGACATCCAGTTTACTACGGTCATCAGAAATCTGGATGCACAGATTAACTCTTCCTCCTTGCAGCCAAAAATTAAACCTTACATGCACTTCAAAAGGACATCAAACTTCTCCTGCCAGAGATCGACTTAGTAACCTGCTGAGCAGCTCAGCAGCAACCCTCAGCACACCCAGGCAGCACAAGGTGTGCCAGCTCAGCTCTGCACAGACCTGCTCCCTATCCCTGCTCTCTGAGATGAACTTGCACATGTAGTAATTGTCTTGAATTTTAGCTAGCTCTCCTGGCTTGCTTTCCTCAGTTCCTCCCATAGTGACACTCTGCTCTGTGTGCAGGTTCCTCTAGAGGCCAAAGCAATGGGGCCAGAAAAGACAGAACAAGAAGAAGATATAATTTCATGAGAAGTAGAAGGAAAAAAAGACTGCTTCTAGTTACTTTCCCAGAGGTGAATACAAATGCAGGAACAAGTAGAACTAAAAAGGCACCAGGTGGGAGGGATGCTGCACTCCAGTGCGGTGCCTCCTCAGGCACCTGTCCCGTGGGACAGCACGGCCTCGGCGGCTCCTACGCTCTCCCCACCAAGAGCCCTGCTGGCACTTGGGGAGATCCTGTTTTACAGTTTGCTGACCTGAACATCAGCATTGCAGATGGCACTTGGCAGCCACCGAGATGCTACTGTGGTCGGGGAAGCCTACCAAAACCTGGGGCAAGAGCGGCTTGTTGAGCTGCCTGCGTGCTGACGTGGCCCTGACAGAGCAGATTCGCATTACATCAAAGCACATCAGCCAGCATGCTTTCCCATGCGTCTAAAACAGCCTTTCATTCATTCGGATGCCTGAAAGCACAGCAGAATTGGATTCTGTCTTTCCCAAATCCCTCATCAAGGCTCTTCTGCACAGGAACTGCTGCATTGCTCCTTTGTAACTCATTTCCAAACACCTCTCCAGAATGACCTCTGCATGTTTCATAAACGCTCTCCTTGCTATTTCATGTAAAAGCCTGTTTGTGCCTCCAGTGCCTGAAGCGGGTTTGATGGATACCCGTTTTCTGTAGTGGCTGCTCTCCCAAACATGCTTTTCTCTGAGGGATAGGAGAGGTGAGGAACACTGTGTGCCTGTCAGGATTATCAGCTGGCTTTTCAATACCATGACAGCAAATCTGAAACACTTTCACAGGGTCATCAGCCACCCAAGATTAAAAAGCCATCAAATATTGTTTGAAGGAGCTAGGACATGCTGAAGTTACCGCAAAGAAACAGACATTGATGCCTTCCAGCATTTACTGTAAGTTTAAATTTTATTTATGCTTTCTTTAATAGACTATATATAAACTTAAGAGACAACTGTGAAGAGTAAAGCACTGCAGGGTTGCAGACCCAATGGCTGATTACTTATTTTGAAATATCCTGTAGCTTCATGTTAAACTGCAGCACAGAAACGTTCAGCACAACACAGCCTATGGATGCACCAGCATCTCTTTTTTTCCTGTGTGTTAGAAGCCACCTGGACCACAGGGCTTACGTTACCGGCACTGGAACTGGTCTCAGTTGTCTTCTACTTTCAGTTCTAGTATCAAATAAACCGGGATTTGCAGCAGATCCTTAGACAAAAATGTTGTCTGTATTACAGTTATATCGTAACAGAATACCAATGTATTGTAATGTTTTTTTCTTATTGTGTGACTGACCAGACAACACAGTGAACCCATGGCCACTCTGACATGGGACACAATTGTCTGTGCAGCATGATGCACTGGAGGGTGACAGTTTGCTCTGCTGCTGCCACAGGAATCTGACAGCAGCTCTGCATGTGGACCACTGCTGCTGCGCTGTCCCACCGCACCAGCCGCTTCCAAAGCCGCTGGCTTTAACATTCTTGAAAGGCATTGTCTGAGCCAAGACTGCATCGCACTCTAAATATATATCACATGAATTCAGCACAATGTTATTTAGAAACAGGATTTTTCTGCGCTCCCGCTGGTTTTTTTTATTGTGCAGTAAAATTAAGTGGAAAAACAGAAGAAAGTGTCTGAGGCTCAGTAAGAGAGAGACACACTTTCAAACCATCATTATATCTGTCTGGAATCAGCTGAGGAAGTTTCAGAAGGGTGATTTACACTAAGGAACTAAAGGAACCAAGTAACAATTTCACAAGTTAGCCGTACCTTAATGTCAGTGAATTGTGTTCATCTGTGGGTGAACACACTGAGCTGGCTTGTATTTCAAGGGCTGACACAGGTAACACAAACCTGATGGCCAAAGGGAATGAATCTCAGAAAGATGATCCTACTTGCCACTTCATGCAAAAAAAATTATCCAATAGCCTCTACCTGGCACTGCTGGGTAAGCAGCAGCCATCAGCACAGGGAATACAAGTCCGCTTGATTATGCTGAGCAGAACTGCTCCTGTGCAGGCTTCACGGATCTTTCCACTGAGTTGGACTCCAGGGTTTCCTGCAAGCAGCTTCTCTCATTCACTTCTGTTCACAGTATTTCTTTTTATTTTTGCTTTTAACCTTGGTTATTTTGCTGTTTATCTTTACAACTATGCCTGAGGCCATGTCCATATATCAGAACTGTAATGCCAGAGCATGCTACTTTTTCATTTTGATGATCTTTCTAGACAAACACCCTGCCTGACAGTTACAACTTCATTGCTTTCTTCCAGGTACTGCAGTCTCTGCTTTCTCAGATCCCCAAAATAAGAAATGCTACCCAATCAGGTAACATAAAGCCAAAGTTGAAACTATATTTCCATTAAAATGCCTATGAATTAATGCAGTGTGAGAACAGGCATCACCACCACAGCCTGACAACTATCCACGTCTGCAAGACTGTCCTGTGACAAGTGCACACTCCTGTGTACGGGCTCGCTGCCGGTGATAATACTTTCCCCCTGCCCCCCACTTACGTCACAGTTGAGTGAAAAAGAGCATAAAGAAGCAGCCAGACAGACCGAGCCTCAGCTGGCTGGGCTGTGAAACAGTGAGAGGTGACTGTATCTACACAGAGTGCTGTGCAGGTAAGACCAGCACAACAAAGACAGAGAAATCCCCGAAGAAGCCACGGCCCTGCTCACGCCTGCTAGTGCCAGCAGCAGCTTTGGTACAAGCACCACGCAGTGAGGCCAGGCAGCAACAATGCTGCCAGAACATGGCACTTACCCCCAGGAGGAGGTTTGTTCTTTGAGGTGAGGATGACAAAGCCAAATCCTTCGTTCTCCTTCCGCTGCAGACGGACATCATAGACCTCTGGGGACTGCTGGTTTGCAAACTCTACCCGATTCAGTCGGGGAGAGCCGTTTTGCATCAAGACAGGCTGCGATTCCTCCTCCTCCTGTGGCTTTTCCCCTTGCAGGTAACAGACAAACAAGTAAGAAAAACCCAATACTGCTGTTTTACCAAGCAACTACAGCAAAACTCTGCATCTTAGTGTCAGTGCCAGCATGAGGAAACACCCATCTGCCTGGGAAAGTAGGAGGCGAGTTCATTAACGATATAGTTAATACAGAAATCAGACACAGAATAGAGCATTCAAAGGTCCAGAGCCCTACACAGGCATGCACAGTTACAGAAGGCAAGTCTGCTGCACACTGGTTGCACACAGCCAAACAGACTTGGCACTGCGTGCACAGACTTTATCAGAGCGATCTGATGCCTTTTTATAGTAAAAAACCAAACCATCGTGGCTTTTCTGTGTGCTCCAAGTACAAGATCTATGGCAGAAATCCAGCTACAAACCAGATCTATTGCTATCTTAACTGAGGAACAACTGTTTACTTGGAACAATGGAAACATTTTTTAAAAGGCAGTTTAAAAGACTGAAGCCAGGCTTTCTTTTAGGAATCCTACAAACTCTTGGTCCTGATTGCCTTATCAGAAGGCATTTTAAAGAAACTGAGAATTGATCTTAAAAATACTTTTTCCTTTTACCTGTATATACTCAGAATTAGTGGTTGAATAAGGCAATGGAAAAGCAATACTGACTGCTCATCAGAACAGAAGATTGTTACCAGTTCTCCTGAACCCCACCCCAGCTGTCACTCACATGATCAGCATCAAGTGAAGGACAATAATCTTCTGTACACTGCTGATCTGGACACTGAGCTAAAACTGCAGAATCACAAGATGCTGCCCTGAATCATCTCTGGTTTGAATGCACTTATTCTTGCTACACACAGATGCCCAAAGACTTAAGAACATAGCATGTTGTACAGAAAAGAGATTGTGTTATTACTCAATTTGCATAGTATCAGTGGCTGTTCTAACTAATATCTGCAAAAAAGTTTGAATAAAACAGCACTGCCATCATAATTTTCAGAGCCTTACCTGTGCAAACAGTGCAACCCAGCAAGAACCGAAGCATCAGCTTATTACATTCTGCTTTTCTCCACTTACTCAGAATTACAGCTGACCTTCCTGAATCTCAGATTGCTCAGCTCTAGTGCAATAATTGATAAGTTTCAGAGCGGCTTTATTTGATTTGATTACAAAAATGTAGAGTACCCTCTCTGGAACAGACACATACCACCAAAGAAGATCTTCCTCCGGACTGTGAGCAGCACCTGACCATTCCGTGCAGCACTGGTCATTAAGTCCAAAACTTGTTTGTGTGACTTCCCCTTAACCGGGACTCCATCAATACACATCAGCTCATCTGCAGCTCGAAGCCTGCCGTCTTTTTCTGCTGCTCCCAGCGGGATTATGGCTCCAATATAAATCTGTCAGCAGAGCAGAGTCAGGGGGTTTGAACAGCAGAACATGAACTCATCAAAACACGTAATGGTTGGAGAATCCAGGTGAATCCAGACACATGAGAGCTTCTGGGAAGATATTTTTAAAGATCATTTGAGCATCTAATTCTAGCAGAAACACAGGCAGCAAGCGTACTTTGCACAAGGTGACTCAATGGATACAATTTGGGGTCTCAAAGCATTCAAGTAAATAAAGTTTTGGGGTATTTTTAATCCTTATTCTGGAAGCATCACTATCTCTTGAGTATATTTGTTATTTTGTCAAAAAGCCCAACTCTTGACATAAGTAGTACACTGTGTATTTACTACACATACATGATTTCCCAGACATTACTGAAACAAAAACCTCTGTCATTCATTCTACTTACTCCGTTTTTTTTAAACCAAGACTAGGCCAGAGTGCGGAAGAAGTAACAGCTTTTGAAAGAACTCAGATTTACTTCTGAAAAGCTGCTCAGACAGTTCCACATTTGAATTTTTTTCAGTGCATAGCTTTTGGTGATTAGATAATGAATTCAAACAGCTGCACTCCCCTTATCCATTTTGTCTACCCCCACCTCATAAAGTGCTACTAAATGTAACAGATAAGAACACCACAAACTATTTTGTATGCTAGAATCACATTCAAGTTAAATGAAAGATTAAGAGTAATCACGCCGGTATTTGCTATTTGCTGGAGGTTAAGCAATGGTGGGCAGATCATCTGTGCACAGCATTCATGACATTAGCTTGACGCTTGCCAACAGCTATGGCTGTTATGGAAACAAAACACCACACATGCTATGAAGTGCAACAGAAGTAAAATTCTTTGCTTGTGCTCCTCCTTTTCTTTAAATGCATGTTAGGGGGGAAAAAAAATGCAATCACAGCTGTGAATGGAAAAACCCATATTCCTTAACTGTAGTCAGAAAACAATCTATGAGTATCTAATTCCAAAAGCTTTTCCTCTTAACTTGACAGCTGAAGAAACAGCCCCTGACATACAGTGCAAGTTCTTAGCACTTCTTCCCAGAGAAAAACTTCTGCATTTTTGGAAATAGAGGAAAGTCTCCTAAAGCCTGCTGTCAGAGGAACAGACTACCCTGGGGTTTCCACACTGGCATTTGCCCATCTGCCTCCAACTCCACCATTCCTCGGCAATTACCTCTCAAGCAGTGTTACCCCAGTCCAACTGCAACGGCTCTGCAGGCTGAGGCTAGGAAACATGGCTACACTGACAACTTAAAATCATAACTGAACTCTAGTCACTGACCAGGTTAAAAGAAGCCAGACCCTAACTAGTATTCTTCCCCCTGTACAAACATCAGAGCTACATTTTGATGCCAGTTACAATGCAAAACAATACCAAGATCCATTTGCAGAAGGAAGCCAGTCTTAATTGGTTCTGCTTCAAGCTTCTCATGAAAATCCTGAAGTACCACATTTTGTATTTTCTGAGATGAGAGAGAAAAACACAAGGCTAATAAAAGCCTGAAAGAATGTATGAAAGGCTGTGCTTGTCTCCTTAAGATGAATCCACCAGGAACCACACTGACTGACAGAACAAAATGCATTTTTAAAAATTCAGCAAGAGAGGTGGGGGAAAGGGTTGTGACACAATCCCAAATCTTGCCTTGTTTCACTGGGCTGCACTCAAAAGAACAGCCTCATGGAGTTTTTGCAGGGTAAGCAGCCGCTTCCTTCCAGTCATCTGCTCTCTGGGCCATGCCAATGTGCACGGCACACTGGGCATTACCAGGGCACATATTGTGCCAAGGCCACCATCGGGATCAGGTGGAAATGGGCAAAGGCTGGGTAGCACTGCTGCCCTTATGAGGGCTCCTGAGACACAGCAACAACTACAGAAACACCATCAGTATTACCAGCCTGACTAAGAAAACTGCTGCCAAAGACAGACAGCAGAAAGGGCCCAGGAGCCTCGCAGATTAAAGTCAGCCATGAAGAGGAAGAAAAGAAAGTTAATCTGAATCAGTTGTGATCTTTATAAGGCAGTTACCAAACTGATCCATTTTACCATCACTGAACTGTTTAGAATGAGAGGGAAATGAGGATGACAGAGCAGGAGTCATTCTAACAGTAATACTGGAAGATAACACGTAGGTAAACAGTTTCACTTACAGGCTGGTCTGGTCCATCCCCTCCAAGCACACGGAAACCAAAGCCTGACTCTTGTTTTCGCAGGAAAACATCCAAATCTCTTGTGTTTGGAGCTAAGACAAAGCAACATTTCAAAACATGTAAGGAGCTATCTTTGATTATTGGAAGATTATGCTTTGATGGTCATTCTGACTCTTTTTACTGACAGAACACAGTAACCAGAAATACAGTACATAACTCAGTCAAATCTGCAGTGATGTTCTCTTTCCAAAATCAAAAAGTAAATTTTCAAGAAAAGGCTGAAAAAGGAAAGGATAGATTGACAAATGCCAAAGGAGAGATCACAGTTGTATTTGTACGGTGGCCCAAGATAAAAGCCAGTCTATAATACAACTCAGAGCTACCTTCTATAAATTCTGAATTGGTCAGGTCTACTTCAGTTCACTTGAGAACTGGATCATCCCTGAGATCATTTCTATGATTAACTGGGGTTTTGTATGATGTTGTTTTTTTTTTAAAAAAAAAAAGCTGTTCCACAGTTTTCTCATCTCTGTATGAATTACAAATTCCTTGAAATGTTTTATCTACATCAGGTTAACAAATTTGATAAGAAAGTCAAACAGTTTTACTACACATATGACAAAGAAAAAGTTCCTTAGTAATTGAGTATTTCGAAGTGGAAGTTGATATACTCACGTTTGTCCTCATACATAGTCTTAGACTTCAGGTAGACTTCTGAAGGGTCCAGTTTAGGAGAGCCTGGTCGTACAGCAGTGGGTGGAAATGGCATCGGCTGTGGGATGGGATCACTGACAGCTTCCAAACTCCCTGAACTGTCCTGCTTGTCTTTCTGAAACAGACCACACCCCCACAAAATCCCTATTAGATCAAAAGCATAACTGGACTTGTGGGCTTGTATGCCCAGAAACCACAAACATCATGCAGAAGATGCAGTCTTCCTTCTGCCTAATCTAAATCTCCCCTCTTTCAGTTTAAAGCCATTCCTCCTTGTCCTGTCACTACATGCTCTTGTAAAAAGCCCCTCTCCAGCACTCTTGTCGGCCCCTTTAGGCACTTGAAAGCTGCTCTGAGGTCTTCCCAGACCCCTCTCTTCTCCAGGCTAGATACACCCTTTTACAAAGAGTGGAAGAAAACTCCCCCAAGCCATTTAGCAGTTTGACACTTAAATGTTTATAAACACAAGAACTTACCCTTTTTAACTGAATTGTTTTGCCATGCTACTTAATGCCACTGAACATCAAGTGCTCCATGGGAAGTTGCTACTGAACATGTGCTAGAACACCAGTACCCAAGTCCGAAGCATTTTTACGTGCCTGCGCAGAGTGCACTGACACAGGAACCACACTAACGAGGCCTGCATCCGCGAACTGCAGAGATTTATGCACTGATTTATTTAGTGTGGACAACTGCATGCTTGCAAGGAACAGAATCTGAAAATCTTATTGAGTGCACTTGTATGAAGCACACTGAACTTGTGTGCTCATATTATCTCATTGCTGGGATAAGACTTGAATATTCAAACAGCAGGACAAAGATAGAAAAAGCCACATCTACATTCTGGTAATTGGGTTTTCCTAAAATGCAATCATTTGTTCTGTACAAGAAACATTTTTAAAGAAACAGTCTGTTCACCAGCTAGCCTAACTCATAAAAGAAGCACTCATGACAAAAATATGCATTACTATCAGCATATCAAATCAGAGGGTATTTTATTAAGCCCAAGGATTCTTTACTGAGCTAATGTATATTAAAGATACCCCAACGGATCAAACTTCCAAGAATAATGGGTATCAGACTAGGAATGTACAGCCCCATAGAGACTTCCTGAAAATATGGATTCAAAGATAAGCAAGCATTTTGAGAAGGGAGCGCTAACCAGTCCATTAAATCTGTGTGAGGACTGAGAAATATATGGAATATAAACTTCCTTCACAAATCCCATTTCACTTTAATACAGGCAATTAGCAATGTAAAAAAAAAAAAAAAAAAAGATACTGTATTTTGTTTCCCTTTTAATGGGTACTCTGACAGTAGTTCCTTAAGACAAAGAATCTGTGCCAGCTAAGCAGACATGGTTTTGCCAAATCATCTTACAGATTATCGCAGGGACTAAAATCCAGAGGAGATGAGATTGCAAAAAGCAGGTCGAAGCATGCATGCAGATAGCAATTTCAAGTACAGTGCAAAAAAAGGAAATAACGATCAAACCTAAGTGGTAATGTCATATTTAAAATAATGACAAATCAACAGTACTACACCTATTGTCCCACAAGGTCTTTGCTGTGTTCTTGATTCTTCAACAGTAAGGGAGACATCCATCGCCTCCATCAAATAACTCAAAGGAATCCTTTGTGTTAAGTAGACCATATTTACATTTGGTTTGCAACCAAACCCCCCCTGAATATTCTCCAACAGAATCAAATTTAAGTACATCACTAATACTCACCCCTTTGGCAGTTTTAGTAGGTGAGGGTGGACCTGAAGAAAACACAACACAGAAAGCAATTTCAATGCTAGGTCACCAAAAGCTTAAACAGCATTAAGGCAATGTAATCAGCTCCTCCTGTGCTGAAAATAATAACTGCTTATTCACTCTTCTTTTAAATGGCAAAGTGAATGTTCAGTTGGCCAAACACACCACTTCAGAGAAGTCTTAAATTAGAACTGCTAGCCTGTACAACACTGAAAAATATCTATTTCTTTTTTTGCTAGACACTGGTCAACGAAATCACACATCAGTTCATTGGATACAGGGACTATGAATTTGTCTGGAAGAATTTCACTTGCTACCAAAGAAATCCAATTATTTCCTTAGCTGATTAAGGAATAGTAGCATTTATATAGAAAAAGACCTGGAGATTTTTGCAGGTGTGGATGACTGTTTGAAGTGACACTCTCAGGGCTACAGTAAAATCTTAAAATGACACTAAGCAGCCACATATTGGTTCATAATTCTTTCAGCTCCTTCTGGCAAACACACACTACCTACTAGTCAGCTTTTGGGGAGAAGATGCATTCTGGTCCATGACTGACAGTCAATGAAAAGGTATAAATATGCAAATGCAAAACTGACATTTTTCTGGTATTTCCAGTGGTCAGCTCCACATCACTGCTGATGCTTCTTCCCATCTCCTGTAATCACCTATCCATTACAGCTACAGTTACTGGAATACATTTGGAGAGCCTTGGAAAACTCTGTCCATCATATGCTTTGTATTATGCTAGAGACTGCATTTTTGCTTTAGCACTCCCCAGACACTTGGAAGAGACAGTGCATAAACATATCGTAATAAAATTTTTGAAAAAACCCAACCTTAGCAACATGCTCTCACCCCAAATACTCAGGCATATAAATTCAACCTAGAACATAACAGCTGAATAATAAGCTGCTACTTGGCTGCCAAGACTGGACACGATTTAGCTATCACACTAAAAAGGGACTCTTAAAATGCATATAACCATACTTGACAACTGTAAATGTACATATGTACCTCCTCTTAAGATAAGCAGTGGCACTTCTGCTCCTACTGGAAACTGCTTCAGTACCTCCACCACCTGCAGATGTGTCAAGCTCTGTACGTTCTGATGGCAAATCTCCTTGATTACGTCCCCTTTCTGAAGGCCTTGACACCACTGGCTGTCTAAAATCATTTTCACCTTCTGCCCTGTAGGACTGTCTGCAATGGCAAACCCAAAGCCTTTAGGGCCTTTGACTAGGGGAATGGTGACCAGCTCTGGCTGAGAGCCTCCTGAAGATGCAAGAGAGATCCTCTGTTCAGTTGTATCCATGGAAGGGCCGTTCAGACGACCATTGACCAACATGGGGCCCATTTTTCCATTCTGGTCCAACACAACTGCTCCAGCTATTAGATCTTGGCTGGTCACACAAACATCTCCTTTAGTCACAGGTGGTCCGTTGATAATAGGTGTAGCTGTCACTATATCTATCACAGGGTCTTCATTGTCGTCAGGAAGAGGATAACCACGACACAAAGTCATGTTCACATACTGATTGACGGGAACGAGCTGAAACATCTGGACAACATCTGCATGGGTATGGCCAAGGACACAGCTTCCATTTATGTCTACAATGACATCACCTGTTACAAAAGAAATTTCAACAGTGTCAAAAACAGAAACGAAACCATCCACACCTGGACTCAGAACAAAGGCATAACTGGAGAAAATCACTGTGCAGTTTTCAAAACTAACAATGAGCAGTGGCTGTGCTGTTACCTTTTGGCTCGACGTTGCCAGAAAGCATAAAGGTTTTCCTCTTTGCATTTTATCCATTTCATCTCAGAACACAGTGTGCTAAATATATAAAGTTTAATCTGCAGCAGATTTAAAAAATGATACTGTACAGTCACAGGAGATGAAGCAGTGCACGCACACTACTGCAAGCAGATGTCTTCTACTTTAATTCATGTTGTACAGCATCCTAAATTCAATCCAGAATAAATCAGATTTTGGGGGGAGTGGTCCTATGTTTATTTTAGGACTGGTTGAACTTAAGCTAGGATTGCGCCCACACACATCCTATACTCTTACACTGTTGCACCACACGGCTAAGCATCTATTTTCAAAATGAAGTGGAAGTAGGCTTCAGATCCTGAAACCTTGTTTCATAATTTACATCATTTTGACCATGAAACTTTGCACGTGTGATACAATATTCCCAGCAAGCAAACCGCCTTTACCATTTAAATGCCTGGGCATCAGTAAGACAGTAACTCTCTTATTACATGAACTACAGCAGGAATAGGTACGTATCTTTTCACACAAACACGTGTGCACCACCACACAATACTGCAGGATCATTATTTTTACAGAGGAGGAAAATGCACTACATACAAACAAGTTCAAACAATAGGTCGGCAACAAAACAGGGAATTGTTTCATTTCATAAGTAAATAGTATTAGATAATGAATCGGAAGCATGAACTCTTATTACTCTTCTTATCTGAAGAGTAAAGAGTTTATGTGATATGTAAAGAAGCATTTTGCCTTTTCTAGTATGTAAACCAGATTACAATAATTTTATAGGTAACAGTTAAAGGTATAATAACAATGAAAAAGCGTGCAATTCTTCATGGATTGCAGGTACATTCATCTCTCTTGTTTCCTCACTTGTCCAGTTCATATAGCTTGGCTTGCTCATTCCTGCTGCAGGTTTTTTGCAATTTTAATATTTGGTATTATGCTTTGTGGCAGCAACAAGGCAAAATACAGACCAGGTTTCAAACGCACCATTTTTACTTGACATATAGAAAGGCAACAACAAAAAAAACCATTCTGTAAACAACCCGGAAACCAAAAGTCTTAGGCTAAAGCAGAACCACTGACATCTTCAGAAGCATACTCAAAGTAGATTTGTATCTACAACATTGCTTCTTTTCCTTTTCTGCCACTGCTCTGCACAGATCTTTCACAAATTTGAAAACTATTTCATTTAGTGAGGTGTTCATATTCAGTCAGTGGATGAAGTCATCCAACCTCTCGTGCTTCAGAAGCTGTGCTCTCTAAAAGCACCACAGGAAGTGCAAGTTCAGAGAAGTAATACTTGACCTGGTGCAATTCTCCCATCTTGTGCAGCGGGTCCATCTTTTAACACGTTCTTCACCTGCAGAAACTCATCAGGTCTGTCTCCTCCAATGATTGTAAAGCCAAATCCCATTGTACTTTTTTTCAGTGAGGTCCGTATAAGTGCACCTGTAAGCTGGGATGGATCTCTAGTGAAGAATGACTTCTCTGGTCCTTTTGAATTATGGAACAAAGACATACGAAGGTAGGAAACCACGGTTAGCTTTGCTAAGTTTTTTGTTTGTTTTTTAAGGTGTCATAAAGGATAATGATTTGTGTGGTTAGCATTGGCTAACCTCTGCAGCACTGTTATGGAGTAAAGCAAACGATGCCGTTACACTCATTTCATGGCTGAGTTAAGTGAATGGAGAAGTTGAAGAGCTTTTTCAAGACCATAGTACAGATTACAGCAGAGCTGGAGCTAAAGCTCCCACCAATAATCCCCAGGTTTACACTCTAACCCTTGAATATCAAGCTTAAAGCAGATGAAAAGATTCAAGGTGTGGTTTTACCTGCATCTTCCAGCTGGCTCTTCTAACTTCCCCCATATTCAAAAGCTGCTTACGACAAACAGCTTCAGAACGATCAAAATGTGTTTAAAGTAGTCTTAAGGATCGCAGTTCAATTTAACGTTCAAAAAAAGAATCGTTCAAAAACCCTACAGATTCGGGAGGGCAACACCACAACATCCAGTGAAAAGACAAGACTAATGCCTTGATGAATTCCAAAATCGGTTACTTATGATGCATACTTGCAGATAAAGATATTAGTGACAAAGAACACAATATTCAGTGATACCTGATTTTGAAGGGCCAACATCAGTCTGTCCTAGTTGTTTTTTCCTTTTGGCTTCCAATACTGGGTTTTCAAACTGAGTTTTCTGGTTAATATGACTGTAGACATACAAAAGGTAGATCAGGATTTCAGCAGAAAGCATTCTGCCTATTTCACAGCAAAAACAACCACAAAAGATACATCTACAAATACTATTTTTTATTATCTCAAATTATATATATAATCAAAATCAAAATATATAATTTATTATCTCAAAAAATCTCTGGAGGAATGAACAATAAACTATCATGATCAATACTGAAAGCATTTTTGTTCTTTCAGCAACTTGATTTACTTTAAGAGCCAATACAATTTTACTTCCCGCAATTATTAGGTAGAGTATACCTTCACTCTACTCTGCAAATTTTCAAAAGGTTGTAATAATCTAGAACTGAGAAAACCTGCTTTTTCTCTTGACCCTATGTGTTTCTTCCATCTACCTATAATGCTTACAAACTCACCTTTTTACTAGTAGATATTAAAGCAGTAGAGCAGAGTGGAAAAAAACCCAGTAAGTCTGAGCAGAATTTAAATATCTGTGTCAGTTTTCCAAAGTCAAAAAATTGTTAGCTAGCTCTCTGAAACTAACATTTTCAACTCTACTGATTTTCTTCCCCATGGTTAGAGAGATTTCCTTTACTCTGACCTGAAGAAGATTCAAAAGAGCTCTGGCAGCAGTTTAGTAGTTATTTACTTGGCTTTTTGGAGACAGCTATGAGAGATAAATTGATTTTGCTCTTTTACAGTTATCAGGTACCACTCTTAAATCAAGTGACCCCATTTTTGTTACAGCTAAGAAAAATGACATCAGCTCACTCCCATTAATAAATTACTTTGGTTGCTGCTTGCTTCCCTCCCCAAATGAAATACACTTCAAGAAGTCAGTACAGTCACACCATGGATCTTCCCACATGCCAGTGCTTCAGCAGTGTGCACCATGTGTTCACTGCCTCTAGAATTGTTTCTACTGGATATGTTTAATACTCGCACTGCATTACAACCTATACGTACTGCATATCAAACGCTTCATTATTTTCTGCTCAATTTATAACTATGTCAAATTAATAATTAGCACTTACTCAACATAGTATGTTCCATATTGAGGGTCTTCTATTTTTTCCCATCCATAAGGAAGTTCTGCAATCAGAAAGACCAAATTTTCTGTTACAGTGGAAAACTATCTGCAAGTATCAAAGCTCTTATGAAGGAATGAGAGGACAGATTACAGACTCATGAAAAATATAAGGAAAATACAGGTCCTTTTTTATTCCCTTCATTTGCTGGAGGCTGGTCCTTCCGACGAAAGGGTATCAGCCTGTTCCCAGGAACGTGAAGCCCTGTAATTCTCACTTTGTTTCACCAGATGCAGAGACTTGTATTCAACAAAAGCACACCACTTTAAACATATAATAAACTTAAAGACAAGATACAAACTAACCTATTTAGAGAGGAAGAACCTATAAAGGAGGAAGAAAAATACATTATTTAAAATTAATCTAATTATAAACTATGAATGTGATTTGATAGCTGTCAACTTTCTAAGCTATACAATTATTAATATGGTCACACTGCTTCTGCCCCCAAATACACCACAAAAGAGAGCTATAAATGCCTTGCAGTATCATATCTCAAGCTTGTAAAACTCTGCATCTCCATTCCTCTTGTACTTTCTGTTTCAGACCACCTGGCACAAGTAATGCCATCTTTAATTATTCTCTCAATAACATCAGGATATCTCACTGTACTCTGACAATGTTTCAGTTTTCAGTCAACCCAAGAAATCTTCATAGAGTTAGAACTATATAAGCCATACGTGATAAGTAAGAAGACAGCCCCCTCCATAGTAGGCTATTTCACCCTGATGTTTACAATACAGTGAGACACCCCAAAAATACCAGCACGTGTTTAGGTCTGGCTGCATCAAATTCAGCACAGACTGTCTAGCCTGCCAAGAAGATGAAATGTGGTTCTGTGCTGCTGCAGCCTGCCGGCTCCTGCAGCCACACCAAGCTAGCCGACAGTGGCTCGGGCTTGGGCTGCCTTGGACATCCCTACATTAGGGGTCTAAAATAAAAAAAAAATCACCTGTTTGATATAGGTACTGGAAGTTACGTGTGAAAAGCTCCTTTTTATGGCAAATTCAGAATCTGGTAAGATGGTGCCTAGCAGCAGATCGTAATTGACTGAAGGTGATAAGCAGGTAACACAAAGGTCCAATTATTCTAGATTTACTGTTCTAGTTATCTTGACTATGGAAATTTAAATATTAGAATAATGGACACACTCAGGTAGCTAGCCATTTTAGGGGTAAAATTGCTATGTAATCTTGTTTGAGGCTGCCCTAAGTTTGACAGTAACAGGAATTTTCCTAACATATGACAGCATTACCAATTATTAATAACAGCATTACTCCACAGGGTTTGACAAAAGACCCAGTGGGTCTATTCATTTAAATGTTGTTCATTCGGATATCCTACATCTATCTGTTTAAAGTGCTCTTTTTATCCTGTGGTGAGCTGCACATATGTTTAATAAGTAGCAGTATGCGTCCATTGCTCCAGCTGGCTTCATTATGAATACACGGTTGCTGTGCAATTTAGGAAGACGACAGACTATTCCGAGTCTGCCTCATCTTTTGTAATGTCAGGCATTTGCTGAAGACAGAGCTATTTGGTACTCTTTTCTAGCCGAAACAAGACCTGTAACTCTTGAAGCAACAGCATGAAGAGTTGAAGGGAGTCAGATTGTTCCCTCTACTTATGCATTCAAATATTATATCATCATGTCACATGCAAAAGGTATGATCGGCAACAGGTATAATGCTGCATCTTCTTTATTATTCCTATATTCTAATATACTTATGGACCTCTTCCTCCTGCTATATTCTACCTGCACAACCATTTCCACTGAGATCATCACTAAGGTATCCAGCTTTCTCCTTAGCAATGATAGTAACTGGAACAAAGTTATCTCATTCTCTTCTCACGAATGCAGCTAAACCCATGATTCAGTCAGATTCTACTACTCCAGAGAAAATACAATGTGGACCTTCCCAGTCTTATGCAAACTCCTATCGCCACCAAACTGGGGACACTCAGCACTACCCTGCCTGCTCCAGTCACGTGTACCAGGAAGAAGCTTTACCACAGCAATAATGGATTGTATCCAGCTGGGATAAACTCAAGACATTTACCAGTCACAGGTGCAAAATTAATTCTGAATATCTCACCTCCATCTTCACAGTCTTCAGGAGCTTTGGCCTTCTTACAGAGCCGTGGATCAAGCCATGTGGTTGTCTTGGTGTTATGACTGTAGAGCAGAACATATGCCATTAAAAGAAGAGAACTCCCTCAGACTGAAGAAATTTTGCTTTACTTTTACTTTTAAATATTTACTACCATGGGAAGACTGTAGCTTTTAGATAATATAACCTCTATTTGCGCCCTAGTCACACCATAAAATGCTAAAGAAAGGCAACAATGATGCTCAGAGGTACCACTGCACTGGAGACTCTCCATGACAGATGTGAAATGTTAGGGGTATAAACACTCTCCCCTGACCCCGAGAGCTCATGTGGGAACAGCAGTTGTTTCTACCTGAAAGGAAAAAATATTTTTAGCCTCTTATGATTAACTCTCAGTAAGGTTTCCGCTGCATTTTTGCCTTACAGCTTATAAATGAGGCTGTTCCACATGTGCACATACGAGCTACTTTCCTATCCTGGGCTTTAATCTGTGCTATTTGTACTTTTCAGCATGCATTCCCAGCCAAGGAACACAAGCATTGAAGAAAGAATAAACAAGCTCTCAGATTTCAGAGGAATTTGACATAGAGAAGGTTTATATGATGTTATACCTCCCTTAGCAATACCCAGCCAGCTTCGTATTTTGTGAGGTACAAAACTCGCATTACAAACTGACGCTGCATGTGGAACCACAAGGCTTTCCTGTGTGACGGCAATCGTACTAAGTGTACAACATAGATGACCAGCAGTAAGGAATCTAACAGCAGGAATATATTAAATTTCATAGAGAAACAGAAGCAGTAAGAGCAGCAGAAGAGAGGTATAAGAGCAGCAGGCAGCTTCCTAGACTGCCACCCATCAGCACTTCTCTCCTGCGAAGGGCACAGCAACCCCTCCACACTGCCAGTCTACTCACTCAATGAAGTAGATCATGCCAGTGTCGGTGTAGGCCATCTCCCAGTTCTTGGGCAGTGGTTCCAGGGTTTCATCCCTCAACAAGTAATTTCTGAAGTCCATGGAGCTGCTTGTCTGGTTGTAGCTGGGAACAGGTTTCATCCAGTCAGGAGAATCTGAATGTTTTTCTTTGTTTTCTGCAGTTGTTCAGGGAAAGTGTTACTATTTGTCAGATGTTTATGTTGTTTCTCACAAAGAACCACCCTCTTAATCTGGCTACGAGTGGATGTCAAACACTGCCCCATGTGTGATGTGCATTTTTCCACCTTTTTTTTTTCAGCTGTGAACTTTGAAAAGCTGACATGAAAACACTGAACTCTGCTCTTCCCCTGCCAAACAGAATTAACCTCGTATCATGTGTCTGAGCCTACTCTGAAAAAATCAATGCTGGCAGAAAACCAAGTTGACTACACTTTGTTGCTGCTCTTACATACAGAACAGTGTTTGTAATACCATACCCCCCCACCCCCCCAATCCTACTAATATTCCTCAAAGCACCAGAATGAAATGTAGAGAAGACCTAAAGTGCCAATAAAACACACACCACCCTCCTGCAAGGCACAAGAAAAAGCTCCCAAAAATCCCCACAGGAAACTTTCAATGCAAGCCTCCACCCTTCAGTCCTGAGGTTACGCTCAGTATCTTTCATCACACAACAACATCTGCGACCTTCACCTAACCAGCAGCCCGGTCACCTCGCCGCTCTGTGCTGTGGTGTTGTCAGCCCTGAAGCTAGCAAGTTTAGGTCAGGTCTAGTCAATACAAGTCTGTCTTAAACACACAGACAGGATCATCTGCAAATGCAATGTGACATTTCTCTCTGCCATCAGTTCCTCCCCCTCAAGATGAGTAACTGTGACAGCGGAAGGAAAAGGGCATCCTGCCAACCTTTGAAAGGTCCAACCGGACACTGGTCCAGTCCTCATGCACTCTGCTTTATTTCTCTCCAGAAACTCCCCTTCAGGCAGTTTCAGGCTGTGCAACAGTTCCTTAACCAAAATAATCTGAAAATTTTACAGTATGAGCTAGCGTTGCCCCTTAAACCAACAGCTTGACTAAAATCTCCTGCATACAAATACAGTAATCTCCTCAAAATTAAACAATAACATGTACAGGGTATGAATTATACTCTGCAAAGGATTCTGTTACTTGAAGAGTGGATAAATTTTTCCTTCCTCCTCATGTAACTGGCAGATACCCAGCACTACATGTTCTTTACTGAGCAGTGCATTTTATGATGCAATTGCACATCTGGCTGGAAGAACAGCTGTTTCTTCTTAAAAGATAATTTCAAAATTGAGTAAAAACACCAGTCTGAATAGAAAACTGCCTTCAAACTTTACCAAAACTAAGGAAGCAGTTCAAGCAAGCATGAGCGTTATTTGTATGCTTCTTATCCATTCATACCATACTTCAGGGAATTTCTCCCCTTGTCAACCAACCTATCCCTCCGCTGCCATTAACTGCTTCCTTTTCCTCCTCTTCCTCCTCTTCAGGGAGAGCGCTGTCCATCCTTTGCATTTTGCTGACAGATGTGGTTCTTTTCCTCTGTGATTCGGTATCAAAATCATTGTCAAAAAGAACTTGATCCACGGGATCAGGCTGAAAGGGGCTGGGCTCCGCTGGAGGCTTTGGAGTACCGTAAAAATTACCTGACAGTGAGACAGAAAATCAAGATTGCTAAAGCACTGACACTTGCAGAAAGTACCGGCAGTGAATGTTTTATTGCCTATGTAACATGTTTTTGGTGAAAGACCTGAACTGTAACTTAACTTCTTAAAAAAGACATAAGCACTGTCAAAAAATCGATCAAGAGTCAAAACCTATTTGCCAATGATGCTATCTGACATCAGAAAACAATAGGTTTAATTCAAAATTTCTATCCTGCCACATGTTTTCAAAGCAAAAGACAGATTTGCTACTTTATGGAACATTAGTGAATTCCAGGCAAAGAGACTTAGGGAACAGTCTTGAGAAAAGCAGAACAGTGAAAATCAATTGTTCTTACTTTATATACTGATTAACTGATTAACAAAGTACTATGCAGCAACAGAAACACTCTGAAGTAAAAAAGCAAATTAATTTTGTGCAGAAGTATCTATTTACATAAAACCATTTAGAAATAATTGATTCTAAAACTACAATCCTACTATTTTCTACTGATAATACATGCTGTTAATACAGCTTCATCTAAAAAATGAGCTCTGCTTGAGAAAAATGAAGAGATATTTTTCTTCAATATTTTAATCTAAAACACAAAGACTGGGAATCATCTGTTGTTTTCCGGAAAACAATTTCAGCAATTGACCTCTCTCCTGACTGCTCATCTGACTTTTATTAGGGAATGGAGCACACAGTAAGAGAGCTTCCCAGAATTCCTGCTGGGGTAACTTTTGGTGCTGGATATGGTTTTGACCATTAAAAAAAAAAAAAGTAAGAAACCCTTCTGAAAATATAAGTGAGGGCGAGGCTCAAAGTGGTGACAGCCAGATAAAGGAGAGCTAAGGGGGAAAAAAAAGTGTCAGTTTAGTCTAAATTTGCTTAGATTTCCACAGACAGGACGACGTTGACAGACAGCATGAGACATGTAAAAGAAGGAGGTACAAAGCCTTTCACAGAATCTTCTACTTTGGACATTTTCTTTTTCTTTCTTCCCTTTTTTTTTTTAAGAGGGTGGAATCAACCAAACTCATTCGAGTGCCAGTAAATCCACCAACTACCAAAGAAATCCACTTGATGCATATGTTGGAATTAAATATATGTTAAACAGATGTAAAAATCAGGCAGGTTTATAATCTCAAATTCTGTTGATCATCAACGAAAGCTGCACATGCTCAGCATTTCTGAAAATTTGGCCGTAATTTAGTTGACTTCAAGTACAACTATATATTTGAAAAAAATCTAGCCAGATCATATTTCAGATTTTATAAACTTAGGTTAAAAAGCAGCACAAGATGTTTGCAATTTGTTCTGTTCACGGTGTCAAGTCGTTCAATAGTAAAAAGCAGTAGAAACCAGGTGATCGTTACTTGAGACCCATCTGCAACCAGGCATGCTCCACAGCAGTGCAAGACATCCCCAGGGCTGAGCCAGTCAAACTGGTATCTCCTCCCTCTCACTTTAAAAAAAGGTGGGTTTTGGTTCATCCCCCCACCCTAGAGCACAGGGACAGGAGGAACCTTGAAGTTACCTCTGACTGACATCAAACGCTTGAAAACAAACCAAAGCAAACCAAAGGCCTGCCACACAGTAGCAGCTCCTTGACTCCCCTGGATAACCAGTTCCTGACGGTTCGCTACCTTCATTATGACGTGTTTCCCCATCACTTTTAACAAAACTGACTCTGCTACAGATTTCGACAATCTGGTCTAGAGCTGTTAGATTTTTCATAGCAAAATACATTTGCTTCCTCAAAAATGCAATGGGGAAAATAATCAGATGGCATTAAGACTGGCTGAAAGGACACCTGTGATTTAGTAGAGAGCTTTAAAACAAGACCACTAGTCTTCTTCACAGGTAGTCCAAAAATAGACTTAATATTGCCGCTCTGGTAGCGTAACGACCATCAACGGGCAGGCCAAGTGGCACCTCCGGGGTGTAAGGAACTGCAGGAACTGCACTTAGACCAAGACACCAGACATGAGTTCTGGGTCCTTATTCCCATTCCGTGTCATCAACGTACCATCGTATGTTCCACTTTCTAGCAAGGCTCCACTTTCTTCCAGTGCTTTAAACTGCTCAACCGGAATGAAATTATAGTCTACCCCAGGGACCTCCCCATCTCTGGGAGCCCGTGTAGTGCCTGAAAAGACAGAGAAAACATTCTTGTAAGATACTTAAGTGCTGCCTGTTTACCAAATGCTGCCTGCTGTACAGTTCAGTAAAAACAATGTATTTTTGTACCTTTATACAGTGATGATGTCACTCCGGTAAGATAAGAGATAGAACATTGGCGAGCAAATGAACAATGATGTATGAAAACTAGGCCAATAAATTATGTAGGAATGACAGTTCTGGTATTGAGGAAGGAGGAGGAAAAAAAGCTGGGTGAGGTGGTAATTAGAGAGAATTTCCTCCATTCAGTGAACCAAAACCAGCTTCTGTGGAAGCTGACAATGCCTGGGCCAGGCCGTCACAGGCTGGGATTCTGAGGAGCTGTTTAACAGCTGTGGTATGTTAACCCAGCTGTAAGGGTGCTTCATCTCTCCACTGTTTCCACCAGTACCAACTCACTAACTCGCCAAGAGGTCAGCATAACTAAGCACATTTGATTTTTGGGCCACCAAATCCGTAACTGGGCACAGAAACTGTTTTTTAACCTTACAATTCAGAGTGTAAATCAGCTATACACCAAACCCTGGCTGTAGGTAAGATTTTTCACGGTAATCAGTAAATTGCTGGTTTAATGCAGAAGTTCTCGAAGCGTTGTATCTCTAAATATGGGTCTCCCATAGTCATAACAGCTTAATTAAAGCTCTCCTGGAAAGGACTCTACTGATTTGTTACTGCCTATAACATAAAGCATTTTAAAGGTGTATGTCAATTTTTTTCAGGCAGCAGCACGAACAAGAGCTGCTAGCAAATAAACTGCATTTCACTATTATTATCTTCTGAGAAAGTCGCAAAGCCTTGGGCACGATCAGTATAATAATGATGCTAAACTGAGAACAGAATTCCTGTAGTTACAAGAACATCAGTTGACAAACTGAGGGTTTTACTGCAATGAATATTTAAATACAGTTGGTGATGAGCCATTTTAATCAGTGAACCTTTGAAAGAAGGTAAAGGATGATCTTGTGATAATTAAGAAGTGAAATTACACAGAAGGGTGAGAAGCAATGACACAGGATTTTTGGCAGCTGTCAGAGCGTCCTGTGCCTTGAACGGTGCTTTCTATAAATGTCCACTCATGGGAGCAGTCACCTTTAGGCACCTCGCTAAAGGCAAGTTGGCATCTGTGCTGGCTGGACCAAGTGATGCTAGCAGATGCTCAGAGCAGAAGGGCTGGCATAACCGATGAGACAGGTCTACCCAGATTCTCCCACTAATTAATTCTTGCTGCGACACTAGTTTGTCCACACGCTGTTCCTTCCTTCTCCTCTTGGGCCATGGATTCACTCTCCCTCTTGCCACCACCACCTTGTACTGTCTTCTCGGCGTGAGCGAACAACAGCTCCCCTGCCTGCACCTTCTGTCGCTGCAACCCTTTCTGCGTACAATCCAATCCCTCCCACACCTCTCCTTCAGCTGCGCTACTCTGCCTAATGCATGTGACCCTCTCGAGGTCCCAGTTTTCTCTTTGTGCAAAAAAACAATAAACTGACAAGAATCAGGACATTTCCACTGTTTGATCATGCTGAGGATGATTTATTTCTTGTGGCAGCTGTGGTTACTGTAACAACAACTGACAAACTGCCAAAGAGTAAAACACAGGTATTACTGAAACGCTCTGAGCGCTGGGTTCTGAAGTTTTTGCTGTTTTGTCAGTCCATATTGGCTGGACATTTTCATTGCAGCTTAAGATACAAAACTATTCCAGCAAAGACATTTACAGAAGTTGCTGCTGCAAGGTAAAACTACAAACCAGATTAAGAGAGAAGGCATTTAAAGCTCTCAAATTAAGCGATGGTTAGCAGGAACAGATCAAATGAGGGTGATCTTACATACTTACAAGGGATGGTTCTCAAGTAGAGATTGTCTCTGATCACTTGCTGGAGTTTATGGTCTATAGAGCCCTTCTGGAACTGAAGGCTCAAGTAGTGGCGCAAGTCTTTGTTGATGACTTTTCCTTAAAAAACAACAAACAAGAATAACTTGTAAAAAATAAGCAGGATCTCACAACAAGAGTGTTACATACAAGTGCTATAAATGTTTCAAAAAAAGGAAGCATCACAGAGAATTGGGTTGTTTTTAATACAACGACCTGAATGGAAAAGCCATTCTATGCTACCAAAGCCTGACTCTGCTGCTGTAAATTGGCACAGTGATTTTAAGCACAGCTACGCAACAACCGTCTAATCTCAGTATCTCCCCAAGCAAGACAGTGACAATATCCTGGAATTATTTGGAAATCAATAAAAAGTATTAAAATACAAAATCTATTGCCAAAATTAAAGTCTCTACAGACAGGAAACTGTTTCAAAATACAGTGATAATACTTTCTATTCAATTTACATCAAATGGATAGGCACCTGAACTCAATATTTTGTCACATGGGAATCTGCATACTATAAAAAGAAATTATTTCCTTTTTAAAAACAACGCATGATAGAAGCGAGAGGTTTTTACAATTATTCCTTTGCAATACTTCTGTCAGGTATCATTAGCGAATCTGTCATATCAGTAGATAACCACGGCCCCTTCAGCACACAAATAACTGAGCTCTTGTATTACTGCTTCATCCTTCTGACAGAAGGGTACAAACCAATCTTTTGTACCCTGTCATCTTCCCAGAAAGCACATTAAATAGGGTTCAGTGACCTTGGTAAATTTAAGTTACGTACTACAGCAGAATACTCAGGGCTTTAGGGAAAAAGACTCAGTCTTTGTCTTCAAAACCCACTCTAGGAGATGGCCAGTAGCAGGCATATGCTGGTGTATCACAACAGCGGGAACAAAAGCTGGAACAGACAACTGCTCCTTTTAAATTGCATCAGCAACAGGTTATGAAACCTGCCGTTGGGAGTGATTCTGACAGGAGCCTTTGAAGCCTGCTGAGACCCGCTGCTAAAGAGACCATCTCAAAAGGCCCAAGAATGAAATGGGGCACAGACCCACATCAGTCTTTCTTAAAACAATGCTCCCCTACAACTTAAAGTGAGATTACTATACTTATATAAAATGCCAAGTTTGGAACAAACCCCAAAACACCAAAATCACCAAAACCTAAAAAACCCTTCTACCACTAACCAAGCTTTCCCAATCATGTGTCACTGCTGCAAAGTTGGTTGCGTATTTTGGTTTTGGCAAGTTTATACTTGCCCTTCCCATTTTGCCAAGTGAAGGGCAGATACACACCTTACACTTGTCTCTCAAACACTACCTTGGCTACCACCATTCACTAACAGCAAACTGTATTTCAATTTGCACCTTTTTCCCTCCAAGCAAAACAATAGCATGGTATTTAAAAGAGAAACCAAGTTTACCTATCATCTCTCTCTTCATAGAGGTCTGTGCCATCCATAAATTAACCAAAACCAAACAAAATCACCCTAAGCCCCCAAGCAAAGAAAAAACCCACCACACACATGCATGTGCCCAGGGATGCAGGCGGCACATCCAGTGCTTAACATGAGTCCCGAGATCCAAATGAAGCCAAATTCTCACCCCCCTTCAAAGCTGTCATTTTTTTTCAAAACTAAGCACAGAAACACTAAAAGCATTCTACAGCGTGGACAGGACAGTCCTCACGGCTCCCCAGGAGTTACACAAGCGATGCCGTACTTCCACTGATGTGGGTGGGGTGAGCAGTGTCCCTGTCCCCAATCCCTTCCCAAACACACAACTCTGAGTAACTCCGCAGCTCCCCTGGGTCGGATGCTCTCTGTTGTTATGGTAGCGAGCCCCCAGCTCAATTCCCTATATTGCCATCACGAGCTGTTCTTTATAAAACTTTGGATTTGCTTCCTGCAGTGTAATGAGCAAAACATGTCATGGAAAATGAAAACAAATGGTGTAATCTCCAGCAAGAAAAATATTTTCCATTTGTTTCTACAAATCACTTTATTGTTAGTAGACAAGATGGTTTCTCAACATTAAAAAACGCTTCACTGCTAAAATGGACCATCCATCTCCCTGTCAAAGACAGATCTATAGCACTGCACTTTAACAATACAAACATATTTCACTTAGGCAGATCAATACACACATCCTTCACTTGGGCAGATGAATCTGGTTGTTAGTTACGTTCAGAGCACTGCGTGTTGGAAAAGCTTGGCAAGAAGTGAAAATCTGTATGAGATCTAGAATTACAGAGACTTTATTTATTCCCTGATCTTACCCTCTTCATGTTTTAAAATTTAAAAGCCTCATAAACCCTTTTCAATAAATATCAACTCAGTCAGAAAAAAAAGAAAAGCTGCTACTACAGGTATGCTGACACTAAGGGGTTAATCTTAACATTAAAACCCTACAGATTGGACTATACGCCGAGAACAATATGACTAAATTAAAGATTGAAAGGATTGCCTGGGGAAAACAGAAGAAAGTCAAACAAAATAGTAGGCAGAGAGAAAATGACAGAAAGTCACATAGAGAATGGTGTGCGTTACAAAGCAGAGAAATAAAGTAACAGTAAGGATGCTTTAGGCAGCCTCCAGAGCTTGTTCTTACGTAAAAGCCAGATATTTCCCCCTTCAGGAGCCGAACATGCTCCTTTACACTGTTTCACACAGGCTTTTAGAAGAACCTCATGTATCAGACTCTCCAAAATGACTTAATAAATGTTGAGTTGGTGTTTGCTGTGCTGCTGAGCTGTCTCTGAAGGATGACACACACAACACAGGGACCAGTCAAGAGGAATAATGTACTTTATACCGTTCAGGTTCTGCAAGATGAACAGGCACAAGCCTCTTGTTTTCAGTTTTAATTTAAATTAACCACAAAGGTGGTGTTTAAATGAGGATATGCACACTGCAGTTTGGTAAGGAAAACTAAGTGACTGCAGAAGAAAAAAGGGCTTGAGTACCACTGCAGCAAAATACAGTGCTGTGAAGGACAGAGGCAAGCTTGAGTGACAGAGACACTGTGAAAAACGGGGGTAGTGGCTTTCATTTCTTGTCACACCACAAACGGCAACAGTAAAGTTGCCTTTGCTGCTGTACCTAAGCAGGACGAACATAGCTATTTATACATCCAACCTGTCACGGAAATGCTGAAGTATACATGTTGCGGTTACAAACAGATGGGTATTGCTATGGTGCTACTAGAACTCAACACAAAGCAGCACATTTCTAGATTAGCAATGCTGGTAAAACAGCAAAGCTCAAAGCTGAAATATGCAAATAAATGCTAAAAACTCAATCTGTGAAGATTTTGTGTTGCTGTCCAATAGTAAGCTGCAGCAAAATAATGTCCAAGTATGTCTGGCTAACACAGCAGGTATATGGATTGCCTGTGACATCCTCCCCCAATCGCTCTGAAGACCACATAGAAATTCTCCATTTCATTTTGATGCACGATCTATGCAGCCAGAGGTGACAACTTTCTGGAGGCATGGCACATCCTAGTCACTGCACCACGCAGGGAGCTGTACCCTGAAGTTTCCATGCCAACACCTCCCAGAGACAGTGGCAGCTATATGCCAACACTGACCTGCAATGCTGCGCTGATGGGAGAATTAATGAGTACATAGCGTTTTTCTTTCAAACTTTTTGAAAAATATTTTACCGTTAATTATGAAAGCAATTTTACAAAGTAACCGTTTATTAAGTGTGCTACTCTCCTATTAAATGATATAATTCATTACTACGGCTTAAAATTTCACTGCAGCCTTTAGCATAAAAATGGAGTAGTCGCGAAAACGGAACTGCATTCCCTCACTCTTGGCTCCCCTCCGCCCGCTCCTGCCCTGGCCAGACCTCGGCACCACTGCCCACAGGGGTTTTAAGCATCAAAGAATGAAAAAAAGGGCACATTAGACACTGCTGCAGTTTTGTTTTCTCAATGGCAACAAAGCAGAGGAAAAATGTAAACAGAATTTCATCATGTAAATTCAGAATTTCATGAGTGTAAACAGAATTCCATACTGTCCAAGGCTATGCTGGACTGCATGAGGTGTTACATAAGTGGCGACTGCAAAAGGCAACCTGGAATATGAAAATTCCACATGAAAAACATGAAGGGCTAATAAAGCCGCTAAATGGCTTTGCTCAAAAGCAGCCAAGGAAAACAGGAATTGTCAGAGTTGATCAAGTGGAAAACAGTTACTGTTTAATTAAAAACTAGCCTATCAATACATAAAGTAAGATTAAGTGATCTTCGACGTGATGAAGCAAAAACCATTTAAAGAAACCTTCAGCAACAAAAAGCAGACACCATGCATTAGGAAACCAAATTATAATTAGGGTGCAACACGTTAACTTTATGATATTCTTCAGCAACTACTCACATGTGTAATTAACACAAGGTACGTATCCAAACACATGCATTCACTGACACAAATTATTTCTAAAAGCATGAACAGAATCACCATATTCACAGAACACGGGAAAGATGGAAAAGACAAGCAGTAACCTGCTGCCCACCAGCAAATACAACCCACGTTCCCAGTACAAGAAACAGGTGGGAGGTTCAAATTTTTCCAGTTATATTAGAAAAAGACAGCAACATTTTGCGCACGTCAGACCCAGCCAGCGGGTGCAGCCTTCCTCAGCTCGTGGGGCAGAAACACCGACGGGTTACTGCGCAGAAGCCTGCTTGTCCTTCAGGCAGAAGGGGGCCCTGGATGGCAGAGGAGGCAGGCTGAGACCGGCAGCCCTGCTCAGCACCTCAAACCCCAGAACCTCGCTCCCCAGTTCGGCACCTTGCCCCTGAGCAGCCCCCAGCCCACCAAGGGCTCTGTGGACACGCTCCCACTCAACACCTCCCCGCTCCTCTTCCAGAGAATGGATGCAAGAACCTAAGTTTGGACTCTGCCTGCTAAAAAGCAGAGCCCCTGGGAAAAGGCAGGCCAGTAAGGAAGGCGAGAGGCCAGCCACATCTGGGCCAGTGATCCGCCTGGGAACAGAGACCTTGGTCCCATTAGGGACTGATTGCCCCTTGAGGTAACTCCTGCTTGTTCATGAGGTAACTGCTGCTGCTTCGAAGAGCAATCAAGCTCACCATCAGGCGAGGCATTACTTTCTAAGAGACAAGGAGTAAGAAAATCACGGTGTTCTGCCCACAGGGCTCAATAAGCACCTTATAGGCCATCCGGCACTACCAGCTGCTTTGGAGTTCAGTTGCTGCAAGGATGTTCAGAAGACCAAAAGCAGATAATCATCTCAGGAATGTGACATGTAGGCTTCTGCTCCTCTGCCTTTTAATGAGACTCAGGCAGCAGTAGGTCCACACTGCTCCGCTCCCAAAGTCAAAATTAATCACGTCTTTTGACTGCCAGGTCCGACACCAGAAAAGGCCAACCGTTGACTAATTCAGTGAAGATTCTCCAAAGGGCTGTAGTGGGCAGGTCTCTGGCTTGGATACCGTGAAGGCATCTTGATTTGCTGTGTCACCGGTAGGCAACGACATTTGTCTGAAAACAGAAATCTGTCACAAGACATATTTTCCCCTGACAATGAACAGAACAGACAAGGTAAAGAATGAAACTTCATTTCCTAGAACAAACGTGGGAGAAGAGCCAAACACATCAGAAGCTTCTTTTTTGGATGTGAAATGCGAATGATGTATTTTACAAAGACAAAATAATAATAAAAAAACCTTAGCTCATTAAAGGGCATGAAGAAAAGAATAAAAATCTATTTTAATGTTCTGTTCACATTGACAGACTCTTCACCTTCTCCCTCAACCCAGGATCATTTGTAGAACTTTGGGTCGAGAGCAGACCAAGAGACATCAACAATCAAACTCCTCTGAAATTACAGATGCTGTTATCAGTAGAGGGAGAACTGGGGAATGACTTGGGAAAGTTGTTTGGAGAGGGAAGGGAAAGTCCTGGGGATGAGAAGCTGATAAGCGCAGATAAAACTGAACTGTACTATTTGGGAATAGGGATAGGTATCAAAGGAGGTATTATGATTCAGAATAATGCTGTCAGGAGAAAATATATTTAAAGTATATTTTAAATTCCTCAATAAGATGTCTTACAAAAACTTTCAAATATTCATTAACAAAACCTCACTAAAGCCTGCTGGGCTGTGTGAATTTCCCTCTACTAAATGTCTGCAAAGAATATTGACTGAATATAGGGACAGTAAAGATATTTTTATTAAGCCATGCTGCACTCGGCAAGCTACATGAGCATCCCCCAAAAAAGCTCAGACAATGTTAAATTCTGTAGACTAGAGCCACTGGCACAGGGTTAGCTGCGAGACAGACACAGAAACAGCAGAGACAGCCTGGGTTTAGGCGATGAATGTACACAGGTGAGCAAGAGGCTCGGGAACAAGTGGAGCGAACACAGAGAGGAGAGGGGGCAGAGAAGCAGCCCTGCACGGCATCTGTGTGCAGAAAATCCAAATCAGTCTTGTTACACAGTTCTGGAAGTTATTCCAGCATCTGGAGAAAAAATGTTATAATGAACAACAACAAAAAAGAAAGCATTTAAGAAATTATCAAACTTTCAGGCAAAGGACAATTAGAAAGAAGTCCTTTACACCATGCTTCCTTTGAGATGAGCTTTTGAACACAGTCCTGCCAAGCACATCGCAGCTTGGAGAAGATTGCTACTCATTTCCTTTATTTTACCATGCTTTTTAATTGTATTGCATAAAGATCTTCAGGAAACACTAGCCATATGGAAATCACAGCCCTCCTGCATGCCAGTGTCCTACAGAGATAGAATGAGGAGAGATTCAGAATTCGGGGAGGTTTTTGCAGAACCTGACCCACCCTGTGTACTCTCAAGCTGTCTGGCCTAACATTTGCCTGTGCAGTATGGCCAAGAACTGGACGTCTAATAAACATCGAAGACCTGTGCAAACAGCTACATTTAGAAGACCGATTTTACTCCAAGGCACAGATTAATGACACAAGACCAACCGGTACGGGTGGGAAGTCCCAGAGCGTCGGCACAGAATGAAAGAAGCAGGACTGGAGGAGACCTCACTGACAAGTGGCGGGACCTGTCCGAGCGGCAGAGGAAGGAATTTAATTCCCCCATAACACAGCTAATCCATAAACTTTTAACTACAACAGCAAATCTCGTTTCTTTATAGTGAAGAGAAATCATGGTGCAGAGCATTTGCCAATTACCATGCTGTGAAATAAAGGTTGTTAAGTGGCTAAATGTTACTAGTGTCAATCTTCTTTAAAGAAAATTGAATTAAGGATCTTTCATGTAGCTGAACTATGGCTGTGTCATTAAAGATATTCTACAAATTCAGAAAAAGTAAAGGGTAAGTATGTCAGAGTCATCTAATTGCATTAACATGACAGATGCAGAAGAATTAACAGAAGGATTTACATAGGGTCTATTGTACAGAAAAAAAATTTCAAGGCACTTCATAGCCACAATAATCCATTAGGCCAGACTAATTTACTAGCTGAAAGCTGAAAAATATTAGAAAAGTTTACTTTGAGAGGCTGGTTTAATTGTAGTTTGTTATATGCTGTCCGATAAATTCTTGGTGGTATATTCTTATTTACAGAAATTATGGTAGAGATAAGCCTTACAGTATTCATAAATCATTTACCATAGCATTCAAAATACTGGAAGGGTGTTTTTACAATACTCCTGAAATAACTGAAAAAACATTTATCAAGATCTAAGAAATAATGTTGCTGCAAACCTTATTACAGCATGTAATCCCACCTCACTTTGGGGTATCTTTTTTTGTTAGTAATACAAAATACACTCTGAAAACATCAAAAACTGTACATGTTGACTTTTCAAGCCTACAGATTTGGGAGATCGCTCCTTACTAAAAATGATCAAAGGGGCGACCAACACAAGCCTGTCCAAGATAATGCCCTAAGATCTTCAGTCAAGGTGGTGACTGATACAGGGAGACAATGTTTCTCAAACCTCATTCCTGAAGATCACAGCACACTGTACAAGGTGTTACAACCAATAAGCCAGCCCACTGTTGGTAAACCTATGCAAAAATAATTTGGCTTTGTGCTTGCTTATGAACTTCATCATTAAAGCATTACAAGTTTTGAAGACAACTAAAATATGCTTTGGAAGGCATATCCCCAAACAGTCTTTAAGAAATACAAAAAGTATTGGCAAATTATGCATTGTTTATTCTGAACAACACTTGGGAGCTGAGAAGGACAAGAGATGAAATGTAAACAGTGGGAGCCTGTATGCAATCCTCCAGGTTTTTATTTTTGGCAGTACAGAAACAGCAAAGCCAACTGTAACGGAAGCCTCTAGATTGTGAATATCCATGGCTGGGTTCCTCAACTGCCATGAAAAAAAAAATAATCTATTGTTTAGTACAGAAGGAAGAAGAAAGAAAATATTGGCAGAGCATAGGCAGCGTTTAGATGGGAGTCTTTCAGTGCCATTTGGTTCATATATGAAAATAACACTTGTTACCCAACTAACAATTGCCTGCGTTTGCAAATAGATGGATCATAGTTGGCTGAATCTTGGAAGCAAAGAATAAAGATCCGGCACTGTGCAACCAAGAGGTTTTTAACAGAGGAAGTACCTTCTACCACCCACCCCGAGCTCACCGCTCCACCTCCAGAGCACAAAACATCTATGGGCAGGGTGGGGCGACCCTCCCCTGCACCCACGGATGGCAGCTCCCATCTAACCACAAACAACAAACATGGCTCTTCTTTAAACTACCTGAAAGCAAAAAGCATTTAGCTCACATGCCAGGACACATACTGAACGAGGACATCACCAGTAAAGCTCAAGTGCGAAGCCCAGGGATGCTGGGGCTCGAGAAGTGCAGAGCTCCTGGCAGCCCGGCTGCCCCTGCCCTCTGATCCGCTCCCTGCACACGGCAGCATCTCCGCAGGGCGCCTGCGGCCAGCTGACACATGGCAGGACAGTGACACACACCACTTCGGAATTGCAGAAAAAGTTGTAAATTAAGACCAGCTGCATTTGGAAACCCATATGTAGGACAACAACAGATAAAGGCTCTACCGGACTCAAAAACAAGCAGCATTTTGCAGCAATACTATTGTGACACAAGACTCTCCATTAGAGCCTAGCGCAATTTTGTGAAGAGGTATGTATCTCATCATGAAAATAAAGTATATACATTTAGTATTGTTAACATGAAATGAAACATACATGTAAAAAACCAAAAAGATTAGCACACAAACGATGAGAAATGTTGGCAATTACTGGTGGACCACGCAGTTCATTATTTTTCACTGAACACTACTTTTTTCCTGTTCTATATCTTGTTACATCTACAGACACTCTTAACCTATGCATGACTTCTGTGGAATGACAGCAGATGTCATTTTAAGTTGGGGTTTATGTGATGCATTGGTAGCAAAAAAGCTTGCAGAGCCTAATACATTTTCTGCCTACGACCTTAAGGATTTTTAAAATGAAAATCCTTTGAGTAAAGAAGTTCAAACTTTCAGATGCCAGCTTCAAGCATACTAGTATCAGATATAATTACAGTAATACATTGCACGCACACAAAAATCCATTAACAATGGGAGTACAGTCAGGAGAATTACCAATGGGTAGGGTTTTCTCTGATAACGCCAAGTATTTTAATGTACCATTATTAAATAGGAGAACAGCAAGGCACAAAGAACTGTACAGCTGTTTCTGATATAAGATCAGACACTGAAGGAGATATGAGTAGAACTCAAATGATTCAGAATAATGAATGGGTTTCAAATAAAATGCAAACATAACTGTTTCCTTCAACTTAACAGTGGGGAAGAAAAATGCAAAAGAACTTTCCACAAGAGAACAGTTTGACCTTTTATATTGCATACGGAGACTTCACTCTTCTCTCTTTGATTTAGTATTTTCTTGAGAAGCGAAAAAAAGCACTTAAGAGATGAACAATCTTTTGCCTATTTATTAAGATTTGCTATATTTTCAAGAGGTATTTTAATTCTCTGCTTTCCTCGTGATCCTTCCCCACACTTCACTGGGAGGCAGCATGTATTCTACTTTACTCGTGGGAAAGATGGAGCATTTTACAACCTTCTGAAACAACTAAGACTCACTGCAAAGAATTTGTTTTTAATTGCTGTGGGGTAGTAACCTAAAAGCAGAGATACACTCTGCTCTCAGCTCACAGACAGCACTTTATACTTTGATACTATGACAATGGCTGGGGGGAAGAGTCAGTGAAGAGTGTCTGTGTGGAAAGTCACCCCTGAGACATCACTGTTGATACAGCAGATGAAGCTGTCCTTCTTGCAGGCCAGCAGGGAAAGGCATCCTCCTTCCACCTGCCTCTGGCTGCTTTCTCTCCTCACCTCCACTGCTGCTCTGCTTGACCTGTCCTCCTCATTTTGTAGCAGTCCCCACAATAATCCATCCACTACAATGGCACATGATTTCTGTCTCAAGTAAGATGTGTTTGCACTGGTGATGAGGAACAAGAATCCAAATAAACTGCACCCTGTAAGCCTCCACCACTGCCAGGTTTAAGTCAAAGACAGGGATTTACACAGGTATCTGGAAAGCTCACTGAGCACAGCCTGGGAGCTTGAAACAACTCACAGGACAAAAACGTGGATTTGCAAGATCTAACTATGCCTCTCAAAGTAAGAGAAATGCAAAGCACGAGAAGCAACAGGTTTCTGACGTCACAACAGCAGATTAGTACAAACACTGAGCAGGACAGTACAGTCTAGTTGAACCACCATGCAAGTGATGGATCCTGTTCAGCAACACACAAACAGGCACAAACATGCTAGAAGACTGTGTTACAACAATCTAAAGGGTCAAAACAACAATTAGAATTTGTAATATGCGAACACGTTAAAAAAAATAAAAATACAGGGTTGTTTTAATAATAGCACTTTATTAAGGCTTTCTAATTATGCACTCGATCCCTTGCTGAGTTTAATCACTGTGCAACTCGCTACACCTACCAAGGCTGTCTGGCATGAGTAATATCTGTCACTGCAACACTCGTACTGTAAAGTCAAATACAGACACTGGAGCCATGAAATCAGAGTCCTCTGTAGCTGTCATAGGTTACAATAATACATAAATCATCTAGTCTGCTCTTAATTGAGCAGATACAGAAGTGAAACACTCCAAAACAAAGATAGGTAACCCAAACAATAGAAGTGATTTTCCTCGGGGTAACTATGGCTTGTTTTTTCCGATTTATAAACAATCTGCCATTCACTCCCTTAAATTTACAATGTGAGGGTTTAGGGCATTCACACTAGAGAAAATGATTTACTGAGACAAACCAACCAATTTGGTCTAGAAAGCACAATTAACATACGCAACTGAACAAAATGTTACTTGAGTCCGAAAACTGTTCTAATATTAATGCTTCCCTTTGACAATCCGCAGCCAGCGGGCAAATTCAAACTTGCCAACATTTAGTAAGTATTGTTTCAATATCCCACCCCAACAAGGGGTTCTACACAGGGTATTTTTGTAGGTTAACCTATTCCCACTGCAGTGTTTTGCAAAAACTGCCTGCCCTTGTGTTTGTCCTAACGTTTCAGACACTGACATACGTATAACATACCATATCTTATTGCTTAAGCAGCGTGCAGTTCTATAGAATGACATTTCAGTCACATCCCCAAAGAAAAATGTCCTTGCAGCTGCTCTGTGTTACACAAGCGATTTAATCTGCTTGGGACTTGGCACTGTTTTTCCAGCATAAGGGTACACGTTACATGCCAAGACCTTTTTTGTGTGTGTGTTCCGATTAGAATAGAATTTATGCAAATCACAGATTTATTTTTAGCCTGCTTTCCATAGGAAACAAGACATGCAGTTACACACTAATTTCTAGGCCCACTAACCTGTTTCAGTCTGGAGTTCAGCAGAGTAAGGAGCCTGACAAAGACACTATATTCACAAAGATGCTGCATGTCTGTTTTGCTGGACCAGAACAAACCTCTTGGGTGACCAACCAGCAACAGAAAACGTCACAGCAAAGGCATCCTTCAGCTGTGCCCATCAGTGGCAGCACAAGGTCTGTCATAGCTGGACCCATAAACCAAGTTTACACAACAGCAAACCCAGCTCTCAAATACCTGACCCACCCCAAACGTCCCCATTCCACATCACTTTCAAGTGCAACAGTTCTTGTTAACAGCGTGGTTCATTCCAAAGCACTGGCCCACGCAGAAAAGTCACTGATGAGGTTTTGGGCACACAGCTCTGTTGGGCTCCTCAGCCCCCACTTACTGCAGGACCCCAGAGCTCCAGCCAGGGCAGGGACCCCCACCAAGCACTGAACACACAGGCTAAGGAGCAATTCCTGCTCCGAGTAACAGTCATTAAGTGGTTCTTATGAAGGAATGGAGCTTCTCAAACTGGCTTTTCAAGGATCTCGGGAAGTCCCACCACTCCCAGAGGTAGGCTGCGGTATTCCCAATGGATCGCTTGCACTTGCACCAGAGAGAGGCAGTTCAGCAGTAAATTCAAACTGCAGATCACACAGCTGTGCCTCACCATGCTCCCAAGGACTCCCAGGAACTCAAACACCAACATCTAAGTGCCATCTCAGCACTCCTCTGATCAAATTAACAGATGTGCCATGTCACGGCATTATTGATTGGACATCTCAACATTTAATTGGAAAACAACACAGACAGACACCCCCAGCACTCTGCACAATATGGACAGTCAGCAAAATCCCTGTAACTCCAGATGTGCACTGGCCATGACTAATGCTAATGCCTGACTCATACAGAGTTCACACAGCAATTCTGCATCAAGACATGCTTTATTCAGTCTGCTACAACAGCTAAGGATCGAGGGCACACCAACGCACACCACAGTGCTCCGGTAAGGAACAGAGAAGTCCCTGCAGATGGCCCAGGACAGCACCCAGGGGAACATGCACGAGCTGTGGCAAGCACCAAGTCTGTGAGCATTCCTCACAGGTAGCCTCTTCGCACAAGCATGGCTGCAAGGAAACAGGTTTATGTTCCTCAGATTCTTCAATGCATTTCTTAGCAAACACAAACTTGTTGCAGAAAAGTATCAACACTGACATTTTAAAGTGCTGGTATAAACAGCACTGCAACTTTTAACTTGCTTAAGTCATACCATTTTCATGAACTATGAAAAAGACTTTCTCTCAAAACACAACCTAAAAGCCAGCATTTAGTATCAATTGCTGTTAACTCCTACCCTTAAGGAATCTTACAAGATTTAAAAAGCCCAGAATGCCTCTGAGAAGGTACTGAACACCTACTGCACAGTTTTACAGTAGGCATATCCAGCTCACAGCACTACTGCACTATAAGCTAAAAGAAAAAAATAATTCAAAACATACAAACATTATTCAAAATACTTTAAAAATCTTCCAATTCAGAAAATAAGGTAATTCTCTCTTTTCACCCACATGAAGATGTCAGTCAAGCATCTTTTCCATCATGTATTTGGCACTACATTTACACGTGAAAAGCACAAAAACAAGAGCCAGGAGACTTGTTCCAGCCACCTACAAGACGGGGTCAGCTACCCACAATGTGCATCCAGAGACACAAGCAAGCTTCTGCCTTGGCCACAGAGAACAAGCACACATTCGTCGGTCACACCCCTGAATCTCACTGGTTTCACTCAATGAACTACAATTCAGTTATAACCTGATTTTGCAGGGATGCCTGTGTTTATGATCTTAACGCATTCTGTTGTTGAAGTAATCACATTAGGAAAGAACATGTCCCTATGTGTAAAGTTAATTGAGTAATATTAAAAATGAAAGGAATTTATCCTTTCCCTTGCACAGCATATCCTATTATTTCATCACTATTCATTTAATAAGATTTATTTCCAGTTACGGCACCCAGGGTTTTCAATTAAATATGAAATAGTGCTTTCTCTAAGGAGAGCAAGCGTGAAGAGCTGAACACCAGCAAAGAGGAACTGCTCAGCTTCTGGGACTCAAATTGCAAAAACTGAAATTGTCCAAGCAGTCCTAGCACATCCCATCACAACTCTTTGCCACAGAAACTCAGCTCGCCAGCAAGGTGGGTCACAGCAGCTAGCCTGGTGCGACTGCATCAAAGGCGCCAATTTGCAAGCTCCAAAGCAAGTCGTGGGAGCAGTGCAGGTCATCACCACTGAAAGCTGCAGCTCATTCAGAAGAGCTGTCAGAAGCAACTGCGCGCTCACCTCCACCTTTTGGCTTATTAATTTACATTTCAAAATTGGGCAGATGAGACTGACAAACTACTTCTCATTACTTACAATCCCAGAGAAGCAAAGTAAGACAGGTACATGGGGTCAGAAACTGCTGCAAGCAGTGCGGTAAGCACCCACCTGCCCGAGCCTGCTCCCAAGCATCTGGGGACCCTAAAAGCTTCTTGCCCAGTGCTCAGCACTGGGTTCATGCAAGTTTTTAAACTTTCATCTAGTTGTTGCCCATGCCTGCTAACATGGGTGCAAACCAAAATGGGTGCTTGACACACTCCAGAGCGTGGCACGGCAGGTGGGGGCATGAAAAGGTTCAGATGCACCTCATCCAAACAGGTTTCCAACACTGAGACGGGCTCCTCAACCTTCCTGCTCCTTATGAGCATGTCTGCATGACAAATGTGCAGTGACCGAGGGCAGACTGGCTTTAATGAAGTATCATCAAGATAAAAGAGTGTATTATCAACCTAACTTGAAACACAATTATAAAACCACCCATTTGCAGCAGCAACTCAGCCAACGTAGTCTTTTACCAGATGAGCCTGCTCTGAAGTATAAGCTTCATTAGGCTTTAACTGATTACATCTTCTGTCCTAACCAATTGTTCACAATTTATGTTTATGGTCATGCAGGCAGAGAATGTACAACATAAAATAGGAACCACTATGTTGACAGAGGACAATGCAGTAGCTTTAAATTTACAGGAGGATATAGATACTGCAGACTGCCAATTTACTGAAGAAATTTGCTTCATTATTGTTCCCACTCTAAAATGCTCCATAAATAAACATGTTTGGACCCTGGAGGACTCAGAAAAAAACACGGGTGAACGAAAAGTGATTTAGTAAATCAAACAGTTGAACTATTCCTATCCTAGAGATTAAGCATGCACACACACACACAAAAAAAAAAAAAAAAAAAATCACAAAAACAGACACAACTCCATTCTAAGAACAAAGCTCACCTATTACAGATTCCTACAAAAATGTCCTATTTATCCCCAAAAGTACAATTATAACCTAGTTAGATATTATTTTATCTCTAGGGTGACACTAGTAGCAGAAAAAGCCACAACCCACATTCAATTGCACTGTGTACATTTGAGTCCACATTTCACCATTTGTGTCTGTGTCCGTCTGTCCCCCCCCCCAAAAAAAGTACCTACTGAACTGAGAATTATTTCAATATTTACTTTATAGATTTAATTTCATAGCAAGTGGTAAAGAAAGGGGAAAAAAAGAGGCCAAGAGGCAGGTTGGTCAAGAACCACACCAAGGTTCAGCGACCACCCCAGTACTCCTGTCGCCAGGGCTCTGGCCAGCGCTGTCATCCGGGTCACCACGAGAGGCAACGCTGGTGCCAGGGGGAACCGCATCCCAGTAAAGGGACTTTTCCCATCCACCAGCTACACATCCCCATCAACACTAAGCTGCTGCTGGGCAAGGAACACGGACACACAAGGAATTACGGAAACGCAATACCGTGAACAGGTAAGGGAATGATGCAGACTCTGCAACCTAAAAGGTATTCACGGAACAAGACCTGTTAAAGGATCAGAAGGGAAGCCCATGGTCTGTGTCAGTCATCACAAAGCTGCGAAACTGAACACTGTTACAGGAACTGCTGCCTTCTACAGTTGTGTCTTCTACCTTAGCATTGCCTGGGAACACGGGACTGAGACGGTTGGGACATGCAGCTCAGCCTTTCAGATGATAGCTACTTTAAAGAACCTGGGATAATTACTCTAATTACATTTTGTTGTCTTCCATATGCCGTATACTATGTACGCATTTCTGACATCTGACAAGAAGCAGCATTTCACAGGGAATTATTGGGTTTTTCATAATATAATTAATGTACATTGATTTATTTCCTTGGGCAGCAACTTAACATCTGCATAAATGCCAGTGTTCTGGAAAGTTCACCAAGAAATTTAGTGCCAGGATTATCAAGCAAAAAATGTTTTTTTTCTAAACATAATATAAACTCAATTATTTGGCAATCCAGTGTATTCTTCAAGTGCAAAAAAACAACCCAGAAGCACAGTATTTGTAAGCACTAGTAAAAATCAACAGGACAGATATGTACTGATGTTTTTAAGTTGTATGATTTGCATATGTTCCAACACGGTGAATTTACTTGAAGTCTAAAGTCTACTTAAAATTTAAAAGCCCTTAATGTTACTGTAAGTTATCTTGGCCAATGGGCCATGTGGATGAATATACACGATACATTTAGAGTAGCACTACAGAAGAAAGACGTAGTACTCTATACTCTCAGTCCTAATATTGAAAGAAAACCTCTACTACCCCAGACTGTTTTAAGAGAGATGGTTGTCAAAGCCTCCAAACACATTAATCACATCTCCGAGCTAAAGCCTGAACTCAGGCACCCCGTAATCAGATCAACAGCACGGAGAAAACGTAACTCCTCGATCTGACTGTAGAACAACAGCACAGGCACCATCAATAAAAACGACAGGAGGCAGGAAAGGCTGAAAAACCCAGTATGGAAAACACATCTTGATAGAGAGGTTCATGCCTTATGCAGATTATACGCATATAACAACAACAACAAATTACAAAAACTAAATACCTGACACTTATTAAATTATCAGACAAGCGTTTCCAACGTTCTGCGGAACATAAAATGTTTTACTCCTTACGTCAGTTCCTGCACCCTCCTAACGCTATCCAGCACATGTAAACAAGGACAAAACCAGTTCAACCCTGGCAGAAGCTTTTTTCAGAAACAACAGCCAGTAAATACAAAAACCCCAAACCCAACGAACCAACCCCCTGTCAACAACTCTTCCCTTTCAGGAATTCCTCACATCCCTACGCACAGAGTCTGGTGCAGTTTTAATCTGCACCCATGGGAATGCCCCACAGCCACGTCCTGCTCATGAAGCCATGCGTGTGAATGCATGGATCAATTTCAGGATTTAACTTCAAAATCTGCACACCTTTCCATCACCTGTCTGCCTGAAAACACTTGATAGCAGCCGCTGTAGAATCCAAATGTTAATTCTGCATTTTATAAATACATCTTTGATTGACTAAATCCCCTTATATCCACATGCTAAACAGCACTATTTACAACTTACACACTTTCTCCACATTTACTTGTCAAACTGTTATTACTTCTGATGAGTAACTGGTCAGAAAAACAAGGCTGTACTGTTTTATTGGACTGTGGGAGCAAGAAGGGCACTGAAGGGGGTAAAGAGGGAAGGATGACGGCATTCACAGACTAGCACATACTCATATATTTCTCTAATGACGGGGGGGAAAAAAAAAAAAAAGGCATTGCAGAAGAGAATTATTCCAGAGGGCAGACTGTTGTAACTGCAGCCACAGCTCTAAATTATGTAGCCAGAAGGTCATAACGATCTTTATCTTCCTCCTTTGCACGCACTCACTCATAGATATAACAATGGCAACTCCATTCCAGCAACAGAGTTAACCTTAAACTTCAAAGGTTAACTTAAAATGGCTGCCTGTTTGGGTTTTTTTGTCAGCTCCTGTGCTTTGCTGCTGTTGACTAAACACCTTCGCGTAACAGCATGTAAGGACCCCACAGCACTAATGAATATTTTCCGTTATTGACAGTTTAAGTTCAGATATCCATGGTGTGGCTCTCATGTAATTTAAATTATGATGCACTCCATGCTTCGAAAACAAATGTTAAGTTCTACTAATAAAGGGTTAAGGACTTCTAAGTCAGTTCAACTGACCTTGGTATGACTTACCCACAACACAGTCAGCTCTTCAGCAACACAGATGGTTGAACTGATGTTGCCAATGTTTTAAGCTCAGAAAATGCTTCTTTTTTTTTTAATTATTATTATTATTTCCCCATGCTGTGTTTACTGTTTTACATATGCCTCTGACTGCCAAGGAATTGTTAACTAATCACCATGAGATTCATTTTGTTAGTACACAGCTGGGTACTTGGTCATGCAACATCTGCTTCTCAGCATTTCTTCTTTTTCTTATCTATCAGTAGTTCGTAAGAACACAGCCTCAACAGAGTATGTCAGTACATGGAAAAAGAAGCTGGTAGCTAACAGCTATTAAAACAGAAACCTTCAGGTTAAATAATGAACCCATCTCTCTTACAGAACGGAAAGCCCACCTAGAGTAGCCATAAAACAGATAAAAAGACATTCTGATTTCCTCATCGCAAGGCATTTCTTAAAAGATTGCTGCAACTTGGAGAACATAACGGGAATAATGCACACTCTGGAGTCACACGTTCTGCAAGACCTGGTCTCCCAACCAGTTTCAGTCCCAAGCCCAGCTCACTGCCTCTCCTGCCGAGCCCTGGCTGCTGCACCCGACTGTCACGCAGGAGAGGAGCCTCACGCTGAATTTGGCAGCGGGAAGTTGCATTTTGTCCAGTATTATGGCAACCACTTCTCAAGCGCTAACCAAAGCTCCTCCCGACAACTGACCACAGAGTCAGGGTCACCCACCCACCTTATGACCAAAGCCACTTAGTTCCCTCGCCACCAGAACCCAACACACAGTGTGCAGCAATTTTGAAAAGAAGTATTTGCTGCCTCTCCTCTGTGCTTTTAACTGCTAAATATTACTAAGAAGCTAATAACAAACAAAAACACCCACCCCAAAAACCTGTAAAGCTTCCACAAAAAGTTTCTAAAAGATAATCTTTCAAGAAATTTTTCTGCAATAAAGTTTTCAGAACATCTGCATTTGAGAGGTCGGCAGAATAAAAAAGGGCAAATAACCTGTTCATTAAAAGGATAAATCTGGTTTTCATAATCAGAACTTACTGAACATTAAAGAAAACGTGCTCTTTCACTGCCATCCATGTGAATGTCTAAGCACAGGCAACAAGTCAACTCTGCAGCAGATTTAAGCTTAGTTAGCATTTGTTCACCTGTGGAAAGGTCACTCCACACGGGGAGCACAATAACTGTATTTCCAATTATTTTTAATTTCAGAACAAACTTCTGCTACTTTAAAACATACTATAAACTAGAACTAGTTGAAGCAGAGAGAAAAAGCAAGGACAGCAACTTCACAGCAAGATAACTGCTGTTTTCATTTTTACTTTGTGCTTTCCATCATAAAAACTAGTCTACGTAAGCCATATACAATCATACTTAAAAAACAAAACCATTTGATTTCAGAAAGTCCTCATGGGCCACAGCTGCAGTCAGATACAAATGGCACATATCACTTCAGTTGTGGTCGGATTCCAAGCCACCTACGCTCCCTTCTCCAAGTACAATAAATGGCCACAAAACAGACATACTGGCAGTGAACAAGAATCAAAGTCTAAAGAACAGGGCAGAAAATAACTGCTCCCCAGCAGATGTCTGCAACAACTGTGTGAATGATAATCTATTAGATTCAGTGATTAACTTTCACCAGTTGCTTTCAGTTTGATTTTTGCCCCCAAAAGTTTGGCACCACATAGATATCGTAAGCAAAATATAAATGTTTGTATAGACTATGAGACAGAAAGGGTCATCCAGTTACAATAATAAAAGTATCACATTCGAAGCGCTTAGCTCTTGGATTGCGGTGCATTCAGCTCGGGAAGCTTGCCAGTCATCGTCTTTTTGCAGCTGTCTCCAAAGGCTGGACTCATTTATATCTGCTTAAAGAGCTCACTACATTCAAGACTGACACAGAAATGGAATTCTCATAAGAAAGCACTTCAAATAAAAAGACAGCTTTGAAGGCAAAGCCAAATCTAATTTCTGTTCTCAATTCACAATCAATCAGAAGGCAGCTATGGATGTACACCCCAACAGGAAAACCCAAACTGACAGCATAGTAGTTTTTTCCCCCTGTATTTATTGCATCATTCCCTTTTCTGTCACCCTTGCCTGACCGTCTAGGTTCTGCAGTAATCTCCTTGAAATGCTTTGCTATCACCAGAGCACAGTATTGCACAGAGCAGATATTTCTGTTACCCACAGCAGACACTTTTTACAAAAAATGCTTCCTTTCTCCTTGCTTCCAGGGCACACATATGAACATGAAGGCAAGAGTTTTAAAAGGTTACCTTTTTTGCTTGAATACAAGTACATCAACTTACCAATACAATAAAACATACAGCTAGATGATGAAAAACTACCGCGCACTGATGACCATAGGAATTACATCAAGCAAATCCGACAGCAGGTACCTGTCCTAACAATATTCATCATCTCAAAAAACTGTGACTGGAACGCAGTCAAGAGCCTTCCTAATTTTACTCGTCATATTGAGTCAGAATCAGATAGCAATTACATAGCTAGCACTTGACTTGTTACTAAACAAAACCACTTAAATGCCAAAATTCACCGTTCAATCCCCACTGGCAGCTATACAGAAACAGCAAAGAAAAGAAACCAGACATCTTGCTGCTCAAATAAATAAAGCGATAAAACAGAATTATCTTGTCTTTATCTGCCAATTTAAATTCTTATAAAGAGACTAACAGAGCCTTCCTGAAGGCACTGTCAGAGCAATCAGGTGAAACCACTGCTGTGGATGTTTGATATGAAGCACATCAATGTCTGCTTGGAAAGTTCAGCACCCTGTGCACTGTGTGCAGCAGGAGGGTCTGCTGTGCCAGGAAAAGTATTACTGGAAAAGGGTGCCTGCCCGATTTGTTACTGTAAAAAAACCAAACAAACCAACAAAACAATGCATGTCCAGCATGTAGGCCAAGAATAAATTTTCAAGACCAAAATTTCAAATATCCTCTGCTTCTAAATTTATTTGGCAGCATTTGCAGTAGCACTGAGGTCCAACTAAGTCTGCAGGCATCACTCACATTTCCTGCATTTGAATCAGATGCACATTGTTACTTCAAAAAGCAGACTTTATTTTTATATCCACAAACCTGATAAATATAAGAAAAGCCTCACACTTTGCATTTAAATCTTGTACTGCCAGGTAACAACAAATACTAAATTTTTCCAGATCACTGCAAGTAGCCTGAAGAAAGGGTCCAGTTCTCATGTCCCAGTTTCTAATTCTTTAGATAGGATAGAAAGTTCTGCCAAAAAACTAGGTTTGGGTTTATTATTTTTGAACATGAGAGGTGTTGTTTTTCTTCGCCATTGCCTTAATACCCAACATCTCTGCAACCACACCCCCCCAGGAAGAGCAGATCTCTGAAGAGCATAGCTCAATTAGGAGAAATAAAAATAAGTATCAGATGTATTTGCCAAAAGGCAATAAATAAGGATTTCAGAACAACAAATTTTATGCCCCCCAAAGGTGATTCAACAAAGCAGAAACTGATTTAAGTCCTTTTTCTCTTTCCTGCACTTCACCCAGTGTAAGAAAAAACAGTCCACAAAAAGAACTTCCTCAGGTAAAAACCCTTTTACTATTCCTGCAGCATGACACTTCACATTACAGATCAGAGTTTGATGACTGAATGGAAGAATAAGCTATTTTTAGTAGACTTTTAACTGCGAGAAAATGCAGAGAACAAGTTGGTAGTTTCTCAATACTTTAGAACTTCCCTGTGGATGTACTACGCGCATTTGTGTACAAAAGGTTAACAAAGACCCCAAGATCCCGTCCTCGGGGCCACCACTTTCCCCAGAAGGACCACCACAGCCTGATGAAAAGAATTCCATTTTAAGCAGTGTTCAGCACCACAATTTAAACAGTTTCCCATCCACAAAGCAATTCTCGTCTTTGTTCCATGTTCCTTCCCTCTGCAAAGACCAGAGAATGCGGATACCTTCCTGCTTCCCGTCTTGTCATTCTTTTACTATGGAATTGGTGCCAAGATCAGACTGTTGCATGGCCAAAGGTTATTAAATTTACACAAGAGTTCCAATTCTCCATATTCGGGATAAGGAACTGTTTGAACAGCACAAACACTTCCAATGCTTCTTTAAAAAGCCACTGACAGCTCTGATGGCAGACAGCTATCACAGGAAAACTGCTTTAAATGAAAAACTTGCAAATCACTTAACTGTGCTTATGTTTAAAGAAAGTGTTAAGAACATTGTTTCAACAATACAAATACCCGTGACTTACAAATACTTCTAACTCCAGGTTCAAACCACAAAGTCAATGTTCCACCTGACCCAGGGAAGACCCTGACACCAACAGCGTCTCACCAACACCCACCGCCAGGGACAGACCAGCACCATCCGAGAGGGGTGCCCACAGGGCATCTCACCCACTCCCTGATCTGCCTCAGAAACACCCTGAAACTTCACTCACCACCCAAGTCAGTCCGAATGACACCCGTCTGCATGTGAGCTCACAGGTGAGTGACATCACTCGTTACACATCTGGATGGCCTGCACTCCTGTTTGTCCAACGGAAGGGCACTGGAGCAGGCAGCCACCACACTCTCACTGCCTTCTACAAGGTATTTACTAAGGCAGAAAGATTAATATGAAAGATTCATATTAATAAGGCTATGCAGCTACCAAAACTAAGTGACAGTGAAGTATTTTCAGTGCAGCACCTTACGGCTGAGCAGGCAAACACACCTTTTTCCCCTTACATTACTCAATTGCACAGTGACAAAGCAGCAGGAGATTTATGCTCTGGACCCAAACCTTATTTTGAATCCATACACTTTACACAGGAGTTAGAAAAGATGTCTCTGGCTAGCAAAGACCCATATATCCTGAAATATTTTGCAGAACAGAGCAGAACAAAAGGATAAAATATGCAGTACAGCATAAACAACATTAACTCCACTGCAATTATTTGCTATTTTGATGAACATTAAGCGTCCTGCCCTAATGAATTCATTTAAGTACTAGCAGCATCTCCTAATGGGCATTAATTAAACTTTTCCAGCATCTCTACCTTCACCAGAGAAAAGTAATTACTCACTGCTGTCCTACAGAGAGGGAAATAAAATCCACAGGATTAGGGTTTTTTTATATTGAGTAAGTAGGGCACATAGGAAAGCCTGCAATTTAGAGGCAAGTTGCTGTAGTTCGTAATTCCACGACATGAGCAATACTTCAGGCCGTGCACTGGGTAAAACAGGTTTTCTGCTGCCTGTAAATAAACCACAAAAGCAGGTTTAATAATAGCAGATAGGTCTGTCAAGGACATAACAATTTGTCTTTTTCAAAATTCGTAAGAGGACACAGCATAAGCCAGTTACCCATTACCTCAGCTATTCTGTATAGTTAAACCACCAGCTGGATATACTCACCAGCATTTCATACCCTATCTATCAGTGAATACATTTAAAAAAGATTTTATTCATAATTATGGCATACTAATGCTTCTATAGTAGGCCATTTAAAACAAGAAGTATACGCATGAGTGGCATCTGAAGAAGTCAAGAGATCTAGAATAACGGACAACAATTTTTATTCATACAAAACTGTTTTACACAATAGGGAGCAACTCTCAATATGAAATAAAACCACAGCAATTTTGTCTTCAAACTTATGCCACTGGCATTTTTTTGTCTACACCAAACACAATGCATTAAAGTTCATGTTATAAACATTATCTTCCAACGAAACACTATCAACTCGAAGCAAACCCATTGCAATAAATATTTCAAAAACACTGCTCAGCAATGGAACACCGTATTTGATTACTTACTGGCACTTCCATTCGATGGCACCCACTAAGCAGTCTTCACAAACAAGTTTTGCCTGCACCAAAGCATTTACAATCTAATCTCACTGCAAAGGAGATTAGTGAAATTACTGAGCGATAATAGTTTCAGCAACAGAGGTAAAAATAGCTCCCTGGCACTTCTGGTCAGCTGTTTTCTGAGGAATTCTTTAGACCAATAAAGGATGAAACAAGCCATTAAACATCATTCCCTGGGATTAATAGAGGGCTATGCCTCTCTTTTACATAACAGAATTCTGAAATTCTCCCCAAGTACATGCATTAGGATAAAATAATTTCTACAAACCTAAAACTTTCGGCTTACTTATTTCCTAATAGTTCTGTGGTTTTAAAGGAAATAAACTGGATGTTAATCCTCTTGCATTTAATGAGTAGTACCAGCAAACTCTGCTTCTGTCTGTTGCAAGAAGGTCACAGTAAACTTGGCATATAACCAAAACGAAGTTGCATATAGTGGCAATGAAACCTTAAGTAGGGGAGGAAGGCTTAAGTGGTTTGGGTGTTCTTGTTGTCTACTTGAACAAAAACTGCGTCAAAACGATTTAAAAACCCACCTATGTCCTTAGCCTTTTTCACACAAATCACTTAACACAGGATGGAAATACTTAATCAGCACGTTGACTTACACCCAGTTCAAATCATTTGTCAGTGGGTTAACGTTTTGGTTTTTAATAATGTCAGGAAAAGAAGAAATAACTTATGCACATACATCTCCATACTCAGCTGCTGGGTAAAGCTGGTAGGCCACCAGCTGTGCAAACACAAGAGATGTGCCAAAGGGAATAAACCAGCCCTCATTTCTACTTCAGTTATACTTTTCTTGTGGTCTTCTAACAAGTCTTGCAGGGAAAAGGAAAACTTGTATCAAGACAGGCACTTCTGCTTTTCGTTTCAATTCGTTTTCAAAGGAATGATCTTCCTACCCAGACTCACTAGGTTTCATGCTAGACATGGCTCCCCTGGTAAGTGCTGCTTTTTCCAGAATCCAAAATGCATGCCCAAGATACTATGCACATTACTTTTTCCTAAAAACTGACTACAACTATAGCAACTATTTAAGAGTTACAATACTATATAAAGAGGCTTTCTTTACTAAATTAGTCAGCAAACCACCTAGTCACCTAAAGATTATATATACTTCATTACCTTTAAGTTAACTTTGTTAAAAATATCATACAGAACAAAAGCACGAAGTTATCTATCAGATGCTTTGTCTATTTCTTTGTAACTTTTACTACCAGTCTTCACCACCACAGGCATTTTATTTTCAATGACTTACAAGAATAATTCCTTTAACACTGAATCAGATCAACTTTTTTTCTTAGGATATCAAGAATTAAAACTTTTAATTATTTGGAGTCTCCTAGCCACCTGATTCCACGAGTTAAGAAAAAGGTATCTGTAGATGCCCTAAGACCTACTCAATTGCAGATCAAATACCTTAGGCCACATTTTTATATTTTTTTTCTGGGAATCGTTTCGGTCAGTCAGCAGAGGCTGCACCACTCTGTAGGCACCCCGCAGTGGCAGGTCTCGGCTTGCGGCCATTGAAGACTGAGATATCCTGAATGACTCCCACAGCGTTTACAAAACATTTAAGAAGAACAGACAGATTAAAAACAGGCTTAACTTTGTCACACAAGCCTTAGTGACGCTGGAAAAGAGAGACAAAGACTTTCTACCCTAACATTATTTCCACTACAACTTAATTTGATAAACTACATCACTGTATCAAACAGTAATTAAGCAGCCACTTCAGATGGAATTTTTTCCTCTCATCTGTCCTTTCATCAACATGAAAGGAGATTTTTTTCCTAAAGTTTCTTCTAGCTAAGCACAAACCTGGTACATATGCCACTGTGCACCATCCCACCCCGGTCAGGGGGATCTGCTGAGGAAGCTCTCCGCAGGCACGCCAGACCTGCCAGCATTCCACTTCACAGCGAGCAGGACCGACCCTGTGGGGCACCAACAGCCGCTTCCTACCGTGCCACAACTGCAACGCAGCATTTCCACATCAAAGCTCAGCACTCGCTCCTGCCCACCCAGCTGCAAACTGCACCTTCTCCGAGCCAAGGGGAAGGAGGATGCAAGAAGGTGCCTGATGCCATGGCTGGAGAGGACTCCAGCAGAGCACTGCAGAAGAAATCAGCTGCCACAGACTCAGAGGCAAAGGCCGAGGCTGGTCACGGCCTTTCCCCTTTCCCATACCAGCACACCCCACTTTGCCCACAGAGCACGCCAAGAGCTGACGAACCCTTTCCATGGGCAAACAGATGGTCCTGGCAAAAGCGCTCCTGAGTTGCGTGCTACATCCTCGCCTGCATGCTAAAACAGTCCTTAACAGAAGAGACACAATTTGAATCCCAAAACATAATAGCTAACATCGAATTGCTCTTAACATACAACTCCAAAACGATCCCAGTCCAAGGGAAATTACTTTCTCCCTAAATGTTTTATCAAAAAAACCTCTGGCAAAGCCAGCTGGGGCATTTCAGTAGCAACCCAGCACTAAATATGTTCCTTTATGCTCTACATTCAAAGCCTGATATACAGGCTAAGCCACCAAGTATTGATGGTTTTTTTTCAGAACAATTTCTGGCAGAGGACTGCACAGATCTACCAACTTGTATTTTTAAAGTTCAAAATGGCTTTCAGTGTTCTTCAGAGCCCTGAGAAACTGGCCAAAGATGTATAACTCAAACTGCATTTGATTACTGGGAGGTAAACAACACTGGAACATACTGACCACTCATTTTTACTTCTAAGACATGAGAACTTTATTCATATTTCCACTATGAAGAAGTGAAACATCTAATGACCAGGCCTAAAAATGCGTGTGAGTTTTTAGTGGGATGGCCAAGGAAGAGAGCTTGTTTTTTCTCTTAGATTACTATCATGTTTAGTCTATGATGCATCTAGAGTTGAAAACTTCTGAAAGTGCTTTTATGTAAACCTGTAATGATCTGCAGACAGCTACCGAACGCTGTAAATCTGCAAGCCAAGAATCTACGATGGAGTAAACATCACCCCGATTCACATCTCTCAGGTGCTTGAACAATGGTTTTCAAGAAAAGTGAAAAAAAAATTAAGTAAAATGTGTTTCCAATTTCCAATTCTTTATTTCCTATTGTTAATAAGCTTCATAAATCAACCTTGAAAACAGCCAGGCTGCAGTTACCTCCTCCTCCTCCTCCGCAGCCCTTGGGCAGTCACCCCGTGCCGGCCCGGCAGCCCTGGCACACCGCACTGGAGCGGTGCGGGAGGGCCATGCCCGGCAGGACAGCTTGCTGCACCGCTGCAGAATGTCACACCTGAACAGCTGGGAGGCACATTACAGCCGAGACACGACCAACATGCCCTGCAAAGCCAACATGTCAGGCTGCACCGGGGCCGGTCTCCCGCGGGACGCAGCCCTCCCCAGGCGCGCCGTGTGCCAGCTTGAGTGCCCTCCTGCGAGCGGGGGACCTCTGCAGGGCGTCAGTGCCACGCTGGTCCTCACACCCTGCCTCAGGCTGCCGCGCTCTTCAGCCCCAAACAGATACAGCGAGTAAATACATATTTGTAGTCTGACAAAGGAAGGGTGGGAGGACTGCCACGTCCCCACTTCACCTGAGAAGCCCAAGTGACATCCAGTGGTATGTGAACATTTAGGGCTGCAGCGGTTTCTGGGAGACTTTGATGGAAACTTCTATATTCCCCCACATGACGTTTATGGAGCAAAGAGGACACGCTCGAGGGAACCAGCTCCACCCCGACAGAGGCAGCTGTGGGTCTGGGGCCTCCACGGGCTCCTACAGCTCCCACGTGGCCGACGAAACAATGATATTTTAACTAACATCCAGCACGAGGGAAGCATTCCCATGTCTTTAGTTTAAAGGTATACTGGGACTAAATTAGAAGAAAACTGGACATCTGTGCCTTCCCACACGCAGTTATTAATTAGCACGTGCAGGTTGCTAGAACAATAAGCATCAGAAGGCAAAGGTCAAACCGTTACTGAACCCTGCTGAGCCCTTCTCCAGGGCCTGCCCCTGGCACTTGACATGCCCGAATGAAGACATGTTTCCCACTATCAGGGATTATTTGCTGTCGGTTATGGCCTCGTGCTTGTGCTGAGAGAAGAAGCAATAAACCCCTAACCCTACTCTTTTGTACCATTACTGAATCTCACTCATACTTATTTCCATTCTGTTGTAATTCCACCTTTCTCTGTCTCACTGCTCAAGTACTTCCAGGCTGCTGACCTCTTTCTTCGCATCTCCTCTGCTTCTGGCTCTCTGAGGCAAGTTGAGGAGTGACCCCCAAAGTACTCCCTAATACCATCTACAGAATTTGGCAACACCAGCTCGTGACTTGCATCTCCCACGTCCCCCACTGGATCAGACCTGCCTGGCACATGTCAGCTCAGGCACTTGCATCACAGCGGAGACAAGGTGATACCACCAGCTTCTTCAAAGCAATCTGTGCTGGAGATGGTCCTGGAGGGTCCCAGCCTCACCAAACCAACGCAGTTTTGTACAAGTGCAACGCAACTATCGTTGTGGTCAGATTTTGGATTAGGTTCTCATTTTACAGCAATACTAGTTTGAATTTCTAAGAATACATGTTCTCTATTTCTAAATGCAGTGGATTTAAGAAAAGACAACTTTAGTAACAGGTGATTCACACAATCACATTAACCTTGTTGATTGCCTTTAGCACCTTTTTGAAAGAATACTTCATTATCATGCAGATTGAAATAACGCATTTCTAGACACTAAAACCCAGAATACTTCTGATGTTTATATAGTGTCCATAATCCATATTCATAAGGCACCAGCTGTTAGTCTGATTGTTTTTAATACCAAAAGTCAGTAATGAAATGGCACTGAAGTAGAACTCAGTAAGAATCAATATTCAAGTGTACCATGATCTGACAGAGATAGAATTCAAGCTTGACACTTTTTGTACAGGTAACTGAAGAGACGGCAATCCAGAGCTTAAAGGAATTAACTTTTTAACCATATCTCAGGAAGATAAATTTACAATGGATCTAGCTACACAAACCAGACTGCTGCTGTTCAGCAAGTGAAGAGTGACACAGGATGGATAGTAAACACCCCAGTGATCTTCAATTTGAAGAAGTTACATTCAACTGAGAGCAACCAACAATTCATGAAAAATTACAGGCTTGAGAAACATACATATTGAAAAGTAGCTTAAGCAAGCATCTTCAAAAGTAGCTATGAAAACAAGCTTTAAAAGCTCACTGTCAGAGAAAGCCTAGAGTTATGTCTAACCACCCTGGTGTGTTTTGCAAATGAAATTACATTTCCACATACGATCACTACTTTAACACGTTGCATTTGCATATGACAAAAAAGCACAGTGACATAAGCTTGAAGATTGCTATGATGGTATTTCATATCAAAAGCTACACCTAAACTCATCACAGAACATGGCTATGTGCAACCACCCGTATCTGCATCTGTACAGCACTGAGGGGCAGCTTGTACAGAGGTTTTAACAGACAGTATGGAAAAATTAACACAAACCCCAGTGTCCCTCAACTTGATGCACCCATAGCAGCTATCCCCTTTTCTCCATCAGTGCCTTTACAGTCTCCTTGACGCCACACCGACAAACACCCTTTCCTAGGATATTCCCCTTTTCACCAAAGTATATGTTCTTGCTTTTAAAACTGATTAGCTTGGAAGCCAGCCCATCGTATTCAACTACTGCTGGTATGCCACCTGGGAGCAGCTCCTGTTCCCACTGTAACCTGCTGAGGGCCCAAGAAAGATTAATTTAACACAGATTCAAATACCAATTAGCAACCGAGAAGATGAATTACTTAGGATTCTTGTTTTGATGATGATGTAACAGATCAATACAAGTCTGCAATCTTCCTACTGCATTTTTCCCTCACCTTCTGTTCAGCAGAACTAAATAAGGAATTTACTCTCAAATACAAAGAGCTCATATTTTTCTTAATCCAAATCTAGTACTCTCAGGAATACTATCGCTTTGAAAAAGAAAATTGTTCCCATTCAGGGAACAAGATGCGATTTAACTAACAGCCCATGAATGTGACAAAATGCTTCTTAAAAGGAAGCATCATGAATTAAAAACAAGAATCAGAAGAATGAAATCAAAGACATCGAAATAGAGCAACAATCAAAACTAGAATAATTTTTTTCAGCCGTCAATTTGAATGCACAATACCTGTTATATGATTTTTTTTTTTAAGAATTATCAGCTGAAAAGTATCTTGAAGCAGAGGTTTCAATAATACAGGAGCACGATGCATAGCAAGTTATACAAGTGCAGCTTGTTTACCTCAGGAATATTCTAAAAAGGCAGTTCAGTTTTAAAGTGTCTTTGTTTTATAATAGAAAAATGAGAATTCCTTTAAAAAAAATAAGGAAATTTCATCTTCTGAGAGTGGTAAAAACTAGCCATTTTCTACAACTGACTAGCATTTCATTAAAGCCAGCCAAGAATTCAAAAGCAACACCTAAACAAAAATTATGAAGGCAAAATATGCTGTTGAAATCATGGCTTCTAATAAAGGTTCATGTTTATTTCATTCTTGGCTTCATTCACATAGAAGAAAAAGCCTCCTGCCATTGCAGAGTGGTGGCAAAATTACAGTTTCAAGGATTTTAAAGAAGTTCTATGCTGGCTTATAGACCAAAGCTTTTTTTTTTTTCTTTTTTTCTTTTTAATAGAAAAGCACCATAAAGATATATGCAAGAATTTCAATCAAAACTGTCTACCTGAACAAGAAAACTTCCTTCCAGGCATAACAAGTGCTTGATCGTTCAGTCCTAGCGAAAATCTCCTTCCCCTACAGCAGGGGACACAGACGCAGAGGAGGTGGGTTGGAGAACACTGGCTGCACTACCCGCTCTGCCACCAGCTCCAGGTAAATGCCAGCGTTACACTGCACTGTTCTACTGGGTCTCGGGAGAGACATCAGCAAACCGTACAGGGAAGAGAATGGCTTTCCTGAAGGGAACAAAAAAAGTGCAAATTAAAACCGTGGTGTTAAATAGCGCAGCAGCAAAAGCCACATGAGGCCTCGTTATCATTTGAGACTAACACGCCAAGAAAGAATAGAATAATTAGAGCGCATTTATGGTGAAATCATTAACACGGTACTCATCGCAGGAAAATTTAAACAAAGGAGTATGTGAAAGTGAAAGGCAATACATTCTATGCCAAGAATAATGTGTTTATATAAAGATGAATAGGAGAAACAAGATTATAAATTACACGCACATACTAATACCCATGCCCTGGCAAGTGCTTGATAGTCCTCTGCATCCACACATCTGAGATGTAAGCTAATAGCTTTTCGTGCAAGATGGCTCTCTAAAAATGCTATAGGACACACCACTGCTACTACCAATGCTTTGGAGAAACAACAGCCTCCAGCGAAAAGCATTTCTTGATCAGTTTTCTTTTTCAAGACTGCACATCTGTCTCCTGCACAGTTTCAAGGAACTGGGATGCCCTACACATTCATTATAGCAACCCTGAATGTTTTCATCATTTCTTAAGTGTGGTAAAACAAATCAGCCTTTCCTTCTGTATAAAAATGGATCAGTTCCCCATGCACCCTGAAGCAGGGAGGGCAGTTTTCCACACCAGCATCCAGCAGCCCCCCACCCAACGCACATCAAGGACTGAAGGACCTGAGCTGGCTGCGTCAGCTCCTCAGACTAGCAGACTAACACATTAGTCTGTTTAATCTCCGAGCTGGCATACTGCCAGCTTCCACAGAAACACAGAATTAGGGTAATGCCTTTCCTCTGAGAGGCAAAATTATCCTAGTGTGTACTCTGATCTCTGTTTTAACATGGCACATTTAGAATTCATCTGATTTTGCAAAAACAGCTTCGGAGTGTGGCGTGCCCTCCTCTCTGCCTTAATTGCCAAACATGCAAATGTTTACCCCCGCACGAAGGCTTCATACCTACCTCAAGCACAAGAGAAAATGTAAATGAATCTTATATACTCAGCTTCAAGTATTGTGTCTCGAGTGTCAAATCCTGATCTGAATCACTGCATGTGTCATCACCATTTTCATTCATTCTGCTTCAGAGAAGGGACCCCCATGCACAAGCTGACTGCTAAACACTTCCTTCAACTCCTCTCGGTAGCAGACACATCAGGGATCGATCACCATGCAATTTTACAGTCACATGAGAAAATGCATCCAGCAGTAAGTTACCTTCTCGTAAGGTTGTACTAGATTTTGATCAGGAGAGCATTTTGGTAAGACAAAGCCTTGCTGGCTTCAAGATCCTCAAGTCCCAAGAGTATTACATCATTTAGTGAAAGATACTGACTCGAAGAAAAAGATCAGTTTGGTACCGAGAACTTCAGAGTACCACATCCACCTGTCAATCCCCTTATTCTCTGTACTAACGCATCATAACTCAAATAAAGCAATAGATCTGAAGTAGTTAGAGATGTCACATCAAAAGGCTGCAGATTGTGGCTGAGCACACACAAAGCAGCAACATGTGTCAGCTTTCAACTGGGGTGTACTGTATGTATCATAAACTGCACGAAGTACTGAAAAAAATAATGATCCCACGAGTCCTGCGAGTATGAGCTGGGAAGTACTCCATGTGTCCCAGCAGGGAAAAAAAACCATCAAAGCACAAACTGATAACTTACTGCAGGCCAGGCAATCCAGATGGGAGATAACAAATAAATGCCCCAGTCAGAGGAAGAGCTCCAGCCACCACTGTGAAAGTCAGCTATGAAACAAATACATAGGAAATAGAGATTTAATAGTTTCAGGAGCACTGAGACTATTAAAAAAATTTAGTCTGAAGGGGGCTTTTCATCATTTAAAATCTTGCTGCATTTTTTGATTAAAGATCGCGTTTGATACAACGGAGCCAACATGCATTCTCTCAATAATCAAGGGACAAAACTATGTGCTCTGAAGCGTTTGTCAAGTGGAAGAGTTGCAAGACTCTGCCCTTTTCTTCCTAGATGCTAGTTAGAGTGGCCATGAAACCATAATAATTGCCACAGAGTAGCTGTATTCATCAAAGCTCCTTAGTTTGGAAGGAAAACACATTCCTTCCTACGTAGTATCTGGCAATTCAGGCTGCAGAAATAGGAACTTGCAGTAATTTTTCTTACTTCAAGTCTGTAACCTAGTTTTGATGTATTTTGGCTACCACACTGCTGTGAAGAAAGAAGGCATTCAAAGCTGTATTTATGAGTATTTTAGCACACAGCCTCACCTGTACACACAAACATCTTTCTGGCTAGATCTGAATGCCGTATGCAAAAAAAAAAAAAAAAGGTACCTTTAAAGGATGAACTTAGCACTCAAAGACAGTGGATTTGACTAAAGCAAAATGCTTTAGTTTTTCCTTAATGGAAATAAAACCTGCAACAGTGCCAGTTAGTTACAAGGCTCATGTACTAATACAAGTAACACTGGACAGGGAAGGTCCTTGAGCCACATGGCAGCCATCGTTTCAATGCATGTAAGCCAGCGATTAGCTTGAGACCAGCACTTACCAAGCGTGGCTAAAATACAAATGCATTCATTATGATGAGCTGGCCTGCGTTAGCATGCATGCACATACATATAAGTATCACATTGCACAAGAAGCCTTATTTCTCTGTACTGCCGTTTTGCTCGTCTGATCAACCGGCACCAGAATGGAAGATTTTCCAGCTGGCCTGCACGCACCTGAGCCAGACCTCATCCAGGGGCCCAGCTGCAGCACCAACAGCATGCATCCCCAGCCTGCGGCACACTGGTCTTGTTCCCCCTCCTCAGCAAGTAAGGACAGAGCAAGAAAGGGAAGGACAAATCTCTTCATCAACAAAATGGTCCATCATTTGTGATGTGCGGTTAACAGATGGCATTCAAATTAACATTCATATCTTTCAAGTGTCTTATCAAACAAGACTAAACAGCATCTTGAAATTTCCATTTTAAATTTTCTATGAGCTTGCTAGAAGTATCACAGACAGATTTTACTGCTGTCAACTAAAGCTGTTGCTGCCTTTAATGAAGGACTACATCACTACTTGAAATAAAGCAGTCCAGTCCCCCAACATGCTGTTCAAGGCCACTGGGACACCTGCACAGACTTCACCTGGAATACGGAGCCAGCCCTCAAACCCAAAGCTGCGCTTCTAAAATGCAGAGGCAGATCACGAGAGCATCAAGGCCTTATAAGCTCCCTAAGACTGAGACACAAGGTGACAAATTCCTTGCTGTGGTGGTAGAGACCCCTGAAGTTGGATCCCCTCAGACTTCTGTCCCAGCAGCACTCAAACCCGAAAAGCCATCAGGGACACGAAGGCCAGCTGGCAGAGGCACTCCTTGCCTTCCAACGTGATGGTTCTTTTGAGAGAGAACAGTTTTGACTGAAGGAAAACATGAAACACGGGACCTTAAAAACCAGTAATACAATTACAGGTCTCTGAGAATCCAGACCTGTTACGAGTGCGCGCTGCCAGCACCCCAGCCCTCGCTCCCTTCACCACCCGCACGACCCCACGCATCTCCCCAGCTGCCTTCCAAAGGTCAGCAAGTCTGGATCGCTCTGGATCACAAGGGGTAGAAGGGAAGCCAAATTCAAAGTCACAGGTCTTCACAGAGAACGCCTTGTCAACAACTTTCCTAATTACATATACCCTAACTGGAACACTGCCACTGAGTGCTACTGTGGCAATCTTGTAAAAAAACAAAACCAACCAAGAAAAACAGTATGCTTTAAAATACTGTATTTAAGGACACTAAGTCTAACACAGAAAATTGCTGCACAAGTCATCTGATGTGGTAAATAAGCTTGCAATATGTTCCAGTACGGGAAGAATTGTTGGATCTGAAGCTTCAATTTTATTTGTTCCAAAAGTTAAATAAATTCAGCATGAAAACGCTAGCTCTCTTTTTACAACTCAACCCAGCGTTCGGTTCACAAGCTCTGGATGACTATGCTAAACAGCACAGGTCTTTGCAAGACTCCAGCAGTAGCTTCCTTCTGTTGAGAAAACCATTGCTGTATTTTAACCACTCACTAACCCACTGGAGAATTCTGCTCTTATCTTTTGGCAGCTACGCTACCACACAACGTGCGCTCAGTGAGAGCCTTACTCAATGTCTGTTGATACCTTACTGAAAGTCTATTTCAAAACCCAGCACATCAAAATACTTCGATTTGATTAAACCAACCAGTGAACCTTCAAAAACTAACAGCCTTTCTTCTAAAAAGCCACCCACTCTCCTCATTAGATGGTATTTATTCACATGCCCAGTAGTTTCAGTCTTACCTACGGTCTTAACCAGCTTGCTGGCATCAGAAGCCAGTCCCAATGGTCTTCTGGACCCTTTCCCTACTAGCACCATGTCCTACACCACTGATGATTTAAGGAATGGGCAACACAGTGCTGTTTAGTGCTTCATATTTGGAACTCCTAATGAACATCACCCAGCTCTGGACCTTTTCTACTATTCATTGCATCAATTTCTTCTGTATCTTTCCTGCCAGTTTTAACTTGACAGTTTGAGCCATCTCTGTTGTGGAAAGTCCCCGTACAGGAATACCCCTATTACCCTCCATAATAAACACAAGAAATACCTTTGATCTCCTAACTGTAGTTTTTATCTTCCACAAGCTTTCTCTTTTTAAAAGGGATTTACAATTATTTCCTATCTTCCTCAATTTTTTTTAATCCTCTTATTTTGCATTTAACTTGCAGCTGTTTGTTCTTTTCTATTTTCTTCATTAAGACAGGATTTCTAATTTTGGAAATAAAGACATCTTTCAAAGCTTACCAGGCTTCTGTAGGTGCTTTTAAGGTGTGGGCTTGTTTTTCTTTTGTTTTGTTTTTTAATTTGTTTAGCAAGTGATATGTATCAGGATCAACTGCACAGTTTTCAGATGACTTTTCATTACTGGTCAAAGAAGGAAAATCTGATTTAAAATACGTGTCGCTTAAAGTCAATTAGCAACCCAGCAGTTACGAAAGAAGCACAAGACAGATGTCAAACAAAGAAACTGCGTAAGAAATCGCATCAGAAACACTGCTGTCAGTTGGGATTCAGATAAAAACGGTTCCACCGGAGACAGTTTCTCTGTAACGCATCACGCTTGCACCTGGACCGTCTGACCAGGAAAGCGGTAAATCTGAAGCTCATTCCACTGAATCATCGGCTCATGTGACTGCAGGTACCACAATTCAGCATTAACTTGACATCTGACAGGCACGTTGATGAAATAGATTTTACCACAAGGATCTGGTATCGTTAGTTAATTAAAGGGCATTGCAAATTAATCTAAGCGTACGGAAAAAGAGCACCCAGAGTTTGTCCTCGGTGTTTGTCTTTGGCAAGTCAGAAACCAAACAGGGCACAGTGACGGCACGTCGCCAGCCACGCTCCCGCCTCCGCGGTCCCGAGCATCCAGCGCCCGCCCGGCTCCGAGCGGGTCACGGAACCCCGGGGCACCGCCTCCTCCCGCTGCCGAGCCGGGACGGCCGGTGCCCAGGCGCCAGCACCGGCTGCCGCGCACACCAGCACGGCGGCGGGTAGGGACCCCCGGCAGCCCCCGGAGCCCCTGCTCGGCCCCGGGAGGGCACAGCCGCTCCGCCACACGCCAAGCACGGCGGCGCGACAGCGGGAGCCCCGGGAAGCGCTCGGGTTCCGGAGCCGGCCGGCACGGCGCGGGGCGAGGCGGGCGGCAGCGGCTGGGCACCGGGCCCTCCCCCGCGGCGACAGGCGCGCCCCGGCACCGGGACCGAGCCGGCGGCCCGCGACGGCCACCCGCTGCCTAAAGCCGGCGGTCCCCGACGGGCCGGGGGAGCGAGCGCCGCCCCGGGGCAGGGCCGCGCCGCCGGGGCCCCGCGCAGCCCCACGCGGCGGCGAGGCCACCCCTCCCGCTCCCCGCCTGTCGCCCCGTTCGGCGGAGGCGACCGCCCGCGGCGCAGGAAACTTTCCCAGCCCGGCAGCCGCCCCCCGCGCCCCGCCGCCACCGGACGAGCGCTCCCACACCCCGCCGCGGCCCTCCCGCCGCCCCGCAGGGCGCCGGCGCGGCTGGGCCTACCCGCGGCCGGCTCGGCGGCGGCGCGGGCAGCGGCGGGGCGGGCCGCGGGTCCGGCGGGCGCGGCGCGGCCTGCGGCGCCCGGCTCACCTGGGCGCACGGTCTTGAGGCGCACGGGCTCCCTGAAGTGCCGCACGACGGCCAGCGTGTCGCGGTGCGTGAGGCCGCTGACGGGGGTGCCGTTCACCTCCAGCAGCACGTCGCCCGGCGCCGGCGCCTTGCCCGAGAGCAGCGCGGGGCCCGGCGCGCCCTCGCCGCCCGGCAGCAGGCGGCCCGCCAGGTAGGGGAACTCGCCGCGCTCGGCGCCGCCGCGCAGGAGGTCGGGGTCGGGGCCCGCCGGGCCGCCCCAGGAGACCACGCACTCCTGCACCTTGCTCAGCCAGTGCCGCTTCTTCCGCAGCGTCTTGGACATGCCGCACCACGGGGCGCCGCTGCCCGCCCCGCGCCGCCGCCGCCGCTCCCGCCCCGGCCGCGGCTGCCGCCCGACTGCCGCCCCGCCGCGGCGCCGCCCCGCCCGGCCGGCCCCGCCGCTGCCCCGCCCCGCCGCGCGCGCCCCCGGCCCCGGCCCCGGCGCGCGCCCCCGGCCCCGCCACGCCCCCGCCGCGCCCTACCGGCCGCGCTGGCCACGCCCCCCCTGCCGCCGGCCCCCGGGGCGGGGCTAGTGCCGTCACGGGCAGCGCGGCGGCCGGCTCCGGGCTCCGGCGCTACGGCCGGGCCGGGCCTCGGCTGCCCCCGGCCCTGCTGGGCGCTCCGGCCCCGCGCCGCCGGCTAGGTGTGGCCCTCTTGGCCGGGAGCAGCCCCGCAGGCGGGGCCCGCCGCGGCCGGGGTCTCGCCGCAGCCGGGAGCCCCCCTCGGGCAGGATCTCCCGTCAGCCGGTGCCCCCTCAGCCAGGAGCCCCCAGTCAGCGCCCGCCTCAGGCAGGCTCTCCCCTCGGGCAGGCTCCCCTCGGCCAGGGCCAGCCTCCCCCCGGCCAGGAGCTCCCCTCGGCCAGGCCCACCTCTCCCAGCCAGGCCGTGCGGTGGCAGCAGTTTGGCGAAACCCCACTGCAGGGAGGGCCGCCATCCCTGCGCCGTGCTGCCCACAGCTCCCTGCAGAGCCTCCACTCGGTGCTGAAGTGGGCTGTGCGCGCACCTCTCTTCCAGCTACTTTCCCTTTTTGCTGCCTTTCCTTTTTGCGTTTACTGCCAGCACAACCGGAGCGGTGCAGAACGCCACTCTCCGCATGGCTGCCATCGCTGGGGCCAGTTGGTTCAAAGCCAGCTTGAGCGCGCCAGGCCAAAGCAGAGGTGAAAGTGATGGCTATAATTCAGATATACCCATGAAGGTGTTTTTGCAATTGGAAAATACAAATCCAGTGTGTTTGCTCTCCACATGAGCTTTTTATTTAGCTGTGTATCAAAGATGTCAGTGTAGCAATTAGCTCATGCCAGGTACAGATTGCACACCAGGTACGCGCTATGAAAATCACAGCATTTGCATTTGGGAGCATAGCACAGCAGTTTAACAAATGAAACACTAAAAACTGCTAACCACAGGAAAGTTCATTCAAAATCAACATCACCACTGTAAAAGCTGAAAATTAATCCTTTGAAACCTTTATGGTTCAAATTGCAGATTTCTCTGCCCAGTCATTTTAAATTGTTTTTCTCTCACTCAGAGGCTGAATTCCCACTACAGATCTTTTTTGACATCTACTGTGTTTTAGGAGTGTCTTGAAGGCTCCAGCTGTGCCCCGGGGGTCGAGGTCCTTACCAAGCAGTGGGGCTGCATTAAAACCGGAGTCCTGAAAAGGTGTAGCATTGCCATTGTTTGCAAATAGAGAGGTGTGACTTTGCATAACTCAAACACTTTCCTTAGCATAGGCGGAAATGAAAAAGCCGTATCTTCAGAGTCCCAAGAATGTTTGCTGAGCTGTAAAACAATAGATTTTTGTTTCCACTGCTGTGTTCCTGTGTTCACCTCAGTTTGCACAAGAGAGCCCCTTAAAAGTATCACATTTCAACACAATGTTTTGCAATGGTAAACAGCAACAACTGGTTAATTTCTGCGTAGTACAGAAACCACGAAGAAACCTGCACCTTACAAATACCAGTAGCTTCTGCTACTAGATATTTTCCAGTTCTCAGAGACCCCTCTACCTTTAAGGCCTCTTAGTCTATGACTTACATCAGGGGTTCTCAAACTACGGCCCATGGGCCGGATACGGCCCCCCAGGGTCCTCAGTCTGGCCCCTGGTATTTACAGGCCCCCCCCCCCCCCTCCGCCGGGGGTTGGGGAGAAACCAAGCAGCCGCAGATGGCTGCCTGCCACTTCATCAACCACCCGGCCCCATATTTAAAAAGTTTGAGGACCCCTGACTTCCATAGTAGCTATTACCAAAAAAGCAAGAATGTTTCCAAAGAAGATAGAAGAACGCCAATCTTATAGCAAAGCTGTGCTTGATGGGGTAAAACAATGTAATCTAAACTTGTCTGGGGCCATTAACCAAATGCTCCCCATACATCTGAGGTGTATGCTCCCCCTTACATCTCCGGCACTAACGGAGTTGCAGCCAGCACAGGTTTAGCTCATTGTGTTCGGTGCTGTTCGAGGTACATGGGGCTGTCTGCCAACAGGTGTGGAAAAAACTGCCAGTGATAAATTTGCATTCCCACTTGCAGAATGGAAGCAAGAAGGCTGAAAGCATTGTGGTGCTCGTAATCGGGACATTAAAAGGGACACTGTCACATTATTTAAAACCAATCTTCAATATTTTGCACAGGAATTGTGACACCAGGCATGATCCATAATTTATGAGCCACTGACAGTGGCCTGTGCCAGGCGTTACAGAGAATACATGCAACTGTATGTAGACAATGTGGACATCTCAAGAAGACAAGCATCCTTTTGGCTCCAGGGCTAGCAGCTGATCCATCCCCTTCAACAGAAGGCTCGTCCGCCCATTATCTTACGAAAATGCAGCTCAGTCTTTTCGCTGGCTGAGACTTTCAAACCTTGGCGTGAGATCCCCACTGTGTTCACAGACCTGAAACAAGGGACAGCTCCAGAAATGCTGAGCTCGACACACTCGCTAATAACAAAAGCAAGTCATGAAGCTGCTGTTCTTTCAGTGAAAGTCCTGTTGTCTTTAACAATATGCTTCAATATAAACTTGAAAGCCAAAAAAAGCTGCCTAATCCTCTGTACATGTTATGAAGCTCCCCACCTCCACAATGCTGGGAAGTTATGCAGGCTGGTTGTACATCGTATGAACGATAATCTTCTTCTGGAGCTGCACATTTACCTTTCAGTCTTATTGTATGCTGAGAGAGTCAATGGCATTGTTGAATGTATTTACTTTTTCAGTATCGTTTTGCTAATCCGCTGTCTCCTCTTCAGCACCCTGGGTGCAGATGCACTGGCACCATGTGCAGACCCAGGAGATGGGCGAAGCCTCCCTCCAGGGGCAGCCGCAGCCCACAGGGCTCCCCGAGGCCCTGTCCTGGGCTCCCCGCTCTCACCTCTGCTGGTCACTGCACCTTTCAGGAGTGGGCACTGCTGGAGATCGGGGCAGCCCCCCTGCCACCATGCTGGTTTGGGGTAGCCCACACCACGCAGCACACCTCACCCCACAGGACCTCCTTTATTTCTCTGTCACGAGCAAACCTTGAAACATGAGCAAACTGCTTGGGAACCAACAGTTCTAATTCTCATTTATGCCACATGATGACAAGTATGTTCGTCCTGCTTTCCTTTCTCCTTTGCAAGTACTCATTGCAGCTCATAGACACATGAAGTGTCTGCAACCACCTCCAGTGATCAGAAGGAACGTGCTCTGTACTGTCACCAGCTCCAGCCCACCAAGGTGTGAAGAATTGTGTGTTTACTGAGCACTAGCATTTGAAATCTCAGTGAGCTAAAAGGGGCCATCAAAGAGACATCAGTGCTCCAGTGTCACCAGTTCATCACCTGCCATGCCATGGCAGCTGCCATCCCTCTCTTGCTGTTGGCATCAGCACATGGACAGATGCCATGAAAACAGTGCGCTGAACTCTGCCACATCAGAACTAAGGAAATAAACTGCTTCCAGGCAGTGCAGCTTCTTAGCAGGCAGGGAAGCAAAGTTTGTTTATCACACTGCCAAAGTTCAAAGGCAATCAAAACAGCAAAAACATGTCAGAGTGCTGTTTAATTAGAGCTTGAAGACACACATTCTCAGAGAGGACAGAAAAGGAATTGTGGTGTTACATTTTGACTCCTCCAAAGTCCTTCTAGTGCCCAACACTTGCAGTGCAACTGTCTGTGCTACATGCAGCGCGTCAGTCCTGTGCTTAAAGGGAAGAGACCCAGGCAGCGGCAAATACACAACACATACACACACAAAACAGCAATTCCATCCTCAGCGAGGATGAAATGGAAGCAAGTTGCACCAGTACAAAGCAATGTGCAGACATTTATATGTGTAGAAGTGTGTTATTTTCTGTTTGCCCAGCAGCTGGGCACACAGCAGCTCCGACTGTCTCACAGCAATACTACCTGACTACAATGCTGTTAAAGCTTTCGGGAGAACCAGCAGTGATGGTTGACTGCACCGTGTTAACTGAAAACAAAAATAGTTTCCAGGGAGGAGCAGTGGGCACAGTGTTCCTAACAGAAGCACTCGTCTCAAACACCAAGTAACAAATTATTCAGCAAGCTACCTGCCTCTAAGGAAGCATAAACAAATCACAGTTGGGTAAGGGTGCTTCAAAGCCAGACACCTGCTGTCCTGTGGACAGAGATATCCAGGACTGCCTATTTGAAAACTGTGTGACCCTAAGATACAGTTATCTGAAGGCAAACTTTTAAACATGTCATAAATTAACTTGTACAAGAGCAAAAGCTGCCATGCAAGCAGATCTTACCAGGGAATTTTGTCCAGCTCCAAAAAAGCTTAGAGAATAAACCCAAGTCTTAACAGTGATCTGTGTCAGCCTGGGCTGGCTCATCCCTGGTGTCTGGACTCCTCACCTGGGAACAGAAAACGTATCAGCCCCAGATAGATCAGGATGAACAAATGCTTCGCCAATACAAAGCTGCTCCATAAATCTGCCTGTATTTGATACACACATTGCCATGGCCTGCAAACAAAAGGCAATACCAGCAAGAATGGCATTCATGCAGCATTATGTCCTTCTCTCCTCTCTCTCCCTGCTTCCACAAATAAAAAACCACCCTTGAGCAATGCAGGGCAGATATTAACTAGTGATCATTACATACGATAGACCTTGAATGTCTCATAAATAATCACACAAAATTTTCAAACAGCAGGAGCGTTGGTCTGGGAATTTACTATGTTTTGACCAAGATTTTACAGGAAATTAATTCAAGTCAGATCCTCTGTATGCCTCAACTTCCCAGATGCACATTCAGCAATATTTCATACCTGAAACACCATAAATTCCCTTAAACTAATGCTCATAAAATGATAGAAACCTCCATAGAAGGAGGCTGTGTATAGACAAATATCTGCAATGGAGACCACAAAAAAAAAAAAAAAAAAAAAAAGACACCGAACGATTTGCCTGCTTGATGCAAGCATCTGCCATCAGGTTAAAAGCTTGGACAACTGAGCTGTGTTGTACTTGCTTTGCACAATGACAGCAGTGTTTAGTTATCCTCAAGCTGACAAAAAAAAAAAAAAAAGGGGGGGTGGTGGTGGGAAGAGAACAACAAACAAAGCACTGCTGAAAGAGTAGAAATAATTTCCATCAGCAGGTGTAACACAGATACGTACAGAGCACACAGGAATATGTTCTCAAGCACTTTTCATCTACTTTGCTTTCTCCCGTGCAGCTCACCCTCAAGAGTCAAAACTTCCATAATAAAAAAAATAATAATAACTACAGAGATTGCTCCACATATGCCTGCTGCCTGTGCGGCTCCTTGCTGCTGTAGCTTTCTGTGTAAGAGTTAACAAGATGAACTAAGAGGACTTGTCAAAGTGAATAAAGAAGCAGCCTATGCAAATACCCCTCAGCCTCTTGCTCTGGGGCACACAGGAAACATCTGCAATGCAATGTGATCAAGCACTGCAGATGTGGATGAATGCAAAGTGAGGATAAATGCCCAGTCAAACAGTGAACTGAGAGTCACGGAGTCATACAGAATCACAGCTAAGCGTGGGTTTGAAGTCTACATTTTGGATTGAGAGCCTAAAAGCAGTAATGGAGCGTTTAAGTCTAGATCTAAAGTTTAGGGCTTTGCAGAAAAATCAAGGCTGGAGAAAACCAGTGGGATGCTCTGACGTGGCATGGGGAGACAAGCAGGACTGAGGGGCTGGAGACTAAGGATGCAAGCACAACATGACCAAGGGAGCGGCAGTGGCAGATCGCTCATAAATTCATCTGGGTATTTGCAGTCAGGGCACACTCAGGAAATAAATGCATATCCCAGCTCTTATTGCTGACCCGACCTCTGCTGGTCCCATCATTTGGTGCTCTCCCTTCTGCATCACTGAGGGATGTCCCCCCTTTGCCATACTGAGGCACCGGGACCATTTCACAAGTAGCCACAAGGCTTTTATCATTGGCCCGTGCTCTGTTACAGCAGAAGCAGCTGGATGCAGCCCTCGCTCATGGGTGTCACAGGCCAGCTCTCCTCCACGTACAGGACTGACTGGCAAAGACCAGGCGGTTTGCAGCGTGTGCCCTCAGATCTGACCACTTCCAAAGTCTGCTCATGCTGGCTTTATTGAGGCAAATCTTGACCCCTTCCAGCACTGCCATATGCTGTATTGTTGAGGCTACTGCCAGCTCAGGAAGTACCTTTTGACTTGAACCAGACAACTCAGGAATTGAGAAAAAGGATTGATTTCTTGCTCTTTCAAGCTAAGCTTTTTTGTTTGTCTACTTGCATACCGGAGGGAGAGCTTTTTGTCTATGAATCCATAATCACTCATAGGAACAGAACTACCTGTTGCAAATGTTTCCTTTTAAACCAAATCTAATTCAACCACAGTGTGAGCTACTGCTTTTGGTGTGCTATTTAGACCATTTATCACAAGCAGCAGAAGCTATTGGTTTGATGGTGGTTTACCCTGTTCATCATTTCAGCTATTTCTCTCCATTTGGGTGTGTTTCTGATCATCACTCGCTAAAATCCCTTGCTTGAACCTTCTCCCTGGTGTCAACCTACTTTACCAGGAGCCGAGTTAGCATCTGTAAGCGGTTCAGCTCTGTCAGTGGTTTTACATCTTCAATAGGATCTGAAATATCTGTAGCAGCCTTGTCAAGTTTTATAGCCCCGTTCACAGGGATTTGGGATAGCTGACGTGGTCCAAAAGCCTATCCTAGTCTCTGCCTGATAAACGTAATCCCCGGCTCCTCTCTGATTCCTGCTCCTTTTCACCAGTCACTTTCTCTTGCCTAACTGGGTATCTGCTGCTTGAGCAGCTGGGGAAAGAAGGAGGAGCAGACCAAGGCCATGGAGCAGCACTACAGGCACTCTGCGCCTGTACACAGTCAAACTTCCCTGGAGAGCGCAGAAGGAAAATCCAGTTCCTTGAGAGCAGATGCCCACTCCTGTAAGTTGTTGCCTTCCAGGACCCCAAGAGTCCTACAGTCACTTGCAGGCCATACTACAGCCTGCTCTTGTCTTTCAGAGACAAACCATTTCTATCGCAGCAAGGGAACTGGATTTGAACTGGTGAGGGAGGGCGTGATGCTGTCCTGCCCCCTCCAGTTACACCCATCCCACTGAGAGAGGAACTGCTGGGGGGAGAGGGGGTTTGAGCTTCAGCAACACACTGACAGTTTTCTTTATTTCTAGAAAACAGGATGAAGGAGAAGTGGAGTGTTGGGACTGGAAAAATACGTCTCCTTCCCCTCCCGCCCCTCCTGCATTTGGAAGAAGAACTGGTTGCCTACCTCTGTGACCTGCAGTGTGCGCATCAGCCTTCTCCAGGGGGTCGCTCCCCGGTGTCCAGAGTGTGATTTCAGACTAACACAACTGCCCTTTTGTTTTGCTGCTATTGTAGATGTAGCTGGCTTTGTCACTTTGAGGATCTCTTCCAACTGCACTAACATTTCAGAAAGCCTCATTTGAGCAAATAAACCTTACCCAGCTGAAGAAGGACGGCTGCATTCGTTATTCCTGGCAACACGATAATTCACATCTGGTTACATTACTGTACAAAGCTATATGATTAATACATTTCTTGTCTTTCCATGATTAGTATTTAAGCAGCAGCAATGGCATGCAAAGGTTTTTACAGACTTATTTAGAAAAGACTGTCCCCATTCTTCCTTTTTTAATGTTAATAATGTAGTTAGAGTCTCGGTATATCTGTCATAAAAATATTATCAAAGGATCCAAGATAAGTGCAGAATTATTTGCTGTTTGGAAAATCCAGACACATCACAGAAAGCAATAATAACACAAAATAACTTTGATAGAAGTTTTAAAGAAAGCTTTTTTTACAGCCCAAGCAGTAATTACAGCTCATATTGAAATAAGCTCCTTGCAAGTGCGTTTAAATTAATTTACATTTTAGTACAAGAAATCAAGTAACGCACTCTGACAGAACAGACTTCACCTCAAGGGAGGGGTTATCCAGGTATCGCTGCTATAGATTAAGAACTTGGCAAGAAATATACCTATGGTTCAGAGGAGATCTGCAGAGAGCCTTCTGGCCCCTCTGTTTTGCTCCTCAGCAAATGGCAGGAGCATAAGGTGATGGAAAGGGGACTCCAAGGATTGCACGGGCAAAGCCCTCCCCAGGCTGCCGCCCTGGATGGATGGCACAGTTTGGCCATGAGAGTGCTTGCCCCACACAGGACCCTCGGCGAGGGGGCAGCGGCTCACCGCCACACTTCAGGGCGCTTGGGGATCTTCTCCCAAGCGGGCGCTGCCGGCAGCACTCATGGACGCCAGCCCTGGCTGCCTCCTGCCCCTCCGAGTGGGGATGTAAGCGGCTGCTGCTGCAGCTTGCCCAGACCTCCCCGAGCTCGGGAAGTGAAGGTGTCCTTATTTTCCATGCCCCCCATGGCAATCTCGCTGTGAGGTGCAACGGCTGAGCTCCCACCAACCGAGAAACAAACTGCCGTTCCGCCGCACCATGTTCATTTCCTAGATTGGGTTTCTCTGTTTCCTCATGGCTTTCAGCACCTTTTAGAGGCAGTCTCAGATTCAGAGGCCTTTTACAAATGTCACTGTTCCTTGAAGAGCACTGGCGAGAAACCTGTAAATTATTTTTCTTTCCCCCCTTCCCGCCTATGCCCAGTCGTATCGTCCAGACAAAAATAGTACCGCTACATTATGATTTCCATAATTTGGGAATTACTGTTCTGTTTTAATTCAGTTTTTAAATTATTGCTCTAAACACAGTGAGACAGATTTTCTAGATTCTTTTTTTTCCTGGCAGTGTTTATACAGCAATACATGTCACTGTTAAACCAAAACCTGATTAGTGCTTCCGGGGTTTTGTTATCAGGCTAAAAACAAAGGACCCTTCTGAAATAAATGGCATATAATAGAAGCTTCATAGGTTTGCCATTATACTTCACCATTATCGTTTAGAGGTAGTTTCTTTTGGAGTCATTAATGAAAAATGACAATATAATAATCTTCAAAAATCACCATTCCAGCACCAGCCTTTCCTCTGACTTATACTTAAGATGTCAAAATTAATTTCTCTCTCAGAAAGCTGGGACTTTTCTTTCTTTGCTGATGGATCTATTTTACAGATATTGATTCTCAGCTTCCACAGCTCAGCTTGACCTCACCGTGAAGGACAGTGTGGTGGAGTACACGTTCTCCATTTTTCAATGTCAGCTCTCAAAACCAGTTTCACTAAGAAAGAAAAGAAAAAAAAGAGAGTGACCTGCTGGTAGATGGCCCCTGTGGGGCTGTCTGTTACCAACATAGGGGTCGGGAATCATAGAATCATAGAATCATTTAGGTTGGAAAAGACCTTTGAGATCATCAGGTCCAGCTACCAGGGTCTTTCACTGGTTTCTGGGTCATGATACGGTGCCTTTCATTTTTAGGTGAACGAGATAAGATACAGCAAGGACATGCAAAGAAGCAGGTCAAGGGCCCAGTAAAGGTGCAAAGACAACGAGCACACTGGCCAGGCAGTGCAGGCGCTGCAAGGCTGCAGAACTGTGCCTCGGAGATGCTGCAAGGGCTGCACGCTGGAAAGGAGGAGTGCTCCTCCTCTCCACTCATGCTAGGCCAGCCTGAGTGACAGAGATCTGGGTATCCTAGAGGATGCCCTCATCCAATTAAACATTCATGTCCTCTTGCTTCTTCTCATGTATTTTTATTACTAACGCGTTTCTCAGCTGATAACACACCAGGAAATACATTATTCAGTCTGGCTCACTGACGGCACTGCTGGCTGTCTCCATTACGCTGACATCCTCCAACATTTACGAGCAGGGAACCTGGGATTCAGCGTGCTGTGTCTGAGCGCCCTGGCAGAGTACGACCAGTGCTGCGGGGGCAGTGCCCTGGCACGGTGGGGAGAGGAAGGGAGAGGCAGCAGGATGGGACCAGAGCCAGGGATCCCTGTCCCAGCGCAAGCCCTGCTCCTCCAGCTCCCTGTCAGCCCCAGGAGACATAAGTGAAGCAGGAGGGGCTTTTGGGGCTGAAGTGCCACATGTGCTTCTGCTGTTACGTTACAGAGCCTCTGCTGCCACAACAATTCCCTTTCTTTTCCCACATGTACCGTGAACATAGCAATTACCTTTGCGTCTCACAGGGGGGCTGTGAAGCTTAATTAATTTGTGGGTTTTGGTGCTTCATGTTCTCAAAATGTAGTGTATTAATTCCTTCGTTGCTTCACAGTTAATAGCATTATTTATTTGAGTCAGGGCAGGCCCCACAAAGCCTGTGTGATGACGGGTTCCTAATGCCGTATGGTGCATGGGCAGCAGTAGGAGTGGCCCTGGCACAGGGGGTTGGGGTGGGCTCAGCAGGTGCAGGTGGCTCCCCAGCACGCCCAGCTGCAGCATGGGGGTGCGAAGCCATAAGGCAGGACCTGGCCCTGCAGCATTAATCCCCTCCTGCAGCGAGGCCAGGGCTCCCCAGTGCTCACTCTGGAGGGAGTCCTGCCTGCCTGTCCTGGCACAGCTCCCCACGGTCCCGGGCACTCACTGGCACTGGCAGTGCGCGGACGTCGCCAAGCGGGACACGTGTCTGCTCTGACGGTGAGCCAGCATCTCTGCAGCCACGACAGGGACCGGCCCTGGCCTGGCACAGGCTCCCTGTCACCCACCAGTGGGCCTGGGGGAGACCCTCCCCAGGTGGGTCTGTGTCCGTGCGTGCCTACAAGCCACAGGGTGGGGAGAGGCCACAGCGACACGGCTCCCGGTACCTGCGCGTGCTGTCATCCGTGGGGAAGAGGACGTCCGTGTGTGGTGAGTGGGGTGGTACGAGGGGGATGCGGCGCCTGGAGGTGAAGCTGAACCCCTGCTTATCACAAGGCAACCTCCATGCTCAGTTGCTTATAAAGACCTATGCAGACAAAATTTAAACAGGCCATTAAGCAGCACTCCAGTGGATTAACATTAGTCTGTCTCCCTTGCACTGCAGGATTTGAAAATTCCTTTGAAGTTAGCGTATTAGAAAATCACTTTCCAAGCCATATAACTTTGAGCTTTAGATGTTTCCTAACTGTTCTGTGGTTGAGGAACAGCTGACTAATCCTTTAGGATTTAATGAGGTTAACTAACTTGCACGGCTTTTGTAGGGGAACTGTAGTTGGTATTTTGGTAGCAAACATGAAAAAAAATGACAATAAGTAATGTTCTGTAAAAAGCCATTATGGGAGCATGGCATCATTTTGGTAACTTTTGTCAAAGCTGCTTTTTCCTTCAAGGAGCACAGGTAGGGATTCTCGTCTTGCTCAGCCATAACAATTAATAATGAACTAAAGGACTCTTTGTTTGTAACTCTCATTAAAGTCAGTAGGATTACACATTTCTGTTTGCTGGGTTAATGTCTGGGTTTGTAGCTGGTTCTCTGGCTGCCCAGGGAACCCCTTCCACGTGCCAGGAGAGCACCAGCACCGTCTTCTAGCAGCCGGTGGCTGTTAGCAGCCGGGGCAGGTGGCAGAGCATGCCCAGCGCAGGGCTGGGACTGGAGCCTGCATCCTGCTGCTTGACTGGCAAAGCCCAGACCTGTCCCTGGCCAGGTATGGCACCGAGCCCTCCGCTCGGCTGAGCGCCTGGGACAAGGACGACCCTGCAGCAAGCCGTCTCAGCACAGCTGTCTATAATGGGCAGTCTGTTGTGCTGTTAATACTTCCCACACATTTATCCCCCTGCTCTGGGTTCGTTCGGCGAGGCAGCTGTGCCGGCCCGGGGCTGGAGCGCTGCCGAGGAGAAGGACAGCCGGTGACCGCTCTGCATCCTTCTCAGCTTGTGAAGCTGGCTGCAGAGTTGTGCTTCGGGTGCCTGGAGAATGAGCGATTAACTTAATTTGGTATTTACAGAACACACCGAAGTTGCACGTAGCAAGTTGACACATAAATTCATTAGGATGCAATTACAGTGATCAGAACTTAGGCTACTCAATTACTTTTAGAAAGAACATGTAATTAACTGCAGGTTCACATCAAATGCTGCCTGCTGCCATGAATTTGGCTCAGAGGATTGGCTTGCACAGGCAAACACCACAGCAGGGTTTTCCCAGAGCACAGGCTCCTGGCTGGGAGATGGCAGGCTATCGGCAACGACAGCCAGGCAGGCAGCAACGGCTTGTTTTGTGGGAGACAAGATGAGCAGAGCATCTTGTCCATCACCTGACAACCCGGCTGACGGGGACAGAGCCTCTCCCTGAGAGAGAGCTTCAGACACCCCAAAACAGACCAGGCTCTTCACTGCTGAAGGCATGACTCTCAGAAGGCATGTACAGTAACATGTGTGGAAAGCGCATGAAGTGTGAGGCAGTGCTGCTGGCACTGACGTCAGGTCCCAGGAACGACTTCAGATGAGAGGAGGCAGAAGAGGACCTTGCTGTTCAGCTAACTGCCCTTGCAAGCTGGCCCACACCACACTTGCGGAGAGCAGCAAAGGGGTGCAATGTGCACATTGGTGAATTTAAGGTCCGAAGACCCTTAAAGTGCCTTTCTAACTGAATACTCATTTCATTTGATTACCAAAACATCCTCATCACTTCCAAACTGCTACTCAGTTGCCGTTTCAACAAAGACAATTCAGCCTCAGCTGACAGTGCGGATTCAAGGCTCGTTTTCTTACATGGGAGGAGGACGCGTGCAGCCCCACCGCTCTGCGTAACCAACACACAGTCCAGGCTCTGTAGCAGCATGGGAGCTGCAAGGACCAGGGCTGAGAGGGCACCCGGGTGCAGACAGCACATTCTGAGAAGCCCTTACAAGGGAGCCCCCCACCCCTGGGTGCACCGACACCTTGCTCATCGCCCCTTACCCAGGCAGTGCTGACACCTGTCCATGCGCAGGGCCTCCCTCGGTGCTGAAGGCAGAGTTTCACCAGGACCAGAAGCAAGACGAAAGCTGCAGATCCTGTTGGGATACAACAAAGCTAGTGCCCTACTCTTGTAGCACCTTGGCTGGAGACTGGGAGCGACAGCCTGGCCCATCAGCCAGGTCGGCAGCAGTGCTTGAGGAGCCCTCCCCAGGGGTAGCTCCTCTCCCCACCCTTCTTTGGGCAGCGATTTGGGGACTCACTGGTGTCCCCAGGACATTCCTCCTGCCCAGCCCACGCTTGCTCTTGCATCACATGCATGGTCATACTCCAGCTGCTCCCGTGCGTGCTCGGCAGCTGTGGGAGAAAGGACAAGGAGCAGGAAAGCAGGAGGGTCCCCCATGCAGGACAAGTAACAGAGCTGTCCTGGCTGCCTCAGGGACGCGAGCCCAGCACACTGAGACTGTCAGGTGTTACAGCTTCTGCACCATTGCTGCCTGATGAATAAGCATCATAAATATTTATGAGTTATTATAGCTGCTTTGCAAAGATCTGCCTGTTATGGCTCATAGACCACAGTGGTGCTAGAAGAAAATAAAACTTCGTAAAACTGTTCACCTGTTGCTCATTTGTAACTCTCTCCTTCACTCCCAGCAGCCTGGAGACAGTGGCTGGGGCTGTTCTGTAGAAGCAGTTTCCTCACCGTCTCTTCCACTTGTGAATTATTTCATGGGATGACCTCTTCTAATAACAAAAGTGGAAAACTTAGTGTGTCAATTAATAACTCAGTACCCCCAGACCTTCACGGTGCCTGAAAAAATATACATTACACAAGTAAAAATCCCTCACAGAGCAGTAGCCGAGCAGGTGGCTGTTTAGGGGCTGTATGTGAAAAGAAGGAAGGAAAAAAAAGCGAGCAAATCTTTCAGGACACATGGGGTTCACAAAGCAGGAGAGGTGTGTGGGTGTGAGCAGCGTAACAGGACCTGGGAAATGTGGCAGAATCCTGTATGTTACTGAAGTTAATTTGATTAATGGTCGTCCCTCAGGCCCCAGGGCAGTGCCTTGGGGTGCCAGAGTCCTTTCTCCCCACTCCCGTCTCATCTGTTTGGGAGGAAGGCTTCTGCAAAGAGCCCAGGCTTCCCACATCTCATTTGCAACTGGACCTCTAACAGAATCCTACTGTCTGCCAAATAATAAATAAGAAGCCTTTATGCCGCAATATTCAGCTTATTGCAGAGAGCTTTATACAAAGCCAAAATAGTAGGTGATTTAAGAAATAAGGTTGGGAAGGCAGCGCTGCCGATAGCTGTAGCACGTGGGTGAGCGCCTGCAGGAACACACCAGCGAGCAGTGCACAGGCAAGTCCTCAAACACAAACCCTGTTTCCAGGCTTGAAGCCATCACTGGAGAGCTTTCATGTGCAGTGACGAAGCGAAGGCGTCTGAGGCATTACAGAAAATGCCTCATTACGGCGAAACCGTGCAACTCTGGATTTCATGGTTTACCTCTGGTCGGGGAGAAGCCTGCGAGCAGGTGCGGCGAGGCCGGGTGGCACGGCAAGGGCAGGACCAGCGCCCGGCAGCACCTGCGTTCTGTACCGGTGCGGAGCCGCAGGGCAGCCGTGCCCTTCCCAAGGCAGAGCAGAGCCAGACATGCTCACAGACTTCACAGGCCAGCGCCTGGGAACTGGGAGGCACCAAACCGGAGCAGGAGCCCATGCGCCAACTTGCAGGCAGCCGGAGCTGGGCTGGGGAGGCAGGAGCACCCCGGGGCTCGTTGCAGCTCTGTGTGGCGTTCCTGCGGGCGAGCCGGTGCTGGTGCTGCTGAGCGATTTATACACCACTAGCTCATGTACTTCCCTGCTGCATAATTCATACCTTTTTAGCAGAAGATAAAAACTTCACAACTGCTAATGTGCAAGTGTTTATTAACATGGAGACTGTCAGACAGACCTCGGATTTGGAAGGAGCTCTTGAGAAAGAGCCAAAGTCCTCTGTAAGCAGATATTTTTTGAAAGCTACTACCTGGTAGGTAACAGGCTCCAAGCGATTCTCTGGTGGCTGCTGAGCTGCTGCTTCATCTTGAGGCCCCTGAAAAACTTGGAGCATCATAGAAGCAGAAATAAATAAATAGATCTTTTCCTTTATGCAAGGCTGGGTGCTGGATGTGCCATATTGTTCGTGTTCCTCTCCTGCACGGTGGTAAACCAAGCACAGAGAGGAGGAGATAAGAGCATTCATTCCCACAAGGAACACAGATAGGATGAAAAACAAGTTTTAAGTCATGTTCTGTGCAAGGTTGTTTATAATGCCTGTGACTATTTTTAGACGTGGGAAATGAAGGGCTGCTAGCTGCAGAGAGCTTTTGAGGGTAGGTGCATATATATCACTGTCAGGTGAACAGGAGTGGAGACTTGGTACCCAGCAGCTGACACGGGGACATCGATGACGCTGTCTCTCCCCTTGTCTGGCAGCAGCCTGGGCAGGTGGCTCCACACACCCGCTGCCCGGGTTACACCAACCTTCCCAGGGACAATGTCACTGCAATAAAACCTTCCCAAAGACACCGCTGGGGAAAAAAGGCAGTTTCTGGGTCTAGAGGAGGAGCGTGGCAAAGCCTGCCGTGCAGTGCACTGGGACAGAGGCATGCTCAGGCAGGATGGTTTGCAAGCAGGAGGCTGGAGGCAGGGCGAGGGCAGCTGCCTGCAGGGCTGGCCTCGGGCACAGGGATGGAGAGCGCTGTGGGAAATGCAGCGATATCCTCCCGCTCCTTCGGCAAGGGAAGGCAAGGGCAGGATGGGCAGCCAGCCCCTTCCCACCTCCCGCTCCATCGCTGGAACACCAGTGCACATTAACTCAGGGATGCTGACAGCAGCTATTTTGAACAGCCTCTGACACAGTAAAGTGAGAAATCAATTCCCAGAGCCAGAATTTCTCTCTCTAGCATTTTGGAGAGATTTGAGGCCACCCAAGCTCATGTTGTAGGGTATCACTGCGGTGCCTTGACTGATCTGTACCTTTGTAAAGAGCCTTCCAATGGCCCCTATCAGGGTGAGCCCAGCCAGCGTGATGCAGCACTGCGCCGTGGCATGGCTCAGCTCCCACAGCTCAGTCCCCGCTTACCTGCGGATCTGCTCTGTCATTTCCTGGAGGTTTGCTGTGTGTTCATCAAATTGAATGGGATTAAAAAAGAAATGAATATCATAAATTCTCTAAATGAGTTGGATCTATAAATGCTTCCCTGGCACCACTAGCATACTGTCAATATATATAACGTTATTTAAATAATAAGTTAACAACTTTAGCCTGCAAGTTAAAATATCTTATTGAAATATATGCTGATTACAAGGCAAATGTCTTTGCTCTAATTATCTTAATTATGGGCTTTTAATGGCAAGAAACTGTAGAAATAAAAACACACTTAAATGGCAGCTTATAATGGTGATAGCTGCACCTGCTAGCACTTCCACTGTGTTGTCAGGGTAATTAACACACTGATTCTTGTTGAAGACGAGGAGAAGGGTGGGTTTGCAGGGAGGCTGGCTGGCTGAGGAGTGTGTACACACATGCCTGTCACGTGAAGTGACGGTGGCAGCTTGGGCAAACTTAGTTCAGCACCCCTGTTTAGCAGCACTTACCCCATGGGTACAAAATGCACGGGCTTTGCTGGGGGGCGCAGAGAGCAGCTGCTTTGGAGGCAGTGGAGTGGGAGCGTGTGCCGGGGCGACCTGCTGGGTGCTGCGGCACGTTGGGATCCTCATCAGCCGGTGCTCTCCCTGCAGCTTGCCCACCCCCGACTGCCAGCCCCTGTGCTCATTCAGGCAAATGCCTCCGACTGTAGCAGAGCCAGCTGCCACCAACCCTGCCCATGGCCAGCTCCATGTGACAAGGTGATTACTTAATTAATTTCTCATAATTTTGTCCTACCTGGCTGGAACACCGACGCGAGTGCTGTATCCCTGGAGGAGGATTTGCCATGGACCAGCTTGGACGGGGTCCGTCTGCTGTGCCTGCTCTGCAGGTGGGTCCGACAGTGCCAGGGCAGGGGGCTCCCTGTGGCAACAGGCACATGCCTCCTCATAAGGGCACGGAGCTTGGTCCTGGGTGCCGGGACACTGGACAGGGCCATGTCCAAGCAGAGGACTGATGCAGGTCTCTGTTTCACAGCGGATGGGCAGCAGTTCCCTTTTCCGCAAAGAAATGCAGGGAAGGAGAATTAATTTCCATTTGCTCTGGTTCAGTACCAGCGATTGCATTCAACCTTTTGGGCTCCTGACTGCATTCCCATTGCCTGTACCTGACAAACTAATGAATTTCTGTTGATTACTTGTCTGTGCTGTCTGCTACCTTTATTTTATTCTCATTTTAGCTCCTTATCTTTCTTCACACTCTTTTAACTTCAGCCTGTGAATAGCTTCATCCTTTCTAAGTGAGGTGGTATGCTTCTCACGGGCTCTTTCTTATCTCTGAGAGCACAAGAGGTAATCACCCACTTTGTCCTATTGCTGGGTGCCACGCAGCCCTCTCAGGGACACGGGATTGAGCTCACGGGAGAATAATACCTGGTTGATTAGCGGATAAAAAAGCCCCAGCAACAGAAGCCAGAGCTGAGGGCTGATGCCTGCAGGCCTTCCTCACTGCATCGCCATCCTCAGCAGCCCGGCTGCTCCATCCCTGGGGCGCTCCCATGCCATGCCATGGCAGGTGGGAGTCTCCCGATGGCTGCCACATGGGAAAGCGGACAGGAGACAAGCCACGCACGTGCAGAGACACGGGCTTCGCTCTCGTGCTCGTGTGCAGCCATGTGAGTTAAAGCAGCGGTGCTGGGGGCAGAGGCTCAGCGGCAGCAGCAGGGGAGAGCGATCCCCTCTCTCCCCATCACTGGTGTCACTGGCAGAGCCTCCCCTGGGGCACTTGCCAGCAGGAGGGGTCTGCTGGCTCCTGCCATAACCTGTGATGGTGCTGGCATGGCTTCTGCAAAGCGTAAACCAAAAATAGATCAGAAACAGGTTTTATTTACTCTCAGATTTATGCAGGCATGACAGTTTTTGCTCTCCAGCTGTGCATTAACCTGCATAGCCTGGGAACATGAAGTTGTGCCCAAACAGTTGAGATGGTACTATTTCAGATTGGATTCCCGGTCTCCCGACTGCAAATTACGGGACTCCACTTCTTTTCCAGCATTTGCTGAGTAACCTGCCCTCCTGCCCCATCTCTCGTTTATTCTTGAATTACCACAGGTACTTAACACGAGTCAGAAAATCTCAGCACTACCTGTTTACACTGAGCTGAACAGGGACATTATTTTTCCTGGCAAGGTATTTGAGCAGAGCATGAAATCAACCATGCAAAAGGTTAAGTCTGTCATTCAAAAAAAAACCCCAAACCCACCATGTTGAAACAAATGCAGCAATGACACTCACGGCCTGGGGCATCACTGATTTTGTCCTCAATATGAATATTACAAACTTTTTAAAGGCTCCTACAGGTCATTTATCAACATCACATCCTAGGAAAGAGACTCCCCAGCGCTTGCCCTCAAGCTCCTGAGCTGCACCGCTGACAGCAGGAGCAGGGCTGGTACCGGCGCTGTGGGACACCCACAGCCAGTGTCGGCCGTACATTGGGCCATGGCACCCGGCTTGGGACCACCAGCCCTGGCGATGTGCCGGTGGCAGCGTGGGAGCTCTCGGGGCCAGCTCCCTGCGGAAGGAGTCGGTGGCTGTGGCTGCCCCGTTTCCCACGGGGCTCCTCGGGGAGGCTGAGGTCAGTGAATGCTGGTGGGCTGTGGGGGGTGCAGGGTAGACCCCCGCCTCGAGCCTTGCTTTGCCCACACGTGGCTGCCTCCCTCTGTGCCCAGAAGGTGACTGACACCCCAAAGCGTCCTGCTGCCTGCTGCTCATGCCGGGCTTTGACTTGAGGACACACAATTGCTGCACCAGGAGCCGTGGCCCTCACGTTCATTTCTCCTTAGATAATTTACCTGGCTGAAGTGCAGCCGCAGTGACTAAACCTTAGCCTAAGAAATGTTGTAAGCTTGCAAAATACTGTTTACTACACTAAAAACAGGGTTTTCTGAAATATCATGGGGAATTTTCAAGTTCTTTTTACAAGCAAGGCCAGAAGTCAGTTTTCATCCGTGAGACCCCAGCACTGACTTCCTAGATATCTGCAGTATTTCGTGCTGTCACATTGTTCATTCGAATGCCGAGCATCCTGCCTGGTTCTCAGCGTGGCGTGGCACTCATTTGCTTCACGTGCCTTCAGAAATGCCCCCTGAAAAGGGTCTCTCTCTGCACACAGCCTTGCAATGTATTCTGAAGAAAAGCGGTGTATTGTAAGAGCAGGCTGGCAGGCAGATTTCAGGTTGTTTTTCTTTTCTATCTGGACATATGGATACAGGAAATCTTTTGAGACCTTGAAGAGGAAAAGTGCCTCCCTTTGAATTCCTAAACCGACAGTGTCTCTAAGAATAGCCTCCGAAGGGAGAGGGAAGATGAATGACATGAGGAATTCAGCACCTTTTCTTACCGTGCAGTATTCTTGAAATTTTAAAAGTGAAATACCATGCAGAATTAAGGAGAAGGAGGATAGCCAGTCACTCTGAGGACATTTGGAGGAGTGTGCTATTATGTAAAGTGAGCCAGGGAAAGGTTAGCAAATACCACTGCTTCCCTGGGGAGCCCTTCTCTTGCAGGAGTCATTAGTGCATTGGCAGGATAACAGATCCTCTCCGCTAATTCTCTAGGTCATAAGCAAATTAAGACAGAAAAGCTGATCTGCTATCAATCTACATTAGGCACAGCTGACCAGCTCACCTGTCTGGTAGCCGCTGTTTTACAGAAAGGTTGGGACTGGAAATACCAAAGTCTTGTCATTAAACCAAGCAGGTTTTCCTCTTAGCTCAGTGGGGCTGGTCAGGGGGCACTGGGAGGTTACAGGGCTGCAGGATCAGGCTGCTGCTGGCATACCCTCGGGTGGGAGCACTCACCGGGTACATGATTCCCGGCACTCCAGGACTTCCATCGGTGGTGTGTTGCCTCTTTGAGAAAATCCGTGGCTGCGGGGTTGCAGCCGTGCTCCGTGGCTGGGGGCTCTGGCTCGGTCTGCTGGGACCCGGCGGGGAGAGCTGCAGTTCAGCGAGCTCCTGCTCAGCTCAAAAACTTGATGCCAGCTCATGCTAGTGCGGTTCAAGATTTGGAATGGGACAGACAAGGAAAATGTTGTTCATGGGACATCGGAAACTGCATCCCTAGGTAGGAGCAGGTGAGGGAGGGCGGCAGGGAGACAGAGGCTTCCCTGGGAGCAGCCCAGGTCTCTCCCAGCGTGGGCACAAAGCGCTTTTAATAACCTGTGATAGAAACTGCTTGGTGAGATTAAAGCAACCCACTTGTGGGTAGGATTAAGCGCAGGTCTGGAGCTTCTCCCTCGCACGGACATACCACTGCTGCAGATGGGCATCCTGGGCATGGCGGCATGCAGGGAGAGCAATATCCTCCACCCACGCCGTCCCATGGGAATCACCCCCAATGTGAACACCAGGCAAGACCCTGGTCTCTGTAGGGATTCAGCCTCATGTTGTGTGCAGATGGGCTTTCACCGTGCCGGTTCAGCAGGAGGGAGGTTTGGTCTCTGCCTGCTCCGGTTGCCCTTGCCCCTTCCCACAGAAGCGGTTCGCTCCAGGAGCTGTGCCCAAACTTTGGGCCAATGGCCGTCTTGGCTTCTTGCCATGTCTCAGACCCTCCCCTTGTGTTGCAGGGTGAGCAGGGAGCCGGCAGGGCCAAGAGCCAGCTGGGACAGCCAGCCCCAGCCCCGAAAGCACCCTGCTCACAGTGCCCACCTGCCCTCCAGCCCCTGCTGACCCAACTGCAGCACCCAGGGCAGGATGGCTGTGGCAGCATGGGGAGCTGCACCCCAAGGGCACTGAGAGGAGCCCGGGACACCCCTGCATGGGAACCCCCCTGCAAACCCAGGGGCAGCAGGCACCGGCAGCTCCGGCCCCTCCCTGCTCCACTGGCACGGTGGCCCTTTGGGGGCCCAGGGAGGAGGCAGCACTGGAGAAACCTCGTGCAAGAGGTTTGCTGCACAGCTGCTTTTGTGCAGACATGCATGCTCTTCCTACCTTTGGCTCTGCAAGTCACCTCATGCTCGAGCTGCGGCAGGACACAGCACAGGCACAGCAAACCTTGCGGAGCAGCAGAGCCAACTTCAAACAGAAACGCTGCCTGCGAAACCTCCAGAGTCATATTTGCAGTGAACAAAAACACCCACCCACATGCAACACAGCATTTCAAATCCTGCCTTTAATCTCAGGTTCCAGTAACAACCTTCTCCCCATCCAATTACTTGTCTTACAATTGACATTGCAATATTAAATTCCTAAGAACTAAAGCGCTTTGAAAATATAACCTACTTTAAAGCAGACAAGATTTATAGTGGAAGTATTTACTTTCTAGTCCTTGATGCTATCAAAGTCACTGATGCCTGATCAGCAGCTCCTTAAATGAGGCCTCCAAACACGTGGGGTCTGGTTGGCACTTGCAGGCTGAAGCCCTGCTGCTGCTCACCCAGCACATGTCCAGAGCCGGGCGCGCTCCCGGGGGCTCTGATCCCTGAGGCTTTGGTGTTGGGTTCGGCCAAGCTGCAATTTCAGTGCTCGTGAGCAGCATGGGGACCGCAGAAAAAGCCTTTGCCATTGCAGGGAAAGGAGGTCGATCAGCCATCCTTTGGGAGTCACAGCAGGACCTGCAGTGGGGCAACAGCCGAGGGCCTGGGTCTGGGGCATGGCTATGATTCGTTTGGTCAGAGTGTCTAAAAGAACAACTGTTAGATACATGCTGCCGGAGCGGGAGACTGGGCCAGCACACCTGGCGGCACAGGGACCCGTCCCAGAGGAGGATCCCGCTGTGCTGGCCCCCACCTCCCCACCCAGCCCTGTCTGCCCCTCTGGTGGCACTGAAGCAGATCCCAGCTGAGCCCCTCGGCTGTGCGGCAAGTGACAGCCCCGTCACCATCCCCTGTATTGCTGCTGGTTCTGTTTGACAAAAACCACGTGCAGCTGCAGTTCTTGACACCCTCCTCCCGCTGCCACCCGCAGACACCGGCTGCAGCACCCCCAGCCCGACAGAGACGGGGTCTGATCCGTGCTCCTCCGCCCGAGGCACAGAGCCTGCTACATGCGGCATTAGCGCTGTGGGCTCATCGCTGCGCAACTGCAGTATCCAGGCGCAGCTCAAACATAAACCGGGAAACCTTTCCGCCAGTGCAAGTGGCCAGTGTCAAGCCAGGCGGGCAGGCAGCTGTACTCCTGGTACACGTTTCTGCCTGGCCTCATCCCTAATCATAAATTGCTGTGCTAACCTAAATGGAGAGGCATTAACTTTCACTCCTGAAACAAGGTGCAATTAGTTGGGCATAAAAGAACACTGAAGTGATGTTAATTACCCTCTAAAAAACGAATAGAATTGAGTCAGAGAAGCAGAAAATTACCTTTGTGGGAAATCGGCTTCAGAGTTTAAACCAAACCAGTGGCGGAGGCTGGATGGGCACCGTGAGGTCCAGCGCTGTTTCTCCTACTCCCCATTTCCAGCCAAGCCACGAGCCTCCGCGCCGGCTGGGCAGGACCCCTGGCACCGCAGCAGGGTTTGCATCCCCCCGGCACTGCCCTTTGGCCATAGACTTGGCCACGACCACCCACTCGCGGGCAAGGAGGGGCAGCCAGGGGGGAGGATACTGCACAGCTGCAGCTGTGTCATCTCAACCTCTAGAGTGAGAACTTGCCTTTTAACAACTGTTCACAAGCACCTTGGCTATGCCATCTTGTTTATTCCGGGAAACTGTCTAGATTTTTAATTAGCCTTTAACTAGTCGCTACCCATTCAGCAGTATTCAAGGAATCTATCATACTGGTTTCACATCTACCCTGCAGGCTCCTCCATACATCCTCACGACACTTAGCTGATCAGTAATTGCTTCTGGTAACAGCCCACAATTCATCACCAACAAACTCTCCTCACTGCAGCCTGCTCAGAGATGGGCAGCAGCTCTGCGGATGGGCTGAAACCCCTGTGACCTTCTGGAAAGACACAGTTCCTCCGGAGCATGGCACAGATTTGCCACCAGACCACTGAGTCGCAGTCATGTCCAGCCCTGCACCCGAAGCGTTTGTTACAGTGCTGCCCTGTGCCAGCTGCCACAGAGTGCTCCCACCGAGTGAAGGCTCCCGGCTCCCCAGCACACATGTTGGTGACAGGACTCCCAAAACAAACTGGGATCTGCCCCAGGTTTACTCTCCTGCAGCTGTGAGGAAATCTGTCTGTAGGGCAGCACGCCAGCCACTCCGGAGTCCAAGCTGCTTTCTGACTTCAAATCCTTCACTTGCAGAGGTCTGCTCTGCGGCTGCGTGTGCCCAAAGCAACCCAGAGCATCTGCTGGGGTGCTGGAAACCAAACAGGACAGCTTCAGGGCTTTGTATGACCAACACGTGCGGTGCAGACATGCCACAAACAGCTCTGCTGACAGTCCTCTGTGCAAGTACTTCATGCAAGTCCTCTGTGCAAGTACTTTATTCGACTTTCAAGGTTGAGCAGCCAAGGTGACGCAACCCTCTTGCCCTTCAGATTGCAGCGGTGAGGCTCACGGCTGCACCCCGTTGCTGCTGGGGCTCCAGCACTCAGGACAGACATCCCCGGCACATCCCATTTGGGACAGCATTTCCAAGGAAAAAGCAGGGGGTCGCAGGGGCTTTTATCCTGTGCAAAACCACCTGCATTTGAGACCTCAAGGAGCTTCAACCCCATCTGTTCCATGCAGGCAGGCAGCACGTAGTACCGTGTAGCTCCTGGGACTTTTAATAGTAATTAACAATCTGTTCTACTCAAATTGTGGTGGTAGGGGGCTAGAGGAAGCCGTCCGCTGGGGTCTGGAGCAAGGCAGCTCCCCGGATGGCTCTGGCATGGCTGCAAATGCTCTGAAAGGGGACCTGGCTCTCCAGAGGGCTGGTACCTCCAGAGCCTCCTGCTTTCCCTGCTGCTCTCTGAGTTCATACACATAAAACCTTGATCAAAGCTGCTCCGAGATTTATGCTTATGGGAAAAGCTTATGGAATATGTTGTGGGAACTAAAGATTTAAAAAGGCAATTTGAGCAGCAGTCCAGGATGCAATCTGCTTCCAGGTACCGCTGCCGCTTGCTCTCCCTGTTGCACAGGACTGGCTGTACCTGCAGCACAGGCTGTTTGTTCCAGCCTGGGTTTGAATGCTCTTTTCATTTATAAGAAATGCTCATTTCATTATTTACCAGTCTGACACGCAGCTAATTTAAAAATAAGATCTATCAGCAAAAAAATAGTACTTGCTATAGTGGCTTCCAACAAGCACAGTAGAGTGTTTTGCTGGGCTTGTGCTGAATCTGCAGATTCCCACCCAATCCATCACCAAAGGGTGCTGGCAGCAGAGCGCGGGCCCCGCATGCCTCGGCCCCCTCCCAGTGCCACCAGGACACGGCCAACGCTGGACTCACAATTTCAACAGACATACCGAGCAGAAGGAGGCCCTGGCCAAGGGAACGACCTTCACGGCATCGCAATGAGTTCTGTGCCGCCGAAGAGCCTGGACCGCACTGCCACATCCCTTTTGAGCAGCAGGGTGGCAAGCCCAGGGGTCCCCAGCCTGTCCTGCTCCACAGCCCCCACAAAGCAGGGGAGCAGCTGCAGCTCAGGGGAGTGGCAGCAGCAGGTCCTGGGGCTCTGCGGAGGGGCCCGGGATGCAGCAGGGGGGCTGTGAGGGATGCCAGGTACCCACTGCTGGCAGGAGTCTCTGTTGGCTGCCTCGGAGAGGCTGAGGGAGCAGATGAGCACTCGCCACACCATTACCTGACAAGGGAGGGTACGGACCATGCATGGGAAGATACACGTGCTTCCTGCAAAGCCTGCGTCCCAGCGGTACCCCTCGCTGCTGCAGCCCCTGCCCTGCGCTCGGACCCCACCAGCTCTCCGAGCTGCTGCTTCCCATGCCCAGGAGCTGGGTCTGCCCGGCTCTGTGGCGGCCGAGCTGTGCCTGCTCTTTGCATGGCACTTTGCGGGTGGAAACAGCTCCCTCCAGCTGAACAAAGCCGGAGGAACTGCTCTGGTGCCAAGGAATTTTTAGCAAGCTGTGGGAAGTGTCAGTCGCTTTGCAAAGGTGCAACTGTTCATAGAGCAAAGGGTAACCGGGGCTCATCGGCAGGTCAAGATCCACTGTGGAAATGGGATATCAGCTCCTGGAGGACCAGTGTCGTCTCCTCACGTGTTCCCTTCCCGGCTGGCACACCCATCCTCCAGCTCCCAGGACCAGTTACCCCATTGGCCCGTTAACCAGCACTAACCAGCACTACTTTTGGCTGGGGGAAAACCTCGGCATGGCTGAGACCTTCTGGACATGGTGGCAGCCACAAGCACACGGGCCAGTGACAGCCAGGCCAGGCTCAAAACTCACCAAGGGGCCCATTGCCGCCTCCATCACACCTGCGCCTTCACTCAGGGACACACGCGCAGGCACATGTGCTGCTCCTGGCATCACTGCCCCTCCTCTGCAGCCGGGAGCTGGAACATGCTGTAAACACAGATAAATATTTAATGTTCAGAGAAAGAGTTTTTGTGATGACCTAGATCTCTTTCGCCCAGACACCCCACTGGGACCCAAGGGGACTGCGTGAAGCAGGAGCACGGCCACTGACATGCACGACCCTCCCGGTGCTCCTAGCAGCCCCCAGCCCAAATCAGCCGGGATGGCACTTCCCTGTCTGGTGCCCGGTCCTCTCAGGGCTCCTGTTTGTGTCCAGCTAGACACATGTCAGCGGGTGCCACGCTACTGATCTGTGATGGGGAGCCAGCACAGAGGCGGGAGGCAGATGCTCTTCTCCCCTCCGAGGCACAGGAGGGGCAGCTGGGATGTGCCAGGCAGCATCAGCCCCTTTCCCATGGCAGGCAGGCAGCTCCCCCAAGAGAGGTGCCGCTCGAAGCACCGCAGCCTCAGCGCCCGCCTCGCCCCAGCAGTCCTTGGCTCCTCTCCCCACCTGCGGAGGCCAGGGGCCGGCTGACCTCCAGCACTGGCAGTGCTGCGGGGGCTGCTCCCCTGCTCCTGCTCCAACACGTGGCAAAGTCGCGTCCTCCAAAGGCAGCGCTGCCTTATCAATAATAAAAGGCGATTTCCCCAGACAGAGCCAGGAGATTAGGCAGCCCTTCGCGCTCATCTGCCACTGACAGGATGGGAAGAACTTTAATAAGATGCAATTTGACAGTAACACAAAACAACAGCATTAAGGAAAGAATAATGGCAAAGGCAGCTGTCAAAAACCTCATGTTCTCTAACTGGGAGAAAGAAATCAAAGCTGTCAGGCCCCAGCAGAGGAGTGAAGGGCAGCCGAAAGGGAGGGCAGGACCACAGCAGGCAGCCAGGTACCACTGCCTGCGGGGGACCGGGCCACCACAGGAACTCAGCATCAAGCCGGCCATGGCACCAACCCAGCAGAGACCCCAGCACCACCACAGCCTGCTCAGCAACACACAGGCTACATGGACACGGAGCCCAGGGGAAGGAGAAACACCACCGTGTACCAGGAACAGGGTAGGCAAGGAACGCGGCACGTCCATCACGGGAGCAGTGGGACACGGTGCCGTGCACCCACTGGTCCGTGCTGTGCGCGGAGGAGCTGCGCGCCACGGCCCCACATGCCGTGCCTGCTGCAGAGGATGGGACCTGTCGCTCAGGCTGGCTGTAGAGGGGGATGGAGACAGGCCAGACCCTTTTGCGTCAGTCTCTATGAAAACAAGCCAGAGGACATCTGATGGCGTTGAAAGACAGAGCGATGAAAGGTATCCGGAGGAGCTGGGCTCTGTGAGGTTGTGCCAGCTCAGCGACCCGAGGTCTGTGGCCCAGGAGCTCACCGCCAGGACTCAGGCAGAGGGCAGCTGTCCCGGGGGCACCCGCAGCAGAGGGGGCACCGCCAGCCCTGCAGGGACAGCACTGCCAACACCGGGGGCAGAGGGAGCACGTCTCAGCACCTTAGTGCAGCAGCGAGAGCCGGGCGGGATGCAGCAGCGCCGGCGGGCAGGCTGGAGCCCCCTTTCCCCCGGGCCGTGGCTAGGGCAGAGGCATCAGCGCTAATAACACAGCAGCGCAGTGCTGCGCAGCTCAGAGCTGCCCAGGCTGGGATGGCAGGGCCATCCTCCCTTTAGCAGGGTCGTGGGATTTATGGACACACACCTCTGCCACACCTAATTTGAGCCCATGCTTGGTAATTCAATTTTGCTCACAAAAGTTCAAATCCCATAAATGCCGCTGGCAGGGAGAAACCTGTCCAGCACAGCCGAAGCTCCCAGCTCCTCACTGGAGGGGAGCCGGGCAGCACTGGTGCCATTCGGGGGAATGCCAGTGCGTGGGCACCAGCGGCACAGAGCACAGCGCGGGTCTCTTTAACAGTCTGTTCTGCTTCAACACTTACAATTAAAAAATGCGGGTAAGACAGAGGCCCCAGTGAAGACCAGATCCCCTTCTGAATATAGGCTGCATGCTATGAACCACATTAATACAAGGAACAGAAACATGGCTCGGAGCCCCTGGGTACGGGCTTGCCCGGGAAGAGGCAGCGCTGCCGCAGCGTTTCCACACGCTATGGGCCTCTGCCGAGCGAAGGGTTCCCAGCGACCAGCACCGGCGCTAGAAATGCTTCCGTCCCCATCCCCTCGCAAGGACCCTCACCTCCAGAGCAGGCACTCCCGTGCCGCGCGAAAGCCCTGCCAGGGCCTGGCAGCCGTCGGGCTGAGGGTCTCACCAACAGCGGGGAGGGGGGTGTTGTCCTTCGGGGCACTGGGGCGGTGGGAAATGGCTCGCCACGAGGTGCTGGGGGTGTGCTGTGCGAAGCCCCTGTACCCAGCACCTCCTCACCAGGAAAGGCACTGTGAAGCGTGCGGGAACAACACGTCCTGCTGTCCGTCCGAGGACCCCCACGGCATCCCTGCTGTGCTGAGGCCCACAGGATGGCGTGTGCATCGTGCAAACACACGAAACCCCTGCCCTTGTGCAACCAGGCCCCTGCAGAGATGCTGCTGCTCTGCAGGACGGACAGACAGACCGTCCTCCTCCTGCTTCCTCCAGCTGCGGGCACTCGGTTTAGCATAATTCACTGCCGGGCCATGACACCTGTTACCCAACCTTCTCCTTACGTTGCAGCAGCAGGCCAGGCAAGGCTTGGGACAGCCACAGTGGCCAGGCGGGCGCCACATTCTGGGAGCAGTGGAGGGAAAAACCTCCCTGTAAAATCACTGGTGCAGCCACAGCCCTAGCACCACGAGGGAAGTGCAGCCTCTGCGGCTGGTGCTGCTCCTGTAGGTAACGACACCACAGCAAGGAAAAACACCAGTGTCCTGGTGGGAAGTAGCCGAGAGCCCCTCACCGCCCGAAGCACCATCCCAAGGATGAACAGCCCAGATGGGGAGGCCGGGGCAGAGCTCATCACATGGCGTGAGAGCAGAGGCTCCACCAAAAACTCCTCCGGACTGGGCCACGTCAGAGCATTGAAGGGCAGAGAGGACAGGGAGGGCCTGCACCCACCTGTGCCACCCTCGAGCTGCTGCCAGTCCAAAAGCCCGTCCATAAAAATCAGTGAAGGGTTTGACAACGTGTGCACCTGGAAAGACAAACAGACAGGGCTTAACGAAACCTTTATTTTAAAAATATGTTTTTTAATTTAAATGCAAATTGGATGCTGTGTTATCTGTAGGTCACTTGCACTGACACACTGCTTAATTAGCAGGGATGAGTCTCAGGAAGCAAAGGCAGCTAATGGCTGGCCCTTTCCTGTGCATTTGTTTTACGTTAATTAAAATTTTTCAGAAAGGGATCTGTCCTGCTCTGCAGAACAGCTCCTTACTCTGTTCAGCCAGTCCTTTCCTAAGCCAAGCATGCTGCCAGGGACGCTCTCAGCAGGCTATTAGCTATTAGTCGAGTAGGGCACATTTATTTCTGCATCCTGAAATCCCCTTTGGCGAGTCACAAATCACAGCCCACTGTTCAATAGATGTGCCTGCAACATTCAGCATCAGGTAAAATGGTACCAACAATAAATCTGAGCAAGGACGTGCGAGATTTTTCTAAACTCTGGGGTGAATTACATATATAAGTCTTCCAACGAGACATTAAACCTAATGTGAAATTGAACCTTCAAAGTGATGAGCGGAGCAGTTATCCCCTCTGTTACATGCAAGTTATGCGCAAGAGCGTCTCATTTAGAGAAAATCTGCCTTTGCCAGGAGAGATGAGCCGGAATAGAGCTCTGTGATCCGTGTCTGGGGATGGAGCTTTAACCCTTCCCTCGGGCCAGCTCTGCCTCATGCTGCTGCCACCCACGGCATGCAGACCCCCAGCCCAGGCACCCCACTGCATGCAGACCCCCAGCCTGGGCATGGAGCCGGTCCCTGCCAGCCGCAGGCAGCTGCAGGTCACTGAACCAGGGCTCGGCCGCCTGGACTTGCGCTCATGCAGGGGGTGACATCCCCGGGACAGTGAGAGCAGCGGGGGGACAGTGCCAGCTCAGAGGCCACAGTGCTGCTCACCTCCCCCAGCCCAGTGCAGCGCCAGGGTCTCACCCCAGGACACGGTGTGGTGCCAGGGGGGAGGAAGGCTCTCCCAGCCCTGCTCGGGGGGGGGACAGGCTGCGCTTCCCCACTACAGGGTGGAGCAGCTGCCGGCTGGCGAGATAAACCCCGATACGTTATTGGGGGGGGGGGGCAGCAGAAGCAGAGCAGGGATGACCCTGCAGCAGCTGCCCGGACCCATCAGGGGCTGTCAATAAACACTCACAGTTTAATCAGCCTGCGTCCCTCCACAAAGCAAATCGATGCCATCTATTCGGGAGAAAATGAGATAAACAGTAGCTTTAATAGCGCTCCATTTCCCTGCAAATCGGAACCCCAACCCTGGCGTGCCTCCCAGATGCAGGAGGAAAAGGCCCTCGATTAAAGGACACGCTCCGAGGTTGCCCCTTCTCTGCTGTGCTGCGTTCGTCCCGTGTCCCAGCCAGACCGGCTCAGTGCAGCGAGGACGAGCAGACCCAGAAAGAGCCAGGCCAGCCCCGGGAAGGAAAAGTGGCAGCAGCTACATGGGATGGCAGGAGGCCAGGGCCCAGCTCTGCCCAGCGTGTGCCAGGTCTCCGGGGGCTGTTCCCCTCCTCCCTCGGTACCTGTAACCTGGAGGGTACGAGCTTCACCCACCTTCCTAAAAAGCGTGGGAACCCCCACCTCCTGCACGCAGGCAGGCACACAAGGGGAGCCAGGAGCCACCTCGCTCACCTGGGGATGGATGCACAGGCAGCCAAGGCACGTCCACACGCTCGAGCCTGCCCACACCGGCAGGTGCCCACGCGTGGCCTGTGCCATCCAGCTCCGGTACACCCACACCGCAGCGCCTGGGCTCTCCAGGGGGAGGTGACCGGCTCCCTGCCGCCAGCTCTCCTGGTTAGCTACTTCAGGGCAAGAGCCATAAAAATTAGGGTTTGGATGTATTTGTCCCTTATGCTTCGGTCTGCCTACAAATGCCTAGTTTCATTCTGAAAAATGATCCTGTGTCCCTTCCAGCTTCCTCCGTGTGGGGAACATCCAAGTTTTCAGGGTGCAGGTGACAGCCGCGACCACCCTGGCACGGGAGCCTGCCCGGCCACGGCTGGCGCTCCCGCAGGCCGCAGGGATCCTTCTCCTTCCGCCTCCGCTACCCGCCCGCTCCCTCGCTAAGCCCCTCCATACCCGGCAGGACTTGAAACGCTGGGCTCCATTTGGCAGAGGGTGAAGCTGTCACCCCACGAGGAGAGGCGGTGACTTTTCCAAGCAGGAGCCTGGAGGGACCCCAGGGGCAGATGAAGCTGCTGCCGAGGGGGAGCCCCTCACCGGTGCCGCACCCAGGCACAGCCCCCTGCCCACATCCCGGGACACACACCCTGACTGCCACGCCGGGTCACCGGAGCCGTCACATCCACGTGCCCATCGGCTCAGATGCTCCGAGGTGCCCGGAGGGACATGTGCGGGGCAGGCACTCAGGGCACCGGCCAGTGCCGCCACACCTGAGCCCGGAGCCTCATCTGAAGGGGCAGCAAACTCCTGCGGGACGGGAGGAGGAAAGGAGAACCTAGCAGGCAGGAGGTGGTTTAACGAAGTATCCAGTATTTTAAACCACTGAAGGATTGAAGTAAGGAAGAGATAGGACCTTCCACGAAAACGCAGTCATTAGCGAAGCCCGAGGGTAGATGCAATTGTTTTCTGGTTTTTTTCCTCTCTTTGATGACCCATTTTTTAATCTCATCAGCACCAGGCTTGTGTTAATTTTTAAATATGCTTGGGTAACTGAGAACATTAACTATTCATGATCTTATCTTCAATAGCTGGTTCCCTGACACTGTGCCAGGGTTGAGATGTACATAATGAACCGGGGCGAGCTGAACTTACCAGGGAAGGCAATAGCCGTTTTTTCCTGAGCCTCTTGTTGAAATGATCACAGGACAGGGCAGGGTTTCACAACACTTGTGCTTCTGAATAAATCAAGGCTCGCGGGGCAGGCTCGTGTCACTGAGGCCATCCCCCCACAACTGCGGTGGCTTGAAAAGATTTAAGAGCATGAAAAAGGCTGGGGTCTGGGAAACACTGCGGACACTCAGCGAATGCTCCAGCTCCGGTCCCAGCACAATTTATGAACAGGAGGGAAGCCTCCGGAGCTGGCTGGAGGCTCTGCTGTGCCCTGCCCAGCCAGGTATCGGCACCAGGAACCCCTGGTTTTCAGGCACATAGCTGACAAATACGGAAGTCGAGAGCCTGCACGCAGAGGAAGGGCAGCCCTTTAGCCCGTGCTACGAAGGGAGGTAACAGCAGCAGTGACATTTACTTACAGCCTGGCTTTGCTTTCTGGATGCTTCAGCGTAGGTCCTGCGGACAGGACACGCTCCCCTGCGCATGGGAGCAGACGCAGGCCATGAGGAATTGGGCAGCGCTGCCAAGCGCATCGCATGCTGCCACATAAAACCGGGCAGGGACCCAACGCGAGGCTGCCAGCGGCTGCCCTGGCCTCCGCTGCAGAGCCTGCCCCTACAGCTGCCGGCAAGGCCGGAGCCCCTGCGCGGGCTGCCTGGCGCTCCTGGGAGCTGCATCTGGGGATGCTCTCTGCCAAACTGGTCCCTGGGCAGGCCATAGTGGCCGGGAGAGGAGAGCCCTGCACCGCAGGCTGCCACGCGCTGTGCTGCAGCAGCAGCGTGCCAAGCCGGCTGACTAACTCTCACTTGTCAGGCTGCGCGTGCACCCAGCTCTTGCGGACACTTTCCTTGGGTGCAAACTTCACTTGGCAGCAAGAACCCAGGATGAGGCAGCTACAGGAGCTCGGGTTAACTTGGTAAAAGCTACACAGTGTCGAGAGCTGTGAACAGGTAAAATGGCGAGGCATACCAAACAGAGCACAGGAGAGCAAAGGTGGTTAATTAGCAGAACATGAACCAGCACAAGAACACAGTGATAGAAACAGAGTAAGTTATTCAAAGGAATAAAAAACTTACCCTGGATTTTATGAGGGAGGGTGGCAAGTAGGGTGGGAGGCACACACCCCTCCCCTCCTGCAGCAGGGATGTGGCGGCACACTCTCACCAACGAGTTTATGCTGACAGTTTGTTGCTGGAAAGAAAATCTCTTATTACTTCAAAGGATCCGAATAGCAGGATGACAGCGTTGGGAGCACAGTGATCTGCGAGTCTCCTGGCCCAGAGTCAACAGCGCCACGGAAGAAGTACCTGCACATTTTCAGAAAAGGGTACAGGGTGTTTCCTACTAGAAAACTGAAATAAAAATCACAGAATCAGATAATGGCCGAGGCAGGAAGGGACCTCTGGAGGTCACCTCCAAAGCCTCTGCTCAAGCAGGGGCACCTGGAGCCAGCTGCCCAGGAACACCTCCAGATGGCAGTTTACTGTACTTTTTTCCCTTGGAAAATTAAGTATCACAGAACAAAAATAAATTACTTGATTTGCAAACTAACAAAGCTACACCGGATGCTCAATGTATATAGCATTTTATTGAATGAAGGTATATTACAATAGACAAACATATATTACACATGCTATACAAAATATACATTCTTATGTGAAAAAAATATAAATAGACACTAGGAAATAGCAACAGAGAACAAGAGCAGCTTTGCTCACGCTCTTATGAACCCCCAGTTCCTGCACTGTTAATACTTTGGCATTGATTGTGTTTTGTGAAAACAGAATGGCCACTCTGTCCTGTCTGCACCTCCTGGAGGAAAGGGCAAAGAAAAGAGACTTGATTTTTTCTGCAAGTCTACCTAGGAAGTTGTTCCACAATGCTAAGCACAGCAAGGTGTTCACCTACTTACAAGCTTCAGCTATTTACAACCAGCTTACGGACTTTAACAAGATACCGTTGCTCACGGAAGGATGCAAGTGTCCTAATTCATATCAGCAGCTTTTCTAGGCCACTATCTCACAGAAATCAGTGCAGCTTGAGCTCCTAAATGGCTTCAAGAGCTAGCACTTCAGTTTGCTCTGGTGCAGATGGCATTAATTTTAAAGCCTTGGTCCTGGCCGAGCACGTCTTGCCTACCTAAAGGGAATTCAATCGCACTAGGGAGTTGTGCTCAAAGTACACCTGAGATCTGGACATCCACAACTGTATGGCGGCAGATCTCTATTAGCTCAACTCCACAGGAGAGAGGGATGAAAGAAAAAGTAAGAGGCATTTGCCAAACAGCGATGGGAGGCAGAGCAGCAAGGGGGCTGTTTTCCCACTATTGGGAAATGGTGGCCCCACACATGCCAAGCAGCACTCCGCCACAGCAGCCTCTGCGAGGATCTGGAGAAAGCAGCAAGCTGCCCAAAAGAATGAGGCTTCTCTGCTGCTGTAGTTTCATGACATGACCTTTCTCATCTGGATTTAAACTGACAGTACTGGGTTCCTGCAACAGAGAGAACTCTGGATTGAAAACAGGCACCATGTCTTAAATTCAGTCTGGAGAGGAAAAGCCTGGAGGAAGTTAAGTTCATTCCTTTCTGGTTTTAAGATTCTTCTTTTAGCATGTATGTTATTAAAACATTTTGGATGTCAGCACCCAGAAGAGTTTAACACACCTGTGTTTCTCTCTACTTTATCCAAAGGTCAAGGACAATTGGATCATCTTCCTACTACAGCTACTGACTATCAAAGCAACCACAGCTGCTTTGAGAGTGTGCAAAGAGCGCTTGATAATATTTGCTCATTTCCATAGGTCTGAGTATTATTCATGTCCAAAGAGCTGTGAGAAAGTAATAGTTATTCTCAGTGTTTCCTCACTTGTTTACTCAAGTAATCCAGTCTCAAAAGTTTCAGCTGTGATTCTGCATCACTGCATCCGATACTTCAGTCACACACCCTTCTACCCATTGATCCATTCCTGGAAAGTCTTACATGCCTCCCTTGGGCTGGTCCAGAAAGGTTTTCCTGTCTTTATAAAAATACACTGCGCACCTGTTTTCACTTTAGTATACATCCTATGGCTTGGAAAAAAATGCAACAATGACTAGGAAAAAAGCCCCTTGGCTCTTCAGGCATGAGTATACAGGATGACGCTGAAGCACTCTTAGCACTGAGCGCAACATACTTGCTGAAAACTCACCACTGACGAGCCTTCAACAAAAAGATGCATCTTCCCAGAAGAACGAACTTGTCAGGAATGTCCTTCCTTTAATTTTGTCAGGCACATGCCACTGTAACTAATGAAGTCTGCGCTTCCTCTGTCTCAGCAAGTACTGGACTTTCAATATCGAGTGGTTCCCTGCATATTGTTTCATTTCTTACCTGCCAAATATTTAAACATTGTGGCCACACTGAAGTCTAGGGAATTTAATTAGAGAGTTCAACAGGGCAAAAATTTTGCCCGATACTTTACAACAGAAAAGGATACAAGTGTTTTAAGCTACATATGCCCCTTGGCTGTGCTGAGGAAACCGAAAATCCACCGTATAGTTCACTAAGTATTTATCAAATGCTCTCCCAATCTTTCTGATGCTTTTCATCACAACATTCTCTTCAAAAGCTCACTTAACTGTCAAGCTATAAAAAAATACACGAAGACCTCTCTGCAACATACACAACAGAAAGGCTTTTTTTAAAGATAAAAGGTTACATAAACTTCTGAAACAAACCACTGAAAACTCTCATCTTATAGCTGTTTTACCAGATGACCAGAAAGAAACATTCTGTTTACTGTTCTTTTTGTTTGCTATTTACAGAAACTTGTGGGAAGTTAGATACTACAGCATGGAACGCAGGTTAATACCACTCGTTAATGCAGGGCCTGCTGGGTTTATGCTGTAACGGACAAGATGGTGCCTGATAGAGAGATCTAAGGACTCTCTCAACACTCACGTGGGTGAAACTTGGCATTTTTCTCATGTCATGTAATGGATCAGCTTGCAGTCAGGTCAGCCCAGCTTAAGGCATATAGAACTGTACGTACAACGAAATTCATTAATATCACAGTTTCACCACATACCTATAGTAAATTCACCTCTTTCCGAAACGAAGACAGCCCTATCTTCTCAGAAACAAGCTTTCAGTCCCACCAAAAACACCCCATCCATATGGCTTGATATGCAGCTGTCAAGGCTAACAGTATGATACATACCTTTGGCATAATAGAAAATATATTTACATTACAGCCAACACATTTATATGCTTAGTGTATACAAAATATTTATAAATGCAAATTTATTTACAACTAGAGTCCATTATTCATAGGAGAAAAGAAGCTCCAAAGTTAGACTGGTAACAGACACCTGCCAACAGTCTAAGGAACAAAAAGCTGGCCAAGAGTTTTATGTTTACAGTTACTGGGGAATTCCACGAGGAGACCCTGAACATTTGTTTTCAAGCAGACAATGCAGCGTGAAATAGCTATGCATTCTTGAGAGATTTTCAAAGCATGCACCAACACAAAGGCTGCTTCCAACATCAGAAAATCCATGTTTTAATGCTATTCTTGTAGACATCACTAATCATCACCTGTTGCACATTCCCATTTTCCAATACACAGAAATCTAAGGAAAAAGGGCATGTGCCACCTCCTCCTAGAGAGTCCAACTCTACTTAGTCAGCCTGTAATTGCAGACACACATACACAAGCATCTTTGGCCTTGGGGTTAGTCCTGAGGTAGTAAATACAAAAAGTCAGTTGATAAGGATTTGCTTTCAAGACTTCATTTTAGTGTCTTACGTGGTTTCACTATAGTCATGAATGTTCCGTGTCCTATTAAAATCAAAGTTATGTTCACATAATCTGTGGCAAGGTCTGGGTGAAGCAGCTTGTTCCCGGTCACTGTCAATAATGCCCTCGCTTCGAAGAGGTCGTGGGGTCTCATGGGCTGACTGCTGATGCAGAAAGTGCGAGTGAGAGCACGCTAGGTCTTTGTTTATTCCCCATAAAGGAAGCTGAAAGGGTTCTGAGGAAGAAAAATTGGAAGAGGAACAGGACTGAGTTAATGATAAACACACTCAAATTTTAGACAGATTTTTTGAGTTGTGTGACTCAGCAATAACAGTCTTTCTGAGGTTATTTTTTCTATTTTTGCGAGCATATTTTACTGGACGCTGTCCCTTTTCAGCAGTCTGTTACAGTAACCAGAAAACAACACGCAGAGTTTCAGTGTGACTGTTTAAAAAGGCTACCTGGAAGAAAGTCAACATAAACCCAATCAATTTACAAAACCAAAATATTAAAAAAACCCAACTTTTGGAGTTCTTGGAAACTCAGGCCAGCTTAAACAGAAGGGCTATTGGAATTTTATTATATGAAGCTTTAACTCTTGGCTAATAGAGGTCCTTGGGAGTACATGCAAAGGATCACACTGCACAAGATTTAAGAGATGAACTGCAGATTAAGAAGCATCGTACTTTTAACATCACCCTCTTCGACTCTTGGGTACTGGATGCAAATTGAGGGCTAGTTCCGAGAACAGGTGGGTGGTAATGAACAGATGAGTTACCCCACAAACTACAGTCACTTGAAGAATTAGCTGTGTGTCAGCAACGAAGGGCAGCACAAGGAAGAACAGAGTTATCAGGGAATACAAAGCAACAAAAGGGGAAAGAGCTCACCATTAATCTGCTGGGAGGAGATTTTCTTTTCACTTATTTTGTCATGGTTGGTGAGGAAGACAGACATGTCTCTGTCTGCTAGGAGACTATCAAGAGCACTGGTTTCACGCTGGGTGCGTGCTGCATATGTTTCCTTAGGGATCTGCACCATGAGATTAGGGAGAGTTTGATCCAGGGGGTCCTCTTCTGTGATGTAGGCATAGGGACAGTACTCTCGTGTCCTGGAGTAGATGTTTGCATTGTCGTAACAGTCTGAGCAGATCACCAATGGCGTTGCACCACCTGGTAAATGCAAGGGAAAACAGAAACGCTCTCAAAGAGGATAAGGATGCTTCACTTCAATAGACTCTTTCCTGTCTCAGTATGATCAGATACTACAGTGGCACGGTTGGGAGGGCCTTTATGTAGTTAATGTGGTAACAGAGTACCCAGCTTAACGGTTTACTGAAGCAATGACATGAGCAATGCTCTAGGCTTCCCACCATCCAAATTCTCAATAGCACTGCCCTTCTGAGGCTGACCAGGGGAAAACCATGGACATGAGCAAAACAAAATCTCATGTTTGCTCTCCTGTTTCAAGGGCAAAAGGGTTCCATGCAGGTTCAATCAGCTTGGGCAGTGGGCTGAAACAGCCCTGGAATCAATCTGGGATACCTATCCATACTGGCTTATGCTCTTGTACCAGACTTGTACCCTGCAGGCCCACACACCTCAAACCAGATGATAAAGTGGTCACTGATCTCAACTCCTTCCCCATACACACTCTAGTGTAGCGGGACTACAGACTAGAGGGAATGGATCATGGGAGAGATGTGAAAAACTTACACTGAAGGATCACTTTTGAAAGCCAGCCTATTTAAGGATTGGATGGCTTCTCGGCACTTGGATGGTAAAAAATAGCCTCCCTGTAGACTCAATGATGCAAATATCCTGAAAAGCATCCAAACAAGGCAGGGAAACAGTGCAGACCCTTTAGTTATGATTGTAGCAAGCAGACTATACGTCTGGCAGAGGCAGTAATTTTATGCCAAGGATGAAAGGTACAGCAAGTCACCTTCCAAGCAAAATATTTCCACCTCTATTGCCTGGCCTTTTGAGATGCCAAATGAAAGAAACAGCATAAAAATCTACCTTGGCATGTAACTTAGGAATTCTCTAATGGCATCCCCGCCTTGCTGAACAGATCACAAACCCTGAAGCAATGAGCCTCTGGAGGGACCTGTACTACTCTGGCACCTGAAGGACAGCAGTCACATCATCTACATGCAAAGGCACTCACAGAAGATGTGAGCCCAGACACTGTTGGACCAAAGATTAAACAACACGCACAGAAGGCAAAAACCTTGATAGCAGAATGTAAACAAACACTAGAAGAAAAACAGGGGATGCCTAAAACTCAGAATGATCAATGGAAATTTTCCGATCAGCACGAACTCTCACGTAGGAAAAGTCACCTTTGATGTTAATACACAGTACTGCGCTGCATTATGCAATACTGCTGCCAGTTATGAGGACTAGACTGCGCACTGGCATCCTGCTGAAACACAAGTAATACACGTGAGGGCTTTGCTTACCATCTGTGCCTTTATGCACGTAGCTACCGGCTGGAGGCATAAGCTGCTGATGGCTTCCCGCCTCCGAGTTACTGTAGCCTTCCTGAGGCTCCGACAGAGTTCCTTGGGAGGATAGATAGCTGGGAATGTCTGCAGGTAGGTTCATCTCCTCTGCAAGGCAGAATTAACATTGATGACATTAACAGCAAAGTCTGAAGATTTCAAGGTAGTACCAATAGTATTACCCACATTAACAAAAATGTTATCCAGAATTCCAACTCACATATAGTTATCTTTTTTTCTACCTCAGTGATTAGAAGTCCATATAGCTAGTTCAAAAGTAACAGGGCCTGAACAGAAATTTATACAGATTATTCCAGATCCTGAAAATGTTTGTATGTCTATTCAAATATTTATTTCCAAACTTTACTGTTTTCCCTCAATATAGAGCAAATCTAGTGCATAAGGGATAAAATTAATGCTTCTGATGTTTTAGAAAAAACTCTAAATTGAAGGAGTTTGAGCAAATCCCTGAAGAGCTTTTAGGAGGAAATATTCAGTGCTTCAATCTTACACACCTGTAATGAATCCAGAAATTTTACCACTCTTAAGTGTTTTGGATTAAAAACAGGGATGAGGACTTGCTTTTGCAGTTTACCTGTATTAGTGATGCTGTAATCTTCACTCTTCCTTCTCATGTGGTAGATCACGATAACCCACACCAGGGATGTTCCCACAACACAGCACACGACGACAATAATCACAATGCCTACTGTTGTCCAGCCATCCTCCTCATGGACGATGCCATTCTGGGAAGAATCACAATTTGGGGAAGCCAGGACATTCAGGTAAATATGGCCACGCTCGGTGCCCAGTGTGTTGGACATAATGCACGTGTACTTCCCAGCATCCTCCAGTCCAGCATCCACAATGATAAGGAGTTGATTTGCCGCAGCAAAAAAATGCCGTTCTGTGACTGTCAAAGGACCATCATCTTTAGTCCAGTTGAGGCGAGGGGCAGGACTGCCACCAGCTATGCACTGCAGGACAGCAGTTTCACCTCGGGTTACAGTTCTGTCTTCCAGGGGCCTAACAAAGGAAGGAGTTTCTGTGACAGTGGAGGAAAAAGAAAGGAAATTGTAAGATAATTTCACTGTGCAATACCAGAGCGTACTCCGTGGTATTTAAAAATCTGATCTTAAAACCCAAACCTAAAACTTCAGCAATGAAACACAGGATTCAGGAAATCCTATGAGTTCAGCTCTTCTATGGATCACTGCAGCAAATGCAGGTACAGCAAACATCCCCAGAATTACACTAGCCACAGTCTGCTTTAAGCATTCAGATTCTAAATTTGCCTATGACCATCATGTTAAAAGTCAGGGTCTTCAAAAAATACCACACTCTAGAAGGAACAAGCCTTCCATTACCACTCACCACAGTTCATGTTACCTGTGACTAAGTATGTTCTAAGGCAACAGAAATTACCTAGTCTACACTGCTGGATGGAGATACGCCCCTCAGTTCTCTCCTGCAAAGATCATACTAACTTCACAGGTCAGCGCTGTCGCTTAGCTTCTAAAGCTTCACTGTTCAAAAATCACTGCACGTGCCACTCTTTGTATTTTAACTTCTTTCTTCAGCACTTAAACTTGCTGCTTACAGATAAGCTACACTACCCCTGCAAAAGTGAAGGGATGCGTATGCAAGCATGTATTAGCACACCACTTACCTAACACAGTCAGCGTGGCATTTGCTGACAACCCCCCCGCAGTGTTTTGTGCCATACAGCTATAGATTCCCATGTCTTCTATTTTTACATTTGCAATAAAGAACACATCATCCTCAGGCATGACATGCATCCTCCTCTCTCTTGCAGCAGGGAAGTCTGTGCCACCATCTTTCTGCCAGGAGATCTGTGGAGTAGGGTGGCCCTCTGCAGCACACTCCAGCCGGGCCATTGCCCCAGTGCGGATAGTAAGATCCATGGGGGTTTTCAGGAAAGAAGGTAGCTCTGGATCAAAGGAGACAGTTTCAGTACCAGGGAAAAAGGTGCAAAAGCTCCACAGCACAGAGAGTATCTAAAACCAAAGAAATCTGAAACACACCTGCAGCTCTCCTTAAGAGAGAGGGACAGATTATTCTGAAGAATCGCACAGATTCTCAGGGATCATTTCTAAGAGCTTATCCGCGAAGTGTCAATACAGTATCTACAGTGCTTATTTAAGATGATCTGAAGGACATCGTTTCTCATGGGGAAAAGACAGGGAAAAGGTTTCGCCTTCTTCATAATCCCTTTGTCACACTTTTTCTTCCCTGGTAACAGGGAAGGTGAACTTCCATCTCATCAGTCCAGGTCTGATTATCTGTTCTGGACAAGCACAAGCAACACAGGCACCTCTGCTCTCAGATACAACAGGAATCAGTGGTTTACCGATGTGAACACTCTTCTTACCTCCCTTCCCTCAAGCCAAAATAAAGAGAGCCATGATGGATAAAAGCAAAGGACTTCACAATTGATTTTTCAGACTTTGCTTCCAGACCTACCTACTTTTAGCCGAGTCTTCCCAGCACTACAAACACATGGGAAGGTGCTTAGCTCTGAAGAAACAGCAGAGGGAGCTTTTAGTTTAAGACACTTCTACCTCCATTTAACTAGATGAACAACTAATTGTGTTTTAATGAAAGCATGGGAGATACCTGCCCCTTTTGGAAAGTGAGCAGAAGGCTCTTCACCCACAAAAAAACCCCATCAACAAACACCAAAAAACCCAAAACACTTCCTTCTGGCTTTATAAAAAGATGCTTGATACCAGTAAGACAGTCTCGCAACACTATTTTGGACCAGCTCTAGTGAAAAATAGACTTGTAGCTACTTAAATAAAGCTTTAGGTTAAAGGTGATTTTCCTTAATTATCATTATTGCTTACCATTGACAGTCAGCTTGGCTTTGTCAGAATAATTGGAACCAAAGTGATTGGTGACAATGCACTGATACTTTCCTTCATCAGTGAAATTCACATTGAAAAGATGCAGGACAGTGGTGTACTCAACCACCTCGCCACTTTGCTGCTGGTATCTGGCAAAATTCTTAATCTCTGCATCATACAATACTTCACTGTCTTTACGCCAGGCAGTGGACATGGGTGAATCACTGCTGCTCACAGCAGTGCAAGTCAGAGTCACGTTCATGCCTCGCAGAGCAACTGTGGTCTCAGGATGCACTCTTATCTGTGGTTTAGGGAAATTATCTGAAAATAAAAGCATCAAGATCAGTTACTTTCCTCTTCAACTTGCTAGTAATATTGCAAGAAAATTCACTGAAAAGACAATGTAAGCAGAAAGAAAGCTTTGGGAACAGATGTCCTGCTTGAGGTGCACATATTCAGCTGTTTTCAGTTGGAAATCAAGCTATGAAAGAGGATTAGAACCACAGGTAGGCATACAGAAAAAGCATTGAAAACAGTTCATGTAGAAGCATGGTCTTGAGCAGCGCCCTGCATTTTGTACAACTGTCTGGAACTTGCTATATTTAGATCACACACAAAAGTCATGCTAGCTGAAGAGCTAGGCTATTTAACGAAGGACTGAGACTTACTTTCAGATAGCATAAACATCTTGAAGAGCCTTTAAGCTCTACAAATACAAAGCATAGCAAGCTGGCAGTTCACTCTATCTCATCCCACTTGATGAGAGTTATTTCAATACCCGTTATTTCAGCAAAGGCATTCTTGTAGGCACAGAGAACGTTCGGTATCAGGCTCCACAGTGGTGGTATTAGAATGGAGAAGTGGGTGCTTGCATCTACATGATGATTATTGTAGCCTTTACCACCAAAAGAATGAAAGAATTGCATACGCACAAGTAACACTTATCAGATTGCTCATCCAGAAAATGGAACACCAGACTATTTCCAGGCCTGCCACAGAATTCACACGTGACTCTGGACAAAGAACGTCTCAGTTTTCCATCTCACAGTTCAGTTACAAAAATAAACAGGCTTATGTCTGAAACCGTGGTGGCAGAGACCAGATAAACATTACAGATCCAGAGTGTCAGAATACGTGCCAGAGTATTAACTACTCTAGCCTTGCTGGTACGGACAAGAATTGTTAAGGAAGTGTCAAACAGTCCTTCCAAAGCTAAAGTCATTTATCAGCAGGGAGAAGGGAAGCATAACCAGTTTTTAACAGTAACCTACATGAAAAACAATGCAGTCTCACAGAATAACTCACTCAGGTTAACTTCAGTGCTCAAATATAACAAAACAAAGCAAAGAGAAACAGAATTAAATCCCAAACTCCAAAGCAGACCCAGTGATGTACACAGGCCCATGTGCGCATCATAGCCAAGACCGAGTATTTCCAGCAGTGCTTCAGCTTGATTTCCGAAAGGTACCTGCACAGATCTGTGTTACCATGTTTTTATATCAAAAGTCATTAAAAATACAAACCACAGACAAAGTCATCAGGGTCCACACTGAGAAGGCTTTGTCCTGCTAACCACTCAGGATGAGCACAGCTAACATTTACAGCCTGCTGTAAATGGCTGTCAGTGAGCCACTGGGGCAGCCATTTCAACTGGCAATCACAAAGCAAGCTGCTAGTGTTCAAAATTCTGCAGAAACAAGGCAAAACAAAAGCGTGATTAAAGTTTATGTATTTCACATACTTACATGTGATTTCATGCAACAGAACAAAGCATATAGACTCAGAAGTGTCAAGACTTACAGTATTCTTTTACGCCTATGGGTATTTATTATAAAATGTTAGCTATATACATGCTACAAACAATCTCGAAAAACCTTCCCTCTGTGTCAGCGTTAAAACCTTAGACTTCTTTTCAATTCTGAAGGAGACAGCCTCAGATTTTCAACTTTAAAAAAAGTTAAGCCTGTCTTTACAATTATCCCATCCCTCTTTAAAGCAATTAAAAGGAACATAACACTGCAGAGCAGCCCTATGTCTCAAACTAAACATACTTGCCATTATGAAATGAATATAAGCCTCAACGCTCATTTTTGTGCCAGCTAATAAATATTTAAGAATGGAAGTGATTTGTTTCATACAGGTATCTACTGTAGCTTGTTTTCTCTGCTCCACAGAGAAAACTGCCAACAGGAAACAATAATGTGTCACTTTTCCCCCACCACCTGCTTTCAAAGTTTCCTAAACATTATGCATGACTATGACTGATGAGAGAAAGTCCACCACTTCAACAAGAAGTGATCTGCCACTAGATTAATCTAGTAATGAGAGAGGAGAGGTATGCCAACAAGCCAGGATTCATCCTACTGTTTTGCCCATACATACCAACAATTCCTCACTTTTAAGGTACATTAAAGAAGGCAATGAGCCTTCATCTTTAACACCTAAAACGTGTCTCCTCAAACTGGTAGAACTTGCAGACTAAGTCCATTTAGCCAAGATTAACCAATTGAATAACAGTTTTAAAACAGATTACATGATATTCAGAGGCTTTATCTCATAGAGATGACTGTGTTACATTAGGATTAGTCTTGGGTGTGAAGGTCACTTTACATTGTTATACTTTGAATGTCTGAAGATCACAAGAAGCTCTAGCAGCTTAAGCATCTGCTGAGCAAGTAAGAATTCTTGTCTAGCTGTGAATTTTAAAGCTCTTCCCTAGTCCCAAAAATGGGAAGACAAAATACAGGGTTTGCTAACTCCCCTGAAAAATTCCTGATAAATTATTTCTTCTGTTCACTGTCTACATGCTAGTGTGTGCCGAGCTTGCTGCAAAATCATCAGATATGAAAGACTTAACAGTTCAGCACTGCATGAAGAAATTATTTTTTACTAACTGCAACTAAGAAATGCAAAAAATGGAGGCACAGATTTTATCAAACCTTAAATCTAAGTATACTGCTGCCAACTGTGAGTTGGTAGCACTTGTAAAGAATCTGTAAATAATTGTCATAAACTTACAGCTCCTTCAGGTGAGCCTGGGCAAATGCATTTTCTTGGATGGACATTACTGCATTGTTGCTTAAATCTCTGTAAGTTAAGCAAAGAGAACAATTATGGGCAAATATGATTTCATATGCTACCTTCAGTTAAATTATTGAAAATTTGACAGAGAATAGAAGACTGAAGTTGACAAATAGTAAGTTCTACAAAGCACTTACAGGTGTTCAAGTCCTTCAAGACCAGAGAATGCTTTCTTGGTAATTGACTTAATCTGGTTTCCTTGCAAGATTCTGAAAGACAAAGCCCCACAAACTCAGAAACCAGTCTGAATGTCAATGGGAGTGCACAAATAAGACCTAAAAGACTAGGGTTTTTCTAATTCTAGCTAAGCTAAAAGATCAAACAGAATTTTTTTGAGCTTAGAGGCTCAACTAATTTTCCCAAGAACAGTTCCTCTTCCATTCTTAACCCAGAGATTTGGGTTAGAGATGTGTCAGGAGGTAATTTAAGTCAGCAGAATAAGACATTGATAAGTAGAACTTGGGAGTGGAGCAATAACTTCCTCATACCAGTCTGCCACAATCACATCAGTTCCCAAGACTGCACCTTTATACCAAGCTATTCATTATAAGCAATGCCTGTAGCTCCAGAGGATGGAGCTTTCTACAAAGCACATGGCTCTGGATGAATCAAGTGTACAGTTTAACTACTGAAAAACTGTTAATTCTAGTGTTTCATGTTTGCTCAAAAATACTTTGTGGTGTGGTTTTGGTTCTGGGGTTTTTGTTGGTTTTTTTCTTCCAAGTGGTAACTTTTACCCAAACTAAAGCAGCACAAAAAGTGACAATCATCACACAGCAGGACTGGGCTATTCAATAATACGTACAGCCAAATACTTATGCTTAATTTCTTCAAATTGGTGCTGCAAGGTGATCTAGTGCTACACAGATCAAATGCTCCTGAACATGGAGCCCAAACCTGTATCAAGAGGTTGTAGCACACAAGTGGAAACACACCGAATACAGCTGCCAACTAGAAAGGCTTTCTGCCTTGTGTCATTGATTTACAATCACTTAATATTTTGCACTCTCCCTCTACTCTGTGTGCCTGGGAAGTACTGTCATTTTGATGGTTTCTAATACATACAGTTTATCCAGCCTGCCGAGTCCCACAAATGCTTCATTTGCATCTTCTATGGCCCAGGAGATCTCATTGTTCCGCAAGTCCCTGCAGAAGAAGAGCTTTCTTATACAGAAGCCTTGTAACATCATCATGACCACTGCTAGTGGCAAGCTGGGGATGAGAACTTTCTGTTGTACAGGCCAGCAACAGCGTTCTGGCACAGTGTCACCTGGAAGGTCTCAAATCTTTTAAAACAGTTTGTCAGAAGATGAATATCCCATTTCAGAGATGCCAGGGAAAATGGAATCGTTCAAGATCAGTGCCACAGACAGCACCACAAACAAATTCTGCAGTAAACTTCTTGATGTGGTATTTAAGCAAAGACCCAGTCTGACTAGCACTTGTCATGTGATGGACTATTTGCCAGAAGCTGGGAGAGGCTCCTGAAGCAAGTTGGTTCATGTAAGCGAATTAACCAATACACTAGCAGCATTAATCTTCCTGAGTAACAGGCTTATAATAGCATTAGCATATTAAGAGATTACACATAGGTTACAGTGTAAGGCTGCCAGGCACAAAGTAGTAGATTTTCAGAATGAAGTTGATACACTGCTCACAAATCTCGTTACCAGCTAATGGGATTTGTTTGACCTCTGCACAGCACTTTGGCCCCTCACATAGAAGAACCGACTAAACAGCAAAAGCAACAGAGCAATATGGTTCAGAGAGGATTACATGCTGTTTAGTGAGAAGGAGAAATAAATTCAGTTGCATTGTTAGCCTGAATGGCATGGACTGAGCCAAGAGTTTCCATCAAAGCCACGGTTTTTGTCTGTTTTGATACCACCATGCACAGAAGTCCCTGCAGGAAGGAGTGTGTTTAAAGGAAAATGCACCAATGAAAAAACAGTCTTTACTGCATTTTACCAGATACTTGCTTGATGGAGCTTCCAAACAAGTCAACTGACACAGATAGCTAGCTACTTATACAGGTAATTGTATACATCACCTCACACAAACACTTCCTTTCTTTCCTCACCTTAATGGTGGGAAAACAAAGTATCTACTTTCCCTTGGGTGAGACAGTAAATTGCATAGAATACCATCCTGGAAGAAAGAGTGATCAACCTCCAGGACGCTATCTGTGATAATACATTATTTTCTTACTTTTCCTACTTTGAAATATGGAAGTCTTGTTCTTAACACCACGCAGCAGTCATTTCCACAATAAATATATACACTTTAACATTTGGGACGAAAAGCAAAGAATTCCATGATTCACACATCAGAGGGTCTTAACAAATATGGCCCTGATACTTCCTCACATTAAGTATTTTCCGCTTTGAAAATTATTCAGGCTAAGGCACTCAACATGGATGTGATCTAATGAGAAGATTGACTGATGAATAATATGCCAAATTTATTTCCAAGTTTCTAATTCCTGTGATCTGAAACTTGTTTCTAGAATTACCTCGCTGTCTGCTTTGGAATTTTAGATTGTGAATGCTGGAGGGGTATCAATGCCAAGCTACTCGCAGTATTATGAAGTAAATAATGTGTTAAGATGTAAAATTCCAGTGCTATTCTTCAATATACCTTTAATCCTACCTTGCTCTTATTACCTCGTAGTTAATATACCGTTTTACAGTTTATTCTTGTCAATTAAAGCTACATTGCAGAATAGTGACAGAGGCTGAACATACAGAGAAATATTAACGTCAGCCTTAGCACTGAAACAACCAGTATACAAACAATGGACAGCGACACGGTATCTCCTGTTGTTTGAAGTATTTTTACACTCCACTACTCAGACCATTTAGCAAAATGAGTGAGCAACGCAAAAGAAAAGCCCCTCATTGTGCGAGCTGAGGAGCTGCCTCCTCATGCTTGGCTGGCCACGAATGCTTGGAGCCTTGTTAATCACCACTGCCCTCTGTCCTGCACATTCCAACCCCGAAGCAAATGGCCAGCCTCTCAGCTGTTGACGCCCCTGAGGAGCCCAGGAAAACCTACTAATTAATCTGCTCTTGTTCTTTTTCATGCTACTCTAAATCTAAGAAATTAGTTTTAATTATTTCATTAAAAGGTTGCATTAAGGTTAACAGAATATGACTGCTTACATAAATCTCTCTGGTGAGTTTGCTTATTTAAGCATTTATTTAATGAACTGACAGAGGGGTTACAAACTTTCACTCCTTTCTCAACTACCATTGTTTAAGATGATTACAACTGTTCAGATCTACTTGGGACTTTTTTCCTTTTTTTTTTTTTTATTAAGAGGCAAGATTGAGTCTTTTCTTGTCAGAGATACCAAACAGCTGCAGCTGCTACGAAAGGTCCTGGTGAGTGCAGAGCTGTGCCTCTACAACAGCAAGAAGTAACCCTACACCCTCCTATGCACTGTGCCTGCCTTCAGCACACAAGCAGGGTGGGCTTGAACCGTACCTTCTGCAACCAAAAGGGTTCACCGCTTGGTTTCTGAGGCTCCAACCCTAACAAAATGCTCTGGAATTAGGAGAGGTCCAGGCTGACCATTCATTCCACAACTGGCATTTATACAAGCTGACTATCCACACCTTCTTAGAACCAGTACGACATGCAGCTTGCACTCGAGGTCACCAAGCCACTGTTTCTTACCACCTCTAAACTGAAGTGGTTGGTTTGTTTTAGCTGCGGCAGAATTCTGTATCTCAACAGACCAAAAGATTATCAACTGCAGCACACCTGCAGGCAGGACAGCATGCAACAATGCCAACACGCTGATCTCAGGCTTGCATGGTGCAATATTCATTGTCTTTATTTCCAAAAGCTTCACTGCATTAAACTGAAATTTCGACTAGAAGTTTTTCTGTACTTACAAGGTTCGAAGATTTGTCAGACCTTTAAATACACCATCAGCAATGTGACTAATGCGATTGTCACCCAGGTTTAGTTTCTCCAATAAACCAAGTCCCACAAAGGCAGACTCCTTAAGGCGAGTTAGCTGGTTGTACGACAAGTCTCTAGAAACATTGAACATACACTTTAAAGGCAAGTAGGGGGGATTAATTATGAAGATACTATTGAACTTGATTAATTCTTCAGTTCTGCTTAATTTCTCTAACAGAACACTTGAAATATAAGTAAAATACACAGCATTACTATGGGCCTAACAAGAAAATGGAGTACTGCCTCGGCAATTCATTCTTGCTACATACCTGCTATCCAATCTGTTATTGCAACATTACAAAACCCCCAATGAAAAGCAGCCCAGGACTTACAGCTCAGAAAGTCTTTGGCAGAACTCCCATGCATCTGGACTGATCCTGTTAATGGCATTCTGGCTAACATAGAGTTGTTGCAATGTCCGCAGACCATACAACCAGCCCTTGTTTACTTCTGTTAAGTTATTATGTTCCAGTTCTCTGAGGAATTAAAAAGAAAAGCATTTGCCAAATAGATAATCAATGAAAAATATGTTTACAAAATTTGACCTTGTGGATCTCAAAATCATTTACTCACATTAAGCCTCAGGCAACCTGAAATGCATGATTATATTCATTCCATTGAAACCAGAAGAGCAAACTGAAGTACATGAAAAACTGAGTAACTCAACAGCTGCACTGACCCAGTGGCAGAAACAAAACTATTCTCTGTTCTCAAAGATTACTTCTTTTTAAAAAAGTTTTTGCTAGCACTGCATGGCACACTCTTGTGCTATCTCTGCCAAACAGTCACACAGCAAAAAAACATTCCATGTTATGGGGAGTGCAAATGAAAACCAGCAAAAAGCAGCCTAAAGGGTCAAAGCACTCTTGATCAAGTGGGAGGAAGTTGGGGAGAGCCAAGATCCTTCCACCTCTGAAGTAACTGGACACGATATCAAAACAATGGGAAAATACAGATCTGAACTCATTTCCTGTGATGCTCACCAGTACCTCAGCACCACCCTGACGTAAGGCAAGCCATACAGGACACAACCCTCCACAGCTAGAGCCCCTAGAAGAAGTTCCACAACTAGGCGTACTCACAATTCTTCTATATTACCCAGGCCAAAGAATGCTCCATCCATTAGTCTGTTAATCCCATTGCGCTGCATTTTCAAGGATTTTAAGGATTCCAGTCCTTGGAATGTAAGGCTTTCCACTATTTTAATCCGGTTCCTTTTCAGCTCCCTTTCATAAAGATGACATCCAAATATTAAGACATCTTTCGAAAAGCACCACTTTGTTGAAAGTCAAGAACACAGATGAACACCACAGCTGTAAATGCCATGTTTTTAAGTTTTCAAGACTGCTACTTACAGAAACTGCACATGAGGCAATTTGAAGATCTTTGGTGGAATCACACTAATCCTATTTCTATTCAGCTTTACCACCATCAGTGAGCTAGATAAGTTATCAAGACAGCCTGCTTCTAGAGTAGTAATTCTGTTGTTGCTCAGATTCCTAGGAAAGAAACAGGGAAAGAGGCCTTTCAAAGCATTTTATGAACACAACTGCACAAGCAATTCAGAGTGACCACTTATTTTTAGAACTCACGTTCCTTGTAAAGTCACATCACATCTGAATTCTGGCATACCAAACTAATTTTTTTCCAAAGAACTGGTGCTAGGAGCTGATTTTTACTGCATGCACATGCTTCAGTTAAACATAGTTAAGACAATGTCAACAGTCATCTACTCAAAATGGGCAGGAATCATTCCATGTCCCTGCTGGCTGAAGTACCTGCACTTTGACAACAGCAGTTATTGTTTTCCCTACTATTTGAGAAAACACAATACAGATTGGTATGAAAAGTGTTTTATTTCAAGCACATTTTTAGCTACGTTAAACGCTGCTACCAGTTCACAGCCATGCAAGGCTGCCTGCTTTAAGACAGTAACTTAAGAGTAGATGAGCTACTCAACGTTACTGTGCAGAGTCAGGAATCTCAGACATAACAGATCACTCATACTTACAGATACTTCAGTTGCATCCGAGGAAAAGAAGAAGCTTTAATTTCTGAGATCAGATTAGAACTAAGATCTAGATTTTCCAATGAAAGGTAAACTTGGAGTTGCTCAGCATTTATTTCTGGAATAGTATTGTGTACCCTGGAAAAAAAACCAACCAGCAACCAATATGGTTATCAAAACATCCTATTCTTCAAGTTGTACAGCTAAACCAGCTAAAGGATTCTTTCTGTATAGAAATATTATTAGCAAGCCTCTTAAATGGGACATGTACCACACACTTCAGAGTGTTAATTCCCAACTTGCCACCTTGACATATGAATAGATTCAAATTCTGGGGCCTGTATTTGGGCTGCTCCTTGTGGGAACTGTCATTCCTAGACTGAATCCCTCCCCTTCAAAGCTGCCTGCCTTGGCTGACTGCATTTTATTGGTAATTTAGGGCGACTTGATTGCCTAACTGATTTGTATTTCTTTAAAGAGTGCTTACACATTCCCTAAAGCACTTCAGATGAGCAGTATTTCAAGACAAAAGAAGCTATGTTTTCCTGCAACTTGATAGCAGAACTCTAATACAATTCTCTCATTTGTTAAACAAGAAAAAGGCAGACAAGCTATTACTTACAATGAAAGAAGAGTTATATTAGAAGTTGTTTCTCCAAAATACGGAATTTCACTTAGCTCATTGTAATTCATTTTCCTTAAAAACAAAACAAAACACATTATTGGCACTGCAAAGAGAAGAAAAACCATTCTGTTTGCAGTGGAACTAACTTCTATCACAGAATGAATTTAACAATTTTGTTATCTTAATAGTACTTAGTAGTTGACAAAAAAGGTTCCCTAGCAGCTTAAATACTAATAATTTGAATAATTTAATAGTGGAGCATGCTAGTTTTTACCATTTTCATGGACACTATAACTTAGAACCACCTACAGTCAAAACAAACACATCTAATTTCTTTTTTGAAAATAATGGTCTTCTAATCTCTTATGAAAAAGTCTTCTGCTCACAAAGGATCACTTCTGTGCAAAATGTGCCACCATTTTTAATTAACTGGCAATGAATATTTCTACAAGTCAGACCAGACATCTAGACATGCAATGAAATGTACTAATTAGAATTAGGTACGATATCTTTAGTTTATCCTCATAAAAAACAACTTACACTTCTTGTAGTGTATGAACAGACAAATCAATGCTCCAGTTGGATGACAGTAAGTGATTATGACTCAAATCCCTAGAGAACAGACAGAAAAGTTATTCTAGCTCCTGGAATAATAATTAAAAAACCCCAAAACACCATCATGTATCCTTTATGCAACCTAAAAGTTTTAAACCATATTTATGCTACATACAATTCTTCCTAGCTCATTCTAGTGGTCACTCACAATAGAAGTCTACAGTTCTATTTCTCTGCTTGAATCAAGTAACTTTTTTTCAAAAAGGTTTCTTGAAGGAAAGATCATACCTGACCTGAGCATTTTTCCCTCAAATCATAGCTTTATAGATCATACATGCCTATCACAAAAGAGAAAAACCTTCCAGGGACATGAAAATAATTTCTTACAAAACACCTGTTATTGAACTGATTTCTGTAGCAGCTACAAGCCCCATTTTCTCAGCGTGCCCAGCTTTTCAAAGATGTTGACTAGTCAAGGCGGGCTTGTTTTGGAGGAACAATGTACACACAATTACCAGACAAGCTGGAGGGGAGAGAAACATGAGGCTGGGAAGCTTATAGAAGGCATGCTTTAGTGCCAGCTGGTTTTGCTTATAAGAAACAAATGCAGGAATTGGATTGTTTCAATGGGCAGGAGAGTAATTAAATCTGTTTTTAATGCCCATACTGGATGTTGATACTGTTCCCATTGCTTTTTAACTTTAAAGCAGTAATTTTTGCCTTGGACTTGGTGCAAAAAATGTTACTTGGGGAAAAAAAGCCCACAGGTCCGCTTTGGAGAGCTAACTCCTTGGACAGAAACTATCTCTATTTTGCGACATGAATCAAAGCATGACCAGAAAACGTCAGGTTTTGATGGAAGCCTAGTTCTAGCTATACCAGTGAGGACAGACATCGCTCCACATGGTGAAACCAACTCATCTTTTTGACGCCTTTCTGGCACAAGTCCAGAACGAAGATGAATCCCTGAAGCTTGTGCCAACAGCCCGAGTCGTTGTGCAAAGGAACAGGATTGGCACTGATGCCAAGCTCGTGAAACATAACTGACACCCCTGCCACAGTTGGAAAACTGTTGATAGGTGCATATATTATAACTGGACACTGCCTATTAAATCAAGAAGTCTGTCTCTGCTGGCTAGTTGTGCCTGCCTGTCAGCAAGGTAAGATGCTTCTCACTCCATTTCCAATTCTGACACCGAAGACAGAGCTATAATGAAGTATCTTCAGCAGAAGCTGTTCACCTCCTGATGAATTCCTCTATTAAGGTCCTGTATCACTGATTCTCTTTCATGATTACAGAAGTAACACAGTATATATTTATTACAGCCAGTTTTAAGATTATCAGGCAGGCTGCAGCTATGCTGACACAGGAGACAAAATTATCCTTTACAAACAAAACTATCTGTTAAAAAGCTTATTGAAGTGTCACAGTTAAAAATAATTCCATTGACAACCAGGCTCAGGCAGTCACTGCACCCACATGCTCGTCTACTCCTGCAATAGCTTTGGGCTTGTGGTCAACTGAACTACACTGAGGGTCGAACTTGTACAGACACGAAGCTGCCCAAAAACACATGACTAGGGGAAGACAAGAAATTGTACTGGTGCTGCTACTGAAGAAGGTGTTGCAGTACACATTTAACCCTCGCTGAGGACCTGTAAGCATCTGTCAGTGGGTGTTAATGCTGACACAAGAACCCTCCATGCAGGAGGGAAGACTTGCAGCTAACCAGAAGACAACCTGAGCAGGACCTGGTTTTTTTCACCCCAGCACGCATGTACCTATGTATTTTTGATCTGTAAGACCAGAACCTTCTGGGAGAGAGCAAGGACTTCACAGACTATTTGCTGTTAACGTCCACTCAGGCTCAGCAACAAAGATACCGTTCTAACAATGAATTATTAAAATCCTGGGTGTCGTGGCAAGTCAGACAGTTGTTAATGCATTCTTTTAATTACATCAAGATGTAAATTATACAGATACAGCAGCAGTCAGGTTTGCAAACAATTATTCATTCCTACAATTAAAAGAAAAAGAACCTGGAGAAAGAAAACAATGCACATGCAGCCACTGAACACTACTCTACAGGCCTGCTCCCTTGATATAAGCAGTAATTAAGCCAATCCTAAATGCCAATAACACATGAAAACAATCAAGTGTGAACTGCTCCAGGTCAGGGGAGGCTGAGCACTCAGGACACCCTCTCAGGCTGTCGGGATCCACCCTGCCCACCACTGCCGGAGCCTGGCTCAGCCTGGGGGCTCTGGACTTGGCAGAGGAGCCCAGCATGACCCGCAGGAGCCACCAGCCACGCTCGCAGAGTGGGCAGCACGGATCCCAACTCCCAGAGGCAGGCTCTTTCCTGGATCTTTCCAACACTCAGGCACCCAGCCAGCACTGAGGAGACTAATCTTGGTAGCAGTGGGTTTAACCAGAGCGGGGAGTACTAAGCCACGCTGTTTCCAAAGGACATAAGCGCAACCCATGGAGGAAGGATGAGACAATGGACACAGAAGATAACAACACACTCCTCAAGGTGGCCAGATACTACAATGATGAGCAAAACCATGCCACAGGTGCTGAGCCAGACCAACCTGTGTGTCAGGCATGGTTAGTGGGCACTGACAAAGATCTCACGAGTCAGATTAAAATGCAAAGAAAACAGAAACTTGATTTTCCTAAGGCTTTCAGGAAGAATATCATAGAATAGAATATTTCAGTTGGAAAGGACATACAATGATCAGCTAGCCCAACTGCCTAACCACTTCAGGACTGGCCAAAAGTTAAAGCAAATTATTAAGGGCATTGTCCAAACGCCTCTTAAACACTGACAGGCATGGGGCCTGGGTGATGAGGATTTGCTAACATGCAGGTCTCCCCCCCCCCCCGGAGACAGAAGCCTACTGTCTTACTAAATTAAGATTTTAATTTAGAAAGCCCAAAAAAGTTTTTTCTATTATTACTCAGATTTGGACTACAACACAGTTTTGATCAACAGTAACTCCTCTTTCAAGAAGTTGGTTATAGTTCATACTTAAAACAGTTCTGACATTACTTATGCCTAGTTACTGTTACTGATACTTTTCTTTTTGAAATAGAGTGACCGATCACTAAATCCAAAGTGAAATATATTGTCTGATTTTCTATGTTTATAGATCATTCCATCACACAGCTAAGACTTCTGCTATTATGCAGAACCAGATAATTCCCTTGCTCTGAAAAAGCCAAAACCAAGAAATCCATCATTTTAAAAGCACTTGCATTTTTACTGTGAGGCCCATGTTATGCCAGATACAGAGCAAACACACAAAATTTGTATTTGGGAGTTTATTATCTGGTATTGTATGTAAAAATCATCTAAACATTCATTTTGAGCAGAAGTGGTATTCATCTCAAACAGAACACAAAGCACACACCAAACTGATTACTGTATACTGAGTCCTGGAGAATGATCTTAATTCATCCCAGCTGAGCGTACCAGCTCCCTCCCCACGGCACTGTGCTGGTACAGGTGCTGATGCAGCAATGCAGCCAGCCATGTGAGCTGAAAACACATAAGCTCACCCCAAAAAACTGTTGCAAATGGAACCAGCTGAACTAATTAACTTCTATTCATTGTCTTCCTATTTACCAGGATATATAAACAAACTTTCAGGCACTTGCGTAGGACTGAAAGGCAGCGACCACCAGCATCGTGCTTCCCTTTCCCACTACAAATGACTGCCCTACAAACAGGGCTTGCATTCCTTGCTCTAAAGAACATAATGTTGAGATGCAGACATATAAAAAAATATTCACTAACTTCTTGACTTCCCTACCCTTTTCATCACCTGCCAAGTTACCCACAAAACATATGTAATTTAGCAGGAAAAATGAAGATACAGTTGCCTGAATACTTCTGTCATGAAAACAAGTTCTGAAGGCGTTCTCCTGGCCTTATTAAAAATGAAAACCCAAAACAAAACCAAAAACCCCCTACACTGGAAGCATCACCTGCAAGTCGTTTGAAAGGGATCGGAAAAACAAGAAATTTTAGTTCTCAAAGTTAGGTGAAATGGTATCACAGAACTAAGAAGGAAAAGCATATCTGGGACTTCTTCATGCGAGAAAACTTAAGCTTTGATTAATTTTAAACAGCTTGTATGCATTATAGCTTGTTTAGATTGAGAGCTGCTAGAGTAGTCCTAGTGAAGAAAAAACGTCACCCACACACACACACACTTTGTGTGCCAAAATCCTGAAAGCCACAAGAGAGAACATATGCAGAATGAATTGGGAGCAGCCCTCAGAAGGACTGGGGATGCTGGTTGACAAGAAGCTCAACAGGGCCCAGCAACATGTGTTTCCAGCCCAGAAAGCCAACTGTATCCTGGGCTGTATCAAAAGAAGTGTGACCAGCGGGTCAAGGGAGGAGATTCTCTTCTACTCTGCTGTGGTGAAATCCCACCTGCAGTACTGCATTCAGCTCTGGGGCCCCGAACACAAGAAGGACATGAACCTGTTGGAGTGAACCCAGAGGCCATGAAGATGCTCAGGGGGCTGGAGCACCTCTCCTGTGGGAACAGGCTGAGAGTTAGTTCTTCAGCCTAGAGAAGGCTCCAGGGAGACCTTAGAGGAGCTTCCAGTACCTGAAGGGGCTGACAAGAAAGCTGGAGAGAGGCTTTTCACAAGAGCATGCAGCGACAGGACAAGGGGAATGGCTTTAAACTGAAAGAGGGGAGATTTAGATTAGATATAGGGAAGAAATTCTTCACCATGAGGGCAGCGTGGTGCTGGCACAGGGTGCCCAGAGCAGCTGTTGATGCCCCATCCCTGGAAGGGTTCAAGGCCAGGTTGGACGGGGCTGGGAGCAAGCTGGGCTGGCGGAAGGTGTCCCTGCCCATGGCAGAGGGGTGGGAACTAGATGATCTTTAATGTCCCCTTCCAACCCAAACCATCCTATGATACACTTATTTATTGCTTGCAGCATATGTCAGATTGCATAATGTAGTACAGTGCCAGCACTGCTTTTTCCCATTCCATTTTGTGCCAAGTAATTTTAAACACACCCTCTATCAGCTTGCAGAAAGATGCAAGTATATGTTGAAGCTTGAAAACTTGCTCTCCAAACAGCATGGATATCGTTTTGCTTATTAGCTACCTGATGAACTGCCAACTCACTGTTCCAAGCACTGACACCCTCCCTGGCAAGTGCTAAAGTTAAGATATCCTTGTACTTTTCTAAACACAAAAGGTTTCACAGACAACAATTTCTGTACTGAAATACACATTTACTCTTAAACATTTCCAATTGCTTACCATGCAGGGAAAGAAAACTACAGAACCACAAAGGGGTGAGAAGGTGACAAGCTTCCTCAGATATGCCCAGTTTTTAACACAGATCAGACTCTTTCAGTCCTGCTGGAGGAACTCCTGTAGTGAACTGAACAGTGGTTTGCATGTTTATACTATCTTCCAAACAGGCTTTTTTTCCCCCTTGGCCTGAAATAACGTTATTTCTATCAACTAGGAAACAGAATCACTCCAAGAGGGCTTGAAAACTGTTGCTTGAGCACAAAACTGGGTTTTGATATCCCTCATACTTCAGCAGCTCTTCCACCTGACTACACTGGAGCCAAAGGTGACAAATGCAACAGTGACTATTATGACAGTAATAGCCAAGGAAGAATAAAGGTGTACTGGGCTCAGCCCCACCTGAACACTGTTTCGCCCACTGTCTAATTAAACTCTTGGGGGCAGAGACTAAAGGTGCATTGTAAAATGTTCTGAGGGTTGCGTTTTTTTGAAAAACAATGGCAGCAAATGTTTAGGGGAGCCCACAGCGGTTTTCCTAGGGGAAAAGGAAGTCACTGAGTCGGCAAGGCAGCAAAGGGATGCAGGGGAAACCAGAAGCAGTAGGAGCTGCCACAGCACATAGCTGAAGCTGGGGGCTGGAAAGAATATTTCCAAGCACAACTGTGAGGGACTGTGTCCTACAGCCTGACCCGAAAAAACGTTAAATCCTGGCTGGACGGGCATTACCATTCCAGCCTGCTTCTGCTTCACACTGCTCTCAAATGTTATCATCATGTAGCAAGCTAAGAAAAGCGTGACATCTGTGCCCTAGCGACCGCGAAGCACCAAGCTTCCTCCGGGCGGCTGCTGGAGCAGCGGGGCGCGACCGCCCCCCGGCCCAGCGGTGGCTCAGCCGCTGCCCCTGCCAGCCGCTGCCCCCCACCCCCCGCAGCACTGACCGCCCCGGGCCCGCGGCAACAACCCACGGGCCCCGGGGCCCAGCATCGCCGGCCTCCCGCCGCTCCCACCCGAAAGCCACGCTGCGGCGGCCAGGAGGCCCGGCCAGGCCCCGGCTCGTACCACCCTCCGCCGCCGGTACGCCGCTAGGCCCCGCACCCGCCGCCCCGCCGCCCGTTAGGCCCCGCGGCCTCACGGCCGCCCGCCCGCCCGCCGCGCTCACTCACAGGCCCGTGGTGCCGGCGGGCAGCGGCGGGATCCTCCACGGGCCCGGCCCGCCGGGCAGGCGGTGCCGGCTGCAGTCCAGCAGGCCGCGGCGGCAGGAGCAGGGCGCGGCGCAGGGCTCGGCGGCGGCGGCCGCAGCCACGGCCACCCGCGCCCACAGCAGCGTCAGCAGCAGCACCACCGCCAGCAGCGCCAGCAGGGCCCGCGGCAGCGCCCCGCGGGCGGCCCGCACACCCGGCCCCGCTCCCCGCATTCCCCGGCCCAGCGCGGCCCGGCCCGGCCCCGCCGCCCGGCCCAGCCGCCGCGCCCCGGCCCGCCCCGCCGCGCCACCTCAGCGCGCAGGCGGCGCTGCGCGGGGTGGGGCCGCGCCCCCCTGCCTGCCTCAGCCTGCCGGCGGTGTGGCGGTTCCTCTGTCGCCTCACGCCCGCCGGCCCGGCCCCCCCAGCCCCGCCGGGGGGTCCCTGCGCCGGGGGGCAGCGCGGCTCGGGGCCTGCCGGGCCTCCTCCGCGGCCGGGGGGCTCTCGGAGCGCGCGGTGAGGGCCCGCTGTGTCACCCGCCGCCTGCGCCGGGCGCTCTCGCCGGGGTGCGGGCGCCCCCCGCACGCCGAGCTCGCCGGGGCTGTGGGGCGATGAGGACTTAATTACACACGGCGCTGATCGCGCTCGGCGGAGGAGAGGTGGGGTCTCACCGGGGTCTGTCAGCGGCTCCCGGGGCCTCCGCTCGGCGGCTGCTCGGCCGCTGTATGCTGGGCGGGGGGGGCGCTGCATGGAGACCCCCAGGCCCGGCTCCGCGCCCGCGGCCCGGCGTGACCCCGAGTGCCGGAGCCGCTGGCACCCGGCCGAGCACCACCCAGCCCTGTCACCGACGCCTGGTCGCAGCCTGCAGCACCCGAACCCCCGGGCCCCCGCAGCCTGCTGCTGCGAGCCCTCCGCAACCCACCCATCCCGCGCGTCCTGCTGACGGGTGCGGGCGGCCCGCAGCCCCTACGCCAGGTCCCCGAGGGTGGCTCTGGGGAGCAGCGCTGCTGGCCCCCAGCCCTGCACCCCGAGAAGCCGCTTGGCTGCTGCGGGGAGGTCGCAGGGGTCTCTGTCAGGGCGGGAGCCCCCAGTGCCGCTCATGCTGTTCACGCACTGCCACCTCGTGGTCCCGGCCCCGAGTGGGAAGGGACACGGGTGGAGGACGGCCACGCTCCCCCAGGACCCGGCTGCCCACCGGGCCTGGCGTGGGCACCTGCGGCCACAGGGCTGGGGCGTGGGGCTGGTAGCTGGTGGCAAGGCCAGCCCGCCCTGTCAGCATGGGGCTGCCGGAGGCCCAGTCCCGAGCGGGCTCAAGAGAAAACACCCCCCTTCCCCTCGGGCCGGCATCTGCGGCTCAGTGGTACCCGCCAGCAGAGCAAGCCAGGGCTGGCACCTGCAGCGCCTGCGGTCCTGGTGCAGCCCCAGCCTCCCCAGGCGGCTTGCAGGGAGGCTGGGCCGCAGCCAGGTCCTGCTGCCCGCGGGTCTGGCTGCATGGCAAAGGCGTGCTCTCCCCGGCTGAGGCAGCTGCACATATCCCTGCTCCCCAGAGCAGCTCAAGGCACGGCTTCTGCCGCAGAAACTGGAATCGGTTGCCAGTGGCAGGTGCAGTGAGGCCCAAGTGCCCTGCCTGTTGCTGCTGGTACATCAGCATCTGTGCAAATGGGCCCATGCTCTGTGTGGGGACAGGGCACGGCAGCGGTGCTGCCAGCTGGAGAACCTGCTGCCAATGTCACGGTGGCCGCTGGCAGTGCTGTCCCCGGCTGCCCAGGGCCACAGGCTGTGGGAAGAGCTCAGCTAGGAGCATCTGTGCTGCTCAGACAAAGTCCAGGGCCCAGCACCAATCTCTCCAACAATGGTTCCCACTGCAATTTGCATTTACAAGAATATTGCCATGGCAGCAGAAATTTGCATATTAATAGAAGCCAGTCCTAATTGTTGAGTTACTCCCAATGTCTGGAAGCAGAAGGAAGCCTGCTGTGTTTTACCAAGCTGCAACTGTGGCTGTTGGAGGCCCTGCCTTCCCAGCCAAGTTCCTTAAAGCTCTCCCTGCTGCCCGCCCCCGCCCAGCACAGCTCTCCTGAGGTCCTCGCAGTCACCCGCTGTGTCAATTTTGCGGTGCAAGCTGGGGCTGCCACCCTGCCTGCCGGCAGCCACCCATGCACACAGGACAGATGCTGTACGTGGTGCGTGTCCTGCGTGCCTGGTACTGCCGGTGCTTCCCTCCGGGCACCTCGAGCCCCAGCCCCGCTGAACTGGGCACAAACCCTTGCAGAGTTGGTAGAAGTGGCACGTGTGGGACCACCTGACACGGTCCCACTGTCATCGAAATCAGGAATATGAAACTCCTTAACAACAATGTAGTTAAGAAGCAGGCACGCTTTATTGCAGTGATGGATAAAGCAATGGAGCGATCCGTGCATCCATCTCTGCAATAAAGCATGCCTGCTTCCTAGCGCTACGTTGGTGTTAAGGAGTTCCATATTCCCGATGTCGGTGATGCCAGGAGGTACCACCAGCCCGACCAGCAGAGCCAGCGTGGTTTCTCATGGTGGGGGCACTGGGTGCTGTCCCTGGCTAGGACATGCGGTGTGGGTGGCCGGGGCTCGGCAGGGAAGGATGTGCACGGCTCCCTGTCCCTGAGATGAAGGCTCCCTCCTCCTCAGCACAGGGCGCTCCCCGATCCCCACGGCAGGGGCCGGAGGCTCTGCTGCCTCCCAGCCCTGCCTGCCCCCCCCGGGACGCCCCCCTTCCGCAGCGCCTGAGCTGCTCTCCAGCCCCCTGAGCACCCGGGGGGGCCGGGCTCCTGCCAGCCGGCACTGCAGGCTCAGCGCGTCCCCTGCCGCCGGGGGGTGCCGGGGGTCCCCCGGGGGATGCCCCCGGGCTGGCGCCCGGCGCGACTGCCCCTGCCCGGCGCTGAGCGGCGCGGCGGGAGGGCGCAGCCTGCGCCGGGCCGCGGCCACTGGATGGCACACGAGCCCCGGCGGCGGAGCCGGGGGGCCCCGGCGGCTGCGCAAAGCCGCACTGCTCTGCGCGGGGCGGCCGGCCGGCTGGGGGGTGCTGGAGAGCGCTGTGGTGCCAGGGGGCTAGGGCTGCCGAGGGCTTCTGAAGGTGCTGGGGGGTGCCGGGGCGGACTGGAGGGGGCTGGGGGGTGCTCGGGGGGCTGGGGGTGCCAGGGGATGCTGGGGGATGCCAGGGGTTGCTGGGGTGCCAGGGGATGCTGCAGAGTGCTGGGGGTGCCAGGGGGCTATGGCTGTCCAGAGTGTGCCAAGGGGTGCTGAGGGTGCCGAAGAATGCTGCAATGCCAGGGGATGCCAGAGGTGCCAGGGGCTGCTGGGGACTGCTGGGGGCTGCTGGGGGTTGCTGGGGGATACTGGAGGATGCTGTGGGGTGCAGGAGGTGTCAAAGGATGCTGGGGGTGCTAGGGGGTGCCAGGAGACTGGGAGTGCTGAGGGGCTGGGGGGTTCTGTCAGTGCCGTGGGTGCTGGGGAGTGCCAGGGGGCTGGGGGCGTTGTGGGATGCTGAGGGATCTGGAGGGTGCAGGGGGAAGCTGGGGGAGGATGGAGGTGCTTGGGGGTACCAGGGGGTGCCAAGGGATGCTGGGGGATGCCAGGTGTACCAGGAGGTGCCGGGCTCCCAGCCGCACAGCTCTACTCCCTCCTCGCAGCCCTCAGGAGCATCGGTGGCCCGATCAGAGTGGGACTGTGACCTTGGCTGGATGCTATCTGCTGCACCTCCAGCTGGGCGCCCGGCTGCTCCGTGGGGGCAGCAAGGCCATCGTGATCAGCACTCTCTCCAGATAAGAGCAAGCTCACCTCCCTGCTCCTCGCAGGCTGGAAAATCAGGGAAGGGCTTTACACCTGCCAGCCTTGACAAGCATGGGCTGAAGTGAGCTCTTTATTTAATATCGCCCTTCTTGCCAGCAACTCTAGTGGAAGGCGGAGGGTGTCAGCCTGGCCGATAACTCACAGTAAAAACCTCTGACCATCTCCATCTGCCCCTGTCATCCTCTCATCCAGGGGCTCCTCACCAGCACAGAAGTACCTCCACGTCCCTCCCCTCACTGGGACGGCTCCCACCAGCATCAGGTGGTGCAGCGTGGCCCCATGCTGGGGGATGCCTGATGCTGCGCTGCTGGGACCGGGCAGCATCCGCCTGCCCAGGCTGTGGCTTCACCCTGGTGCCATCACCTTGTTGGCCGTGCCACAGGTCCTTGGGGCCTGCGTGCCCAGCTGTGCCCAGGAAGGTGAGCAGGCAGCCAGAGGAAGGGGCAGGGTGTCACTCCACCACCCTTGGCCTCCTTGTTCTCCTGCACCCACTGTGTCAACAAGAGCTGGGAGAAGAAACGGGGGCTAAGGAGGTACCAAGACCCCGCTGCTAAAGGAAAGATAAGGAGGGGGGGGCATTTACTGGTTTTCCAGTGGCGGTGGATGCAGCAGGTTCCCCTGTGGTGCAGGAGATGGGGGGATTGTGTCCCCAGACAGCCTGCCATGCTACCATGCAGGCACTGGGCAGGGACTGGGCATCCGCAGAATGCTCAGGCAGTGGTTTATTTAGGCCAGACTTTGCAAAAGACGCAAGTGATTTGCCTGAGAAGCCTTGGAGAGATCTGGCACTGTGGGGGAGGACTCCCTCACCTGCAGACCCTCCCTCCCCAAGAAGTAAGGCTGGTGCCCAGCTGGGCTCTGGCTGGGGCTCGGTGGAGCAGCCTCCCCTCCTCCAGCCCATTCCCAAGGTGGCTGCACCCTCCCAGCCCCGAGGGGTGGGATGCAATCAGGCAACCCTGGCTGTGTGCATCCATGGCCCCTATGTCCAGGGCACTGCGCTTGGTTGGCAGGAAGGGGAAAGTGCTGGGGGGCTGGCGGCACTGCTGCCCTCCCCCCCCCCTCCCCCCGCCCCGAGATTCACTGGCATGCAGCAGTCTGCTACGCACCTGCTCTGGGATCTGGGCACCTTCCCACAGTCACCCTGCCTGCAAACAGCCCGCAAAGGGGTGGCAAAGCCTGAAGAACAGCAGCAGCCATGGGCCTGGCCAGGGCTCGTAGGTCTTGCTTGGAGCATGCACAGAGCCACCCCACCGCCATGGCCTCCTCCCCGGCCCCAGGTCCGTTTGGTTTGGTGCCTACAGGATCACAACCCCACAGCTGCTGATGTGCAGCAGCCGAGGAGCTGCTGTGCCTGTGTGAGCACTCATGTGCATGCGCCCACCCGAGTGCAGTGCCTGCACGTCCTCTGAAACACCCGTTGTTCGGCCGGGAGCCAGAGCCAAGCCCCAGCGCTGCTGGCCATCAGTGGTCCCACGGCATGTCTGCTGGAGCTGGGCACGGGCGCCTCATCCAGTGTGGCCACAGCGCAGCCAGGAGATGCAGAGCTGCCATTTGGCCATTGTGTCTGTTCACAGTAGCATTCACAGCAGCATCATAAAGTAACAGCAAAAGTCTCAAATGCTTCTGCAGCCTTTGGGCTGCCCTTGCCCTGAATCCACACCCTTCCAGTCACCAAGCGCTTCCCAGGAACAGTAAGGAGATCTCCAGGCCTGTTTTCCCTAGGAAATCACTGCAACACAATAGCATCTTCAGGTGGAGCTCAGCAGACACGTAGCCAACACCTACAGCCCTTCCTCTCCCTCCCCTCCCACAGTTTGTTTGTTTTCTTCAACATTTATGGGTCAGCTGGAGTCCGGAGAGCTAATGAGTGTGAGCATGGCCCCAGGCCCTTCCCAGGCCATTACAGATGGAATGCTGCATAGGGGATGGGGACTGAATGGGGACAGGGATGGGGACAGGGTGGCCAGGGGAAGGCTCCTGCAGCACACAGCTGAGGCGGGTGACCTGCATTTCAATGGTGCTGCAGGCCCAGCCCAGAGACTGTGAGATCAAGAGTTAACTGTCTCCCTAAAGTGGGTCTATGAGCAATAAACTAGGAGCAATTTAACATTTATCCCAGCGTGGAGACCAAATACTGTGATAAACTGAACAATAAAAGAGCCGTTATTTTATAAACTTCAAGCTATATTTAAACTAAATGGAAATTAATATTTTAAAATATCTGACTTTATCTAGATTTACATTTTCATCGTCAGACTAGATCAAAGCATTTCCCGGGGAAGTTTATTTTAGGAATGTTTTTGGGACATACACCTGTGATGTTGCTCTATTTGGGACACTCAGGATACAATTCTTCCCAGCTGCCACACGTCATTACTTCCAGCGACAGGCTAGGAGCCACCCTTCAGATCTGCTGTCTGGTGTGGAAAAGCACCGGATCCAGGCAAGGAGACCATGACCATCGTCCCAGCATCTCTAGCAGACCACCGCACCGCACGCACCCCAGCGGGGGTGCCGGGTTCAGGGGGAAGTGTCAAGCCAAAGGCTCTGGAAAGCCACCTCCTGGTCCCTTGCCGCTGGCCGGTCCTGCTCAGAGGAGTCAGGGACAGAACAGGCTCAGGAACTGCGGTCAGGCAGCTGTGAAACCACCGGGCCTTCGCTGCTTCTCCACAGGGGCAGCCGTGTCCTGCCCAGCACCTCCAGACACCGCTGCCACGGGAGCTCCCAGAGCCAGCGCAGGATCCAAAGAGCACGCCGCCGATGTCAGAGCCAGGGCAAAGTCTGGCAGGACGCAGAGAGGTGTGAAAGCAGAGTGCCGTCACATGTGCCCAATACACGTGACTGCCGGTGGAGGTCCAGCGCCTGCGCTGCCTGCCTGGTGCTCTGCACTGGCCCGGCCGCATCCTGGCAATGTGCACAGGCGGGAGGAGAGTGGGGCCAGGGCAGGGATGCCTCCCACCGTGCGTGTCTCCTGGAGCAGGCAGCAGGAGCAGGGAGAAGCATCCTTTCCCATGGCTGTCATGTACCTGGGACATGCTGCACTGCAGCCATGCTGCCGGCACCTCACAGCTGCGCTGCACGGTGTGTCCCGGGATCGTCCCAGTCTGCGGGCATTGCCCTGGGATGACCGCGCCAGCCTGGGCCGGTGGTGGCCTTCTGCCGGTGGGGTGCAGGGACGAGCGGGTGCGTGTGAGGGTGTCTGCGCACCCCGGCCAGGGCATCGCCTTTCATGAGGCTTTGTCCACACCATCATTAATAATATCAAGGTGTTCTGCCAAGTTCCTTCCAGCAAACCTATGACTTCATTCAAAGTGACAGGGGACCTGATTTATTATACTAACGAGCCGGCGATAAATAAACATGACCTGAGAGAATCCCAATCCCACAATTCCATTCTTGTTCGGCTCCTTGGGGGAGATAAAAGGTTTCCTGCAATTTCCCAGTGCTACCCAGAATCTCCCCTACTTGATCTGCCAAAGCTTTCTCCTGCTGTCGAGCCTGGCATTTGATTGAATTGACAGGAGCGGCTTATTAATTGTACTAATGAGGGGCTCAGCAATATGGAGCAGTGGAGAGAGTCCAGTGTGGCTAATAAAACGCTCAAAGCTGAGCAGAGCATAAGGTCACTGTGTTGCCAGGCTACTGGCTAAACTGCCTGGAAAACGACTATGTGAACCAGTAGGTGACTCTGGGAAAAATACTGCTCTGGAACTCACATAATTAATAGGACAGTGATGCTTTATTTTCTTAGGAAGAATATACACTAGGGACGGTGTGAGCACACAGGCATCGCAGCCATCCCTGCACTCAGCAGCAGGCAGGGGCCGAGTGGCTGGGGCGGCTGGGGGCTGCGGCCGGCGCTGGGGCTCGCTGCATGTGGGGTCCTGCGGCTCTGCCGAGCAGGACCAGGACAGGGCCACCAGTGGCCATAGAAGCCGTGCCATGGCAGGGCTGATGGGGGCTGAGTGCAGCAGCCCACGCCAGGAGCAGCCTGCAGCTCTCCCTTGGCTGGCCCTTTCCCGGCAGCACGGTCTGAGCCTGAGCAGCAGGATGCTCGCTGGGTCCAGCCAGGCTCTAGGAGAAGGTGTGAGGAAGGTGTCCATGCTGGGAGGGATCCTGTGCAGCCTGAAGGGAGATTTCAGATATCTGGCAACCAGGGAACTGTCCCGTGTTTGACCTGTGCTAGTTTTCCAAATACCACCACAGGGAGAGATAAACAAGGCTGATTAGAGCGAACAGTAACTGTAAATTTGGCAAGGGGATGTTCTCGGGATCTCTGATCTCTTGAGACAGTAATTCCCACTAGGAGTTTACCATACAGCCCCCAAGGGTTTGTAGCAATAAACAGGAATATTTTTACTCTAGCAGGAAGGAAAAAAGAAAAAAAAAGACAAATACTGATCTTAATCTCTTTCTCTGCAACCAGTTTTGGAGCCCCCATTCAAGTTCTCCAAATTGCACCTCACCAGGGGAGCTCACTCTCATACCAGACCATTATCTGAAGGAAGCCCTGGAGCCCGAGCCCTCTGGTCTGCAATGATGGCTCTGCCTAAAGAAAACGCTGGAAAAAAGGTCATTCATCTTTCAGGCTTGTCTGGGACTCGGAGCCGTGGCACTGGGGGCTCCTGTGTACCCCTCTGCCTGGTACCCATGCTGTGTGTGAGGCTGCCCAGCCCGTGAGCTGCTGGCTCTGTGCTGGGAGTGTTAGTGCGGTCCCTGCACAGGGAGTGAGCTCCAGGGATCTGGACCATCCCCCCAGGAGTGAGCAGCAGGCCACTGCGCCGTCTGCTGCAGTGCTGACATCTTTCTCACTCCATTGGCTGGAGCCACCTTGCAACCAGTGATGCACAGTCATCGGACAGGCTTGGTTTGCCTTTTCAAAATGCACTGACGTGGCTGTGGTGGCCAGAGAGCGGCAGCTGATAAGCCACAGAAATAACTCTCAGACAACTCGGCAGAAAGGTGTCCTTACAAAATCCACCAGATTAATGTCAGGGGAATGTAGTAATGTGACAGAAATGGCTTTGACTGTGGATGGGATCACAGGGGCTTTATCCGTCTAAACAGAGAGGCCAAAGGGACACCAGGGGATGGCCAAAGGGACACCAGGGGATGGCCAGAGCCCCTCCCTCCAACTGCTGTGAGCATCTCTGGCTGCATGGGGCTGCATCCTGTGCCCATTCCTGGCCTTGGGCTGGCTCCTGGGGAAGTGTTGGTGGCTGCCACCCTGTCCTGGGATGAGCCAGGTGCTGTTCCCCACAGCGGCTGGGTGTCGGGGCAGGCAGGAGGGAGGGCATCCCAGCCCCATGTCCCCGGGGAGCCAGTGGCGTGTGCCCTGGCGGCTGGGTACGGGCATTGCTGGCAAGGTGGTGGGTTGGGAGTGGAGGCAGGAGGGCAGGCGGGAGGCAGGGAGGGAGGGCAGCCGGTCTCCACACCGTGCCTCACCCCAGGGCTGCCGAACAATGGCAAGGAAGGCGGCGGGGAGCTGGGAAGTGTGGGGTGTCAACAGGACACGCTCCAGTCACCTGCACCCTGCTCCTGCCAGAGCCTGGCAGGCTCCCTCCTGCTGGCACTTGCCTTCCAGCTGTGGTCCCACGGCTCCCTGCCCCACGGCTCCCTGCCCTCCGAGGCAGCTGCCTGGCCCTTCCCTCCCAAAGCTTTTGTTTCCCTTCTCTGGAGGGAAATGGATCTGAGGCTCAGGTTTCCAAGGTGGAAAAGCAATTTCTTCCCCTGCAAATTGCTCCGGTTTTGTTTTGTTTCCTGATCCCCGCTGACTCTGCTCACCCAGGCTGGGAGGCTGTGGTGGCTCCCAGGGCCACCCCGGTAGGTGTGAGCCCCCCGTGAGCACTGCCCGTGCCCCTGGGGCTGCGGAGCCGGGTGCGGGAGCCGGGTGGCTTTCCAGGGCTCAGCCAGCTGCTCAAAGCTGCAGCGGCACAGCAGACCCGTCCAGGACACAGATCTCCACCTTGCTATGGCCCCAGCCGTGGCTCGTGTGGGACACCAAGGTTTTTCAGACAGAAACGGGTGTTGCAAACCTCCTGCTCACCCTGGGGCTCCATGCCTGGGGTGGTAAGCCTCTGACACCTCATTGAGGCCCGTGTGGCCGTAGGGATCTGCAGAGGTGCAGACTGCTCCAGCCAGGCTGGTCCATGAACTCTGTCTCCTGCATGGGAGTTTCAGCTGAATTCTCTCCGCAACTGAGGTGAAATTCAAGGTTTCCTGGTGTGAGGGTTCTGCCAGCACCACCACAGCCCACTGCCCTGCTGCCTGGGGTGCCCGGGGCAGGGTGCATCATGCCACAGCATCCTGCCCTCGCCCCCGCTCCCCCGGCGGTGAGGATGCCAAGGGCCCCCTGCCAAGTTCCCTCTGCCCGTCTCCTCTCGCCAGCTTGAAATTCACTTGGGAAAAAAATACTTAGACTAACAAATAACAAACCTGGCAGCCAGCCAGTGATTCAAAGGCTCCAAAAATGAAGCCGAAATTTGCAGCTGGCCACACTCCCTCACGGTTTGGCAGCAGTGCTGGTGTCTGAACACCTGCCAGGGCCAGGAGCGCCTGCGGCGCCTGCAGCAGAGCGCGCCGAACCAGCCGTGGGGCATCATGCGTGCCCTGGCACTGCTGCTGGGGCCAGGCAGCGCTGTGTACCTGTGCCCCAGGCTTTATTCTCACAGAAAGGGATATGCTGGCTGAAGCAAGCAGCTGCTGGGACAAGGAAAATGCCCTGGAAAACTGTGCTGTGGGAGGCAGGGTGTGTGCTGGGGCTCTTTGCACAGCCGGGTTCAACAGGGCAGTGTTGCTCACCTCTCCCACATCCTGTGAACCTCCCAGCCGGCCAGGCTGGCTCCCTCCCCATCCCACGCAGGCTGGCATTGCTGTCCCAGACAGGCTGGCATCGCCATCCCAGGCAGGCTGGCATTGCCACCCAAGCCAGCTGAACACCAGCTCAACCAGGTCCGGTGCTGCCAGGGCAGCGAGGGAGCACGGGGCTGGCTGGGCAGGGAGGTCAGCGTGGTGCTGGGGAGCACGCAGCCGGGCGAGAAAACACAAAAGAGCCTGGCAGAGGGTCGGGGCTCCTGCAGCATAATGCATACTTTGCTAATCTTAAATGACACCGAGGCAGAGAGGTGCAGGGGAGCGGAGGAGCCAAGTGGGTGGCTGCTGGAGGGGCAGGGCGCTGGGTTGTGGCCCCCTGGCCTCCCCACGCCTGGGAAGGGGTGTCATGTGGAAGGGTAATTGGATCCTGGGATTTACTGAATGATACTGTGGATTATTTCACAGCCATCATGTCACAGGGTAATCTTGTTACGGCATTACACGGCCACGCGCACGCACAGCCCCAGCGTGCCCATGGCTGGTGACACATGAGGACCTACTTGGGAAGTCCCTTTGCTGAAGCTCGGTCTGAGACCAGATGGCAGAGGGGGGGGTGTCATTAGCCAAGGGTGGCTAGTCTTTTTGGGACCTGGGGCTATCCGAGGTACGTGAAAGGCTGGGACGTGGTGCCTGGCCTTTGCGGCAGGGCACAGAGCCCCCAGGGGTCTGTGAGGGGCCTTGGCAGGCGATGGCATGGCCACTCCTGCCCCAGTAGCACTGGGGCTGGGGTCTCGCCCCAGGGGTGGTCCTTGGGCAAAGGTGGCCGCACAGCAGGCAGGCAGCATCTCCTGGCTGGCACGCAGCGCTCAGCCCCCAGCTGCCCACCGCGTGCCCCTGGTGCCGGGCTCCCCCTCTGCCGGGCTGGTTTTGGCAAAGCCCACACCCGGAGAGGGAAAATGCCCGTCCCGGGAGAGCTGAGCCCCAGGTCTGCTGGGGGGGCACAAGCAGGGCGTCCTGCGGAGGTAGGGGGGCTCGTGGCTGGGTTGCTGTGTGGGACCTGGATGCGGGGTCTGCAGCTGCTGCTGGCCCTGTGACAAACGCCTCCTGCAAGCCCAGACCATGCGCCTCCCCCTCCGCTCCCTGCAACAGTCAGCTGCTTTTCCAAGGCGTAACGGAGGCAAATCCTGTCTCTGAGGCAGTGAAAATATGGCTCCCCCCACCCCGAGGTGTGTAAGAATAGCAGATGAGCTAGGGCAGAAAAACAACCGCGACCGCAGCTTCCTGCCATGGCCCTGCAGCCCAAGGAGATGGAGGTGATGGGGACCGCCCGCACTGGGGCACCCACCGCTGCACCAGGGGCTCGGGGCTGCTGCTGGGAGTGGAGCGCAGCCACCCAGCCCGTGTGCCAGTGCGAGACCCCAACCCAACTGGGCACGGGGCATGGATCCCCCGAGGCCAGGGCTGCCAGAGGGCAGTAGGAACCCCCACCACCCTCCTCCTCCCTTGTCCCTCTGGTTTGGGATGGGGAAGTGGAAATTGTGGGGCAGCACGAGAGCAGCTGCCAGCTGAGTGGTGGCACTGGGCACACAGTCTGTGTTTTACTGGGGATTAATGGTCTTCGGTGCTTGTGCCACAATGAACTCCCACCTAGAAAATAAATATTTGTACCTGGCAGCAACAGGTTTAATCAAAAACAAGCTTTAATAGCACTTTTTTTGTTTGTTTGTGCCCTGCTGAAACACTGAAATCTGAAACATTGTAGATGCAGCGAACGCTCCCACCGCAGCTTTCCAGCAGGTTAACTTTGGACTGGGATGATAACAGATTATCTTCTAAACACACATGTGAAGGGAGCTTAATGCCAGCATGTTTGACTTGTCTTTAGTTGCTCCTACTCTAGTTTTGTCTGACTTTTTTTTTTCCACTCAATACCTTTTGCTCTTTTAAGCCTGTAAATCAGGGAAAGGGTAGCAGCACCTTTATCCTAAGATGAAGCATGACCTCCTGCTTAAAAACAAGGGCTGGCTTTATTTATCTCAAAGCCGGGCTTGGGGAATAACAGAAATATCTGTTGTCCCACAAAAGACTAGCTTATCAGCTATTATTAGAGCAGGGATGATAATTCAAAAGGAACAGCTTATTAGGCACATTTAACCCCATTCTCTGTTTATGGAAGACCTGGGATTTGTTTAGATGGTAACTGTGGTTGTTGCAAGGATTTTCTTCTGAGGCTTTTTGGAGACAGTGTGCATGTGCCCCGTGCCTGTGCTGGCGTGCATGCCATGGGCTGTTGTGCCGCTGTGGCGGGTATGTAGGTAGGTAGGTCAAAAGACATTTCACGGGGCACCTGCCCAGGTGAGGAAGCAGTTCTAGCTTGCACATAAGACTCATTAAATTGCTTTATGCAACTTCTCCTGCCTGTACAGCTCAGCCAACAGAGTTTGTGTAAACCAAACACAAAAAGCGCATGAAAAAGCAGAACTGAATTTGCCAGTGAGAGCTAGTTTTGACGGACACTTTGCAGTGTTTACCCAAACCTTATCCCTGGTAACGTGGACTTGGAATGCAAGATTCAGGGCCTGTAAATGTGTCTTCTCCCTCACAACAGCCTTCTTACTGCTCACCATGGCAGACAGCACTATCTCCTGGAGTCCAGCCATGCAGCTGGCCATGTGGCACCACGAACGCTGAGGGTGTTTAGTGTGAGGGCTGTGGGGAAGAGGAGAGCACGGACCTGTGGAGCGGGAGAGGCCAGGGGCAGAGCCAGCAGAGCATCCCAGCAGGGCAAAGGCAGGAGGAGAGTGCAGCCGAGTGGGCGACATGGCAGCAGGCAGGTCCCTAATGAAGCAGCAGCCACTTCCCAGGCAAAAGCCGCCTGTATCCCGCCCCGACCCTTGCTGCTGGTAGGGCATGAAATCCCAGCCTCTGCGGCAGCAAAAAACAAAGTCCCAAAAGCCTGTACCGGGGCCATGACTGCCTCCAGCTCCCAGTGTACTTTGGTGGTGTTGGACTTAGGCCGGCCTGTGTTTGCGCAGCAAAGGGACCTGACCCACTTCAGAAGGAGCTGGCTCCAGGTGAGCCTTTGGGACGAGCTCTGGCCAGCACCCAGGGCCCCACTGCCTCCTCTGCCTGCTCTGCTGGCCATGGGTGCTGCTCCCTGCTCCCTCCTTCCCAGGGCTGGGAATGATGCTGAGCTGGGCCCTGGGAAGGAGCCAAGCCCATGGGCTCCCCCTGCTCTGCCCACAAGCAGAGGCTGCTCCTCAGCAGCAGCAAGCCTGGGTCGGGGCATGCAGTGGCTGCGAGCTCCTCTCCGGGGATCTTTCCTCCAAACAAGCACGGTCAAACAAAGCTGGGGGGGGGGGGGGATGGAGGCTTTCCTGACATTGTCAGTCCTGGCTCTTTGGGAACGGAACAAGTGGGGTTTTGGAACAAGCAGCACAAATGTGTATTTACACGTGCACACAATAGGTTGTATGCTCCCCAGCGCTGGATGGGAGCAAACCACAGCCGTCCCGCTGCCAGGTCCTGCCAGCAAGGGAAGGACTGAGGCAGCAGCACCACTAAGCGCAGCCATGCAGAAACTGCCAGCATCCAGAGCTCTGCATTTGCTTTCCTTTGCCCCATGCTTGCCTCCACGCAGCCGGTGGGGGTTGTGGGCAAATGGCAGGGTATTTAAAAAATGCACCTGCATTAGAGCAGCCTGACCGCTCCTCTGAGCTCTGCTCTGTTCTCCCTCATGCCCAGTAACCTCGGAGCAGAGCAGTGCTCAGCACTGGCGTGCCCTGGGGCACCTCTTGGTGCAGCGGTGCTTGGGATGCTGCTGTGGAAGCAGTGTCTGCAGAGAAGGGGTCAGGCTCCAGCTGGGGTGTTGCTGGCACAGTGTGTCACAGGTACTGGGGTGTTACTGGCATGGTGTGCCACAGGTGCTGCCTTTCTCTCCCTTTTTGTTCCCCAATGGGCTCTGGGAGGTTATTTTGGGGGGAACTTTCAGGTGTCAAGCCAGCCCAGAAAGGGAGAGCAGGGCTGGATGGTCCCAGGCTGCTGCCACCCCTGTGGGCAAGAGGCTCTGCAGGGTGCTGGATGGGGGCACCTGGGCAGGGCTGCCAAGGCCAGACACATGGAGTATTGTCTGCCCTTGCCTCCCCATGGCCCCACGAGCAGGGTCATGTTTGCTCCACAGACACAAATGTGTCTCCAGAGGTGAGCACCCAGTCTGAAGCATCAGGAGCCCACCCAAGGGCTCTGCATCCCCTTTATAGTGCAGGAGAAAGTGAGCACATTCCTGACCTCCTCCCTGCATCTTCTGGTTTCCTTCTTGACAGTCACCCAGACATGGAGCCGCGCAGGCTGGGCGGTCACAGGGCTCTGCACTGGTGCTGGCCTGGCAGAGGGAGAGGGCTTGGTGCCTGCTCCAGGAGCAGACGGATGCTCAGTCCCCAGGGGCTGCACCCATGGAGCCCTGGGTCGGCACGCACGGCCTGCTCTGCAGGCACTGCCTTGCCCGGCACCTGCCGGCTTGGTCAGCCTGGTTCTGCCACGTGCTGGCAGCCAGGACTTCCCAGGTGGGGTGGCAGGAGCAGGCTCCTTGCCATCCACAACCTGTGTGTTCAAGCCAGGAAATCCCAGCCCTTTGGTACTTGCCAGGCTCCAGGTTTAAAAATACTTAAGGAAAATAATCCTCCAGTCTCATCGAGGCCAAAGCAGTTCTGGGCAGGTTTCAGAACAAATACTGGGGGCTGTGTTTTGTCTGTTCTCAGCAGGCGCTTGGCTCAGTGCACACTGCCTCTCTGGGGACTCACACAGACATGATGTCTCAGTGGCAGTCCTCGGCCACATCATGGCTTGGGAGGGGACCGCACGAGGCAAGCCATCCTCTGCACACTGTGGAGTGGGAGCACTCAGCCTCGCCAGCCAGGAGTTGCCCGATGGCGGCTGAAGCCATCCACGGGGTTCGGGAGTGTGGTGTTTCATGCCCAGGTCCGTGATGCTTGCTCTGACCAGTGCTCACTCTCCACTTCAGCCTCTTCCTCCATAAGGGATGCTTGGCAGAGCCCCAGAGTCTGCTGGCCCTGCTGCCCTGTCCCGCGGCTCCCCAGACACTACACAGTCATGTGCCGAAGCACCAAGTGCACTGGGGCTCCCCAGTGACTCCCCCCAGCTGGGGAATGCCCAGGGCTGGTACTCACCAAGGCAGCAGGAAAAACAGCTGCCCCATGCAACTGGGCAGTGGGAGCAGGGCACCAGGGGACCACAAGGCATCTCCACAGGCATCAGAGCCAGCTGGACAAGACCCATGCCTGGAGGAAGGCAGGCCACCTGCAATCCTCCTGGCTCTCAGGCTGCCTGCAGTCCTCTCCCTTCCTTTTCAGACCTCTGAGAGTGCCCCAAGCTGCCTGAAGCTGATGCAGGACCAAAAATGTCGGGTACTACAGAGAGGAGCTGGGTTTTGTGCAACATCTCAAGGAAACAGCTGCTACAGACGCTGCAAAGCAGGACCAGAGCTGGAAAGCAGCCGTGAGCTCTACCTTATCCCTGTGGTGATGCTACCCTGAGATCACTGAAGGTGCCGTCCTCCCAGAAGCAGATCAGTCACCAAAGCCACCAGCAGTGAGAACCAGTCCTAGAAATGCGTCATGTGGAGGAGAGGAGCTGCAGCTTGTCTGAAGACCACGAGACATGGTCATGAACGCCACTAGTCTCTGACAGCTGGGGATCTTGCAAGGCAGGCTGTGAAACAAGGTGGAAACAGGCTCTCCGGGCAGGGATACAAGGGCGATGCAGGTGAGGCAGGGTTATCAACGCACAGTTACTTGGTGCAGGATATGGTTAAATTATTTGCAAAGCCCCCACCTTTTCCTCCCCACCCCAAGAACAGGAATAGAGTCACTAAAACGGCATGTTCTGGGACAGGGCATGTTCTGGGACAGCGGTGATCCCACGGGAGAGCTGGACACGGTGAGAAGTACACCCACCACTGTGGCCTGACCCGGTACCCCTGTGTCTCTCGTCAGGGGTCCCCAGGTCTGCAAGAAAGCTTTACAAGGAAGATAATCCCAGCACCTGGTGTATGTAGCAGAACAGGATCTCGTGCTGGTCAGACTGGTTTGTGTGGCCCCAGCTTGAAGAGGACACCAGTGTGGCTGGGCTGCAGTTGGATGTTCATCCACCAGCATCACCCTGAGGACGAGGACGGTGCCTCTGTGTCACCTACAGCACATGATGATGCTCCATCCCAGCAGTCTGCATGCTTGTGAAGGCACACGGTGAGATTCACCTCCAAGCAGGGGACTGAGCCCCTCCTGCCAGGGGAGACATCAGTCCCCTCCTCTGCCTGCGTGGAGGCACTGACAGCACCCGCTATGGATCCTGTAGGATGGGCTGCTTACTTGAGCAGAGGACTGATGCTGCCAAGATGTGCTAGTCAGGCGGCCAGCACTTGGGAAACGAGGAAGGAGAGTGGAAGGAACGAGTCACTGCACTGGGAACATATGGGATGACAATCTGCAGGGAAGGACGGCAGCCCCCACACTCCCAGAGACCCTCCCAAGTCCTCGTGGAGCAGCGAATTAGCATTGGAAAGTACATCAGCATCACTTCCCTCTGGCTCCAGGGACAGCAAGGGAGGAGGAACAGAGATACTATCTCCTGTGTCAGATAAGCTCCTTGGCTAAAGGTGACAGGCTGGCGTACTCTGCAGCATGAGGGGCCCACAGAAAGGAGCCAGAGAGCACTCACACCAGAAGATGAGGCACAACGCAAGCATCGGGGGAAGACTACAGTGTGTGATGTCTCTTAACATTTGCTATCTGGTCTCCGTGTGGGCAAGGATCCCCCATTTCTAGGCAAGCTCACCAAGGAGAGCATCTCCCTCCTGGCAGCGAAGATCAGGTGTGACAGCTTGCCGGGATGCACGGGGGAGCCAGGCATGCGGCATGGAGCAGCCTTGTCTTTCCTAGTGGTGCAAGCCTACTTGCTCCCATGTGCCTCTGAGTGCCGCCACCCCCTCCTTAGCTCCCACCACCCCCAGGGCTCGCATGGAGGTGGCAGTCACCCTTTGGCACAGCTTCTGGGAGAGACTACCTGAGATTATCTTCTTTCTGCTGGTCTCGCATCATCTCATGCCCCAACCCACTGTATTTGTCTCACCACTCACTGGTCACACTGTGTCCTGCAACTGATTTTGATAGGGAATGTGCTTTGCTACCATCAGGTAACATGTATTGGGTGCAACTAGCATGCTAAGCGAGTGTAAGAAAAACTTCAGCTCCTCTTTACGCTGGCGTGCCAGCAGATACAGGTCTCTGATGCAGCCACTGGTGTCTGGACCCAGCGCACTTGGGACCACTTTCCAGAGGCACGACCTTGCTGAGGGGTGGCCTGTATCCCCAGGGGGATACATGTGTGAGTCTCACGGCAGGCGGAGGACAGAGCAGCGAAAGGAGCCCAAACGGGTGAGAAGTATTGACCTAAATGAGTGTGAAGTCGACCACAACTGCAAAAAAGTTCTCTGTGGCATATTAATTGCCATTTTGAACATCTTATCAGCACTTTCCTCCTAAGAGATTATTTTCTAAACAATGACAGAGGCTGTTACACCAACACACCTCCAAACAATGTCATGCTGACCCAGGCAGAGCCCGCACATTCCCTGAGGGCAGAACTCCTCGCCTTCTCTTCCCCATCCATTGTCACCGGGTTGCTATGATGGGTAAACTCAAAGCCTGGAAGCTAGCTCAGTTGAAGTGAAGTGTGAATCCAAAAGTTGAGAAAACCTTTTCCCCAAGCCTAGTCAGGAAATGAGGATGGATATCTCAAAAGAACAGACTTTCCCAAGAGATTTCCAATAATTCCTGGATTTGGACTCATGTTACCTCTCTTACTAAGCAGGACATGCGTATTCATGACAGATGAGAGGGCTAGACTTTTAGACCTGCTAGAGACATTAATTCCAAGAAAAAACAGAGCTAGTGATTACATTTTAAGATTACTACAGGTACTTAGCGTTTACAACAGGACACAGAAATCCTGAACTTGAATTGCTGTGCTGTGGCCTCTCTCGCTGGAAGTAAAATGGTTCAGCTGTGCCCGACTTTGAACTCAATTAGTGCCCACAACAAATGCAGCCAGTAGCAAGACTGCAAGGCTGCTTAGAGTTGCTTTTCAAGGACAGCTTTGTTGCCCAATATCCTGAAACAATATCCTGTTTTCTTCACAAGAAAAAAATTCCTAATGGGATTAATATTAAATCCGTCTTTTAAAGGAGACAAAAATGCAGTGGCAAGAACAGGAAGGACTCCTTTACACAAGATGGAGAAACAGCAGCAGCAGCAGTGCTGTCCTATGGCTTCTTGCCTGCCCTTCCAGCCCATCACTGCTTTGGCAGCTCCCTGCTCACCTGAGCTCTGCCATCCCTGGCCTCTCCTTTTCTACATTTCTCTAGAGCATAGCCATGCTTGGGGCATCGTAGAGGAGCGCCAGGGAAAGGACACGCTCTCCAGCCGTCATACGGCTTCATTTGCCCCAGCGGTGTGGGGTCTCCTCAAAGGAAACTGGAAGGCCGTGTGCCGGCTGGGATCCCCTCGCAGCACCTCCCACCCACGGCTGGCAGCGCTTGGCCCCGGCACTGCAGAGAGCTTCACCTCAGATAGGCTGTCAAAGAATGGCAAAAGCTAAGCTCGATCCAAAATTGCCCCTTTTAATTATTATTCATGTTGTTGTCTAAGCAAAATAGAGTGCAGACCTCTCCCTGTTAGGTCATGCAGGAGCAGAGGTATCAAGAAAACCTCCCACGCACTCACTCTTGGGTTTACAGAGCCTTGCCTCAGAAGTGGGTGAAGGAGTTTGTTGTAGTCCCTGGCCTTTTATTGAGTGCACCTGGTCCATTAAGTGCCTTGACATGCACAGAGCACACCCGTGCACGCGCCCGCTGCGACGCGCCGAGCGGTGGTTTCCTTTGATATGAAAGCCCTCACACCTCCCCTGCAGCTGCTGCCATCTCCGTCTGTAGAGTGTCACCATTTTTTTCCCTTCTTTCCCTCTCTTGGCTCTGAGTCGAACTACATCACGCTCCTTTCGGCTCTAAAACAAATTAGCACATTAGACATGCGACCCAGAAGACAATTAGCATCATTAGGCTGCGGGAGAGAGCAGCTCAAGGAAAAGATGGGCAGGTAACAGTGCTTTTGTGCGGTGCTTGGTACACGTGGGGAAGGAAAAGCGCTGGCTGCATGGCTGCCACAGGCAGTTCTGCATCTGGAGGGTGAGAAGCTCTGCTTGGGATGGGGACACGCATCCAGCAGGGGCCTGTCCTGCACCCCACGGCATTGCGCACACCAAGTCCGGGACCATTTTCTCCCACAAAACCCAACCGTGGGGGGAATGTCAGCAGCCCCCAGCTCTGGGCACCCGGCTGCTGGGCGCAGGGAGCAGCAGCCACCTGCAGCAGGGCGGCGTGGGGCTGGCTGCGGCTGAGGTAGCGGCAGACACACCAGAAGCATCCCCCACCGGCAGAGCGCGTCACGGCCATCGTGGGAAAGCAGGGGCCAGCTGGGGCGAGCCAGGGCCAGGAGGGCTGCAGCCGACACTAACGCGCACGGTCAGGCCACGGAGAGCCGGTGGGGTTTAATGGGGACACCGGAGCGAGCAAGGGCAGGGCACGGGCCGGGATGCGGCCGGGCCCGGCAGCGTGGGCAGCGGGTCCCGGGCCGAGCGAGGGCAGGGTAGAGTGGGGGGTCGCCCGGCTGCTCCTGCCCGGCCCCACGCGTGGGCCAGCCGCGCTTGCGGGACAGGCTCGGTGAGGTCCCCGCGCTGCTGCTGCGGCCCGCGGAACCCCGGCTGCGCCAGCCCGGCCCCGCCGGCGGCCCCGGCCGCCCGCTCCCCTCACCGCCGCCCGGGCACGCGCGGGCGGGGCGCGCTCCCGCTTCCCGCCGGCGGGGCGGTACGTGCCGGGGCGCACGGCGGGGCCGGGCGATGCCGGGGGCCGGGGGCTGCGGCGGCGCGGGGCAGCGCGCACGTGGCGCGGCGGGGGCGGCGCTCGGCAGCGGCTCGGCAGCGGCCCGGCCCCGGTCCCCGCCCCCCCCCGGCGGCGCGGCCCCTCCGCCCTTATAGCGGCGGGGGCGGGGGCGGCGGCACTCGGCCGGCGGCGGCACGCGCAGGTAGGGCCCGGCGCCGCGGCGGCTCCACGTGGCGGGACGGGATGTGGCGGGTGCGGGGGGGGCCGTGGGGCCGGGCCGTGGGTGTCCCCCCCCCCCCCCTCCCCCCACATACACCATCGCCCTGGTGGTTCCGCGCGCTCCCGGCGCGGGGGCTCTGGCACGTGGGGCTGCGGCGGGTCGCGGCCCCACGCCGGTCGCGCGTGGCCGCCGCTCCGGGCCCCCCTGTGCCCCACGCCGGGGGTGCGCGCGGCGCCGGGGTTTGTTCCGCCGCCGGCACGGCCGCGTGGGCGAGCGGCCCCGCTGCGTGACGAGTCCCGTGTCGTGTCTCCCCCACCCCCCCGCCACGGGTAGCAGCGCCCCGGGGCCGGGTCCCGCCCCGCGCCCTTGTCGCGGTGACCTCCCCGCCCCGGAGGCGGTGGCTGGTGGCCTCAGGGGGTCCCGGGCGGCTTCTGGGCTTCAGGGCCGGGGGGGCTGCCCCGCGGGCCTGCGCGTCCCTCCGCCATGGCGAGTCCTGTCCCCGGCGGGGCTGGTGGGGACCCGCTGGGACGGGGCCCGGCTGGCCCTGACCGCTCTCCGCCGCTGGCACGGCAGGGCCGTTCCTGGGGGCTGCGGCGGGGGGTCCCCCCGCGCCCTCCCTGTAGGTCCCGATAGCGGGGTGTGTGTGTGTGACTAACGGAGCGGCTAGCACCCGATAATGGAGTGGGGGCTCCGGGGGGGCTGCTTCGCTGCGGTCCCAACGCGTGGGAGATGCGCTTTGGGAGTGCGGGTGGGTCTGCTGTACCGGAGGGGCAGGAGGCTGGCCCCTTCCTCGGCCCGCAGTGTCGGCGTGGAGCCCCCTGCCCACGCCGGGGGGGAGCATCGAGGTGCCGGTTCCACAGGACGCGTGCACGGGCACTTGGCTGTTTCTTCATGGCAGGCGCTGGACCTCGGCCGCTCGAAGCCGCTTGGGTGGGCCGGTTGCTGCTGTCCCACTGGGGTAGGAGCTGGCGGGGAGGGGGCTGCATGGGGGGAGCCTGCAGGACTGTGCTCCGGCCCCTGGAGAAGTGCCTTTTAATGCATGTTTTTGCATTGCTCAGGGGGAAGCTGCGGGCACTGCGGTCCCCGCCAGCAGTGTGCGTGTGCTGGGGCATATGCCCACCTACCCACCCTTGGGTGCAGGGGCAGGCTGTCGCCCTGCCGCCATGGTCCCACTGTGATGGGCAGTGGGAAGCTGGGGCCGCTGGAGCTTGCTAGTAGCTGGCGTGCCCCCCGCTCTCAGTAGCGTGGGGCTGTTGAAAAGCTCCTGCAGCCAATGTCTCCTGCAGTTGCTTCCCTGCTCCAGTAGCTAGGTGCAGCCGGAGCTCGCCAGGCCTTGGTGACCACTATATTTGAAGCCTGGTGGCCTCCAGCAGGTGTTTGGTAGCCCCAGGATGCGATGCTCAGTGGGGCCAGGGAGCAGCTGGGTGAGTGGAGGGGAGTGAGCCCCAGCAGACATGCTGCTGGGGTGCTTCAGCCAGGGTGGGTGTCCTGGCTTAGGCTGGGGTCCCACAGGCAAGGGGCATGCGTGTGCATCGTGGAAGGGTGAGCAATGCCTGTGGGTTTGGAAGTTGACCTGAGGAAGGGGGATGGGCATCAACAGGAGGATCAGAAGGAAACTGGTGTGGGCAGCTTGTATCCGCAGCAGGAGAGGTGGGATGTGTGTCCTTCCTTGTGACAGCAAACTGCCCGAGTGCTGCACGGCCCCTTCTGCTGGGCTCCCAGGTCCGATGCTTTGTGCAAGGGTTGTTGATGTTCTCAGGCTTTAAGTTTCTTCTGAGGAAAAAAGATGGTGGTTTTTTGTTTTAGTTGCATCACAAGAAACCTGAAATCTAATGATACTGGTTTTGTGCTTTTCTGGGAGCCCTAAGCCTTTGTGGTGCATAAGCATCCTATTTTCATGCTAAGTGAGGTAATTTAGTGCTGGCTGATTCTCCTGGGTGTCTTTGCTCTGAGGTTTTCTCGGCTGTGTCTAGAAGGAAAGGAGCAGGGCTGAGAAATGGGCCAGTACAGGGAATAGCTGGTGTGTGCTGGGGTTGGGGGGCAGGCTCCAGGCATAGAGAAACACCCTGCTCCTGTTGGGTGGCTTTGTGAGGAGGGGCTTTATCCATCTTACATCAATCGCTGGAGTGATGGATCTCTTAATTACGAACAAGTGTTTTGCTAGTGTACCGCTAACTTCCCTGCCCCAAAGTCACGGGGTGGGCCTGTGCCCATCCTGGCCCCTCGGGAAGGTGGAAAGCATCGTCCCCTTCCAGGAGGTGGTTCCTGAACAAGGTGTGAATGGTTGTGAGTGCTTTCTCCTGGTGCCTATCTCACACAGATTGGTCTGACTTATCTGGCAGCTAAGGTGGAAAATACCCGGTGACTTGCATGCTATTATTTTATATTTCCTTTATAAGGAGTTGAAAAGCCGCACGTAGGCCAAAGGAGGCAAGTTGTATCTCATTAAGCACTGTAGTGCTAATCTCATTGTTGCACTTCTATGGCTTTTCCTATTTCCTTCTGTGGAATCGGCCTCTAACAGTGACTTGAAGAAACTGGGAGCCTCTCACTGGTGATGTCTGTGCAAGTCGCTTTCAAATGTGCCTTTAAAGCTGCCGCAGTGTAGTTCTACTGTAGCCAAAGAAAATTCACATGGAGCTGTAGTTAATTCCCAAAACTGCAGTCACCCACATGCTGCTGGGTTGCTGGTGAGAGTCTGCCATCGCCAGCCCTGCACTGCCTCGGCCCTGGTTTGAGGGCTTTAACGAAGTGATAATATGGCGGTGGCTGGGAGCAAAGGCAGCTCGGACTCTTGCTCCCAGGAAGAGAGCGGCAGTCATGTTTTGACTCCGATGGCTGTGGCTTTCTGGCATTTTGTAGCCAACTGCTACCCTGCTCTGCCATGAAACCTAGAGCGGCCATGTCCATGGCTGGTGGTTCAGGCATCTAAAGAAAGAATGCCAATGCTATTTGGTACCACATTTTTCTCATTCTGAGGATTTCCTGGCGGGTACTGGCTGTCCTGGGAGCGTTCCTGAGTACCGCTGGTACAGGGAGGGTTGGCTCTGCTCCCTGGCAGAGCATGGCTTGTACTTGGGGGGGGGACTGTGAAAGCCTGCACAGGGGCTCCGAGCCTTCCTGAGACGGGGAGGCTCAGCTGGCTGCGGAGGGGCTGACAGCTGGTTGTGTGGGAAGCCTTTTTCCTAGGGACTGGGAGCATGAGCGGCATCTGAGGCTGTATCACCAGCAGCACCCTTGCTCCATCCCCAGTACCTCTGAGCTGCAGGGATGGTGCCCTTATACTGTCAGGCTTGCGCTTTTTAAATGTGTGCTTTTTGGGTGAGTCCCTTCAATCCTGCCTGTGAAACTCCCCAGCACAGACAAGCCGCCCGGCAGCTCCCTGGGGCAAAGTGCTGGCAGAGCTGGGTCTGCAGCGAGATGGGCTGAGAGTGGAGGGTGGGCAGGGGCCAGCCCTTGCCCGGGGATGAGCCATACCCTTGTGGGGCTGGTTGGAGAGGGGGCTCCGGGTGCTGCGCCTGGGGCTGAAGCGGATGTGAGGATGCCTGTAAGAGCTGCTTCACCTAACGTTCCTGTGACCCGCCTGCAAACCTCTCTGAGTTTGCCTGCAGGGTTTTGGGTCAGAGGGCTCTGGGGGAGCCATGGCCAGGCTCTGGCATAGAGATAAGCCAGGCTTTGTGCTTTGGTCTTGCTGATAGCTTGCTTAAGCTCGACTTCACACTTTCTTGTACCAGTAAGATGCTTGGTCCTTGCTCAGCCACGCTGAGCATCACTGGTGCTAACAAGCAGGCACAGCAGCCCAGGATGGGAGCATGCCTGTTGTCTGTTAGGCAGAAACAGCTGCCCGTCCTCCTGTTGGGTCGGTTGCTCCCCCCGCGAAGCTCCTGACAAACCACCCCAATGTCCCACTTTGCAAGGCAGCTTGCAGCCCATGCACGGCAGCTGCCACACTGGGCCTGTCCCTGGGTGGTTGGAGGGGCTCTGCCTGCTGGAGAGACCAGTGGTGGGTGTCAGGGGGAGCGCTGGCTGCTGGCGGGGTGAGTGGGCTGCTCCGTGCCTCTGCAGGCCAGGGCTGGTGCCGGCGCAGCTGGGAGCTGGAGCAGGGCAGCTGCTGGTGCCGCCTCTGCCCGCGCTGCCACCGTGCCCTGTGGCGTCGGCCTGTCTGCGTGCCCGGGGTAGCTCACCCGGCTGGCAGCGCGGGATGCGCCTGTGGCTGTGCCGGCTGGCCCGGGTGGGCAGAGGTGCTGAGCTGCTGCTGGCAAAACCCTTGAGCTCGCCCGTGTGGGCTGCGGGCCTTGGGCAAACCCTGCCCGTGCTGCTGACCTCGCCTCACCCTGCGAGCACGCGTGGCGGCGGAGCAGGACCTCAATTGAGTATTGTCTTGGTGCGGCTCCCCTGCGAGCACTGGGGAGTCACGTAGCCTGTGTGCTGCCAGGTTAAACCCTGGCTATGGGTGCTCGCTGGAATTACAGCTCCACGCTTAATGCTGTAAACCTGCTTAAAACTGGTGAGAGTGGTGTCTCATTAGCTTGTAACAATCAGTTTCATCTAGCTTCTGGCCAGAAAAAGGGCAAATTTGAAGCTATGAAGTGTTACTGTATACACTGTAACCAGGCTCATCGTTGCCAGCACCTCTGTTTCCCCAGCAGTAAGTACGAGGCTTCGGTATAGTTTTGGGGACCTGAACGGATGCTCAGGGTCTGCTGGTTCCTCACGTGGACAAATGTCCCACAAGGGTCTTTATGGCCCCGTGCTGTCCCACCGCGTGCTGGGCACTGAAAGGTCTGGCTGCTGTGAGCCCCTTTGGGGAGGCTGGGGTTGGGTGGATGGATGTGTTTCAGGCTCTTGTTCAGGTAACACTTCAGGACAGGGCTGGTGGGAACAGGCACTCGCCAGGCTCCTGGGGAGCAGCGTCCCCCTCCTGCGTCCCTCCCCTCTGCTGGGGGCTCGTGGTGGGTGATCCCTTGGGGCTGCTGGCAAGGGGCAGCTTTGGTGCCTGGCCTGGGCGTTTTGGTATCGGCATTCATTGGCCAAAGGCCGGGTCCAGCTGACAAGGCATGAGGAGCCCAAATAGCCACCATACAGCAGGGGTGTCTCTGGGAATCTTGCTGCCACAGAGGTCCCCTCCAGGCGTTGCACATCCCTCTCTGGAGCTGGGAGCAGAGGCAGCCTGCCCCCAACAGATGCCGTGTGCCTGGAGCAGGGAAGCCGTGAGCCGGAGGGCATGTGAGGGGAGGTGGAGGCACATGATGTGTGGGCAGGGGGCATCGCTCTTCCTCTGACCCCAAACAGGAGCGGTGTGAGGACACTTCCAGAGAGGCTTTGCCCCAGAAATATTTTGTGGCATTTGCAGCGCTTTATAAATGTGAGCCTCTGTCTTTCTGCGCTGGAGTCCTGCCAGTCCAGGGCCTTTAAAAGCATGGCAATTTGCTACATTATGTAACTAAAAGTCTTGAAATCTTCCTGTTCCAGGCCCCGCTGGAGAAGGGATAACAGTGCTTGTGCGCAGAACCCAGGAGATGGAGTGGGTTTTGGTCTGGTGTGGGATCTGTTTTGAGGTGATAATGTCCTTGCTGCCTAAGAAGTCTCGGTTCCTGGTCTCGCTGTTGCTGTGCAGAGGAGGGTTGCTGTAGGCTACCCATTCCTGTGGATTAGACAAGATGTTTACGGGGAGCAGATGTGATACTTGCAGTCATTACTTGGTCTCATCAGTCTTAATTACTGCAAATATGGTTATTTTATGTCCTAATAGGGCAAACTGTAGCTAGCTGCCTGGCAGCTGTGAATTTGATTTCCAAACACGTCTTACACGTTGCAGCTCTTCCAAAACAGAGCTGTAAATGTCATAACTATGTTCTGGGTGGCTTTTTTTTTTTCCTTTTTGCAAAGAGGAGGGAAGCTTTCCAATTGAACTGGCTGCCTTACATGTGCTTTTTTTTTTTGTTGCCCTCTCTCCTTTGAAACTTCTGTGTTGGGACAAGAAGGAAATAAGCAAGAAGCCTTAATGCGGTTGAAGGAAGAGTTTTCTAAAACTGGTCTTCCTTAATGAGGATTTTCAATGAGTCAGGGAAAAATGTTGTGGCATGCAGAACTCATCATGTAAACCCTCTGGCGTCAGGCTTTGGGAATCTTGCTTCATGGTCTCAAGCCTTGTTCAGATCAAGGTTTTTGTCTGTGCCTCAGCAATGCAAGAGAGGTCATGTCTAACCCACGAAAAGTCTTCTATTTTGTAGAGAGAGATGCCACCTGAGCACCCACAGGAGGAGGAATGCTGCTTGCAAGGAAAGAACAAATAGATGAATCAAGCCACAGCAATTTCAGTGCAGTTGAGCTCCTTGAGAGGGGTGGAAGAATTAAACGCGTGTCTCGGGAGCAAAAGGACAAAATTCCCAACACCTCATCAGCACCCCCCAGCTTTTGCTTAGGATAGCTTTTATTGCCAGTAGTTTTAATTAGTGCTAACAAATACGTTGTATCCCTCCTGGCAGCTTTTACTGCCAACACCTGGTAGTCTCATCTTTTTGAAATGTTTTAGACAAATTGGTATCATTGGATGATGCTTTAAAGTTCATTGAATGCTGTGAAAGCTCAGTGTGACTCAAAGCAAGAGGTGGCCAGAGCTCCAGCATGCAGCTGGTGCGGGGAAGTGATGGTAAGCAAAACCCAGCGTTCATAGCAGCCTTGCAGACGGAGCTGATGGGCGGGTGGGCTGTTCCGCATGCTGAGAGGCCGAATGTACGTGGTGAGCCTCTGCAGAGCCTGGCACTTCCCTCCCCGCCTGCCGGTGCCAGGCTGGTGCCCGTGGGTGCATGCTGGCTCTGGGCTGTGCCTCCGGGACCTGCCTGCAGCCAGACCCCAGTGGCGGGGGCTCGGCGTGGTGTCGGATGGGCTGCTTGCTGCAGCTGTGGTCCTTGGGGTCCAGGGGGGGCAATCTGCTCCTCTGGCTCCTGGGCATAGTTCAGCCGTGGACGTGCCCGGGGCAGCGTCTTGTAAATGATTCCTTTGTTGGAGTGGCAGGGTGGCTCGGATCTGCTCGTGATGGTCATGTGTCATACTGGCCGGGATGCAGGAAAATACCCTGCCAGCGAAAAAATCGGTGTCTGGGTTGGGCTAAACCAGTCTTAGCGGCTTACGGTAACCAGCCCCCTGTGCTCTGCTTCCTCTCGCCCTGTGCAGGTCCAAGGCATCACCTGAGCGCATCCGGGTGTCAGGTGGCTCTGGCAAACCTGGTGCCGTATCAGGTAACTTTGCCACCTGCGGTGCCAGGTGGGAGCGGGGGCTCCCTATGGCTCGGGGCCACTGGCTGCACTTCAGCCGGGACACCTTGGAACCCGGCCTCGGGTGTGCACCAAAGTGGTGGGGAGCGAGCGAGAGCAAGGCAGGCACTCATGGTACTGCATGTTGAGGGTACGAGGGGAGTGCCAGGTGGTGGCTGGCATGTCAGCAGCCGTGGATGAGATGGTAATTGCCGGGAGCGTGCTATAAATAGGAGGTTGCACCTCTCAGCCAGCATGCTGCTTTGAAATTTCGCTGCGCCTGGTGTGACCTGGGGGAGTTCTGGAGAATGCTTTCCTGCTCCAAGGCGGCTTTTTCTTCAAGTGGAAGCCTGAGCAGCAGAGCAGAGAAGTGCAGTGAGGGGTGGGCACTGGCAAAGGAGCCCAGTGTCCCCCGGCTTGGTTGGTGGTGCTCAGTGTGGCCAGGGTGGGTGTCTCTGGCTGCAAGAATGGGGAGAGCTGTGGGGCATCAGGAAGTGTCTTCTAAAATCTGCAGGGGCACACAGCAGTACTGGGGACTGCAGCGATTCCTGTTGCTTTGCATATTGTAAACCATGCTTGTGAGCAGCTGCTCTGGCTGCATTTCCTCCCTGGGATGGCTTGTGCTGCTCTCTGCTGCCTGAAGTAGCCTTATTTCTTTGAGTAACCACAGCTCCAGGGTGTGATCCAGCTGCGCAGCAGCTGCAGCACAGGGAATGCATAAGCAGCCTGACCCATCTCGGAATTGCTCCAAATCAGCCTCTCGAAGGCAATTCCACACTTCAGCAAGCCTGGGTGGCATTTCCCTCTTCATTTTGTTTTCTAATCCCTTCTGGTTTTGAGCTTTTAAGGTGAATTGTTTTTATGCCTGGGTGCCAGGTGATCCTGGGGCTGCTCTGGGCAGACCCACCTCCCCTCCTGGGCAGTGCTGGCAGCGAGCAGGAGCCTTCCCCAGTCGCTAAATTTAGCAGCAGCCTGTGACCATCAGAGCTGGCTGGGCTGGTGGGTGTGCTGTGACACCTGCCTGCTCTTTCCTCGCAGAAATGGAGCCGTCCTGCCTCATGTGTGTGGACTTATTTCCCTCGGTGCATCTGGATTTAATAACCTGGGTGTGTTGCTCCTGCCCTGGGTGGCCTGGGGCTTCCCGAGACCGAGCAGTGTGCCGGGGCGGTGCTGCTATCACTCTCCTGGAAAAGCTGCAGGGCAGGCGAGCCCTGACCACACCGGCCGCTACCCTGCTCGCCCCTCCACAGGTCCAGCCCCGTGCTGCCTGTAGCCCTGCCTGCTTCACATCACCTGCCATTTTCAGCTTGGGGTGGGGTATCGTGTCTTAAATTTGTTGCTTATGGATACCTGATGGCCAGGGCTCTTCAAGGCCAGCCACAACCAGGGTGTGTGTTTTGGGGACAGCCTTACTGGGCCAGTGTGCTGATGAGCCCCAAGCACTCACCTCCTGGGTCAGCTCTCCCGGAGGTGGTCTGGGGCACCGCTGCCGCGCCAGTCTTGCTGGCAGGACTCAAGCCGTGCTGTTGCAGGCCAGGGAGCGGGGCTGCAGCTGTCTGCTTTTGGCTGAGGCAATACTTTGTCCTTTGCAGATCTCTGAACCCCAACTGAGTCATTGCCAACTTGGTTCAAGATGCCACCGGCCATCGGAGGCCCTGTGGGATACACCCCTCCTGAAGGAGGATGGGGATGGGCTGTTGTCATCGGAGCCTTCATCTCCATTGGGTTTTCCTATGCCTTCCCCAAATCCATCACAGTGTTCTTCAAAGAGATCGAGGTCATCTTCAATGCATCCAGCAGCAAAGTCTCGTGGATCTCCTCCATCATGCTGGCTGTTATGTATGCAGGAGGTAAGTGGACTGGAGGCAGCAGTACACATGCTTGTGCATCATAGTACAGGATGCAGCTCTCCTGCTGGGTCTGATTCACACCTTGCTGTAGTGACGACAACCAAAATGATGCTAAAAGTTGGAATTCTTTCCTTATGTGAGAGCAAAACTTGCCTTAGCAAGTTTGCATGAAGGATGTTACTCAAAGAGTTCTATTTAATGCCCAGAATGCAAAAACCGGGTTAATCTGTCCTCCTCTGCAAAGCTGTAAGTAAAATCTTTCCGGGGAATTACGACTTGTGTAATTCTGCCCTTGTCCTTGTTACAGTGTGCTGCAGATGCTGTATCTGCTTCCAACTCCTGCTCAAAGGCCAGGGGAGCTGCTTTGCCGGGCATACCCAGCTCACAAGGTCTTTTAGATAAAGACACCAGGGGTTTTTTTTATTATTTATTATTATTGATTTTTTTAATCCAGCAAACAGTGGTTGTATCCTAGGGATCTGTTCCCAGTTTCTAGTCAGCTCCAATGGCTCAGCTGTGCTCTGGAGTGTAGTGAAACCTGGCACTGCCTGTTCTTCCTTGCCGGTGCCGAGCAGCGCCGTAGGCAGTTTGTGCTGTTTGAGGGTGGCAGTGCACGCTGGAAGCAGAGACATGAACAGAATAAAGCAAAACTACTTAAACTGAAGCAGCTCCCCTCCCCCATCCTCCAGAAACTGCTTCTTGGAGTCTTTTTAATCGCCAAGCTATGTGCTTTATGCCAGTCTCTAAGGTGAGGAGCAGGCAGAGTGCTCCCTGCGGGGCAATGCACTCCCGGCCCTCGCCTCGCCGCTCTCCAAACCCCGGTGTCTCATACCCACTTGCAAACACAGCTTTGTACTGGGTCGCTTGGCTGAAAGACACTCTTATTGGGAGCCTGCTGTTGTGTCCACTTCAGAGGCAGATCAGAGCTTGTACCACTGCCATCCCCAGCTGGCAAACTGCCCGCATCCTTGCTGCATTTGTGCATTGAAAGGAGCTGACGTCAGCACCCAGCTGAACACGAGGCTTTTCCTTTGGGGGAACAGGCTCTGCTTTGTCTTAGCTCAGCTAGCGAAGCGACCAGCACATTTCCCTGCTCCGATGTTATAACAAGCTTGTAAACTGTGTAACTGCTTTAATGAGACTCAATCTGGGCCATTCCTCCTCTCCTAATAGCACAGAGCTGGTTCTTCTGGGCACCCTGGAGGCCATGGTAAGAGTTCCCTCCTCCAGTCCCGGGCTTGCCCCCCTCCCTCCATGCTGACACTGTCCCTTCTGCTCCCCTTGAACTGTTGCCATTAAATCCCAGCAGCTTGCTAGTCTTGAACTGGTTGCCTGTAAGCCAGTGGTCTTGAACTGGTTGCCTGTAAGCCAGTGGCAGGGATGCTGAAGAGACCCCAGACCTGCCCAGGTGCATCTCCGGCTGTCGGAGTGCGGGAACATGGCACTGCCCCACTTGCTTGTTCCAGGGCTCCTACAGCCTGAACCCCCAGGCCCTTTGTAGGGGCTGAATTGCACTGGAGCTGTCATAGTACTGCATCCTGTTCTTCCCATCCCCCAGGGAACCTTCCTGCAGGAGCTGTGCGCTTGCTTGGAGGCAGAAAAAGTAGCTCATGCTCTGGCAAAGGGTGCTGGGCTGATGGTATCTTGCAGAGCTGGGGTAGTTCCTGTCCTGGGCAGAGCTGGGGGTGGTGGAGCAGCACATCCTGCAGCCCCACGCAGTCACCATCGGAGTATGTGGATGTAACAATCTCAGCTCCCCATTCAGGTCGAGGAGGACTCTGGTTCTGTTAGTCACACTTTTTTCACAGCAGGAATAATCAAAACACATCAACTAACTTTTGGTCAGAAAAGCTTCATGTGAATGTAGAAAACTGGAGTGGGTGTAAATTCTTATTTTTTGTTGTAATTAAAAAAAAAAAAAAAAGAGGGGGGAATTGCCATCAGGGTATGTGGCACTGCCTAGCTGAGTGGCTTCCTGGTAGCTGCCCTTGGAGCCTGCTGCTCCGGGCTGAGCTTCCCGGAGGAAAGGCCACAGCTGCCTTTAGACTCTGGCCAGGGGCATCACATTTGCTGAGTTCAAGGTACAGGTTTTGCAAAGTGCTGCGTGCTCTTTGGGGAAGCATGCAGGGCTGCGGGCAATGTGGCAGCCCCCGGGTGCTGCTGCTGCCTCTCCCGGGACAGGGGCTGTGGCCCCTTCCCATCTGCTGGTGGCATCAGGTCGGAGCTGCTGGCGTGGGCTGCTCTAGCTGGCACGTAGGCCACTGGAGAGCTGGCCACCGGCTGCAGAGAGCAAGGTGCCGTGGGGCTGGGGGCAGCTTCTGCAGCAGCCCGGCTCCTGTGACCTTCTCCAGGCTTTGTTTAAACTGGGCAAAAAGGTCAAGTAGCATCTGAGGACCCATGAATAACATGTTGACAACCTTGCTATCTGTTAATGGCAAAACTAGATCTGTTAATATTCAATGGATGTTCATTCAGTTTATTTAAATACATTTTAGTATCTGTAGAGCATGCTTTGCAGTATCTAATCACTGTTTACTTTGGATTAAAGCTCCTGATAATGAAGCACTTAAGGCGGGTGTGCAGAGCAATTGGGCTCTTCCTGGCTTAGGGGTAGCAGTGAAAACAGAAGCACACCTTCTGCTTGCACTACCCCTCCCGTGAGCCCTTGAGAAGCTTTGCCTGCACCCCTCGAACCTGTTTCTTCACAGCTTTGTCTGATCAAGGCCAGAAACCTCTTGCTGGAGACAGGCAGTTGCTGTGCACTTGCTTGGCTGCTGAGACCCCAGCGCTGTGCAGGGCGGGTGGTTTCACCCCATCCCGGACCCCTGTTGCTGGGGGGCCGCCGGTGCCCAGCCGCTCCGGGTGTAGCCACCAGAAGGCAGCTTGTTCGGAGATGGCTCAGCTTTCTGTGCTCCAACCAGATTAACTCTGTTAATTCCCGCTGCCTCCAAACCTCCTGTCGTTTCCCCTTCCCCCAGTTCCCTGGCTGGGTGAAGTGTCACTATGTGAAAGCTCAGCAGCCTGGGCAGTAAACCTCCAGCGAGCTTGCGGGCATCTGTCTTGTCTCTCCTGCGAGCATCACTCATCTGGGTGTATCTCCTTCCCTCCCCAGGTCCCATCAGCAGCATCCTGGTGAACAAATATGGCAGCCGGCCCATCATGATCGCCGGCGGCTGCCTCTCGGGCTGTGGGCTGATCGCAGCTTCTTTCTGCAACACAGTGGAGGAGCTCTACTTCTGTGTCGGGGTTGTAGGGGGTAAGTGATGGCTCTGCCCCACCGGGGCTGCAGCAGAGGTAAGACCTCTCCCGAGGCAGCAAGAGGAGCATCTCGAACCCAGTAATTATTAGGGAATATTTATGGTGAATTTGCATAAACCCTGATTCCTGTTACATATGGGGTGGCCCAGGTGACAATATGGGGAGCCTGTATGTGGGACCGGTACTTGGTCCTGGCTGGAGAGAGTGTCTGTTCTGACCCGGGTTGGTGCTGTGCCCTGATGGGCCCCCGAGCTCCTGTGTGCGGTTTCACTGCTGCCCCGGTGCCTCCTGCCCGGCCAGCAGTGGTGCCCAGCACCGCTCAGGTGATGGGGAAGCAATACACTGGAACCCTGCTTGTCCCACCGCCCCTTCTGCCGGTGCTGCTGGCTCAGGGGGGTGGTTGAGCTCTGAGCCCCTCGTTTCTCCTCTTCTTCAGGGCTTGGCCTCGCGTTTAACTTGAACCCAGCCCTGACCATGATCGGCAAGTACTTCTTCAAGAAGCGTCCCCTGGCTAACGGGCTGGCGATGGCAGGCAGCCCCGTGTTCCTCTCCACCCTGGCACCTGTAAACCAGCTCTTCTTTGGCATATTTGGGTGGCGTGGCAGCTTCCTCATCCTCGGTGGTCTCTTGCTGAACTGCTGCGTGGCCGGATCCCTGATGCGGCCCATAGGCCCCAAGCCAGACCAGCTGAAGAAAGAGGCCACTAAGGAGGTGCTGCAGGAAGCTGGGAAGGTGGTGAAAAAGGATGACAGTGACACCAGTGCAGACCTCATTGGCGGGAGGACCAAGAAACAGAAGAGCACACTCTTCCAGACAATCAACAAGTTCTTGGACCTGTCCCTGTTCACGCACAGGGGCTTCCTGCTCTACCTGTCAGGCAACGTGATCATGTTCTTCGGGCTCTTCACTCCCTTGGTCTTCCTCAGCAATTACGCGAAGAGCAAGAAGATTGCTAATGAGTCTGCAGCCTTCCTGCTCTCCATCCTGGCCTTTGTAGACATGGTGGCCAGACCTTCCATGGGACTGGTGGCAAACACCAAGTGGATCAGACCCAGAGTCCAGTATTTCTTTGCCATCTCTGTGATCTACAACGGGGTGTGCCACCTCTTGGCCCCCATGTCCACCACCTATGCCGGCTTCTGCATCTACGCTGGCTTCTTTGGCTTTGCCTTCGGCTGGCTGAGCTCAGTCCTGTTTGAGACCCTGATGGACCTGGTGGGAGCACAGCGGTTCTCCAGCGCCGTCGGCCTGGTGACCATCGTGGAGTGCTGCCCTGTGCTTCTGGGACCCCCCCTGCTAGGTAGGGTGTGCTGTGCCTGGGGGGCTCTGCTTGGCCTTGTGGGGCGGGGGTGGGTCCCCCTGAGCTGTGGGCAGCCCTCGGCACTGGGATGGGGGGGAGGGGGGGAGCACTGGCACTGAGATTGCCCTGGCATCTGAGGGATGGTTGGGGAAGTGGAGGGGTGAGCCCTGGCAATGGGGGTGGGGAGCAGGGGCTGGAGGAATAGAGGTGTGAAGCTGAGGGTGATGGGTTTGGGCTGGTCTTGGGAACGTCTCTACAACCTGGAGCGGTTCTGGGGGTATTTGACTAAGCTGTCCCCTCTCTGTCCCTCAGGGAAACTCAATGACATGTACGGTGACTACAAGTACACATACTGGGCTTGTGGGGTCATCCTCATAGTCTCTGGGATCTACCTCTTCATCGGGATGGGCATCAACTACCGTCTGGTGGCAAAGGAGCAGAAGGCAGAGGAGAAGGCACGGAATGAAGGGAAGGAAGAGGAGACCAATGTCGATGAGGCTGAGAAGCAGAAAGAGGCAAACAATGACGTGGCCCCCTCGCCTCAGAAGAGTGCGGAGGATGGTGTCAAAGAGGAGGAGAGCCACATGTGAGGGACTGGTCTCAATCCCGGAGTGTCGGGGAAGTGCTGCTGCCCTGGCGCGGTGGCCGGGGCAGTGCTCCGCTGGCGCTGGGCAGCCGTGAGAAGTGTTTAAACCAGGTGTTCATTTTTAACCGGGCTCTGAATTGTCTTTCCATCTGTGTTCAACAAAGGTAACAGGGCTACACATGCAGTATCCGCATGTACCAGGGGCAGGGGAGCTTTTTATAGTCTGGCTTTTTAACAGTAACATGAATGTACTAATATGTGCCTTACAGCCTTCATATCTAGCTGAATTTGGACAAGCCTTAACTCTAAACCATGCTTTAGCCCTGTGTTCTGCTCGGGGTGGGGGGGCAGGGGGATGTGTATGTGTGTGGGGTTGGGGGAGTTTCGTTGTTAAAAAGCCATAAAAAGCAGGATACTGGATTTGTTGAAGCACGATGGGTTTCAGGGCCAGCCCTGGATGAATACTGCTTCACACGCTTCTTACCGCAGGCCCTCTGTGGAGAGGGGGGTCCGGGCGCGGGGCAGGGTGGGCTTCAGTTCCTGTGCCTGGTGCCTTCTGTCTCTGTAGTTGGTCTTTAGGTATGTTTTCAAAACACTTTAGCTACTGTAGTTCTTTAAAATCCCTCTTCTTGTAGCTGTGCTCTCATGGGATATTTAGGTTGGAGAAGGATGGCTGCGGTTTGTGTCAGGCAGCCTTGTCTGCTCTGGGGCTGCAGCAGCCCCTGCAGCCGAGCCCTCCGTAGGGAGGGCTGGGGTCTCCCCCCTTGCCCCCTGACTCTGCCCTGGCAGTGCTTCTTCTCAGCCCAGCACTGGGTGACGTGAAACGGGTGTGAATGCCGGGGGCTTGGCCAGCAGTGCTGGGTTGGGGTGCTGGGCCCAGTCCTGCTGTGGGGCTGTGCTGCCCTGTCCCCCTGGGGTGGGTTTCCCCCCCCCCGAGCATCCCTGCGCTGGTCCATCCCACCCAGGCGGGTGTTGCGAGTGCCTGACCCTGGGCAGAGTGGAGGGGCTGGATGGGGTGGGTGAGGTGGTACATCCCTGAGACAGGCCTGCTGCTTTTGCTCTTTTATCTCTTAGAAACCTCTATTACTTGCTTCTGTTCAACTGAGATCTTAAGGCAGTGAATGCCTAACCACTCAATCTAGGACATGTAAGGGGGAGGAAAGAATTTGTACGTATTTATTTTTTATTTTTTAGCGCTGGAAAATATCTCAACGTACGTGGAGCAGGTTAATGGCTCTCAAGTTCTAGTAAATGTTGATCAGAAATCATGTAAGAGGCTAAGTTTTTTTTCAAATAAACTTTTTTTTTTTTACAATTTACCCGCCAAATGTGGAACTTCTTTCCTAGGACCACACTTCTCTGTGACACATATTATAAGGTCTCTTTTGGGGAGAGGTGCATGGGGCTTTGGCAGAACCCCAGTTTCCACCCGCTGCTCCAGCACCAGCACCCCAAGGCTCCCACTGAGTGGGTCCTGCTGGCTGTGGAAGCTGGTCCCCACCCGGCAAGGGTGAGATGCCCCTTTCCCACCTCAGCCACAAGAGGAGGCTTTGGGTAGGGTTTGGGGTGGCCATGGCTAAGTGTCCCCATGCACTCCGGTTGTGGAGACATCTCCCTTTGTTACAGGATGCTGGTGAAAGCCTTGAGGTCCCCCGCTGGTGAGGGGGATGGGCAGACTCCCCTGTCCTGCTGCTTCCCCCCAGCTGAGTGGGGCCAGGTGGTACGCAGCCCAGGGTCCGGCCCCCCCCTGCCATGGCCCTGCACTGATGGCTGAAACCAAACAAGGGGGTGAACCAGGGTCTCGCTGATGGAGCTGCCCTGGGGTCCCCGGAGCCCCCAGCAGGGCCAGACCCTGCTCTGTGGCTGCTCTCCTTGCACTCCCTTGGCTGTGGGGCTTCTTGGGGCTCTTACAGTCTAAATCTCACAGAAAGCAGGCCAGGGGGGTTTGTTTTTTGTTTTTTTTTTTTTCATACTGTAGAATAACTTTATAAAGCCAACAGAGTGTTTTGTACAAAAGGATTTTGTTATACAGTGCTGAGCTGTGATACTGTAAAGCCAAGGAACTGTATTTTTATAAATGGAGTGTCTACCGTAGCTACAGTAATGGGTTCACATCACAATAAACCAACCCTGAGGAGCTGCCCCTGTTGTCCCTGTTTCTCCGGACAAGCTGCCAGCCCTGCCTGCTCCCCTCCGTGTCTGGGGTGGTCCCTACGGGGGCTGTCACCCGTGTAGGGGGCTGCAGGAGGGGGCTTGGGTGTAGCTGGCTGATGGCCATCAAGCACTGACAATGCCCCTGGGTGGGGGGGTCCTTGCCTGTCCCGTATTCTGGTGCCCCCACAGTTGACACAGGTGTTACCGTAACCAGCACTGCCTGGGAGAGACTTGCACAGCTGAGGCCGGGTGCCAGCCCTTTTTCTAAGGAAAAAAAAAATGTTTAAATAATTTCCTGCTGCTTGGACTTGGCTGGCTGGGAACACTTTGCTAGTAAATCCTTGACTGTTTTCCAAGGGTGGCCTCTCCCTGCGCTGTCCCCTCTGCGCTGTGCTGTCTGGAGCTGGGCGTCAGCCCTGCCTTGGCTCCAGCACCTCCTGTGGGACTGCTGCTGGAATCCACCGTCGTGGAAGTGCAGGTGAAGGAGGAAGGGAGGCGGGTGGGTTCAGGATGAGAATCCTGCCCTTGCTCTCGGGCTGGGGAGTGACGCAGTCTAGTAGCAGTCGTATAATTGCTCTGCTTGTAAGGGCAGAGCGCCGGGGCCCGGTCTGCGTGCCGTGGTGGGGCTGGCACCCCGGCGAGGTGCGGACTCTGCCCTGCAGCAAGCCTCTCCCAGGCGGCATGGCTGGGCAGGGGCTGTCTGTGCCCCGGCCCTCCCTGGCGGCTCGGCTCGCAGAGGGAGCAGGAGCAGGGCTATATTTAGTCACGTTATTTCAACCAGCAAAGGTATCCGGGGCACTGGGAAGTACAAGAGCGGTGCTCGGCTGCCGGAGCCCCCCACTATCACCTACCCGTAAAACAGCAGCTAAAATAAGCCACAGGGCATGGTGCAACTGGCAGGAGTTCTGGCTTTTGCCATGGTGGTGGGTGAGCAGGTGCTGGATGCTCAAACTGGACCTTGGTGCCTTCGGGGAAGTGCCACTCTGCAAAAGCCCGTGTGGCAGGGACACCCTGTGGGCTGAGCCCCTGGGGCTGCTTCACCAGAGCTGGCTGGCAACTGCTGGGACGATGCCTCTGCAATGGGCCACAGAAAGCCCGTGGGGACGTGGGCACCCCCCCAGTCCCCAAGCCAAGAGGCCCCAGCGGCAGCGGGCGAGCAGCGTGGGCACCACCGGCCAACCCCCTGAATGATCACACAGATTTCCTTTGCGCTCCGCCAGGCCGCCTTCCTTCCTCCTGGGGGGTAGCAAAATAAAATTCTCTTCATAGCAGGCGGAATTGAGGAAATACTTGGGAGCTAATTCCCGTGCAGTTTGTTTTCCCAAACATCTGAGGTCGCCGGCCAGAAATGCTCAGCAGTGGCTGGGGGGGCTTGGGGGCTCCCAGAGGAGCAGGCGGTTGCTCCAGCCGCCGTCCGGGAACTGCTGCTGGCTGCTGACCGGGAACTGCTGCTGGCTGCTGACCGCCGGCGACAGCCCCGGCCGGGTGCCCGTGGGAGGGGTGCGCTGCGGGATGCCCTTCTTCCTTCCCTTCGTCCCTGTTCTGGGGGATTTGGGGGATGTGGGGGGAGGGCACTGGGTGACCCCCTGTGGATGCGGGGGCTGGGGAGCTGCCATCACCCACCCACCGCCCCTCGGGGGGCTGCCCAAGCGCAACCCTGCCCAGTGGGTGCCCTGGGCCCATCTCCCCGCTGTGTGGGAGCTCCTGCCCCCAGTACCATGAGGGGCCAGGGCAGGCAGGGGAGGGGGCAGCCTTGCAGCAGCCCCGCATGCACAGATGCTCCCGGTCTCTTGAAACAGCCTAATCCTCCCCACAATGTGGCACAATCCCCTTCCCGGGGAGAGGGGAGCCCGGCTGCAGAGCTCATTCATGTGACAAGCATGAGGAGGGGATCTGGGTCCCTGCCCAGCTTCTGCTCTGCCGGGGAAGTTTATTCAGTATTTTCGGGAGATTTGGGTTCTGCTGAGTGTGCAGCTCCAGCCGCTGCTCTGCAAACAACTGCTGCTGTTCCCAGCGCCGGCGAAGGTGCTGGCTGGGCGATGCTGAGGCAAGCACCGTGCCCAGGAAGGGAGGGCGGCTGTGGGGACAGTCTGTGCCACCAGCACTGCCCAGCTGGGCAGGGGGCAGTGGGCACCTGCCCTGCCTGGTCAGGGGCAAGCCATCCACGTGGCTGCCACCTTCTCTCTGCAGGCGGGTGTGTGGGAATGACCACAGCCCCACAGAGCCCACCTCCACTCCCCCAGAGGTGAACATGGCTGCAGAGATGCTTTCTCCAGCATCACCCAACACCCCCCACAGCTTGCAGCTGAGGAGCAGGAGGAACCCGCAGGAGGAGCTCATGGCTCTCAGGGAAGCCTTCCTCCTCTTCCTCTTTCTTGGGCTGCCCGTGGGACAGGCTGGCTCCGGGCCCATGCCTCGGCACAGGCAGAGCTCTCCCTGCCTGCACTCACTGGTTCAGCCCTGGGGGTGGCCAGTCCTGCCTGTGGCGTGGGGGCAGCTGGGCTGGTGGCCACGGCCACGGCCACGGCTGTGTGTGCAGCCTTCGCCACTTGGTCTGGGCTCTGCAGGGAAAAGCAACAGCACCTTAAGGTATGAGCAAAGCGGCATTACGCGAGGCAGATAATCAATTGCTACAAGATGATCATCAATTATTTTCACTGCACATTATATTCTGTTAATGAAAGCCCTTTGCCAGTGTCACGGAGCCATTACGGGGGAGGTGAGGGATGCTCTGCCGTTGCACGGTGATGGCAGGGTGCAGCACATGCCCCGGGTGGCTCCCATGGGGCTGATGGGCTGTGTTCACTGCAAACACTGCCAAGGACAAGCTCTTCTGCACTTTGCCCGGGCTTTTCCCTGGGTGGACCCGAGACCTTTGCTCTGCTTCATGCAAATTGTGGCATCTTCATGTTACTGGGGTACAGCCTTGGAGAATAGCCTTGAGGTCCGGGGGGCAGACAGTGCTGCCTGGGCAGGGACTGGGATGCTGTAGCTGGGGTGCCCGCAGGGTGCTCAGGGTGGCTCTGGGCCAGTGAGGCAAAGGAGGTGTTGGTGCAAAAAGCTGGCTGGAGGCACATGGTAGGCAGGCTGATTCAGTCTATGCTGCATGCCATGACTGTGCATGGTGGGAAGAGGCTACACTGGCCCCACAATGGGCCCAGACATGTCCTGAGCACCCCAGGCTTTCTGCAGTGCTGGCTGATGACTGCTGTGTTGGCAGCCAGGAGGTGCTTGCAGCTGCCGAGGCTGGTGCCTTGGCCAAATGCCTGCCTGCACCCGCAGCCGTGCCCACTGCCCTGCCCACTCTGCACCCCAGTGTACAGCAAGGGGAGGAGGAGATGCTCATGGCCACCCTGGATGCTGTTGGGCCCAGCAGCAGGGAGCCACAAGGCCAGCTTCCCCGGGTGCACAGGGACAAGCTGATTTACCCCGCTGCAAATCATCAGAGCGTCCTGGGGCCACAGTGCATTGCCTGCTCATCCCTCTTGGGCTGTCAGCATCTCAACAGTGGCTTTTATTGCTGTGCTGCCCTGTGACGTTTCTCTGTGGCTTGATATGAATTTAATTATTGCTATTAATCATGAGAAGGGTCTGTGCTGGTGGTTTGCAGAGCCAGCCACCAAGATTTACAGCCAGAGCAGCCGGTTACTGGTAGAATTAGGGCTGGAGCAGAGCATTGGTGACCCACACGGGACGGCTTGGGGCTTGGCTGCCTTGGGACCACCATCTGCCACAGCAAGGGCAAAGGCCTGGTCCCAGCACTGCGCAGCACAAACCCCTGCTCCTCCAGGAGCTCTGAGCCAGGCCTGCTGTCATCCCTGCTTTCCGTATGATGGATGTTACATGGTGCCAACATGTGCCCATTTCAGGACACAGCCCTAGGAGAAACAGTTCTTGCACGAGAATTGGCAAAGTGTCAGCACTGCAGCGGGCAGGAACCATCCCCATGTGTGGTGGGAGCTGGGGACAGGAGTCCGGGTGGGTCCATCAGCCCCAGGGCGGAGGGCTGGGGCTGCGGGGCTGGGGCCAGTGCTGTGCTGGGAGCCTCTCTGGGCTCATGGAGGCATCGGGCAGACGGTGCCACGGGCAGGGGCCAGCTGGGCTCCCACTGCGATGCTCCTGGGCAGGCAGGAGCCAGCCCAAGGACGGGGCAAACCCGCCACCCAAATCGCTGCAGGAGGTGTCCTTTGGGGAGCCACGGGCTGCTGCGAGCCGTGTGGGCAGGAGGCAGCTTGCAGGCGGGAGCGGTTTGCAGGCAGGAGCTGCCCGGAGGCCGTTGCCTCACGTACCCACGCACAGGCTGCACGGTCCAGCGTCGGATCCAGCTGCATGAGCACCCTCTCGTGGCAACGCCCCCCGCGGCCCTGCTCCCCTGCGCGTGTACCTGCATCCCCACCCTGCCCCGCGACCCACGAGCATCCCGGGGGGCTGGGTGCTGCACCCCAGGCAGCTGCCAGGGCTCCAATGTCCCTGCTGGGACCCGTTCCTGCAGCAGGCGGATGAGCTGGTTTCTGGGGGGGGGGGGGGGGGGGGGGGCATGGTGCATTGGGGGGTGTGGGTGTGAGCCGGGCTGGGACCCCAGGGGTCCGGGGGCTGCGGGCCAGGGTACGGGCAGGGCTGTGCCAAGTTAACCAGCCTGCCTGCACCTGCGACTCCAGGCATGAGAGCTGGGAGTAACTGCACTGGGAAAAGATTAACGCTGAGTAAATCAAAACAGTATGATCCTGGCCACGATTAACAAAGTATTAATTAATTACATACCCACAGAAAAAAAAGATAGCTAATTACCTTCTATGGAAAATTAGGGGGGGAAAGACAGAAAATGAAACATGTTTAAAATTTAATTAGAGGCCGCATGTTGTGCATAAGAATGAGCCTGTTTTTGTGAATTTAATTGTTTGCAATTACAGATCAGTGTCTTGTTTTCACCTCCTCCCCATCAGACAGTGAGCTGCATCCCTCATCCAGTGGTGTTGGTGTCCCACCTCCCCTCCGCCCTGTCCCCTGCGGGGTGGCCGAGCCGCAGGGGAGGAGAGTGGTGTCACGGCGGCTCCTCGGCCAAGAGCCCGAGCTGTTCCCATGCGTAGGTGCGGAGCCCAAGCCCCCCGCTGACCCCTCCATCACTCCCCTTCCTTTGATGTCTGTCTCAGGAGTGCCCGCAGCCCTCAGACAATGAAACGGTAAAGCTAACCATGCTTTGAACTGCAATAAACCGTGTGAAAATGGAATCAATTCTGCAGTCGGATGACTCAGTAATGAAGAGTCAAGTCCCACACTGCGGTGTGTCACATCTCTGATATCTTCATTGCTTTTATCTGCATGGAGGGAGCAGATTTACCCGGCTTTCAACTGAGACTGCAGCAAACGGGCTGGCGATTATCCCCTTCCCAGAGACATCCCAGAGGTTAATCCCTGATCCACCCCAGTGCACCGGGGCAGGAGGGAAGCTGCCAGTGCGGAGCTGGGTCCTGCACTGTCAGCAGGTGCTGCAGGAGCATCACCAGCTGGCCCCAGCCGTGAGGCCCCAGCTCTGCCCAGCACCTACGTGCAGCTGGGCACCGGTGCCCACGGCAGGGTGGCCGGAGCAGCCCGAGGGGCACGCAGGGGGCTCTGGAGCTGTTTGCCAGTGGGAGCATGGCCTGGGCAGAGCTGAGAGCAGCGCTTGGCTCCTTCCGAGGCTGGGGGGGAATCCCTTGCAGGGCTGTGCAGGACATCGCAGCTGGTGATGGGTCTTCGCACTGGGGCCAGGGCCAGGGTGGGAGCAGAGAGCAGAGCACTGAGGGACTAATACATTAATAACATCTTAAAATAAAAGATTTATTCTCACCCAGAACAATTTCTGCTACTACATCAGGTCAGCCCCAAGCTTTGGAAAGGGCTGAGAAGTCAGTCAGGGCACCATGTCCCAGCACAAACCCCAGCCTGGCACTGGGTGCCATCCCAAATGGCTTCTATCCCTCTGCAAAGCTGAAGGGGGAAAAGCCACATCTGGCTGCAGTCCCAGCCCCTGGCAAAGGCACTGAGGCAGCCCCAGCTCTGAGCTCAACCACAATGTGCCGACACATTTAGAGTGCATCAGCCCCTTCAAAGTGCATCCTCACCAAACCTGCAGCTCCACGGCTTTGAACAGCCTGTGCTGGCCGGGTCGAGTGAAGGGAACAGCTGAAAATGTCTATAAAATAATTTAGGAGCTTCTCTTCCAAGTTTCTTCCTGCACAAAGCAAAGGAACAGTAAAACAGGGTGATTTGCTCAGCAGAGCAGCAGCTGGGACCCAGAACCAGCCCAGCCCACCCAGGTGAGAGCAGCACCTCGCTGGGACCCAGGGTGCCCGTTGCACTGCCCGCCGCTCAGGGTGGCCGGGACTGCTTGGCCTCACCGTCAGGACAGGGTGCAGAGCAGCAGACATGTTTCCCAGGCCTCAGCCTTGGCCATTGCTGCTTTCAAAGGAGCGGTGCTCCCTTGGAACCCTTCCCTGCAGCAGCCCTGGCTCTGTGCTGTCCTGCGCCAGGCACCGTGACACAGCCCCGTCCTTCAGGGGCCGGTGGCAGATCCTGGGGCAGCCGCCAATGGCGGTGATGCCTCTTGTGTCGAAACCGGTAAGATCTCCCATTAGCTGAAGCTATAGTTTTGTCCTGTCCTAAAAACAAGATCTTACCAGGTTTGACTTTAAGGATGTAATTAATAGCATACAAGTCAGAATAAACCCAATTATGAAATACACTTGTGCTAATAACTGCTTTTGAGACCATATGGGGATCTAACACATGGCAAATAAAAGGCAAAGCAAGCCATTATCTTGAAATGTTGGGTTCTCGCTCAGCCAAACACTATGAAATCATTGTGTTTAATTATGGGATATCACCCTGGAATACCAGCTTACTAATTATTTATAATGATTTCTGAATGCACGTTATAGGCTCCTGGACAGGGCACTGACAGTTGCCGTGAGTGGCTGCAGCCCGTAGTGCTTTCCTGTGGCTGGGCGCTGTTTCTCCCAGGAGTTAACACTGGCCCATTTCATGATCCCACAGGCTGAGATGTCCCTGTTCCCCAAGGGAATGGCTTTTGCTTCCTTTTCCCACTGTGGTGCACCAGGGTCTGTGGTGCCCAGGGTCCCACTGTGATGCAGCCTGCAGGGTATGGCGGGGCGAAAGGCCCATTGCCCGGCCCCAGGGCCAGCAGGGTTGGGTATCACCCGGCACCTGCGGTGGATCTGTCCCCTCTGGGCACATGCACCAGGGCTGGAGAGCTGTTGGTTCATGGGAAACGGGTGCTTGTGCATTTATGAGAGCTGCACAGGAGCACAGCAGCGGTTCTGGGGGAGCAGCTGTGCACCCCGCTGCCAGTCCATGGATATTCCTGCCTTGGGTGGGTGCAGAGCCCATTGCAGCCATCACCCCCTGCGATGCTCGGCTGGCTGCCCTGCGGTTCCGTGTCCTTGCAAACCCTGCAAAAGTCACTGGAGCATCTCCTGCCCGTCACTCCACACCTGGGAAGCCTGGTCAGTGCTTGCGGCTGTTTGCCCCAACCCTGTTGGACAGGGGAGCATCTCCTCGGTGCCGGGGCGTAACAGGTAGCGGTAACAAGGACATAAGACCCCCCCATAAATTGCTCCTTGGTGATATTGTCACATTAATGGCAAAGTGAACAGCCCCCTCATCGGCCACCTGCTTTCAGCTCGGTGGGGGAAGGGGAAAGTCTCGTCTGCAGTGGTGACTGCTGAGGTGGGTGCTGACCGGAGCCGGGGACCGGGCAGGATCCAGGCGGGGCGTCCTGCCTGCGGTCCCGCAGCCCTTCACCCCCCTTCTCCCTCAGCTGCTCTCAGCCTCTGCTTTCCCCTGGGGGCCGGGGCAGGGCAGCCCCCGCTCAGCCGGGGCCAGGCCAAGGCCAGCCCCGCTCCTCCGCCCGCCGCTGCCCGCCGAGCTTCCCGGCGGCGCCAGAGGGCACTATGCGCCGGGAGCCGGGCGGGGGGAGCCGGGAGCCGGGCGGGGGGAGCCGGGCTGGGGGAGCCGGGCGGGGGGAGCCGGGAGCCGGGCTGGGGGAGCCGGGCTGGGGGAGCCGGGCTGGGGGAGCCGGGAGCCGGGCTTGGGGAGCCGGGAGCCGGGCGGGGGGAGCCGGGCTGGGGGAGCCGGGAGCCGGGCGGGGGGAGCCGGGAGCCGGGCTGGGGGAGCCGGGAGCCGGGCGGGGGGAGCCGGGCGGGGGGAGCCGGGCTGGGGGAGCCGGGAGCCGGGCTTGGGGGAGCCGGGAGCCGGGCGGGGGGAGCCGGGAGCCGGGCGGGGGGAGCCGGGCTGGGGGGAGCCGGTCGCGGGGAGCTGGGCGGGGGGAGCCGGGAGCCGGGCTGGGGTGGGCCGGGAGCCGGGCTGGGGGCACCGGGAGCCGGGCTGGGGGAGCCGGGCTGGGGGAGCCGGGCTGGGGGAGCCGGGCTGGGGGGAGCCGGGCGCCGGGAGCCGGGCGGGGGGAGCCGGGAGCCGGGCTTGGGGGGGCCGGGAGCCGGGTTGGGGGAACCGGGAGCCGGGCTGGGGGGATCCAGGGGCGGGGCTGGGGGAGCCGGGAGCCGGGCTGCGGGAGCTCCCGGCGCGGAGCAGCACCCCGGGGTGCCTTGGCGGGCGGGGGGGATGGGGGTGGGGGTGGCGAGCAGCAGTGCGGGCTGGAGCAGCCCCGGGTGGCTGAGGCCAGCGGTGCTGGGCGGTCACTGGTCACAGCCAGCCACGAGCCACCGGCTCTTTGAACAGAGAGGGCTGTGTTCTGTAGTTAAGGTAAACTACTGGCCTGCTGGAACAGTCTCTCATTGCAGACCTCTGGCTAATTTGTTGTTGTTAAAGGTAATGGACAGCTTTTCTTTAGCCATGAAATTGACAAAAAAAACCCCAAAAAAACCCAAAAAACCCCCCAAAACCCACCCCAAACAAACAAAAAACAACCCACAAAAAAAATCCAAACAACAAAAAGCAGGAAAAATAAGTAGCAGCCCTCTCAGCATGTCTCCATGGGAGTAGAACAAGTAGGATTAATGCACAGCATGGTCAAATAAAGTGCTGCTTTCAATGACTCTTAAAGACAGACAAGAAAGGAGGAACGAAAGCAAAGCGGGAGAGAGGAATTAAACCTCACCAGGCCAGAAGGCAGAGGAGCTGAGAGCAAGGGCTCCTCTGAGCATCTCATTGAAGTGACCTTCACCTGTGGAGCCAAGGGGAAAACCCACAGGGGTCAACATTGCTGTTCCTGCAGCCTCTCCCAGGAGCCCGGGGCAAGCACCCTGTGCCGCAGGATGGGGATGGACATGCTGCGCCCAGCCCTGGTGCTGTTGAGAATTCAAACTTCACCGAGGCAGGCAATCCAGCCGCTGCCACACAAGGGCCTGGGAGCACAGCTCACATCACTTGGCACACACAGGGTTACCTAATTTACAGGATTTATGACCTCCAGTGCTTCCCATGTTTTCTCTACCCTCTGCTATTAATCAATAACCCATTATCATAACCCTTAGGAAATGATTTATAGATTGTATCTTCAGTTTCCATCTTGGAAACAATACTTGTCTGCATCACAGCTTCCTCTAGAGCCTCTGGGCTGTGAGGATGAATAGAGATAGCGTGTCTGGAGCGGAGGGGAAGGGACAGCACAGCTGCCTGCCTGTCAATGAAGATATCCCGCGTGCCGGTGTCCCTGTGTGGTGCCAAGCCACGGACCCCCACCCCTGCCTGCGCCAGCTGTGCAGGGGGTGGTGGCCCCCAGCGTGATGGGGAGTAGTCTGGGCTGGAGAGCAGCAGGCAGGAGCAGGAGGCAAAACACCGGTAGCCCAAGTCCTGGCAGTCACGGGGCTACCGCTTTGTACAAAGGCATTTTCCTGGCAGTGCAGCCACTGCTGGCAGTGAGAGCGCAGCCGTGAGCTTGCTGCACCGTCAGTTGCTGAGTGTGTTATCTCTAGAATTAATATGCCATCGGCCAGGGGCATGGATTATTATAGAAAAATTATGCAACTAAGTAGGTTGTTAACAAGTTGATTTAAAATTTATAAATGGGGGGGGGGATAACAGGGCAAAGAACGACAGGCTCAAATTAATTTAAACTGTTTGATGAGGAATCAGCGATGTAGGGAATGAGATAGGGAGGAGGATTAAAAGGAGTTCATATTTAAAATCAATTTGAAAGGGTGCCAGAAACCACTCTGTTCAGACTTGGTCATTGTGAGACCTCATTGCTTTTTTCATTAGTTCCAAACTTGTTGGCTGTAATTGCCAGGTCCCAGGCAGGGTGGTGGCTGACCTCCCTCCAGTTGCTGCAGAGGATGCTCACCTAAAACTGCTTTTCTGCCCCCACTTGAGTTGCTTGGCACCACCGTGGCCTGGGTCCCGCACCCAGAGAAGTGATAAAGCTCAGTTATGTCTGAGGGTGACCTAGCTGGCATGTATGAGGATGAAAGGCTCGTGGGGAAGAGAGGAGTCGGATGGAGAAGAAAGAGCAGCTGAAGGTGCTGGAGAAGCTCCAGGTGACAGTTTTGTGATGTGGCGGCATGGCTGCTGCAGGAAACAGGAGAAAAGACGCTGCATTGCTTATGCCTACAAATTCTCCAGCATCATCATGCATGCTTTCATGCTAAATTTACGTAAATAAGGCTTAGGATAACAAGCAAAAGAGCATAACCAGGGACTGCTGTTCTGGCTCAGGACATAAGCAAAACAGGGTGGAGAAAGCTGCATCTCTTGTCTTCTAGTCCTTTATGAGAAAGAATCATTTGCATTTTTAAAAAATCATTTGCTAAATCAACATCACTTTTATGCATATATGCGCCCATTTGTGGGAGCACAGGGCTGGCCATCCATCACACACTGTCCTGCCCTGGTGTGTCTGTGGCCACTGTTCAAATGCCGGTCAGGTGAAATGAATGGGAGTAATTTTTAAATAATAAGAAAAGTTGTAAAGAGATGGTATCAGTATTTAACTTTAATTGGCTTTTGTGGGGCTCAGATTCCCAAAGTAGCATATTTTTAGTAACAGCAGCATTTTTATGGGCTTAAAATTGGGTGAGACCAAAGAACTGTTATGTATTTTAGGCAATCAACAGACTACTTTTTCCAAAGTTAATTTGAAATGTAAATCCATATAGTTGTTTGTTATGCACTAATCCAGCTGTGTGAGCATAAAGCTCCCTACAACATAAGTTGTTCACTTACTATGTTATAATACTTTCATTTTAAGCTTCGCAGAGGCAGTGGCTTGTCCTGTTCCTCTGTTGGGCCAGGTCAGAGGGAACACCCTGGTGCTGGTGCTGGAGTGGCAGGATGCTGCACACTGCTCTGGCATCCCGCAGGAGCGGCAGCTTCCCCAGGCGAGCAGGGTGCTGGGCACTGCTCAGTGCCGCAGGGATGACATCTGTGATGCCAGCCTGGCACGTTGACTCCCTGTCTCAAATAAAGACCTGCTTCCAAACCAGTTCTGAACAGTGAGACATACATAAAATCCAATTAAAAATATTCCAGCTTTGTTTTTACTCTCGGTGACTTGTCAGTTTAGCAAACAATGGTGCTTATAACCATTAATCATCTGGGCTCAATTTGTGCCAGCTGACTCATTTACCTCCCAAGCAGGCAGGCTTGCAATACCTTCATTGTGTGTTTAACTTTACAAATAATTTATCAAACACAACACCCAATTAAATTGCCCTTCTGTATCCATTAACCATCATATTGATCTTCTTTTTGCTACCTTCACCACTAGCTGTGGGCCTTGGGTTTGTTTAATATCATAAATATTATTGCAGCCCTCCCTGAAATCCTGCTGATGAGCCTGTGCCCACACCGAGCATCATTTGGGTTTGCTCCACACTGCCTGGCCCCCGCTGTAAAGGACATTCCCCTCTCCATCCTTCCCCGGGATGAAATCTCAGCTGCTGGTGAGTGTTCTGCTGCCGGAAGGGTGGGAGGAGGTGCAGAAATGCAAGGTGTCTCCCCAGTCAAATCCAAATCTCTTCAGTGCACGAGGGTGTGAGGGCTGGGCTTAGTGGTCATGGCTGGCCAGTGCCTGTACAATGACGTGGGGCCTCAAAACATTTCCAAACAATTCCAAGCTTCAGAAATGCTGCAGAGTGTTTATAAATAGCTGCATGGTTTATCTTAGTGCAGGGTTAAATGGCAAAAAAAAAAAAAAAATAATTAAGTGACTTGCCCTAGGCTACCTAACACATTGAGGGGAGGCTTGAGATTAGAAGCCAGGTGTCCTCAGTCCCTCTCCTCTGCCCTCATCATCACCAGATAAAGACAGCTTCTTTAGTCTTTCTTTGTATCCATGAATCTCAGTTTAATTAGCTTTATCTCCATATACCTGCTTTATCTCTTTTCCTGCACCTCCGAGACTTATCTCTTGTCATACTTCTGCACTGGGTGTGCTCTTTGCAGACCATCTTCTTCAGCCCCACGAGAGGCAGGCAACAGATGAATTTACCCTTTGGACTAAAGAATATTCTTCTTAATTTACTGACACACTAAAGCATTTAGTCTCTATCCCACACAGAAACCTTCAAAGCGGGAAGATTTTCCATCAAAGCGGGGAAGTTTGTAATCCTGTGCAATTTCATGGCTACTTGGAAATAACACATTAAGGCAAAAATCCCATACTGGGCCAGACTATTTAGGGGTGCTGGGTCAATAGCAAAGATAATTAGATACTAACAACAGAGTTATTCCACATTGTCCTCTGGATTGTATTAAAGAAATGCTTTGCAGCAAAACTAAGCGGAAGAATGCTGCTTTGTCTTTTTTGTATCCACGAAGCCGTGAACTGATTTATTGTTCCTGTCCTCGGGGTCCAGCTTCTCTACCTGTTGTTGGAGCCTGGGATGCTGGGTGGCCACTCACAGGAGGGATGTACTGAGCCCCTTCTCCCTCCCAGTCCTGGCCACGCTGTGGGAGCATGTGGGTCTCTGTGGGTGCAGCACCGTGCTGAGCCCACTGGAGACAGTCTGACATGGTGGGGGACTCGAGGGGGACCACGGAGCAGGCTGGACCAGGGCATCTCCTGCCCAGCCTGCAGCATGCAGTGCTATCAGGGCTCACACAGAAGAGTCCATGATATCGAAATTAATCACTTTATTTATTTACTTAATTAAATTGGAGTGGTGCCATCAGAGAGTCAGCTGAAAGTAGAATGAAAGTCATGAATAAAACAGGGAGGTGTCAACTTCAGCAGCACTCCCTTGGGTGGGCAGGGCAGGTATTAGGGTCTGCAGGGCAGTGCAGGGTCCCAGGGCAGTCGGAGACCCTCTGCTGAAGGGGCGAGGGACTCCCCATGGGCAGGCAGGGGCCATTAGGAAGGCTTCTCATCTCCAGGAGTGACAGCCTAGGCACAAACCCCCAAATCTAGTGTCCCATCCAGAGCCTCTCTGGTGCCAGCAAGTGCCTCCACCTCTGCACATCTCCCCTGGCCACTCAGCCTGACGTTCTCGATGGAGGATTAACCCAGGGCAGTGGAAACTCCTCTGACAGCAGCTCTCCCTCAGCCCTCTCTTTTCTTGTGGCCTGCTGCAGGGAATGAAAAATAACCCATGCACATCCCTATTATTTCCACATTAATATTTCCTAATTTAAAATGCCACAGCACATTAATCTAATGAAAGCATTTAAATCTTCTTCCCTGCCGTGGCCCCTCCAGCAGACTGGGCACACGCTGGGTTATTGCCATGACTCCCTTTGCCCCGTGGAGTATCCCTAGCCCTGCAGCGTGGCTGGTGAGCACTGTGCTCCCCAGCTGCCATGGGCATGGGGCAAGGCAGGGTCCAGGAGGCTTCTGCAGGTGCCACTGAGCGTTTTCCATCTCCCTCCTTGTGCCACATCCGGCAAGTGAAGGCAAAGTGGGGTCCCACTCCAGCATGCAGGCCCATCCCCAAGGCTACTGGACCACTGGTTTTTGCCATGGTTCCTCTCCAGATCAGGGCTGCAGACTTTCAAGGAGAGGGAGTGCATGAGCCCGTCTGCAGGCAAACAGGCTGAAGCTTGGGAACGAAAGAAAGGTCAAGAAGCTGCTCAGACTGACACGGCACGGCATGATGTGATTTGGCAGCGTGCAAGCTGATGGCTTGTGATGGGAGGCAGAGTCCAGAGAACATTTGTGAGCCAAAGTGACACTGGTTTCTGCACTGGGCTAAGGAGCGAGCTCCCGGTTCAGTGCTGGGGAGCAGGGCAGGCAGCCCAGCACCCCAAAGGGAGGTCAGCACCCACCCTATGGGGACAGTGTCCCCTCATCACCAACCCCAGCCGCAGCTTCAAGGCTCCAGGTGCTAGGAAGGTGAGAGGATCGATACATAGGCATGGAGAACCACACGGGCACCACTAGCTCAGGCTCCCTAGTGCTGGCTGGGAAAAGAGGCCATAGTGATGGGCAGCAACGTAGCCAGCCCCCCACAACCCCCCCACTGTGGAGCATCAGTCAGAGTACCCCCGCGGGTCTGGGAGGTTTGGCTTTCCAGGGCATCAGGTCTGACAGGCAGGAACCTGCCCTACGGGCAACCCTCCTTGTCAGCGCTGTGCTCCCCCCCGTACGAGGCAGCCCCTGGCGCTGGGAAGCCATACGTGCTGCCCTGGCTTTGCATTCCCAGCACATCCCTGGCTAACGGATAACTGCGGCAGTACTATAATTCCATAATCACTTGCAGAGAGACTGGTTCCTGCCTTCTCATTTAAAATGTCACAGCTTGTGTTTGCTCTTTTATGCTTTGTACTTTCAATGAACTTCTTCTTCCCAGGACCCATTAGCTGGTTTAAAACTTTATAACAATCATTAGGGAGTTGTTCATTGCTAATTGTGCAGTCAGGAATATGCCTGCCAAGCTCTGCCACCTCCTCCCTCCTCCTCCCCTGCTCATTAAGGTGCATTGCTTCTGCCCTGACATCCCGTCCAGAGCAGGCAGGCACAGAGGTAGGCAGGGCAGGGATGGCGCTGCGTGCTGCCTGCTGGGCCATGCAGCTGCAGAGCAGAAGCCACAGGGAAAATCACTTGCCCTCTCTTTATAGATGCTTATCAACATCAATGCACAGCTCCCAGCCTGGTCCTGGGGAGTAAAATCAATGCCTTCAATACGTTTCCAGGTATCCTGTCAGGGCACCCCCAGCAGACAGAGCTTGTGGAGACAGTGAGTTCTACCACCCTGGGGCTGCCTTCTGCAACCTACCTACAAAGGCTTTACAAAGGAGGGAAAGGCTCCTTTTTGTGGTAGTGGGGGGAACTGGATGCTATGGCTGCTCCTCAGCCTGGCTGGTGCCTAGGAGCCACATGTAGGACTCTGGCCAGGACAGTGCTGCAGCAGAGAGATGCTGTGCAGAAGGTGGCCTGACTGGCAGAGAGAAGGTGGCTTCCAGAGGTTCTCGCTGCCCCCAGAGCATACACTGAACCCCTCTCTGAAGGCCTGAAAAAAGAGATGTTTCAAAAATGAAACCTGCTTTTTACAATGAAATGTGTCAGCTGAATCCATAGTGACTGCAGGGGGATAACATGTTTAATCCTCCCAAGCAAGAGGGAAGATCCCTGCTAATCCACGCTTAGCCCCAGGAGGAGCAGGCAGGAGGGATGCAGGGGGCATTTTGGAGAGCAGCGGAGCACTTGAATGGGAATTAAGGCAGCCTGAAGTGCCAAGGCTGAGCATCGCACCCAGCCCAGGGCTGGGGTGCTGAGGGCAGGGTGTGAACCTGGACCACACGTGTGCTGGAGGGGCTGCAGATGCACCCCTGAACATGCCGGTCAGCAGTGACCTGAGATACCATGGCTTGGGGTGGATTTTCCCTCTTTGCCACCCTCCTGAGTCCTGCTTCCCCCTGCTCTGGGCTCCCTGACTCGATTGTCCTTGGGAAAACTGGTTGCCCTCAAACCAGCCCTGTTTGCAAGCAAAACAAAAACCCTTCGTTAGCTGGATACTTTTCCACTGCTGCTGTAACCAAATGCCAAGTTAAATAAGTTATATGAACGGTATTTGATTTGGTGACAAGCTGGAGGAGACCTCTGGTGCCCAGGGGATTAATGTCTAATCTTTGTCCTGTATGTGGAGGAGGCGAAGAGCACAGCAGTCAATAATGCACTCAATTTTGTTGCTCATCCACAGCCTTCTTCACCAGTAATTAGACTGGGAAATGATGAAGTGTGAGGTTGGTGGCATTTGCATGCTGGCTGGCTAGTGCTAATCAGAAAGGAGAAAATACACTTCTTTTAATTGGATTATGCAATCAGAACTGATGAGAGGAAGAAACTTCTTCCTACTGAACAGCAATTTGTTGTTGCTTGAGTGAAGGTTTTGTGCCCCACGATCTCACTTTGTGCCATACCCTTTTAGCAGACTTATTTTCCTACCTTAAAGTCAATTAATTTCCTCTGTGTCCAAATGCATCTTGGGTCCACTTCTGTGTGCTTTTCAGTCAATAGCTCGGGCTTTTCTTTCACCAGGCGATGGCAAAGGTTTCAGAAATCACTGACATTTTGAGACTGGCACTGATGTGACCATATTCATCCACAAAATGAGGACGTGAGACACTTTCAGTGTAGGCGCAGGAGGAATTCTGCCAAAGAAGCAATTTTGTCCCCATTTCTCCGCATACAGCCCACAACTGCAGAAGAGAATTAATCTTCCCTGGCCACGTGCTTCCTCGTGCAGCCCGGATGCTGCCCGGCTCTGCTGCCCATGCGGAGCCTAAGCCCACTGGCGGTGGGAGAGCCGGCGGCGACAGGCTGGGTCCTGCACCGCTGTGGGCAGGGGCTGGGGTTGCTCCTCGGAGCTGGGCTGCAGGGAGCCCTGGTTCAGCTGCGAGTTTCTTAGAGATGTCAGCCTGGGAGCTCCTGCTTCACTGTGCAAACCCAATCAATGTGGCTCGTGTAGATGACTGAAGGAGTTAAAAGTGATGAAGGTCAAGTCATTGCTGAGATGCTGAGCAGTGGTGCTTGTTCCACTGCCTGCATCTTTCTCTTTAACCTCCCATAGCCCTGCCCAGGTCCGTTTCTGCTCTCAGTAGTACTCCCCAATTCCTTGTTGCATCCCTAAGATGTGCACATCAGGTCTGACCGTGCCACCAGCCCTGCAGCAGAACAAGCAGGAGCGCTCCAGCCACACTGACACTTGCTCAGGCCAGAGCCTGAAGGACAAGGACAGGAGAATCCCACCTCCTGATGCAGCTAAGGGCTGGTGACACTTTGCAGCGAAGCTGTTATTTTCCCAAAGCTTATTCACATCTGATTTGGCTGTTTTTGAGAGCCGGGAAACACAGGCCTGCACCCCTGCATTGAACATCACCTGGAGCAGAGGCTTTCTGCGTTGCTGTTCCCCTGGGCTCTGCTGCAAAGGGCAGGTGTGGGTGCAGCTCGGTGTCCTTTACAGGGTAATGGTCTTCTTGTCTGTTTTACAATATTAAACAAATGAACAGTCTTGTCCTGTTGGTACCTTCTTGATAATAACTCAAGCTGTTCTTGTTTGCCATGATACTGTTCTAAACCACCATTGCATGATGCTGTCACTGCATGACAAAAAAAGACTAGCGAGGTTCATCATGGCTGGGGGGCTGGGGTGTACACCCACTGCCTCCCTGCAGGAGCTGCCCCTGCTCCCAGCCCTCTGCTCGTCGCAGGCAGCTCATCCATCACACGGGCTGATGGGCAAACCCTGCCGGGGTAGGGACGGAGCAGGATGGAGGCAGTGGCTGGCGGCTCTTCCCAAGTGCCCTGGAATTCCCACACGGCACAGACTCAGCAGATCCGGTGAAGTGCGTTGTGCAGTGGCAGGGGAAGCAGCAGAGCCCAGGAGTCTGGTCCTGGCCCTGAGAGTTACAACACAGGAAAGACACCATTTACGTACAGCTGGCATCCCTGCAGAATGAAAACCCATTATCCTTGCTGAAACCTTCAGGTCTCAAACCATTTCAGATGTAATTCAGTTTCTTAATGCAAAAGAGAAATGCTCTGCAGGTCCTCAGGGCCAGTCGCAGGGATGCTTCCTGCTGCTGCTGGAGTTAAAAGCCGTGTTTGGAGAGTGGGTTGCCGAAGGGGAAGGAAGTGATGGGGCATGGTGCTACCACCATTCCAAGGGCATCACAGCTCCAGAGGCTTTAAATATTTATAATTATTTTTCTCAGCTCTTGAATTATTAAGTGCTGGGTGTGTGGTTTACTCTGCAGTGAACGTGAACAATCAGGCTGCATTTTTTCTGAATGAACTCTCTGCTGGTAAGGATTGCCAGAGCTGCATTCTGCACAGCTTGTAAGGTGCATCTCAGCGGGTCTGATCTGTGTCAGAGCTATTAGACCAGCATGTGACCCTGTGGATGCCAGAGCTTTTTCTTGAGTTCCTGGGGCTTAGTTCCAGCTGTGATTAGCCCAACCCAAGCAGTGCATTCAGACGCAGCCGGCACCACTGGAGTCTTCATTCACTGGGCATAACACTCCCTCCGGCAGTCTACTGCATGGGGAAGGGCTCACTCCAGCGGCACTAACTCCCTCCTCTTCCTCCCTGGGCTTAAGTCTGACCAAGGAGCACTGTTAAACTGGAACTTGCACGCAGGCTCTGCCAGTCTAAGGCCAGACATTAATCGAAGGGGATGACATCATGTAGACAAGACCCAAGGCAAGGAAGGGACTGGGAAATGCCTCATGTAGCCCAGCCTGAGGCTTTGTACACAGACCATGATGCACAACCCTGCTTAAAAACTGATTTGCAGCCCTGCTGTGATGGAGAAGGCAAGGTGGAGGCAAGCAATAAGGCAGACAGCATAAAGGGTAGCTTAGCCGCAACCGCCCTCTGTGTTTTTAATTTGCCTTGTATCAGAAGACTGCAGTCCATTTCACATTAGCAGTCCTTGCTAAGCCCTGCTGGCTCAAGCAGGCAGGACCACTGTCGGGTGCTCAGACTGGCAGCACCTTCAAGGACCAGACTTAAAAGAGAAGGCGGCTGCAAAAGCCACTGAGCTGCCTAAGGCAGCAGGTACAGGACTGGCCTTAGCGGTGCAGGAAGAGCTGAACTGACAGTCCTGAGTGAATCGCCATTTGCCATTCCTCTCCAGGCTTCAAGGCTTACCACAGACAAATAGGGAATATCCTTTTCTCAGTTCAGCTGCCATTAGAAAGGGCTCCTCGGCCTCTCTTGGGTGCTACAGATAAGGAAACAGCATGTCCTACACACCACATCCTATACACGGCACCAGTGGCAGGAAGACAGCTCAACACCATGTCCCAGAACAAGGCCGTGCCAGCGGTGGACGGAGCTGCCCGGGCTCTGCAGAGCAGTTGTGGGAGGGAGGAAACCCCTGGGGATCTGCAGGAGGTGCTGGGGAGATGCAGCCGGGGTGCCCTGTTTTACCAAGGCATCCAGCTGGAAAAGTCTGTGCCTTTCGGTGAGTCCTGGCTGAGGTTTCCCTTCATCCCCACCCCCCCACTACCCTGCCATCCCTGGCACATTTGGGTGGGAGAGGGACTTCTCCCTTTCACCATCACCTGCCTTCCATGAAGAACACTGTCCAAAGGGGCACATGCCCCAGTTGTCGCAGAGCAGAGTTTAGCTGAGGATATTCTTCCCTTCCCTCCTGGGCTGGGGAGCTGAAAGGGGGAATGAATTTGATATAAATGCCAAGGGCCCAGAGTCCAATTGTTTTAATCTGCTAATATTGCAAAAGCTGAAATTTATGATTATTTTTGCATATATCACTTTGAAATGCAAATTTTAATGACGGCTTAGATATCTGCATAGTCTCTCAGGGTTAAAGGACAAAGGGTAGCTAATAACTTGTAAAAAAATGTCTATTTCCTTAGAGCACTTTGTACTATCAGGTAATTTCCATATCTGGCCGATTTTCCTAAATTCCCTGGCCCACCAGAACTAGGAGCAAGAACTCTGTTGTACTTGGCTAATAGCGTAGAGAACCGAGCAGCGGCTGGTCTTCACTTCAGCCCTCCGGGATTTGCAGCAGATGCTGAGTGCTGCAGTACCAGGCAATTTCCAGGCTTTGCCTGTTCATCCCGGGGAGTTCTCTCTCTCCTCTCTCCCTTCTCTCCAGTTACCAGGATTACCTTAAGCAGCTGGGTTGTCTTCCACTGGTAAGGATGCTTAAACGCAGACAGATTTACAGGCTCCCAGGTCTCCATCCTGGGCACACGCTCCTCTCCAGCACACACCTTTGTAGATGCTGGTGATGCCGACCCAGAATGGTGTTAATTATATAGGGTTACATTGGCAATAACGCATGGTGTACATTCAGTCCTCCCACCCCCCGCATGTGAATGTGATCAATAAGCAATCCAGTCATTAGAAATAAAGCTACTCCTATTATCTGCTGATCAATAACACATTAGTCTTGGACATACCTGCCTTACAGCACCTCTGGAAGGAGAGTAGCTTACAGCAGGCAGACCAAGGGCAGGGGCTGCAGCCCCACATTAGCCCCCCTGGCACAGCCTCCTAGTGCTGCAGAGCATCTGTCTGCCTGGGGCACGGGCAGCTTTCACTGATACCCGCTTTGTACCAGCTGGGACATGAGACACACACCCCCACCTCCCCCCCAGCTTTGCTTCTGTAAAACAATCTGTTTGCAGAGCCAAGGGCAATCGCAGCTCGCCTCTTAAGGCTCTTTGCTACACAGCATCTCTCACCACCACACACAAGTGTAAACACAGCCTTGACTCCACTCCTTATTTTACTGCCCAGTATATCTGCATGTGGACAGAAATATCTCACCAGAGGATGCTGCTGGGAAATAGCTGCTCAGTTCTCGCTCCCCTTCCCCGCCGGCAGCACAGGTCCCTGCCAGCACTGTGAACATCTCGCATGCTGCTGCTGGTTGCTAAATTGGGGTGGCTTCAGGCCAGCCACAGGGGCCCTCCTGCGGGTTTGCCCAGCCTGTTGGCACAGGCAGCATCTCTCAGAGACCAGTGATTTGGGGACAGTGGCCAGGGACCCAGGCTGGCGGGAGCACAGCCACCACAGCCCTGTTGTGCTCTGCACCTGCCCGCGTTTATATCACAGTGCTTTCACCTGCGCCCCGGTGGGCCTTTGGTGCCCAAGGACAGCCTGATGTTTCTTCAGTCTGGGCCCATATCTATTATTAATATGCAATTGTAAACAGCTTTTTATTATTGCACACCTCCAACCTCTCGGTCCCCCATGCCCTCCCTCTGCTGCTCCCCACTGCCCCTGACTGGAAATGTTGACAGTAATAAATGGCTGGCAAAGCAATTATACACATTAAGCCGAAAAGTATGAAGACGAGGTCAAAACTATTTTCTTTCTATAATTACACAGAGAGTAAATTCGTTTTGCCAGGAATAAAAGTGACACCGAAGGTCATGGCAAAGCGAAGGGAGCTGGGCGACCAGGATGCCCCACTGCACAGCTCCATCAGGAGCTGCCTCCGCAGCCGCGGCTGCTGCCTGCACCCCAGTGAGGCTGGTGCTTACCAGTCACGCTGAGCTGCGAGAGAGCCCAGACCCAGGGAGTCCTGCCTTGCAAGAGCTTTTTGCTCTGTTTACGTTCTCTTCCTGCTTTCAGGTCACTTCCTAGCTTCTTAAGTGAGCAGCTGAGCTGGCCGTCCCACTTGTTTGAACATAAGCCAGCCCTGAAATAAGGCTGTTCAGTCTGAAATAAACCCTATTACAGGTTAATAAACTTTGTTACTCTGCTAATGCACCATATCAAAAAAGCTATGAAAATCAACTGCTAGGTATAATGACCTGCTCACTCCCCAGCTGAAGTGTCTTGGCCATATTATAACTGACCTTATTCTCTGTAGAGGAGGAAAAATACCTTCATTCCGCAGAGCCAGGATGTCGTCCCCAGCCTGCCGCACGCCCCGCGCCCACCTCCAAGGCCCCACAAGTGGCTGGTGCTGGGGGGCACCCTCAGACCCTCACTCACGGCTGCTGCAAGGGAGGGGCTGGGGAGCGGAGGGGGCCGGTGCCCATCCAGAGCTGCTCCTCTGTTGTGTGATCTCCACCATGGAAAATGGTGATGGCATCAAAGGTGAACTTGAGCTTCCAGGACCTGAACAGATTCAATTTTTCCTGGGTATTAACAGTCTCCTGGGAAATAAGGTGTAACGGGCTTTCCCAGAGCCCTGCAGCACTGGGTCACCTTTCCACAGATCTCAGCTGCAAGAGCCTGCTCTTCCCACAGCCCCACTGCCTCGGGGAGGCTTCCGAGCAGCAGCATCAGTGTCTGCTGCCTCCGGTACCCACTGACCTTCACCCACCACCAGTGCCAGTTATCTCACATGGTCCCTGGCCAGGGAACAGGTCACTCTGGTGTGGGGTGGGAGCATCGTGGGGGATGCCCTGGGTGCCATTAGGATGGGGGGTTAGTTGGGCACAAAACCCAGGACCTCACTTGCAGCTCTCCTTGCTCTGGGCACACAGAAAGTTTTCCCTTGAGACATCCTCCTGGCTGGCTCTGAAGTGTCTGGTTTTAGCTGAATAATCACCCGTCTTGCACTAGAAAAGGATTTCCACTCTTTAAAATTGGCTTTGGTGAGGTTTTGCTTTCTTCGAATCAAAGCTCTAAGACAATTAATCACTGCCCAACTCCTGCCGGTGCATTTAAGTGCTCAGCTTGAAACAGAGATCAGTAACGGGAATTAATCTTTCTGTAACAAGGTCTTCAAAATAACAATCACCGTCCTGCAGCTGTTCTGAAAGACCTGTTCTACCACCATGCAAACAGAGGGACCCCGCTCCAGATTCCACTGGCAGTGAGGCACGGCAGGGATGGATCTGCAGCTCCCCACAGCTCCCGTTCCAGCCCTTCCCTGTGCACTGGGACCAGGTTTGGGGCAGCAGCTGCCGCTCCGTGGGAGGAAGAGGTGGAGAAGTGTGACATTCCCAACCTTTCTGGGCACCTGGTTTGTGCCATGCCCTCGCACAGGGTGGAGCAGCAGTCAAGGCATGGCTCCAAGCCTGTCCCCCCCCCCAGGACCCCTTGGCTTCGGGAGGAAGGGGAGCCGGGCACAGCGAGCGTGCCACACGCTCCCCCTCCCACACCAGCCCTGCTGCTGCTCCTCACGCAGCCGGATGGTGACCTCCTGTTATTCGCACGGAGCATTGAAGTTAACATCTGGAGATATCTAATGAAACTCCAGATTATTAATGACTTCCATGCAACATTTACAGTTAAAGGGCATTTCCCACAGCTGTTTATATTTCAGCAGAGACATGTGCAACCTTTCTCTGAGATCCCCAGAGCCTAACTACGGTAACTGCATTTGATAAGGAAAATTCAAATCAACTCCTTTCCATTTTTCCCCCTTTCTTTTTTAGTTCACAGACCATGAAGGAAACAGGTGGGAGTTGAACAGAGATTGAAAATGACAAAGGAAGTCTAGAGACATTTATTTCCACTCAGAACAAATTAATTAGGATGTCTGGGGACACCTGATTAAAGTTTCTGGCAGAGTAAGGGAGCTAAAGCACTGTTTCCTCTCCGTGCAGGGAATGCTTTAGCACACAGCATCACCAGAGCCGAGCCGCTGGGGCCAGGGCAGCCAGCGCGGGCAGCACCAGGACCCCGCTGCAGGCAGGGCAGGCTTGCTGCCTGCGGGACAGACCCTGGGAAGCTGCCACCCACTCTGCCTTCCAAGTTCCCAAAGCACTAAAGACTTTTTTTTTATTTTTTTCAGGTGCAAGCCCTTCAGCTGGGTTATTCTGGGGTGGGGTTTTTTGCCTGTATTATTTAGAAAGAAAAAAATAAAGCTTTCAGGTTTTTCTTTCTTTTTGACATTGGGCTTTCTCTCATTCTTCCTCCTATTTGTTTTGCAGCACTGGCAAAGGGGAAGAGAAACACCAAGAAATAAAGAAGCACTAGAGCACAAAACCCTGAAGTCAGAAGCAGCAGTTGAGAGGAAGGCTGTCCTGTAGGTTGGGAATAGCTTTAACAACACATTTTAATCTCACGAGGCATTCCACCTCAGTTGATGCCCCTTCCTGTTACCAGCCAATTAAGGCCTTTATCAGGGAGCACATCACTTCGGCTTAGCAGATCCAGAGCAGTGGCCGGTGGTGCTGTATTCCGCTGGCTGAGCAGCACTCGTGTCATCCCAGGGACCCCCTCCCTCCCCAGCCGCTCCCCTGCGGAGCTGCACCCCTACCTCCAGGAAAGGCTCTGCTCTGCCCAGAGGATGCCCAGCTCCCCGAGCTGCTGCTGCACCAAACGCCTCCAGGGAAGTGATAATAAAGACTGGTCTGACTGGGAGCAGAGCATAAATATCAGCAGTGAGGGGCTCGGTAACTGGAGTCTCTTTCAACCAGGCACAAAATTCCAGGTTCTGCCCTGCTACCATGGCAATTGTTAAAGTTTGGGGGGGAAGGTTGGGGACTGCGGGGAGGTGAGGTGCCCAGAGGATTGCAGCTGGCTCTGTATTTCATTCAGCTTTATTTCATGTCCTTTAGGTACTGCCAGGCAATTTCTGCTAACGTGCTTATGGCTCGGACAGAGGTGGGAGGGGGTCTTGGTACCCAAGTGATCTCCATACAGAAGCGGGCAGTGGTTACCATGCAGAGTTTGGCATTGTACCTGTGCCCTGGCCAGCAAGGATGGCAGCTAAATGGGGCTGCACACCTGCTGCGAGGGTCTTGGCATGAGCACCTTGCAAAGGGGACTCCCTTGTGGCTGCTGGGTAGCACATTGCCATCCTCAACTAATTAATCTACTGCTTGTCTTCAAATTACCCTTCAGCAAAGAACAGCTCAAGCACCTAAAGTTGTGTTTGCATCACACCATAAGTTAGTGCAGAACAAGGGATTTCCATCTCTGCCTGCAGGCTGGCGCCCAAGACCAAGGCTACAAAACAATTGCTGCTTTTCAGGATTTGCAGCTGTCCCCTTCCTCCTGCTGCTGCAGCCAAAGCTGGAGCGCTCATCGCAGCGGCAGAGAGCTGGCAGGCCCTGACCTCTGACAGGCTGCAAAACGCTGTGTTTAAATCGGTAATGACTCTTGGCACTATTCCTAATTTAAATCAAGGGGTACGTACTTATAGGGGAGAAAGTGGTTTTTATGACCCTATCTTTGTATCATCTATCAAAAAGACAATTTGGTCCCTGCAGTATTCATCTATTTATCTGGACATGCGCACTTCACTTCCATTCGGCAAGATTTATTGTTTTTTCCTGTTAGCCTCAGAAATTGCTTCCATTCCCCCGGCTGCTGTGGGTGGGTAACTAGTGGATACACGTTTATGGCCTGATGTAAAGTGCTTGAAAAGCCCGTTGAAACCCACTGTGCAAGGTGAAGATGGCAAGGAATGGGATGCTGAATCCTCGGCATTCCTGCCCAAGCCCGGCATGGTGCCTGAGCCCTGGCGCAGAAGCTCTCCCAGCCAGGACACAATTAGCTGAGATGAAACAACAAAGTCCTTTCTAAATTAAATATACATAAAATCCTCGATTACCAAGCTATTTTCAGCAGAGAATGCCATAATTTCCTGCTCATTCCCATTCAGTGGTCCCTCATTTTGCCACCACTGCTCAGAGTGGGGTCAGCAGCACTGAGCCCAAAATTCCTCCCTTATTCTCACCACCTCTTCTCTCCAACTTCTTATTCCCATTGTCTGCAGCACACAAGTGAGTGTGGATGTAGCTCAGCTCATGACAACAAAGAGGGAGGAAAAAGGTATTGGTGCATGTGTGAACAATTTTTTTTTTCTCCATCAATAATTTCTGTTTAAAATTTTATGAACTCCATGAAATCAAGATTCCTTATTTAACTCACTCTGAACGAATGCAATAAAGCCGCTCTGGAGGAAACTTTCCAGTGGCTGCAGGCATGGGAGGGTGGGTAGGACCATCTCTGTCCTCCCCAGGCGAGGAGAGGGCACCGGCAGGGGTGCTGAGTCTGAGCCCAGGTACAGCAGCAGCAGCACAGCCCCACAGGGTCCTATGACTACAGGGCCATGACCAAAGTTTATTTTTGGCCCTATTTTTAATCCTAGCTGGAAAATTTTCCTCCTCCCTGGGAGCTGACCATCATGCAAAAAAAAAAAAAAAAGAAAAAGAAAAAGAAAAAAAGAGAGAGTGCAGCTTTTATGGCATATTAAGTAGTCAGAAAACCAAGATGCATTTGTATCGGGGGAGCTTGCTTTTGGTCTAACTGTATTTGGAAATTTGCTGTCTGGAAGAGCTCAAGCCCTTAGAAAAGCAAAAGGAAAACTTTGCTTGTAAACCATTTCATGCCCAGGGTGTTTGGAGAGCTGCACCGAGGCTGCAGAGATGAGCAAACACACCAATCCAACCCATGCACGGAGAGGACATGCAGACCTTCTGCCACTTCTCTCTGAGAGCAGGACATAAATGAGCCTGTCAGCACAGACAGCACTAAGCGGAGGACAAGACTTTTTAACACACCTATTTATTCATGTCTAAATCCGTCTCGCTGGGCCATGCCAGCCATCAGTGCTACAGTTTGATGGGAATGGTGCTTCCCTGCATCCCTCCCTCCTCCTGCCCAGCCGCACTGAAGGACAGAAGAATAGTAATAAAAAAAGGCAAAAGAAAGGAAGACCAGTGACTTTTGCTTGGAGCTGCTTCCTCAGCCAGCCGAGCCCGTGGTTCCTGGGCAGAACCCGGCCATGGGGCGGTTGGGATGTGTCCCAGGAGTGGGGATCAGCTGCACCTTTGTCACTCCCTTTGATGGACCCAGGCCTGGGGCCAGGCAGCACCTACACTGAGCTGGAAGTGGATTATCTTCCCCAGCTCAGAGCAGCCGCACTCATCAAGGCAGTAATCCGTGTCTGTTTAGACAGGCTTGTTTGTTCCGGAGGGGCAGAGCAGAGGCGGGGGTCACCAGGAGCCGGCAGCAGCTACCAGCCCTGCTGCAGAGCAAGCGCATTAAACATCGCTGGGTCCTCCAGCCCACAGCTCCCCAGCTTCACTGCAGAACAGGCACGTTAAACATCACCAGGGCTTCCCGCTGTGCGCTGGCACAGCTCAGCATCAGCACTGTCCTGGCTAACAGCTGCGTGGGCAAACATCGGTATTTCTGCACTGCTGGCACTGCTGAGCAGATTTGGCCATTAGAAATTATTTGCTGCTTGCAGCCCTTGTAGGTGCATACAGGGGAAGAGAGGACAAAGCCAGGAGGGAGGATGAACTAACCCAGAAGCCACAGGAGTGGCAAAGAGTTGGGGGAATTCAGCGAATTGGTCTTGCATTGCCATGACAGTGTTTCCCGTTCCTCAGGGAAAGCTGTTCCAAAAGATAAATAGCCTGAAACTACTGGGTTCTCTCTTTCCCTCCTATTCTGTGAAAATGCCCTTTGGGCATTGCATTGTCAAAGTGGAAATTTGCCCATTTTCCCTGGTATTGAATGTAGTAACGGATCTGGCACAGCTTCCCTCTGCCCGTGTGTTTGCAAAGGAAGAACATGATAGACTATCAAATCCCTCAACTTCTGTAGCCTCTGTTAGATAGCGATGTAGATACGGAAAGCATAAGGGAATCACAGAAATGGCATAATGATTTCTTCAAAAGGATATCATTTGGAAACAGCTTTTCTATTTCCACTTTATTGGTTATTTTTAGTTGAGCAGCTGTTCTTCTTGTGTTGATATAAAATCTGTTTCTTTCATTCCTGAAGAATGAATTTCTTTATTTTGTGGCTATAGAATTCAACTTTAGAGGTCACTTATTGTTTCCAAGTTCAACATGCTCTGGAAGGAATCTATATTCTTCTCATATGGTTCCCAGGCATGAAAGCAATCTCTAAATACTCAGAGGATAAAATGAGGTCAAACCTGCAATTCCACGCAGCTGCTGCCGAGTGAAGCCAGCACTCCGACCTGCTGCTTTGTTTCTGTCAAAGCAGTTTACAAAACAGAGGTGGGAAATTATTTTGCAATAAGTAGAAACCTACAAGTACAGACAGGCTGCAGCCTTGGGTTTTCTTTCAAGTTAGTCCCCTAAGAAAAGATTGGGAATTTCAGTTGGCCAGACTAAATTTATAGCTGAAGGAAGGGCCATTTCACATACAAATTATTACAATTGCATCATTTGCAAAACCTTCTAGTGCAGCAAAGATTGCACACCCTCACCAGTGCCGGGCTTGAGCTGCAGGATTCCCCATGGCACGTGGATCAAGACAGGTACTTAGAGGTAGGAAACGGCATCCAGCGCTTCCCAGCTCCTACAGAATGGGAGCTTTCCCCTCTGTGACAATCGGAGCAGGAGCTGGAGAAGTTCTGCCAAAATTTACACAGAAGCGGCGGTGATGAGCTGCATCCCAGCGAGCTCGGTGGAACCACTCCGGTGCCACCATGGCTCGGCACAGTCCAGGGCTGCTCAGGGCACTGCTCGGGGTCCTGCACAGCCAGGTGCTCACAGCCGGATTCCCCCCAGTTCCCACGGGAGGGTGGGGGTGTCCCTGCAGGCACACGGCTAGGATGCTCGCTCCAGAGCCACCCCATCACCAGAGAGCTGGCTGGGTGGGAGATGTGCACAGCGCTCCAATAAAGCACTAATTGCCATATCAAGGCATTTAGCTTTCTTCTACGGGCAGTTCATCCTGGAAGCTTCCATTGTGTCTGAGGCTAAGTAGAGGTGTTAATTACACAGTGCTCATTTCCAAGGTGGGTATTACAATGCCTTTCCTGCTGCAGCTGGAGGAATGTACAAAAGCATTAATACCCCATTCTGGAGAAAATAAAGCATTTAAAATGTCCCCAAAAATGCACTTTAAAATTTCACACAATTCAGCATTTGCAGAAGTTGCAATTACCTAAGCCAGTGCTGTATCTTCCAAAATAACCAGTTCCTTTCTTTCCTGATGCTTGTTATAACACTGCAGAGGTTGTTAGACATTTTCTCACCATCTGACCGTAGTTAGATACAATTCAGATCATAGAGAATTTAAAAACAGTTTCTTTTTAACCCTCTTCTTACAAAGAGCTTCCTTCCCTCCAGCCACCTGGGTTTGAACCAGTCAGAAATACTGTGAAAGCCGCTTTTGTCACAGCCTCGGTCGAGGGAGGGTTCCAGCCACCTTTGCTCCCTGCGCAGCCCTGCCTCTGCCGGCACCGTGACCTGTGCCGGAGCCGGAGCCCCGGCTGCAGCCCAGCGCGCCCACCTCACCCAGTCACCTCGCACAGCTCCGCAGGCAGAGCAGCCCCAGCCTTCGGCCTCAATACTGGCTCCACAAGAACGCCCGCGAAGGTGATGTTTAACACTCCAAACACACGTTATGGTTGAAAGCTCCCTGGTGACTGACCCATGATCAGCTGCTGTCAGAAGCTTATGCCAGGAAAGTGATGTGACTGCCGTGCGGCGACCCCAGCTCGCCACGCTGAGCTTAAAGCCCAGGAACAATCCGGCGGAAAGGCAGGAGGGTATCCAACAACTGCTGTCACAGGGAGCAAGAACAGACTGCAGGCACTATGCTTACATGACTCTGAGAAACTTTTGTCATATAAAATCCAGGAAATACTCAACATCATTGGAAGCACTGGCAAACATTCCCCTGCTTAAGCTCTCCCCTTTACAGGGTGCACAGAAGCTCAAACCACTTTACAAAGTTAAACTGATAGGCAAACTAAAATTTATGTGTGTATACATACACACACAGAGTCCAGCTTATATCCTGTATTTTCTATTTCATGTGTCAGCAACTCCATATAGAAAAATACTGCGCGTATAAAGAATCATTGCTCTGACTGTAAAAATGCAAGTTTCTCTGGGTGAAAAACATTGTCTGTTTAACTGTGCATAGCAACACTACAAATCCATAAAGAACATGAGGTGACTTTATTGCACTGCCGTTTCCTGGGGAGTTTGGGCAGCATCCAGTCGGCCAGCCTGCAGTAGGGCTGGCACTCCGCATTTAATGGTGGAATTTGGGCAGGGATTGACCACGACTTCATTGCTTCCACAGTACATACCCCCACTCTTGCAAGAAGAGTTTATTTGCCTTTAATTGCCTAAATACCTGGGTCCTTCCCTCATCTGGAGAACGGCATCTGTATTTCTGTGCCCTCAGAGTGCTGCTGTGCCATCACTCCTATACCGAAGTAGCCCAACAGCCACGTCTGCTGAAATCCCACATTTGCTCACAGGAGATGCCAATCCCTTTTTGTCTCTGTCAGCCTGGAGTTCTGACCGACAGTAAAAAATAAGCTGTTTAAAAAAAGTCTAAGCAGCTCAGTATGTGTAGCTCATTGAAGTAAAAAAACTTGCACACTGCAACTTCAAGATCTTCCTAATTAATACACATAAGTGATTGATTGACCTCAAAACTTTGTGGCAGGAAATCTATTCACTTGCCAATCAATCCTGAAGAGCTGCCATTTAAAAAGGACTAAGACAGATGGCACCAATGAATTGTGCTGCAGTGAAATGAAGCTAGGAACGCAACTTCAATTTTTCACTTTAATCTACACCAGAATGTCACTGTGTTCATTTACAGTACCCGTGTATATTGCCATGTACCATATGTAAAACGCCTGTCTGCAGGCTGAGGGGAGGTGTAAGAATTTAGTAACAAATTACACCAGGAGATGTAAACAGAATGAGAAATGCTTTGCCCTAGGACGAGGTCGCCAAAGGCCAGGTATAGAGCACCTGGTGGGAACGAGCCCATGAGCAGGATGGAGCCTCGAGCAGCACGGCTGAGCCGACACGAGTTCTGCTCCCTGCTGGAGTGCGTGGCTCTGAGCCTCCACGCACTCTTCCAAGGAGCTGCGTGAAGCTGGACAGCTCTGCAGAACTTGGTAAAGTCATGGGAAAACATGATTTGTGAGTTCTTATTACGGCACATTTAGCCAGCAGCTGGTGCATGAAATCCAAGTTGAGTTCCCCAATATTACATTTACAGGAGGGGTGTTTCTGAGCGTGAAGTGCTGACTGCAGAGACTGGTGAGGTGCAACCAAAAGCCACATAGGCTTGAGGACAAGTTGAAAAACACTGCTCTCACTCCTCATTTCCACCTCCACTGGAAAATTTTGCTTTTGTAACTTTTGCTTCCATCTGTCCAGTCTTTAGGAGCCAGCCAAGCAGAACACACAAATTCAAGAGCATTGCAATGCTTTGGTTTGTATGAGCGAGGACCCTGCCACACATCTCATGTATACGAGGCAAAGCAATGGAGAAGTTAAGAACCTGCTAGAGGTCAGGCAGAGCTGAGCACCCGCTGCCAGGCTTTCTGGCTGCTACCCCACTGCCGAGATCCCTTTTGCTCTGGGTACGGGCTGGAGGCACCGGAGCTCGGCTCACCTCTGCCCTGAGTCAGAGCAGATCTCGCTGGGCAGGGATTTCACGTCACTTAGTCTTAGATTCTGCAATAGAAACTCATTTCTCCCTGCTTCAGGTCATTAAAGCTTCTGTCAAAGTGATAAAGCACCCAAAAGTTTTGCTGTTACAGACCGCAGCCTCACCCCACAGCTGGGCTGACACAGGTAAGCTGGGAAAAAGCAGCACAAAAGATGGTCATAGTTTTATGGGAAGTTACTCCAGAGTCTAAACCAAAACAAAGCTGCTTCCCATATTTTTTGATAATTTATCCCATGAAAGCAAGAACTGCCTTGGACACGTGGAAGCAAATAATTAAGAAGTGCAAATGAAGGTGTTCAGCAAAGTGTTTTGCTGCATTTCAAAGGGACACACACGAGATCTTCCTTCAAAGGCTGCCGGTGCACGGAGCGTGTGGGAATGCAGCTCCGCCACCTGCTACCCACCCCGCCGCCGAGCAGAGGATGTATATACACACTAATTGGTGTTGGGCATGTTGTGGGGTTGGTTTTTTAAGTAATTCCTTCTTTTTCATCTAAGCTTTTTCTCTTTCTAGATGAAAGCAAACTGCATTAATTTCTCTTGATTTAGTGGAACCCCAGCTCTGTTTACACTTACTCAATATTTCCTAATTCAAACCCAGGACATTTGTAATTTCAGGTTTATTTGCGACCCTTAAGATTTTAATATGTTAGCTGGAACATTTTTGCAGAAATATGCTGAGTACTGTTTCCATTATGATTAGTGCTGCAAAAGAATTTCTGGTTGTCAGCTTCACTTTTAATATTTTATAATCAATAGCTAGATAAATAATAATGCGATCAGGAGCCCCTTTACCAGCGATACAAATTATTCTGAAACCCAGCTAGTGCAATTAACATTTTCTTTTAATTTCTCTGTATAGAAAATTAAGATTGCTGTCAGGAGTATTATAATTCTTGGAGGAGGAAAGCAACTAAACGGCTGTGCTATGACTTGCGGTCTGCCCAACAGGAGGGATCCTGCTGGGATCCTGCTGATCTGAGCTCACCTGAGGGGCCCGTGTCCCGGCCAGCCTGGCTGATGGGGTCGGTCACCCCGGCCTTGTCGGTGGCACCGGCATCCTGCATCCTCCCGGGGGGGGGGGGGGGGGGGGGGGGGGGGGGGCACGATGCCCCGGGGGTCCCTGCTACCCACACGAGCCAGTTAGACAGCACTGTGGGAGATACTTTCCCTGTCTCTAGGAACAGCTTTTACAGGTTTTTTTTTTTTCTTTATTTCTCTTCTTCATGGAATTTGGATAAAGAGTCTCTGTCATTGTCTACACGGAAGTAACATTCCTCCTCTAATCGATTGGACAAGGAGCCTAATACCAGTATCTGATCTACCATTAATTACTGAGACAATTATCTTAAGAATCCACAGCTTAACATTCCCTGTGATTAGTGGGAGATCATTATCTACTCTGATAGGAATTTCTTCTTATATTAACAGTGATGTATCAAGGTGGCTGGAGCTGCACTCCTGCATTAATGGGAGAGGGCGTGCTTCAGCCTATCCTTCGCACCTCATGCGGTTGCACCCTGCTCCTGTCTGCTGACTTGCACTAACATAGCCCAGCAGTACACAATCAGGTAATTCAGGACCCTTGGACCATAAGCAAGTGCAGTTATTTTTGCCAGGAACATCAAAACGCAATGCTCATTAGAAACATTTTTGGTGCTGGACCCAAGTGCCGGCTCAAACCCATGGAGAGCCCAGCTGGGCACAGCACACACTGCCTCAAGCCCCAGGCACCGACCACCAGCTCCCCCAGCCCAGAACCCACCAGAGGTCAGCCCCTAAACCTCACGTGAGGGGTACAGATGGGGCCACAGGGTTTAAGATGATGCTGGAGAGCAGCAGGCAGTCCCCATGTGTGGCATGCTGTGGAGACAGCAGGTTTGGGGAGGATGCTGCAATGCATGCTGTGCTCCCACCCCATCTGATAACAAGCTTATACCCTGAGCGTCAGGCCCTGGAGCACAAGCAGGAGGGATGCAGCTGTGGTCAGCACAAGCTGCAGGAGACAAGCAGAGAAGCAAAACTGGCAGCGACGTGCCTGGCACGAGGCTGGGCAGCTGTGAGGGCAGAGATGCTGCGATTACTGCCTGCAACCGGGCAAACAAGACAGGCAGGGTAATCGATGCTGTAAAACTGTCACAATTCACGTCTTTTCTGAGTAAATAAAAGGCAGACATTAAACAAACAGGACATAAATACAATATGTTAAGGCAGCAGAGGAGCATGGTTCAAAAAACAAAGCAGCTTTTCCCTGGGAAGACCCCGCTCTGGTCTCATGTTGGGGTAATGGGCAGCCTGGGGTCCTGGGGGCTGGCACAGAGCTGAGCTTCCCCTGCTAATTATTCCTCCAGCTAAGGCTTTATGTTTCCTTAGGAGAATGACAATATTTATTGTCAAAGAGAAAGTTTAATTTACAAAATGTTTTCTATTGAGCCAAAAACCCCAAGAACACTGCACACAGCTGGTAGCCCACAGGCTGCAGAGTTGCCTCCCCTCGGCCAGCCACCCCTCCCTGCTGTTCTCCTTTCTGCACAGAGAATGGTCTGCACAACAGCTATTTGTGGCCCTACAGTGGCAGGGCTTTTCCTCCCCAGATGAGGATATGCGTTAAAGAAGATGTGCAGGTATTTCTGGGCAAGAAGCTTTTTCGGATGGATGAGGAGATAAATAGCAAATAAAGAGAGGCACTGGCTCACAGTGGGCACTGAAGTCAGTGGAGCCGCTGTAATTTACAGAAGCTGAGCTCTACCCCGACTCATAAGCCATGACTCTGCAACAACACATATAATTAAAATACTAATCTCTATGGAAAGTGGATGTATTTAGGATGACCATAATCACAGCTGAACACAAATAGAGTTTGTTCTCACAGATCCAGGACAGCTTCCAGCAGGTAATAGCTGTCTGTGCAATGATGCTTTCCTCTCTCCCTGCTTCTCCCAACCCTGGGCTGACCTCCTGGTAGTTTAAATTAAGCAAAGGCAGAAACAATTCTACATGAAGATAAGTATATTCATTAGCAGTGGGCTCTGGTATAGCTTCATTGATTTATGGCTCCTAAAAACCCATTCTTGCATTATTGTCTGCATCACTAGAATTTGACTCCTGAAAGCCCTTTGCTGGTTCAAATGCTTCATAATTTATGTTCCCAGGTGGGCATGTCTCAGACTCACACGAGCACATGTCCCCACAGTCACAAAAAAAAACCCCTTTCCCCCATTTTAAGCAGTTCACTTGCAAGATGATATCACCATGAGAATTTGGTAGTCCGTCCTCAGGAAACTAACTCCAGTATTTAGTGACAAAAAGAATGCTAGATGGAATAAAGGGCTCGAGCCATGGAGCACTTATCAGAAGAAGTTAGATAATATCCTGAGAATGCAAAATTATAAAGCAAGTACTCTGAGTCTCAGTGGAGATGATATTCACCTCTTGCACTGCAGTACTAGGGAAGAGAGAACCAAAATGAACTAAAAGTCTAGAAATATTCTAGTTCCTAGCATGCTATTTCAAATGCTTGCATTTAAATTATCTTTGGAGCGAGATGGTGTAGAATATTTATTATCGATTACATGCTCCTGCTGCTCCAGTTAGTGTTTACAGGAGGCTGCTTAAAATTCAGAACGGATGCCTCCATGTCAGCCTTGCTGTTCCCAGGGAAGTACCCATCTGAGCACCAGTTCCTCAGCAAAATAAACTTCAATGGAAACCATTCATTTGCTTCAAACTGAACCTTTATTTCAGGTCATGAGAATCATCAAAAGATATTTGGAGCAATTTGTATGCAGATGTGTTTATTTAATCTGAAGTTATTTGTGCAACTGCATTGTAATAAGATGAGAAACAGGAGTCATTTCAGAGGTTCTGTTATCTTCTCCTTTAGCAACAAAACACTTTGGTGTCCTTTGTCAGCAGCTCAGGCTGGTTTTTTAAGAGCAGTGAATTCACCATCTAAAACACAACGGGGTGCTGCCACTCCAGGGGTCAGAAACCCTGCTCGGGGATTTGGCTTTAGGAAGGCTTTGTGCAGGAGAGGGACCTGAGGAGTGATCACGAGGGTCCCAGCTGTGGTCTCCAGCTGGGCAAGTGGGGTCTGGTACAAAGCTGGATGGCCAGAGCAGATCACTTCAGTGGGACACCACAGGGAATGAAATACTGAGATGCAGCAAGACGAGCGATCGCAGACCCAGCCTCCCACACAGTGACAGCAAGGGTGCCACCAGCACCCAGCGAGCAGTGCCTGCTCATCCCAGGGACAGCCTTCCTACATCATGGAAGCCACCCAGCAACAAAACAAAAAGCCCCTATTTACACATCATAAGTGAAAATAAAAAAAGAGCAAAAGCCACAAATAGATTTGCAGATGCTGCACTTACGGAGATGGTTACACACATCCAGTGTGCCCTCCACACAAACTGCCTGCTTCGCTGTCCTGTCCCACGACTGAGCCTGATGGTCTGCCAAAATCACAGTTTTGCAGCACCAGCACTAGTCTCGCTTCATTCCAAAATTATCTAACCGTAAGTTTCAAGGGTAATGAAGTCATTCCATACACCGCTTTTCCCAGGGCACAAGTTTTGAGCCAGCCCTACCTGAAGCCAGCCAGCTGCCAGGGAAGCCAACAGGCATCCCCTACCCTCAGAGGACATCTCCACCCTGCCCCTGGGGGGGTATCGCCCTGAGGCACAGGGGGAGGATGCTGTGGGCAAGCAGGAGAAGGGAGCAAGTCTGGAGGCACTGCAAGCACAGGAGTGCTGGGAAAATTAATCTCAAGTTCTGATATTCTTTCAGTCACACTTGTAATTGTCTAATGATTTAGAGTTGGGTCCCTAGGCATGGCAGCAGTTGCCTGAAACATCAGATCTCACCAGAAAGTATTCCAGAAAAAGGTTTGTCTATTATGCCGCTAATCAGATGGTCTTGAGAAGCTGTTGGATAAAACTAAAGAGAACTAGAGAAAAAAAAAAATGAAAAATGGGAGAGATGTAATGGAAGAAAAGCAGAGATAAAGTGCTGTCTGGAGAGAAAAGCAAGGAAATATGCCCCAAGAAATAAATTGAGAAACATGAGAAGACGATGAGATCTCATTTATCTCTCACGCGTTTCTCTCTCAGTGATTGAGCACTAACAGAGCAATAAAAGAGCCGCTCTGAAATCTTCTGTTGTTCAGGAATCACAAGAACACCCAAAGAGCAAGCTTTTAGCACAGCTATGAATATTTTTTAAGGCTTTCCTTAAAAAGATACAGATACTTGGCATCACCAACCCTGTATCAGCTCTAGAAGTTGCTCATGTCAAGTTTAGGTGAGCAAGGCAGTATTAACTGGGCAATTAAGCATTTAATCTGGACAGCAGGTGCAATGAGAATCCCTCTTTTTTCCCCCACACTGTAATAAAGGAGCAAACAACTTCATCAGAGGAAGGTTTTGTGAAACCAAACCATGATCTTTAAATCCTTAGAAAGAAATATAGGCAACTTCACAGCTCCTGGAAGTATTTACAAATAAATCACATTAGTGCTGCAGACTACAAGTATTCTCCCTCTGAGCCCACCAGCACATGAAGGCCAGAAGTGCCTTGAGAAGCACCACCATGCCAGGCCACGCAAACGACAGGTTTTCCCCACAGAACTGATGCTCCGCAGTAACAATGCCCCAACTCCCATCTGCTCCTACCTGCGGGGCTGTGCTCCACCCCACCATCCCATTGAGATGGGCAATTACGCTGTGACTAGGGCATCTCTCTCTCTTCCCTAGCGCCTCTGGAAGCTACTCAAACGTTGCCTTCAATTAGCCAAGCAGATCTGCCTGTGCCCTCTTCCAAAAGCCATGCTGTCCCCAGAGCAGGGCCACCTCTGTGAACTGCTCTTCAGAGGCTTTGCTGACGCTGCAGGAGCAGTGACCTCAGCAAAAGGGTGAGATCAGTCACCGAGGGATGCAGTGCATCTGCTTGGTCACTGCCTGCCAGAGTGGCTGCTGAGTCAACAGCCATGTTCAGCTTCATTTAATGGAGCCCAGCAAAAGCCAGAAGGTACAGCGTAATTAAGCACATTTGTAAAGAGAAAATGTAGCACAGTCCCACAGATATCTTATAAAATGCAATAAAATCTTCTGTGGGCCCTGGGCCAACAGGAGGGAGCAATGTCTGCTCGTTAGGCAAGCCCTGGAAGCAAATCCAGCAGTAACAGTGCGAACAGCAGTGCATGGAGTTTCATTTCCATGTCTTGGTGTTGGAGACATTTGGCACGCATTTTAACCATTAAACATTTCCTCGGACCCCATTAAGAAACAACTGCTTTAATGACTAAGGTGTCTCCTGGTGACAGCTCTTGCAAAATCTTCTCAGGGGATCGATGTTCATTAACACTCAGCCAAGCAGAGCTCACTTAACCCAAGCACACATGGGTGCTGCTGGGATGTTTGCAGTACAGGGGACAGTTCTGTATTTTGTGGGTGGTGTCAGGGAATAAACATGAAGAAAATGGTCTCTCCTGGATCACGTGCTGCTGCTATACAAGCTGCCTCCAGTTCATGGCTCTGCAGGTGGGGAGAATGTGTCCCCACCAGCCTGGGCGATGGTGGAGGTCACACACCCAGGGGCATGATCGCATTGAGCGGGCAGCAGGGGCCCAGCCGAGGATGCTGGCTGCTGGGAGGTGGCACATCGGAGCCTGCAATGCAGAAACCATCCTGCCCTTTCCCTAGAGTTTAGACCAAGTCAGAGATCTGGCCAGAAAGTCCCCACATGGAAAGTACTAATAAGAAATCATGTTAACTCAAGCCTAGATTTAGTTGCTGGAGGCCGGCCTCATCTCTGCTGCTGCACGCTCTGCTACTGCCCAGGGCTGTGGGACCCTGCCCTGGTGAGCAGGGGCTGGCGGTGGAGATCAGAAGGAAAAGTCAGTGTCTGTTGGTAAAGAAAGAAGAAGCAGCAAGATCTGGGCACCCAGAAGATTCCCAGGGATTCTTCCAGTGCAGGAAAAGCCTTGACATGCATATACCATGCCTGCCCAGCCTCAGCGAAGACAAAAGATCAAATCGCTTAACAGCAAAAGTACTCTGGCATGTAAAACATCACCGACAGGGAGGAAAACAGATAATCCACGCTCCCCTGGGCTAGGTCCCGTGGCAAACATGGCCTTAATGCTCTGCTGCCCACCTCTGCATCCCCAAGGCTTCCTGCTATTTCTGTGGCTTGCTGTAAAGTGGTTGCTCCTGGTAACTAATGCTGTCTGGCTAAAGATTAATTATTACAATTTCTCAATCTCCTTATGAGGGAAAAATAGGGTTTATCTGAAAATGGAGCTTCACAGGCTACACAACCATACCTCACACATTGTGCCATGGAAATGTCAGTGTTTGCTGGTGTTACTAGTCTATGGTGCTGAACACACTAACGGGATGATTAGGGCATCACATTAAATTAGATAGATGTTTCCAGGCCAGAAAACAGTTCCAAACTCCCACGTTCAGTGATTTTCATATAGCAGTCACGGTTCCTATTCTGATCTCAGAGATGCCCCAGAAAAGGAGCCAGAAAGGGCCAGACTGGCAGCTCTGCGCTAACAACGCCAAAAAACTGACCCAGGCCGAAGCTCCCCATGGTGCCACATTAGCCTCGTCCTCCCTCGTGTGACCTGGAGCTACCAGAGGTGACAAACACACAGTAGTGTGCCACCCGCTGCCACAAAGAGCTCTGGGAGCAGCAAGTCCGTTGGTGGCTGGGCGAGAAGGTACCTCGCTTTGTCCCTGTGCCAGGGCTCAGCACGTGCTGGTCGCCCCAGTGCCATCGCGCCTGTGGTTCTTTGGTAACTAATAATAATAATTGGCATTAATTCTTCAAACTCTCTTGCTTTCCCCAGTTCCTCTGTCATTGCAATAAGTGTCACAAAATCATTTATTAGCCTGAGACAACAGGCTGTATACTCTTATCTGGTTTCCCCCTATGTGCACCGCTGATGTCCCTTGGGACACAAAGTAATTTTTGCCACATATTTTTTGGAAAAATGGCATTGCTATAAATGCCAACAAAAGCAAGGGAGAGGTGGGGTTCACAGAAAAGCCTTTTCCAGCCATCACTGGCAAAATATTGATGAGAGTGTGAGGACCTGGCTTTCTGCTCTGCAGCTAATAATGGGAATATTGCTTTAAACTGTAACACCTGAAAATTCTGGGATGTCCCTTCCCTGGGGTCAGGGCTGGCACAGGCTTGTGCTCTGTCCGCTGTTACAATTTGCATTACGGCAGTCAGGAAGTAATGCAACACAAAACAAAACAGCAAGCAGCAAAATGCTTTACCGCTGGTCAGATTCTACTGTCCATGCTGTTTCTCCATCCTCCTGAGGCCAAACCACACTGCTCCTTCTCTCTACTTCATCTGGGTCCCCTCCTTGTCTCTGCTTCATCCAGGCCCTCCTACACTCCTCAGAGCTATTTAACCACTTTGCTGTGGGATCACAGCTGCACTTCATCAAAGCAAGGCCAACAGCTGCATATTATCAATGTCAATCAACCCACTGTCTTCATCCCCCTACACTCTGCTGTCTTGAAGCACGGGGCTGAAGGAGCTACCGCACACCATCCTCATCCTCAGCTCAGACTCAGCACACACAGAAGCCCAATTCAGCCAAGATTTAATTGCAAAGCCTGAGTAAATGAGCCCTGGACGACTGGTGCCTCCTGCCTTCCCTCAGCCCACACAGCGCTGAGTGTGCAAGGCAGATAAAGTATTTTAAACCAGAGGCTGAGGCTGAGTGGGGAAGAGATCAAAACTTTGGGTGGGTGGCTTCTGGAGGAAGATGCTAAAAATTCCTGGGAGTTTAGGAGGATTTTTCTCTTTTAAGAGGCAATAGCTTTTGTAATGACTGTGCACAGATTTTATTTTTAGGATGACCTATCTGGAAACTTAGCATTAGCAGTGCAAAACCTCTGTATTTGCTTTTCATTAGAGCAATTTAATTTCCATTTGCCTAGTATGAAAATTCATTGTTGTCAGCAAAAAAAAAACCAGCAGCAAAAAGCTTGCCTAGAAACCAATCCTGGTGCCTTGCACTCTGAGCTGTGAGGTTAACCAGCTCTGCATTCACGCGCTTCGGCTCCCTTCAAAAATGCTGTTAAATTGTACTCTGCCTCCTCTTCCCAAGTAATTCTGGATTTTGTTCAGGAGCTTATGTTGCATATGAGAAATAATACCTTCCTGTAGGGCACTGCAGGACATGCAAGCGCTAATGGCTTTCAACACGGTAGTTGTGCCGTTTAGAATGAGGTAACTCCTTTCCAAGAGAAAATAACAGCTAAACCCAGGTTTCTGTAGCCCTTAACCTCCAAGGGTTTTCCTATCTGTTGGTGGTTTGGGGTTGAAGCTTCACAGACATTGCTTTAGGGAATAGTATCATGCATGAATCGATTCCTTACAATAGTTATGGATGATGGGCGGTGTTAAAGGCAGAGAACAGGGAAAGAAATTCCTTTTTGGAGGAAGACATGAGTTGCTAGAGAGTACCCCATCATGATAAGAAGATAATGGGCTCAGGAGGCAATGGTTCTATTTAATTCCAGCATACGTTATCGTTGTGCTTGTAGGGAGTAAAGAGAGAAGTTCCCTATAGAGATGGTGTTGTGGCAGGGAGATCCTTTCAGAAAAAAAAAAAAGTGTTTTTTTTATATATATATATATATATGTATATAAAAATATGTATATAAGTAATGCTAATATTTCAGTTTATTGGAGAATTGGGGCTATGTTAGTGGTACTATGAAGTCTTACCATCTCAGAAGCTTATGGAGTGTGTTTCAATAAAAATCCAAGGTGATGCCATGGGAATTCTCTTCGGAGCAGTGAAGAACTGCCTCCACAAGGTGGATGCGGCGATAGAATTCAGGAATACTGTTGACACACCAATGTTATGATTGAAATCTGAAAAAGTAATTCGCTGCATGATTGCAGAACAAAATCTAATCAACAATGCCAGCAAACAAGAGAACCTCTGAAGGTGTGACATCACAGGAATTCTCTCAAAAAGCAGTGCCCGCGTTTCTGGCGGGTTCCCTGTGGTCCCAGGGTTTGCTCCCTCTCCATCGCCTCGTTCCACCTCCGGCTTCTGTCCCTGGCTGCCATCCCAGAGGGGCCTCTGCTGTGCTGGGACGTCAGGCTTCGGCCACCGTGTCCCTGTTAACTTCTGCAGTTTAGCTCTTATATTTGCCACCTTCATTAAGTTTATGTGTCACCCAGGGCTGTTTCTGAAGCCTGATGGAAACCTTTCCCAACCCCCCGCCTTTCCCCCCCGTTTTGACTCCCTCTGTGCTGCCTTTTCCTCCCAGTCCTCATTAACATTCAGCCACATGTCAGTGGGGTTGTGTCTTCAAGGTTAAAAAATTCTGATGGCAAGTCAGATTCCCTGGTCTGAAGTTTGCCTTTGAAGTCTTTTTTTGAGCCGCTGGGGAAGGCAACAGGCGGGCAAGCGCTGTGCAGAATACTGACACCGGGCACAGCCCACGGACCGTGCCCAGGGACATGGAGCAGCGATTTCGGCGGGGGGAGCAGGTCACACCACGGGACTTTTGTTCCAATGGAGAGGAGAAATGAAATCGTCAAGTAGTGAACAATAGGGAAATTAACCATTCAGACTTTTGTTTTCAAAACTATGGCTGTTCATCCACTTAATATTCATGAAAGGAACTTAATACGTAATGTACGATAAATTAAAGCCTTTATTTCAGCGTCCTCCTGCTCTTCCAGCAAAGTGCATGGCAGACATTGTGAAACTGAAAGAATAATTAGAATTCATCTCTGGGAAAGAAAACGAAGTAATTACCATTAAAAAAATCTTTCTGCTATTTTCTACCAAGCAAGAAATTCTGCTAAGGTATTATCAGCAATCAATAGCAACATACTTCAATAATTGATGATAAGAACATGTATCAGCTGGATAAATTGGCCTTACAGTGTGATCTGAGCACACAAGAAGATGCTGCCAAGCCTCCCGGAGCAGAGTTGTGCTCCAGCCCAGCGTGCCCAGGGCGAGCTGGAGTGGCTCGAACCCATATCCATCTTCCTGGCAGGGAGGTAAAGCCCAGGTGCTCGTGCTAAGCGTGGGTGGTAATCCAAGACACAAAGAATACGAGCTTCAGCAGTTTTCCCTTAAATTACTTAGGAGTTTTGAGCTGGAAACATCTTTTGTATTCTTTCCTAAAAATCCGCGCGCTGTCCTGCATGGCAAGGAGCAGCTGCCGTGCCGGGCTGGAAGCGAGTCCTTGCAATCTGCATTTCCGTGGGTGGTCTGGGGATACTGCAGGATCAAACCTGTTGGGTGAAACTCTGAACCAGCAAAACAGTCAAGCAAAGCACAATTTAACATGGATGGCTATCATTAAATAGGTGAAAAATTCCCTTGAGACTATGCCCGTTTTTATTTGGAAGGCTGGAATTCCTGATTGGATGTGAAATCTCAGCAGGGAGGACCAGGGCTGAAAAAGCCCCTTCATTTTCTGCCAGGCAATTTGTTTTTCTAGGGGTAGAAATGCTGGCTATTTAAAATACTTATGATCAGTTCTGTTTTCAACTGTTATTTGCTGGAATTAAGTGAGTTTTGATTGGAAAATAAGCTTAACCAACTGCTTTATTAGTCAGCGGAAATTGCTTTGGCTAATTGACAGAGGAAATACTGGAAGAGAAATCAAGACCTGGAAAATGTTACTTAACAGGAATAGTTCAGCTCCCCTAAATCACGTTAACTTTCCATTTTGTGGTGATATTGAATGCAGGCGTGGTATAGGCTCTTTTTCAAGGGGAAATAGTAGAAAATTTTCCTAGTAGTGGAAAGTAATTGCATTAGATTTATTGAAATAAAGATGATTTATTCACCTTTGTGATTGGGAATATGAGTTCTCGAGGTGTAAAAACCAGACCTGATTATTTCATTCACTTTCTTATAAAATTAAAGGTTGATGGAGATGGAGAAGGCAGAGCAGGGTGGCACTTTGTTCCCAGCCACCCAACGCCCTCAATTGCCCCTCAGCAAATTCCTCCCGGGGAGTGCTGGCAGTGATATGTCGCAGGAGGAGCCTTGGTCTGGGTGCCAGCCCTTTGCTGCTGGCCCAGCGGGCACATCTGCACCTAGGGGGCCTAGCACAGGCACTGCTGGCATGGGCACCATTGGAATAGGCACTGCTGGCATGGGCACCACCGGCATGGGCACCACCGGCATGGGCACTGCCAGCACATGTACCACTGGCACAGGCACCACCAGCGCGATGCCCAGCTAGGACATCCCAGGCTAAAGTGGCTGAAATGTCTCCTCTGTGGTTTTATTCTAAACAAAAGCTTTCCCTGAATGAGGAGGATGGGCCTTTTGTTATTTTTCTATACGAGTGCACTGGCTGTTCCTCCTGCCCATCCTCACGGCACAGCCCAACCCAGAGCAGGTACATTTCAAACTGGAACTGCCAGAGATAAAGCATGAAGAGAAGCAATAGCACTGGTCTTCACCATCCCCTCCCCAGGGCTGTGCCCGAACCACTGAGTGTGATGGATTTGGCCCCTCCAGACCTTAGTCATCCTTCACTTTTGCTGCTGAGGAGGTGTGAAAACAAAACCCCTGGGCCAGCCCCCGCCCAGGTCCCATGAGAGCCTGGAGGCAATTGCTCCCCACTCCCAGGGCTGAACCCCAAGGGCGGCATCCACCAGGAGAAGCAGAACTTATGTCCAGCGTTTGCTGTCCTGCCAGCACTGCAGGAGCAGGGTCCCTGCCCAGGAACTCCATCACGCTGACAGCTCCTGGAAAAATGCTGCTGCTGGCTGCTCTGCATGGCTGTTCGGCTGCCAGGCTCCCAATGGCACCATCAATCCCAGCCTGCCAAGGCTTGTTGTCCCTTACAGTGATCAAAACAAAAGCAAATTCAGGCAGCAGCTATGAAAGAAAGATGAAAAAAGGAAAGGATACCTTGGGCGAGGAAGGCTAGACCGGATCACTGGCACGAGGTACTGAGGGGTGTGCAGGGGCGCATGGCGCTTCCCAAAGGGCTCCTGGCACTCAGAGCCTGCCTGATCCCCAGCAGGATGGATCGACTTCTCCTGCCCGTGTTTCTGCAGGCAATGAGCAGGATGCTGGTGAGCTGCCCCTGCCCCAGGCCAGCAGGCACCCACGGCTGCGTGGTTCACTCCGAGCTGCTTCCCCAGGTCAGAGTTTCACAGGCCAGGTCACGAGCTGCAGACACCATGCATCCTCACCTGCTGCTGCCCAGCTTCAACATCAACAGAAGATAAAGAGCTCTGAAATGTTGGTGGCCAATGTCTGTTCCTAATAAGAGGGGCCTTTCACTGGATATTTTTGTTTAATTAGCACACTGACTGTAAATATCACCATATATACGTACTGAAAGAGAGAATCAGTTCATATTGTATGGCTTGGCCTTAAGTTTTCTCAACAGTGAATTATTAGCTTGGTGATAAATACATTTTGTCATTTCCTACATCATAAACATCTATTTCTAGTGCTAATTAGAACAGATTCATTGTTGCAGAAGTTATAAGTATCTATAAAAGCTTGCAGTTGTTTCACTAAGCACTCTGTGTGCAGCTGTGCCCCCCCAAATCTGGAACACAGTAGCAGATGGCAGGTATTATTGTACAATTAGCCAGAAAGGCTGGGTTATCCGCTTACCTATGTAATTAAGGAGTTTGGGAAAAAAAAATTCAGCTTAGGCAGAAATATTAATATTACAACCCTTCTGCCTAGGCAGACTCTGCTTTTGAGCCTTACGTTCACTTTTCGTTTTGAAAGCAGAAGTACAAGGGATGGCACAGAAAAGGAGCTTCTCTGGTTGCTGACACGTTTGAGGGATATTCAGGGCTTGGGGTGTTTTTTCATTGGATATTTGTTGCTTCAGTGAGGGCTAAAAAACATTTCCCTGTTGCTTTCTGCTGCTCTGGTAGTAACAAAAACCATTATTTTCATCTGAGTGTTATTGTTGAGCACAGTTGTGCTTAACACAGTCGATAAATGCGGGGAATAAAATGACATATAAAATGTTTGAGACACGAGAGCCTAGGTAACAATCCTCAGCCACAGAGCATGATTTTCCTGCTGGCTGTGAGCCCGTGGGACGGAGGATGTTTATCAGCTTCTCTGCCCTTGTCCCTTCCCACGCACGTTGCCGGAGGTTGGTTTGCTCGGCACGGAGGTGACTCCGGGCAGCAGATCCTACAGGCATCATCAGATTTAAAGCCTGCACGTGCCCTCGTGCCATAAGCGCGGTGCTCTGCTGATGGGAAACCTTTCACACTGGTACGACGCGTACCATAAATTACTGCAGGTGAAAGCAGCCCCAACGCCAGCTGATAACCAGCCGGTGTTTCTGCTGTGGCAGGAGCGGGTCGGGGGCACCGGCAGAGACGCAGCTTGTGCAACCACCAAGGGTGTTTTGTCTCCTCTGCTCTTGGAGGCCTGTCCAAAGGGGTGGGTGAAGGTGGGCTTCAGTGCTAGAGGTTTGGATGGGGATCAGAAGAGGAAAAACTTAAGACTGGGCATAGCAAATGCAGACACACCTGTGCAAACCAGTGCTGAAACCACGACATTCGGCCCTCACTGATGCAGCACCACATGTCAGCAGAGGTGTGCAGAAACCCCTCAGTTTTTGTCACACACAGAACTGCTAATGCGATGCCAGTTCTGCTTCCACTCCCCTATGCTGGCATAGAGTGAGTGCAGAAATAGGCATAACACAAGCAGAGAGGAAAATATCAAAATTCATATTAAAAGTTCTGCCCAATTTTGTCTGGAAAGGCATTGGACAAAGTTCCTATTTTGGTTGTAGTCAATAACTCCGTTCCAAGGTATATTGCTAGGATCATCCGCAGAGAGCATAAAGTTTGCAGGCAGACTCCCAGCCTGATGAAGACACAGCTCAGCTCAGGCTTTAACATGCAATATTCCTCGTAGAGTGATGAACTCTGAGCTGGTAGCAAGGCAATTTCTTCTCTGGATCTCATTTGGGCCAAAAATGACAAATGTAGCTGCTAATTTAATTGTCTGTTGAATTGCCTTTCTCAGAGCTGGCCCAAAAATCAATGCATGGATATATGTTGGCTGCATGTACCCAGCATTATATATACCCCCAAATAAACTCACATCTACTTCTGGTCAATTGCAAAACAGCATAAGATGGTAATAAAGACTGAACACAAATAGGCTATTTGGCTGAAATATCTGTAATTTAAAATGTGAATGTTCCTGCTGCCACAGGAGCTGAAATGAAAGGTCACACGTTGCTTGCCAGCAGCACAAGGTGGGGTAGGGAAGCCCAGGGAGCAGCAGCAGGCAGGATGGTGGGTCTGCTGTGTGGGAACTCGCACGGTGAGCAAATCCACGACCAAGAGGGGAAATATCCCAAGGAAAGGACTGCATAGTGTGAAATGCAAGCCCTGGGGAGTTGCACGGTGCTTGCCAAACTGCTGCAGAGCTGGGCAGAAAGGCAGCTGTGTCTGGTATGATAGAACCAGTCAAAGGGAGTCGAGGGCTCTCTCTGGAGCTGCTCAGACCCTGGGTGAGCACAGAGCCCCGCACGTTTCCTAAGGGCTGACACGTGACAGTAGCATCCCACCTCGCGGTTAATCCCAGCCTGCAGTACCATGCAATCCTGGCCGCTTTGCGAGGCAGGATGCAGCAGGGCTCCCAGCTCATCTCCAGGTCAGTTGTTCCTCATGCAGGAGAGAAGTGGAGACACAAGAACTGGTTTGGTTGTCAAGTGTATTATTTCCCATGAGCAAAATTACCCATGTTTTGTTTCTTTAGCTATTTAGATCACTTAATTTGTTTCAAACTAATTACTACTTCATTATGGTAGCATGCCTACTGCGAGCACAATTTCGAAGTTAGAAATTTGATATGCAATACAGTCCCCGAGCTTTGGGCCAGATTTTTGCTTAATAGTTTAATTTAAAATTCAGGTGAACCCCCAAAGCATCACCAGCTCCCTCTTGAAGTCCAAATGTGTTTCTCTCTGAGCATCGCTTGTGTAGCACCCAGTACTTGCAATGTAATGTAATGCACAATGTAATGTGAAAAATGCTATTTTCTCATCAAAAGCACAATGTCAGAATTACTTTCCTCCTGTTCTTTAAGATACCTGTGCTTTCCCATCCTCAATTAAATGTCAGGTCACACTGGGTATCCAATCAAAGCTAGAGACGTTTCAGATCCCATTTCACATAAGCACGGGGAGGAATGCTGAATTTTTATCACCTTTTTTTGATCTGAAGCCTCCAGGACTGAGAACAAATATATCCAGCCCACAGAAAAACAACACTGGGGCTGCCTGCACCCACCGCCACAGTCTGCCCTGAAAAAACCCTGTGCGGATCTCATTGCCTCCTTCATGCACTGTGTTCAGCTGAATTAAGCTCAAAGATTAAAACAATAAGAAAATAAAATTGAATTAAGTTGATGAGAACACAAATGTAATTTGTAATTAGATCTTTTGTCTTGCCATTTCATTCCCTGCTCTTTTTATAGCCCTTCTCTCTCCAGCTTTTGTGCCTTCTCCTCATGTCTCTTTTGATATTTTTTTTTAAGTCCCTTGCTAAACTCTAAATAACATGTCTGCATTATGTAATCCTTAGACAAATAATTAACCAGGAGTGGTCATGGCAGCAGAGCCAGCCGAGGATAGTAATCTTTCCTGGTATTGCTTCTGCCTTGGCCTCTGGTTTCTGACCGCAGCATCCCGCAAAGCCCAAACACACCAAAGCGGCTGTTCCCAGCAACAGCCCTGCAGGCAAAGAGATTAGCCCGGTAAAGCCACATAAGACAGCAAATGGCATATTGGAATATCGTGTTGCTGGAAACCGGCCTGAAATGTTCTGCAAATGCTGCGGTGGAGGCTGGAGAGCAGCGGGGCGAGGACACCTCTGTGCTGCCCCCGGCCGTGGGGGTCTGCAGCTCCCAGCCCCACACTCCACCCGGATGACCCCCCCCATCCTTCCAGGGCCAGGGGAGCTGTGGCTGCTGCCTTCCCTGTGCTGGCCTGCGGCATCACACCCCAGCCCATAAATCTTGTTGTCCCGGGAAGAGGCTTCACCAGCCCCAGCACCCGGGTCTTTGAGGAGCATCACCAGCTCAGACACCCAGACCGGGGGGGGTGGCAGCGGGCTGATGGGCCATGGTGGCAGAACTCAGCACTCGACAGTTCTGCAAGACAGAAACTGGAGGGAAACACCTTTAAATGAACATAACATCTATCCTAGCTACACCTAAAGAGCTGGTGCCTCTGTAGACCTCACAAAGCGAGCAACCAGGCCAACAAATGAAAGCACACATGATTCATCTGCAATGAAAGTGCCTTTCATGTGGCCTCTCTGGCTGTGGTGTCTCAGGGTTGAGCAGAGACCTCAGCCCACCTGCACATCACTCCCACACCAAAGAGCTGCTGCACAAGGGGACAGCAACATCTCATAGCAGAGCTCCAGGCAGAGACTGTGAGCCTCTGGCTAGCTCAGAGTGCTTTAAAAGCAAAGAGGGGAAATATTTGTTAGACTAGCAGCACTGTTGGGTTAAAACAGAACCTCAGAGTGTTTACAGGGTGAAAAAAATCCATGAACCCCAGGGAGAGGAGGGGAAGCATCACCCTGCTCTCCCAGCACGTGGGGCAGAGGCTGCACTGCTATGGCAGGCAGCCAGTCCTGGGCTGTCCGTCCTATTCGGGACCAGCGTTGGACCTTACATCTTGGATATACAACAAATGGCTCAGAAAGAGTCAAAAATCCCAAGGCAGTTCAGGGCAGCACATGTTCCTGGTGCATGTAAAGTCCCAGAAGTGAGGGCAGCAGGGGCCGGGGAGCTGCTGTGTTCCGCCACCAGGCATGGCTGGGGGCCAGCAGCTCCCACTGGAAGCACAAGCGTGCTGGGGGATGCTTCACTCAGCTTTGCAGTTCCATAGTCCCAGCACTCATGAGCTGCCACTCTCCCAGGCCACCCTGGCACTTGGATGTCCACGACTGAGCAGTTTCTGTTCTGTTTTGCAGCAGCAGAGGGTAAAACCCAAGCGTGCAGCAACCAATGAGAATTTGACCAGGGACCAAGAGAAAGAGAAGAGCAGCACTGTCCTCTGGGTATTCAGAGTTCCTTACATAGCAGCTGTATGCAGGGAAGGCTCTGATTAAATTACCTCCCAAGCACACTGACTGTATTTGCCTAGAAGCCTAGCTTTTATAACTGTGTTTTCTTTAATTGAGAAAGATGACAGCTCAGTTTTCAGCACCTGCTTCAGCTCCTGCCAGGCTGGTTTTAAGACCCAGCCAACACTGTTCTCATTCATTCAAACCTGGATGCTTTTGCTGTAGCTGGTGTTCTATGATTCATACTTTTGGTTTTCCTAAATTGGATTATCACAATCCGAGGCCTTTTGGGCTGCCCACAGACTGTTCTGGCAGAGTGCAGTGCCGTAACTCAGTTTAACACGCAGAAATTTCAGTTCTGAACCTTGTTACAGTTAATCTTCATCCGCTTCCTTGTGGAGAGTGGATTGAGCTAATGCTGTACGGGATGCTCTGCCCTGCTCATCCACCATGAATTCTCCTTCTTATCATTCATGTAGTCCTGAACCAGCCGTAGGGCTGCAGAGCTGGGGCATGTCCAGCTCATGATCTTAGCCAAACTCTGAACTTACAAAGAAAATGCCACCAGGTTAAACAATTTTCCCTTTCTGAGCTGGGTGGCTCTTGGTCAGGGTCTGCCCACTGTTCTGCTGCAGCAGCTCGCACCCCCTCCTCCACACTCACAGCAACCCCGTCCCCAGGCTGAGCTCAGTGGGACTGTGCCAACAGCCCAGCCTCCAACCTGCTGCTGCCTCATTCAGTATCTAAAACTTGATTTTGTTGGTGCATGTACATAGAAAACAGGACATAAACATTTGATTGGGGGAATAAAAAATGTTTTCCTTTTCATGCCACTTTATAGTAGTTTGAGCTGATTTCTAGTTTGTCATTGGTAATTAACAGACATTACTGCTTCTAATTCCTCATTTCATTGCCCTCTGATGCAGAACGATCTCCACAGTATAAAAGCATTTGCTGGGCTGTGCCACACGCTCGCACGGGCGGGAGGCTACATGGCGTTCACTTTGTAAAGAACCATTAAAAGTGACTCCAGGAGTCAATAAGCTAACAGCTTCACTTCAGTTGCTTTATTAGTATTGATTCAGTTAATAATTATTTATCTTAATCCCAGGCCCTCGGCAGCTGCCCGTTTAACCCTTTGGAGGAGGTACGTTATGGAGTCAGGCAGCTGTGCGGCTCCCAGGCTGCAGGGAGGTTCTCTCTGTAATGAAATTCCTCAGTGATTTTCTGCTGTGATAGCCCAGGCACTCTCAGCCAAGGATCAATAAGAAGCAGATAGATGGCAGAGCAAGCAGCCCCTCTCCGAGAAGGCTGCAGGGGACAGGATGCGAGCACTGAGTCCCCTCAGCAGGACCAGGAGGGACCGGAGCATCCCTGTGCCCGAGCTCCGTGCAGGTGCTGGCACCCTGTCCCCTGGGGCAGCTTCCCCACTTCTCTCTCCCCCATCCAGCCCAATCAGTCACCGCACTCTCTTCTGCTAGGACATTTGTGTGCGGCGTTGCTGGGCTTGGCTTTGCCCCTTCACTCACCTTAACCTCTATGCAATACCTTCCTCCTCCTTTGACTCTCCAGACCCAGCAGTATTGAACATTAATTCCCCATTTATTCTCAATAAAAACCGTTCTTTAACTCCTAATAGCTTTCCTAAAGCCATAACCTGCTTTGTCTGCTGTTTAATAGGAAATCAATATTGTTGTAATACAATGAAATTAACATTGATTTATCTCATTCTAACTGGCAGCTAAACCAATAAAGCATTAGTCCATGTGCTCCTTTCAGGAGGTCCAGTCATCTTCAAGCCTGACGTGTTTCTCTTTTTTGTAATTAATTATTAGCAATCTGGCATAAGGCTTGCAAAGGGGATTAGGCAGAATAACTACTTGCAGTGGTTTTCTAAATTAATGCAAAAGTGGAACCTCTCAAACTGCGATGCATTTGAAACGTGTTCATGCTGGCAGGCACAAGTTGCATAAGGACGGTCACCTGTGCTTGCCGGGGGCTAGGAGCCGGGCAGAGGCCACCAGCACATTGTGTCTGCTCATCATGACCATTCCAGCTAGACTAGCAAAGGCTGCAGAGCCCTAACCTCCAGAGGCACGGCAGGAGTGCCTGGAGAGCATGAAGAGGAGACACTGATTTGCACCATGGCCATCCAACTGTCACCACTTGAATTCCCCTGTCACACACCCCACAGGTGGCTGTTCTGCCACCAAAACCAGGCGTTTAGAGGGAACACTCCATCCCAGAGCCAGGCAGCTTTGGTGCCAGGGGAGGTTTGTGTAAGCGACAGTGCTGCTCCTCTGCTAGCCCCAGCCCCGGCTGCTGGGTGGGAGTCTGTCCCTGCCACAAACGCAAGCAGCAAAGCACAGGCTGGAGACCTGAGCTTGAGGTGTCCATGTTGTGCTATGAACACTTAATTGGCTGAACAGCTTCTGTAATTACATCAGTAAATCCTGCTGCACAAGCATCCCCTAACTTGCAGCTTCAGGGTGTAAATAGTGCATTCCCCTGGGTGGGGAGGGACCTGCCTGCCCTGGGACCGATCGCACACGTGGCAGCACAGGCAGAGGGGAAGGATGGGTGTCTTGTCATTTTGCTGGAGCTTTTTTTTCAACAGCTGGTGGTGGATCAGCCGCCATCAGAAATCCTTAGAAATCAAAAGGTAAAAACATATTTTAGGCCAAGGAAAAAGGACTTTTGTCTCTCACTTGGAGGACTGGGAGAACCATTTTTCATTTTAATAATGTGGTGATTAACTTTGAGGCAGGAGGGAATACTCCTCCGAGACAGGAGCACTCTTGACTGCAGTTTACATGGGATCTACAGTAATTCTGTTGTATTAATATAATTACCAGACAATCCATTTCAATAACATAATCACAACCCATATTTCATTCTCCAATTACTGTTCTGATTAGAACAGTTCCTAAGCCATAACCTCCTCACAAACCCATCACCAAAATGATTTTTAAAAGAGAACAATCCAATAATTACTCTCACCATGTTAAGCCAATTAGCCCAGTGGCAACAGAGCAGAAAGGTGGTTTTCTTACTGACTACCCATCAGTAGGGGAAAGAGAAGTTTCAGCAGAAGAACACATCCTTCTTCAGAGACCTTTTTTAAAACTTGCAGTCTTGCTTTAACTTAAACATGCTGGGACAAATCAGCCCTGAGCAGCTGAAGACAATGCACCGACAAAGAGTTACAGTTCGGGGTTTGCCCAGTCCCATCTCCCCACCACGTCCCACCAGTTGCCCACCAACCCCACCAGCTCCCCACCCCAGGTACCGCATGGTGATGCTCCTTCAGGGACCATTTCACTGACGCAGGTGGAGACTGGTGCATGATGCACGGGTGATGTGCCCAGGCTGCTGGGTGCTGCCCATCATTCCCTGCTGCTTTCCTGAGACTTGGCTCTGTGGCCATTTCTCCAGTCCTGCAGCTCAGCCTCGGCTGCCCTTTCTCATTTAACTGTGAGTTTTGGTAGTATTTTTCCTGCCCCACATCTCTGCACTTCCATCACGCTGGACAAGCCACTACTGCAAAAGTCTTCCTACTGGCCCCTCAGCCAGGAGCTGCTGCCGGCACTGCGGCGAGGCTGTGCCGTGGCACCATGAGTCTGCGAGGGCTGTGTCTGCTCACAGGGCGTGCTGCCCTGCGCCCCTGCTCCTGTCACCTGTTTAAGTGCTAAGGATGACCCCAGGTTTGGCCAGATGCTGTTTCTGTAGCCAACGGAGGGAAGGGGAGGGTTAGACAAGCCAACAGCCACAGTCATGGAGGACCTAGCCTCGTAATTACACTCTCATTAACAGCTCTCGCCACTTACTTTTGCCTTCACACCATCTGCAGTGCTGGCTGGGACACGGTTCACAGGAGGCACTGTGCCACCCCCCTGCCAGCAGCCCAGGTGCCCCGGGAGTGGGCACAGGCAGCCTGGCTGCAGGCTGTTCTCAGCAGGGACCCTGTGAAGGCAGCCCCCTGGCCAGACCCGTGCAGGGGGTCCCACTGGGACACAGGGCAGGCTGCAGTCTGCCCCCAGCTCCCTGCCAGCAGTCGCCCTGCTGTGATGCTTGTTTCACTACCTGGGAGCTGGACTTTCCCCAAGCAATGTGTGGGGCAAGAGGAGACCCACGTATGTTTTTGACTCCTTATCTTAGCAAACTATAAAATGTTTTGGACTTTCCCTGTATCAGAGCCTGGTCTGTTCTCGGCTGGTAAGGGAGCAGGTAACGCCATCCTCACACCTCCAACTCCTGCAGTATTACCTGCTCCAGACACCAGCTCTAAATGTTCTAAATTTAAACAAATTACATTTCCAGCTGTCCAGGAGATCACAGCAACATGCAAGGGATGAATCCCGCTTGCCTCAGCACTGGAATTAAGGAGTAGAAATACAATTGTTTGCCATAAGAAAGCAGTTCAGAAAGCTGCATATTACACATTATCATGTTATACATGATGGTTTTGCACTGCAGTCCTCCGAGATTGTAATGAATAAAATCTTGACAACATTCTCTCCTGCATTAATCATTTTAAGCTGATCCTACAGGATACAAGGGCAAATTAAATTCTATTTGCAATTTCATGCATGACGCACAGGCGCGGACGATGCCTGAGCTAGCAGTTTTTCAGTAAGACAAGCGTGTAAGTTGCAATTATGCAGTTACTTTCTCCCATGTGCCAACACTCTTATTACTGACAAATTTATAAATGAAAATGTATGAATGGTATTAAACTCACCTTCAAGTATGTAGCAAATTAAAATGAATAACTTGTAAGACTCTATTTGAAGAAAAACACTACTTTTAATGGTTAAAACGACAAATGGAAGCTGTGCCTTTCCAGGGCTGCCTGCGAGCCTGCTGTCATTGCCTGACCTGACGTGCCCTGTGGAAACCAGGAGGCTCCCACGCCACGTGCCTGTACACCTCATGCAGGCAGTTGCCTGCTGCAGGTGGGCACTGCTGGAGGTGAGCACACACCAGCTCCAGCAGGATGTTCAGGAGCCAAGACCCTGTCCCAGTGTACCCCCATCAGTAGTGCTGGGTGAGACACCCTGTCCCCAAGCTTGTGGGCAGCACAGGGATGGCTGTTCAGGACAGCAGCCCTGGCCCAGGTGGGCTTTTCCAGACACCTTTGGTTTCTGGCACTTCCAGGGCGCTTTCTTCTTCCTTTTTAAACCGTAAATAACTGGAGGAGCTCAGCTATACAGAACAGCCCAGCCAGGGCTGCAGAGCCCCACAGCTCATTAACAGCTTCTGAAACAAAAAAAAAGCAAGACCTCTTTCCCTCCTCCCTTAGCGTTTCAAAGATCCTTTCATCACCGCCAGAAAAGCACAGGGCTCCTGCTTCCGCCTCTCTCCCGCCCCAGCGGCTGGACCACGCAGCGCGCGGCAGAGCTGCAACCCGCATCCCGGCCTCCCTGCGAGCCCGGAGCGGCCGCTGCGAGCTCCTCCGCTGCCGGGATTTACGATTACCATCCGACCTGTTAAAGCAACAATCTGTCGCTTCTGCAAGGTTAACCGTGTCTATTCAGGCTGACAGAGGCTCACGCTGCTAATTTTACATGATCTACAGAGCCCTAATGCCTTCTCACTTTTGGCGACATGCAAGAAGTGTGGCATATGTAAGCTACGGTATTACTGTTGCATGCTCTTTCTGAGTAGCGCAGGCATTTATTGACAGTTTCTATCTAATGCACATCTCAGAAAAGACTGCAGCCCAGGCTCTTCTTCATTTCCCATCCTGCATGACTGAGCCCCAGACAGCCTTCTGCAGCCTGAAGGCAGCCAGGACTTTCTGGATCAAGAACAACACGGATGTGAAGTTCCAGCCTAACTTCATTAATCAAACAACAATTTTCTAAGCAGCAACTAATTACCAGCTGCCTGGATCCCTCATAAGGGAGAGTTTGAAAAGCAACAGCCACAGGTATGGAAGCCAGCGGCAGACAGCCAGGAGGAGCCCAGTGACTCACACAGGGTGTCTCAGCATAGCATGAATGGTCTGATGTTGATGCAGGGTTTTATATAGGAGCAGCAGTAGGAAAGCAAAGCAATAATAGAGGTAATAATAACTCAAGCTTGCTCACTGCCCGTTTGTAGGTCAGCAGTGCCCTTCATGTGCTGACACTGCTCTGCTTGAGCAGCTCCCTTAGCACAAGAAATGTCTTATTCACCCCTGAAGCTCCCTGGCACATCTGTTGGGAGGGACTGTTTCCCTGGGGCTGGCCAACCCCATGCAACGCAGAAGTCAGAGTTGCTGCTGGTATCCACTGTTCACAGGGAGTCTGTGGCACGCACACACACACACGCAGCCCCCAAGCATCTAGCATGCTTTGTGGTACCCAGCTCGTCCTTCTCAAATGGCTTCTTGGGTTCCCCTGTGCAGCATCTGCATGCAGGGAAGGGAAAGGGAGAAACTGGCAAAAGGCTCCATGTTCTCCTTTTCAAGCTTCACGACAGTGCTAACAATTTTTAAAATGCTGTTCTTGATTTTGTTGTTTCCTTTTCCCAAGGCCCCAGCCCCTGCAGTCAAGTGATGACGCGTGTTTCTCACTGCTGCTTTCATAGGGTAAATGTTCAAAACAAATGAAGCAAACTGGAGGGAGGGAGGAAAATAATGCAGAGCTGGTAAGTAGGATGTCTCTCTGGAAGGCACATTTGAGTCAAAATACAGGATACAAAGAATAAAGAAGTGGTACCTGGCGGGCACTTGAACCAGTGTCTTGCAAACCCTTTCCCACGCCCCTGCGATAGCAGCCAGCTCTGGAAAGTGCAGGAAAAGGGCTAGATAACAAACCTTTGTCTCAGAGAAAAGCCTTAAACTTCCCTTTGGAGGAATTAAATTCCTGCCTAAGTACTCCCCAGCCAGCCAACTTCGTGATCTCCTGTCCCTCTCCATTGCACAGCACTCCATGCAAAAGTTCAAAGCCATTTCCAGATGCATTTGTAAGGAGGCCTGTGTTAATCAGGTTATAATGTAATATGCTTCTTAGTCCTCTGGAGGGGAAACTTACACTTTTCTTCAAAGCAGTTTTCTCTGATAACTTATAACCTCCCCCGCCCCCCCAGGCCTTTCTCCTCGTTTGCTGTTATTTCCCCACTGGGAAGAAGCGATTTTCGTGAAGTTATCATATACAATATCACACACCAGACTCCTCTGCTTTGGCCTTTCTTGGTGCACCAGCTGCAACAGAGCCCCAAAAAACACATGGGGCCCAAAGCAAGTCCCACGTGGGTATTGCAGCTCCTGCTTGCTTCTCCTGCCAGCCCCACCCCCCAACCCCCTTACCCACCCTCTCATCTCCATGGGGTTTTTTTCCCCCTCTACATTATCTTGGATTAAGAAACTCATTGCCTCAGACTGCAAAAGCCTTGGTAAGACCCTGGGCAGGATCAGGCATCAGTGCAGATCACAAGACAGCCTGGAAACCCGCGTGTGCTTACAGCGCTCTCCAGCCCCTCGCATCCTTTGTTTGCCTCTGCTTCTCCCTTCTCTCTCTCTCCTCTGTGCGTGTTATTTATCCCTGCAATTAGATCAGCCAGCTCTGCAGTGCGTCCAGGAGGGCATTTGCATGGATTATCTGCGAGGCACAGTGCATGGTGCTGTCGGGATCTGCCTCCCACACACCCTGCTTCTGGGGCAGCCCGTCCTGCCCAGGCACTCTGGGAGCCACTGTGGCTGGCAGCTCCCTCAGCAGAGGGGCCACCAGCCCAGGGAATGTGGCTGCCCCATGGAGCAAGACTCCTGCAGCCCTCCAGGATGCTGTGCCAGCACAGCTGGGCCATGACTGGGAGCCCCCAGGCTCATCCCAAGGCTCCTGTCTCCAGGGTCCCCTCGCCCCACAGGCAGATACTCTCCTTGTGTCAAGCAGCTCAGCTGCAGCTGGACACACACACACACACAAATAATAATCACAGATCCATAGGAAATCTTAAATTAAGTGCAGGCATCAGGCAACCAGAGAGGTAGCACACCAGATCTGATAGCAGGCGTGTAACAGGCTGACACCTCTTCAACACAGCCATGCGAAATTGCGCTGTGCTCCAGCCCGTTGCAGCCTGGAGTCCTGAAACAAACCCAAAGTCATCACCAACCTGCAGTGTCGCTCCGAACACTTAATAACTTTTATTGTGTGTTTTCAGTCTGTGCGTTTGGAGTTTTCTTGTAATTTAGGTGATAGGACCCCAAGGAGGAGCCTCATGAAAACCCTATGCCATGTTTTATTTGCAACATTATGCTAATAGTCTATGGCTTTATTTCGTTGGTCTATAAATTACCTATTCATAAGCAGAACGGTTCATCCTGTATGGATGCACCATGCTTAATACTGAAAATCAGGCTGCAACTCCATGGTTGTAGAGACCAAGAAGTTCCACAAAAAGGCAGGAGAGAAGCCTGGTGTGTGCCTCAGCAGCGAGGGCCAGCCACCACCACCCACGCCAGAGACACCAGAGCCCCACGCGGCACCACCACACCGGGGCTGCCAACCAGGCCAGGCTGTGCGGGCACCTCCTGCTGCCAGCTTCTGCCTGCACCTTCGAGCCAGGAGACAGGTCGGTTGAGTAGTTAGGGCAGCGGTCTGCCAGGAGGAGTGGGGCTCAGTCCCTCAAGACCCTGAGGCTTCCCTTCCACCAGGCCTTCAGCAGCTTCCCAGCACGCTGCGGCGCACAGCTGCAGTTCTGGCATGGCTATGGTTCCATCGCTTGCACGGGGAGCTCCTGTCCCCAAACCCAACAGCAACATGTCTTGGAGAGACACCACAGAGCAGTCCCCACATTGCCCTTTCCAAGGTTGCCTGAGGAGGTAGGGGATCAAGGGATTCTTTTGCATAATTAGCTCCTTTTGTACTTGCCATATCATCACAGGCTTCTCTGAGATTTGTCACCCTCATATATTTTCTGGCTTTTGTGGGCCTATTTGAGCATTTTTTTTTTCTCAACCAGCTGTTTATGACCTTGGCAGATGCTACTAAACACTGCCTGCACCACAGCCCCGCATGAGCTGGGAACAGGGATGCAGAAGCTCAGCAGGGACTGCCAGAGGCTCGCACACACACATTTATCACACCGGCACCGCTGCCCGAGCATGGCTAGATTAAACATTAAGCATTGGCTAAACATGAACACACTGGCAGCTCAGCAAGATGCCAGCTGAGTGCTGCAATTCTGGGAGCAGGGATACAGGCATCACCCAAGCATCGCCACCGACTGCCAGCCATGGGAACCCAGCTCCCCTCCCGCCCTCGCCCCGGCAGCCGTACTCACAGAAGATCCTGCCGCCGGCAGCTCACTCTCCTGGGAGGCTGTTGCTTGCTAACCACAAGCTGCCCCGAGCCCTTTAATACCTTGCCCCAGGTGTGGTGGGCTGGAAATCCCGCAGGTGTGCCGCCACCCCCCCCCTCCCCCCGGCCCCCCATGGGCTGATCAGCAGCTCCTGAGTAAAGACAAGTAGCTCCCTGCCATGATTGCTCTCCTCTCAAATTTACCTAACCCTGAAAACACAGTCCTAATTAAAATATTGACGCAAGGAAGTGGAATCAATCACCAGCTGGCACACCAGGACACGCTTTGCATTAAGTAGCAGCCAGCTGGGTTGTTATGGACTCCTCAGGTGACATTTAATGGCTGTTTGTACAGGAGGAGAAGTGACCCCCCAGCTCAGCGGTGGCAACAATTAGCACAGAGCAAGCCACGGGTGTGCACGATTTTAACATTGAATAAAGACTATTGGTCTTACTCCCCTTAAGCATCCAGGCAAGAAGCTGAGCCCTTGTTTTTCAAGGGTGACAAAGGTCCCATTTTCAGGGCCTGGGGGTGCAGCTCTGTGTAGTTTATGCTGGGGGGTGGGTATCAGTTATCACCCTGTGCCAGCTTCCCCTGGGACCTGGCGTGTCTGAGGGGACATTTCCGTGTGTGCCTTTGGGCGATAGCAGCCAAAACCTGGGGTGGAGGGAAGAGAGCTGGGGGCTTCGCTGGAGGAGGCAGTGGGGAGATAGGGATCCCCCCCAGCAGAGCAGGGAGGTGGGGGCTTCAGGGGTGCATTTGCATTAACAACGGGGCTCATTTTCCACTCACTCCCCTCACCAGTGCCCATGCTGTCTCTGTGCAGCAGCATCTGGTCCAGACTGGACTCCTGCACTGGGGTCACTCATGGGTGCCAGCGAGGGAGGGCCAGAATGGCTCAGCCCCACCCCCGCACCAGGAGCGGTGTGCTCTGCCACTGAAAAACGTATAAAGCAATATTCCAGGGAGCATCAAAGAGCTGCGGAAGGTATTGTTAACCTACATCAAAGATGGAGGCCTGAGCAAGCGGCTTGGCAGGGGTAGTGAAAATCACGGCAGCGAGATCAAAAGGAATAAAATACCAAGATGTGCAATATTTCTTTGCCAGCCAGAGAGACAAATAAGAGAGCTTCAAAGGCATCTTCTGTGCTCATGACTGACTGATAAATAAATAAATAAGGCAGTTGGCTCCTCCTGAGCTCAGCAGTAAGAGGATGAGGAGCAGGGAAGGAGACCTGGCTCCTGACCCTGCTCAATGGACCCGTTGCGCAGGATGGCTCCCTGCCTTCCCATCTCTGCTCTGCGGAAGAGCAGTGATCTAGAAATAGGTGCAGGGGGAAATACTCGATGGAAAACACCACCTGAGGTTCTGCCTTCACTATACGTCCATTCCTCGTGCATGGTCCAGGAGTCTCAGACCCGGAGAGCAGCTGTGGATGAACGACCCAGCAGCGGAGCATCCCCGGGCTGCCCATCCCCGCACGAAGGGGCTGCGGCTCTGCGCTCGGGAGCCCACGTGCTGCCCTCCTCCCTCTGCCTGTGGTTTTCAGCTGATTCTCTTTGAGACTGCTGTGACTCCTTGCACAAACTCTCCTCCCGAGTGTCATATTAAGGAGGCTATTAAAAGACTTTGAAAAGTGTAAGTTTTCACACTCCAGTTACAGCTGACATCTGCCAGCAGTGGCACCCACAGCTAATTAACAGCCCCTGTTATCAAAATATGAAACTCGTTATTTGAAAGTAACCGCTTTCTTTCTCCCAAACTATGTTCATAAAATGACACATCAGGCAATTTTTTTCCATCCATGAGTTACCTTCCATTTTCTCAGTATTTTGAGAAAGTACCATGGGTTTCTTTCTTTCGGAAATGTTTTTTTTGCCATTTGGGAGGAAATGTGCGTGGCAGTGAGCACCAAGAAACAGTGGCACATGCCACAGCAATGGCAAAGCCCTGCCAATGCCTCTCCCAAAGGACTGATCCTGTGCCATAGGCTCAGGGATGGTTCTGAAATCATCATCCCCTGTTCCTGAGGCAAAAGCCACAAGGGAGCAGGAGCACCTGGCGGGTGGGAGCACCAGGGTTTGCACCCACTTCAGCAGCACCGGCAGTGGATGCTCCTTCTGAACGTGCAGACCCTGCTGCTGCCTCAAAATCAACCAAATTATCAGCATCGCTGAGAAGAGGCTTTTGCCCATCACCTCCTACTTTTGACAGTGTTTTGGGGTGGAGGCGAGACAGCTCAGCCTGTTTCATTCCAATCTCACAGGCTTCATACTCTTCTTCGTATGCATGGGGAGGTCACACGTCCACCAAGGCACGCGGGTGCAGGCGTGGGAGTGCAATTCCCTTTGGAGACAGAACCCTGTTTGGGGTACTGGTGTTTGGTCTTTCTTTCTGTCAAGAACAGGCAGCAGCAGTAAGCCCACAACTGCTGCTGAACAAAGAAGGCAGTTCTTTTATCTAAATGGCAAATTCAGAAAATAAGCAGGGAAACAGCTTGGCTTAAAAACTGAACAAACTGCAAATTATTCTGTTTGAGCCTGTTCTAAATTTTCAATTGGACAGTTCACTTTTGACTGTTAGTGGATCAAAAGATGCATTTCCTCGAGTGTCTGAAGGCAGCAGAGCGGACAGAAGCAATTTCTAACCCCTGTCAGGTCCCTGGCTGGGCTGAGCCCATCCTGGCAGCCACCAGCGCTGGGCTGGTTGTTTGCCCAGTGGCTTTAACAAGAGTTCACTCAGGCTTACCCGTGATTATTGGGTCTTTAAGCTAGTAATTATTAAAATGAAATAACAGCACAGCAGAAGGCAGACTGAACTCCCTTCACTCTGCAAACACACCAGACCCCTCTCCCTGCTGGGGTAACAAAAGCACATAAATAGTCCACTTAACACTGGAAACTCAGCCAAACAGGAAGGAATTTATTCATGGCATTTTTGCAGCTTTTGTTTGGGGATCTGCAGGGGGGATTTCAGTGTAAACCTGCCTGGCTTTGCTGTTGTTAACCCTTGTTTTGCTTTTAGCAAGGGAAAGGGAAAAGCAGCAGAGGTTCAGGTGGACACCATGGGTTTGTGTGTCCTGCAAAACCCAGGTATATCAGAGTCATCCCTGGAAAAAAAATCCATTGAAGTGAGACACAAATGCAGCTGTTAGAACAAACAGGCTCCTGCTCAGTTCACGGTCTAATCCAGCACCAATGGGAGCAGGGGGTCCACAGCTCCCCCAGACCCTCAGTGTTTTTCCATCCTGACAGGGATTTTGGTTCTGATGCTGCAAGCTGGTGTGTGCTTGGGTGGGTGAGCCCTTCCCTCCGGGACTGCTGCTCTCTGAGCTGTTGGTCTCTCTACAACACTGGGGATTATTTTCCTGCTATTATTTCCCTTTTCTCATTTTCTCCTGGATTCTCCAGTGTGTTTTTAGCATTTATAAGGGATGGCAGTCCGTCTTTCTCTGAGAGAAGCAGTTCAGAGCTGCCCGCTGTGTGTGGGAAAAGGAGCTCCAACCCAGCCAGCTTCCATCACCGCACCCGCCGCTGGCACTGCTTATCCTGCTTTTTCTGCTGCTGGTGCCCAAGTGAGACGGGCAGGTGGTGGCTTTCTTGGTTTTCTGTTTCTGCTTAAAACACCAGGATTTATTTGTGCAGTTTCTTTTCAACATTTCTGCATGAGAAATATCACCCTGACGTTCCACAACATCTCCACAGTTGCATCTTTGCCAAAACCAACAAAGCAAAAAGATATCTCCTGATGCTGACATTTCTTTAAATAATAAACTTTTCCCACATGCAGTTTCGTATCTGATGTTTTCCAATTCATAACTGCTCTGGCAGTGGAGAGAGAGAAAGTGTGAGGAACCAGGAGGCATGGTCTTGCACATCATCTAGACTCCGGCTGTCAAGCCTTCTGCACAGCCTGCCCGAGGCTTGCCTGTAGCTTCCTCGGAAAATCCCAGCCAGTGACTACTGTACCAACTTACTTTGTTGTTAACTTAGGCTTAGGAATGTTTACTGTCACCTCATTTGTTTCCCATTCTTTATGGCTCAGGTATTTTATTTGTGCAGCTTCTTGTCCTAACAAGGGCAGAGCAGAGAAGGTGAAGGGCCTGGAAGGGTTAAACAGTTCAAGGGTTAGATGGTGACATGCACCAGAAAAGACCTAGAGCCAGCACTCCCCACAGAGCAAAGGCACGGCATCCCTGCCCCAGACCCAGGAACCGGAGCTGAAGGACAGAGGGAAACGGTCAGGATGCTCATAGCTGCCCTGGTGGGTAAAAGTGTTGTTTCCAGCACCGGGTTAAAGTGTTCAGCCCTGTGGAGTGAGAGCCAGTTGGTGTCTGAAGTATTGTACATTTGCATTATAAAGGATCAGATCCAGGTATAAATTATATATCTTGTTTCAGCCCCATCCTTAAAAGCTAGTGAAAATTGTCCTTTGAAGAACTGATTCCTCTGATAAAAGACCTGTATCACGCTTCTGAGGAGCTCACCCCCTTTGCAGAATGGGGATGGCAGGGGTGTGACAGCATTCCTGGGGTACGAACTGTCCCCTGCACAGGCCCAGCCGGCTGCTGGGAGCATGGCAAAGCGGCTTAGCTCCCATGCTTGGGGGTGCTCGTCTCCTACAGATCTAGGAGATGATTATTTCCGTTCTGGGTATAATAAAATACATAGGGACACATGCTGCCACGCTGCTCCCTGGCTGCACTGTCTCCACAGGAGATATCACAGTCACTCCACAGCTAAAACCATGTACAGAGGTACAGGAATTCAGCCTATAGTACTTGAATTATTGCCTCCCAAAAACCATGCCCAAGGGAAGCGAAGAGGGGGGGGACAGGGCCGTGCACCCCAGGAGCCAGAGCTGGGGGCTGGAAGAACACAGCTGGCTGGGGCACGGGCAGTGGGCTGCTCCTGGGGAGGGGGGTCTGCTTCCACTGGCTTGCTCCGAACTTGTGCCGGGGGTCCAGGGAGCTGCCCACGGGCTCTGGGCTGAGAGCAGAGCTGGGGCAGGCTGGGTGCCACCCATAGCACCTGTCGCAGCCCTGCCCAGCTGCTGCTTCTCCTGCTGCCAAAGAGCCACAGCGGGGCAGGAACCGGCACCTCACTCCAGAGGGGAACGCACCGAGCTCACCTCGGCACTCCTGAACACGGGCTGTGTAAAAGCCTCCGTGTTGTTCAACAATCTTGGCATTAAAAGCTGCATGAGTCTGGTGCTGCCCTCGCCTGCTTGAGGGACAGAGAAAACTCACCGTCATCATCCAGGGAGCTGACACATAACTTCCCCATTACATCATTTTTGTTGAGCTTGTGTGTCCATGATACCGCCGTCAGCAGCGGGGGGATTGCTGGTGCCACCAGCCTCCGGCGTGGGCTTGTCCCCCCTTGCTGAGGGGACAGGGAGCACAGGGCCCCAGGGACACCAGGTCTGCAGCTGCTGCGCACCCCTCAGCTCCTCACCCTGCGCGATGGAGCTGGCCTCCCTCTGTGTAGGAAAGAGAAAAAAAATGAGTGTGGCTGCCCTGGAGCTGGGGCTAGCATCAGCACCCTGTCGCTGTCTCGCAGCTCCCTGCATGCTGGTGGATGCACAGAGTGTGACCCCAGGCTGTTCTGCCCGTGCCCCCCAGCGACCACCCCACGGTCCCTTTCCTCCCTGTGCCGCTGCCCTCAGCCAGCACCGTGAAGCCTGTCCAGGGGCACCCAGGGTCCCTGCCCGGCTGGTGCGGCTCACCCCGCGGTGATGGGAAAGGTGAACCGAGGTTGTCCTCTGCTAATATCACAGCTGGAAAAATACTGTTTTCTGTCTGTGTGCATGGGAAGATGAAGGGGTACTTTGCATACTGGGAGCCATAATCTGTAGTGTGATGTACCTATTTTTGTTGTCTCCTTCAAACATATTTAGAGGATTAGAGAAAGCTCACATCATACAAGGGATATAAATGTTATTAAGGGAGAAATGTATTTTTCAGCACAGGCTGCCTGGAAAGTGTGTCGACAATAGTGTTTTAAATACCTGGGCGCTGTTAGTCATAGAAAACGCTTTTCTCCCCCCCCCCCCTTTTTTTTTTTCTTGTGTAACCGTAGTCATCATTCAGCCTTATAACTATAATGGATGGTTGCTAGAAGCCTTCCAAACAAGCCAGCACAATAAGATACAGACGGTTAACCCACATCAATTCTCTAAGGAAATTTCATGTTGGGCCCTTTAATACTCTATCTTTGAAATTATTCAGATAAGTTGGTGCATAGGGCACTGCTGCAGGGAAAAAACTGAACCTGGAACAAAGTGGAATGAGATTTGAAATAATAAAAATAAAGAAAAACCACACAGGCAAGCTTCAGGTACACCTCAAAAATTCAAATGAGCTCATTTGCAGAGCTAAAAATTTCCCAGGGACTCAAGTTGATTCAAAGAGAAATGTATTTAATTTAAAACAACTCACTTCAGGGAGCTCTGCACTGGGATGAAATCTATTAAATAATTGATCAGCCGGGGAGTAAGAAAGAGGGGGGAAAAAAGAAAAAGAAAAAAGAAGGGAAGGCAGGCACCTGGCTGGTGCATGGAGCTGGCAGGGGAACGCAGGGTGCAGCATTGGGTACCAGCCCTGCTGCCCCAGCTGGGGCGAGGGACAGACCGAGGGGTGGCGGGCACCCACAGCCACCCAGCCAGGGACAGACTGAGGGGTGGCGGGCACCCACAGCCACCCAGCCAGGGACAGACCGAGGGGGTGGCGGGCACCCACAGCCACCCAGCCAGGGACAGACCGAGGGGGTGGTGGGCACCCACAGCCACCCAGCCAGGGACAGACCGAGGGGGTGGCGGGCACCCACAGCCACCCAGCCAGGGACAGACCGAGGGGGTGGCGGGCACCCACAGCCACCCAGCCAGGGACAGACCGAGGGGGGTGGCGGGCACCCACAGCCACCCAGCCAGGGACAGACCGAGGGGGTGGTGGGCACCCACAGCCACCCAGCCAGGGACAGACCGAGGGGGTGGTGGGCACCCACAGCCACCCAGTCAGGGACAGACCGAGGGGTGGCGGGCACCCACAGCCACCCAGCCAGGGACAGACCGAGGGGGTGGCGGGCACCCACAGCCACCCAGCCAGGGACAGACCGAGGGGGTGGTGGGCACCCACAGCCACCCAGCCAGGGACAGACCGAGGGGTGGCGGGCACCCACAGCCACCCAGCCAGGGACAGACCGAGGGGTGGTGGGCACCCACAGCCACCCAGCCAGGGACAGACCGAGGGGTGGCGGGCACCCACAGCCACCCAGCCAGGGACAGACCGAGGGGGTGGCGGGCACCCACAGCCACCCAGCCAGGGACAGACCGAGGGGTGGCGGGCACCCACAGCCACCCACGCTGCCCCCATGGCTCGGCAGCACCCAACCTCCAGCAGCCAAACTGGGGCCAGGGGAACCCCTGGAATGGCACATCCCAGTGTCCCTCTGCAGGGGCACAGGGATGTTCGTCTCATCCTGCCGGTGTGTCACAAGTTTTTATTACATTTTCTCCCAGCTGCAAAGTCAAACAGAGCCTCCCGTCCTGCGTGGCCTCTGTCTTGGTATTGGTTTCCTTTCTGCTTCACTGGGTACTTTACAAAGTACTTAAAATAAAACAAATATACTTAGTCCTTTCTCCTCAGCAGCTCTGAGAGCAGATTAAGATGGAGCTGGTATCAAAACACATGTACCGATGATTTTTCTGCAGTGGTTTGGATTTGGATGTAAGATGGAAATACACTTTTAGTGCTTGGATGTAACACTGCTGTGTATGCAAACAGCAATTAAAACCCGCAGCCAAACTGCATAAATCCACCAGTGACAGAATAACTGCAGTTAAAGGGGAAAAATGAAAAGAAACTGCAGTTCATTTGCATTTTTTAAGAGTAATTTTGTTCAGGCTACAGTTGTTCTGAATGAAATGTAACTTCTAAGTACTGTTTCACTGCACCGAAGGCACATTGTGAATGCAGGAGGCTTTGAGCTGCAGCTGGGCTGCTCTGAGTGGGTGATGAGGACAGTGCAGCAGGGACCCCTTCCCACCTTGGCCGCAGCACCAAGCCCAGCCGAACTGGGGAGGGTACCAGCAGCCCTGTGCCCCCCACCCCAGCCCCTCGGACAGCACTGCCTGTCTAAATGTTATTTGTATTGATTTTTTTATTTAAATAGCTTCCCCTTATTAACTAAACAGAGATGGCACAGACTTCCAGACGATATGCTTTCTGCCAGCAGCAGTGGGCAGATGAGTTAATGCATGCTGAATTTAAGATCTATCTCTTTTTACTGCAGACTTTACATGATCCTCCTGCGGGAAGCCCCTGGGACACGTGGGCTGGGCTGGTGAGAGCTGGTGTCAGTAGCAAACACTGAATGGATGCTCATATAATTTCTAATAAATGAATTAAATTAGAGGCATAAATGTAATTGTTATCCACTTCATTTACTATTGACTGCAATATTCCTGCTCAATAAGGCTCAACGAGGGAAGTGAGCAATGTACCCTGGACTGAGGATCCTGTGGGGAGGCAAAGCTCCCCCAGGCTCCTGATGTGACCGAAGCGGAGCTGGTTGGTCCTTGTGAGGGGCTGGTGGGGCTGCTGTCGCTGCCTGGGCACAGAAGCATCACCCAGCATGTCCTCCAGCAGCATTCCTCCTGCACAGCTCCTGCTCCCAGCGACGCAGCTAATGGAGGCATGGGAAAAGCCAGGATCAGAAAGGCTGGAGCTCAGATGGGTGCTGGACAAGGGGGAAAATGTGCCCTTGGACCAGCACTGGGGTGCCCAGCTCTGCTGCTGAGGGTTGAGGGCTGGAAACCCCGTAAAGGATTTATTCAAGGATACTCAGATGAGGCCAGAAGAGAAATGCTCCTTTCTGCTGCTGCCTGCTTCTGTCACGGTGGGAGATGGGTGGGCTGGTGCAAGGGGCTCCCAGTTCTGTCTGGGGCAGCTGCTGCCGAGTGGCACAGGGCTGAGCCGAGCGGGGCTGAGCAGAGCCTCTCCCCAGCAAAGACTGCTTTGCAAATGACATATAAATGCTGCTTGCTGTAAAAAACAAACTCAAATTGTATGTCTCACACAGAAGAGTGAAGCACGGGATGGGAAGAGGCACAGATGGAAGAGGTTGTATAATTTTACTGGTCTTAATAGCAGATGATGAAGTCAGTTTTTAATAAATCAGTAACAGAACTGATAGCAGCTCTCCTTGTGTCAACTGGCCAAAACCACCCCTGGATCTACCCTCTCCTGTCGCCTCTCTTCCCATTCACTACATCGCCCTCAGTTACTTCCTTTCATACCTCATTAGGACCAATAAAATATGTAAAATTGTGATAAAATAGAATATTGAACACTTTTTCCTCTGCTTGTGATCTGACAGTATCAGTCCTGGAGATTCCCAAAAAGGTTTGTTTTTTCTCTGCAAAACATCGCTGTCAAAACCGACCTGGTCTAGGACATGAGTTATGCTCCCCAAGACAGCAAAAGCTTTTTGGGTTAAAATCACAAGTACTTTCTTTCTTCTTTTTCCTTCCTAATAAAAATAAAATAAAAATAATAAAACCCCACAAAAACCAAAAGAACACCCTGCTTTCTCATAACTACATGCCCAGGAATATTTCAGCTCTCCAAAAGGTCACAGTTTTCCAGCAAGTGTTGGTACCTTTCACGGACATGTGAAGCAGCTGGTTAAAAGGTAGGAAACACAACAAACCAGGGGACATCAAAACAGTCCATGCAGCTCTGGTTTTTGTTTTATCCTGCAAACACGTGCATATGTGGCATCATTCAGCCAGTGAGCTAAACCCCTGGGGTGTAAAGCATACATTAAAAGTACAGGATTGAAGTCAAAGTGACAAATTTAAGGAGATTATTTCCATAAGCGTGATTGTGAATTTTCTGTCCTTTTCTTTGCAAGAACATTTTTGTCCTCTCCGCACACCCAATTACCATAGCAAGCTAATTATTGTAATGTGAACCAATTTTTTTGTATGTAAATTTAATTTAAAACACTTTTCTCTTGATCACCAATGTTTAACTAGCTCATTAGAAGCATTTATCTTTGTGAAAAGGAAAAAATCCACCCAGACATTAGAAACACTGACATGATGAGCTGCTATCAATTAGCCTGAGCCCAAGGGTCCATATTTCATCTTTTGGGAGCAGGGGGTCCTCCGGGCTGGGTGAGCACGAGGGACCGCCAGGACGGTGATGCTGATGGAGGCACAGTGCCTGGGGCAGGGGAGCTGGGGGCACAGTTCTGCCCGCTCACCTGGGCATCACCGCTGTAAAGAGGGAGCAATAGCGAGCGGGCAGTGGAGGGACGAGGGTCTCCCACCCTGCAGGGCCTGTGTGGGGTGGGGGGACTTGAAAGCAGCCGCATTATGCAGCTGAACACATCTGTGCCGGCTGTCCCCAGGGAAGAGGAGCTACCTAAATGAAAGGATGGTGTTAGCAGAGGGATGACGAGGTATGAACTGAGAAATAAATTCAGGCTGGAAATTACAAAAAGGTTTCTAAGCTCAGAGCAGCGCGGGTCTGGGTTGTAAAACCCTTCCAAGAGCGGTGGGAAAAGAAAAAAATCCACCGTACTTCTTAGAAGTGGTTTGATGAGTTTCCACAAAGACTTGCAGGGAGCAGCGCTGATGAGAGGAAGCGATGGGGTTTGCGAGGTTCCCCCCAGCTCCCGGGGGAGAGCCCTCAGAAGCTGGTACAAAGCAGCACCGGTGCCCAGGGCAGACGCGCCACATAAAGCACAACTCCCTCCTGCTTTGCTTCAGGGGGACAGGAGTGCCTGAGCCCCACAGCCCACAGTGGGGCCCATGGCTTGGACAGGAGCCAGAAATGCTTAAAAAAACCCCAACAAACAATAAAAGCCAAAACAAAGCACAACAAACTAACCCCAAAGAACCAGTCAAAGACAGACAAACAGACATCTGCCACGCTCTGGGAAGCACCAGTGGGTGTTACCCTGCGCTCAGCACAGCTCATACTCTCTGCTCCCTTTCTGAGCCAAGTGCATCCCTTGGAAAATGTATTGATTACATGAATACAGACTAATGAGAGGCAGGCAGCACCAATGAAGGCAGTTAATTGCTTATTGCACTTTTCTTTGGCTGGTCCCTGGTGATTTTTTCACCAATGAATAATTCAACAGCCACTGACACGTAAGTAATATCTCCTCATTTGCATTGAGCATCATTCATTAGGCAGCAGATGAAAACCTCACCTATCCACCAGCTAATGCCCTGGAAATGAATGTGTTGAGCAATGGTTGGTTCAGCTTCTTGTCTGGGACCTGGAGGCACCACATGCACTTCTGCGGCAGGAGGGGAGGAACATGCCCCACGCCCCGGGGAGCCCAGCCTCCCCCGGAGGGGTGTGCAGGGCTGCCGCCCCATCCAGCACCATCCATGCGTGGCCTCCAGCCTCGGTGACCAGCAGCACAGCAGGGATGAGGGCTGTGCCTTTCGAAATCTGCCTTATTTCCAGCGTCAGCCTTTTGGCATTTTAAATCATTGAGCACTACACAGAGCTGATAATCAGATTTACTGATGGAGCTCCTCTGTCTCAGAGACATAACAAATCCCTTTTAATCCTTTTCTTAAACTCTTCCTTACAAGTGCTTACAACAGAGTTTATCTTTCAGCTTTGAGTCTAATTTTGGCTTCCAAATGTGTTTTCTTTTCAAATAAGGCTGTAGCTGTACTTGTTATTTCTAAATGACTGAAGTGGAGCATATTCCACAGACTTTACAAATATTGCACCACCCTCCCAGCCCATGAACCATCCTGAAAAGTGCATCCGAACACGCAATATCCACATGCCAAATGGGCTGGGAAAGGCACTGACCTGAAGCCTGGCAGCAGCTTTGCCTTCACCAAAGGGTCCACACAGGCAGGTGGGCATCAACACTGACCAGCTCAGCCAGTACTTGAACCCTGCCAAATGAGGACATTTGGAACACCAGGGCTGCCTCCTTAGATGCAAACAGCTCATCAGCAAAGCATCCCCATGCCACCGCCTCCGCCCCGGGAGCCATCCCTGTCCACCCAGGGCAGTGCTGGGCATCCCTGTGTGCCAGGCTGATGGCAGGGAGGGTTTTGGCTCAGCAATCTTGTTTAGGAGACATGGGTGCATTGGTGGCGTGTCACACACTGCCAGGACTGGGATACAGCAGTCCCATGGCTTGGCTATGTTCTTTCCACAGCTGGGAAGACATAGGAAAAATAAAAAAGCATTTTTAACCTGTAGCCAACACTGGTGAGAGAAAGCCAGGCAAGGGGAGGAACAGCCTCTTGCCTTCCCACCAGCAACAGATGCTCCCCCTACCTTAGCAGTGATCTTTGCAAGTGAAGTTACAGGTAATTTAGAAACCAGCAGACAAAAATAAATCACCTACTTTTTTTTTTTTTAGAGTAGGAGCTACAATCATTGCAACAAGTGATGAGATTGTTCTCCTGTGAACATCTCCTCATTACATCCCAACTAAGGTGCTCAGGCACCTTTTGGGATAGCTGCAAATTATATAAAAGCCCAGCCTGAGTCACAGCAATTAATCTCTGCATCAGCAGCACCACTCACTGCTTTTCCTGCCTCTTCTGCACGTGGTTTTCTAATCAACCAGCTCAGCCTGTTCCCATAGAAACCAAGCAGCACATCACTACAGAGTCACGGCTTCTGGGTTTTTTTAAGTTATCATCAGATCTTTATTCTACCCCTAAGAAAGCCATGCTGATAGCTGGAATTGGGGATGGCCACTGTGCCTTGACTGCCAGTGGAAAAGGAGGCTCAGCTGTGAGTGCTCCCATGCATGGCACCTGGGGAGCTCAGCAGGCTGCAGAAAGTTTGCTGTCAGTATAAGATATTGGGAAGAAATTCTTCACTGTAAGGGCGGCAAGGTGCTGGCACAGGGTGCCCAGAGCTGCTGTGGGTGCCCCATCCCTGGAAGGGTTCAAGGCCAGGTTGGACGGGGCTGGGAGCACCCTGGGCTGGTGGCAGGTGTCCCTGCCCATGGCGGAGGGGTTGGCACTAGATGATCTTTAAGGTCCCTTCCAACCCAAACTATTTGATGAGTGCATCTCCTGAATCTATTCCAGCTGCAGCTTTGCCTTTTGCATCTGCTGTTGGCAAACATTTGTTTCTTCTCCAGTTGATGTGTGCTTCTGAATGGGAAGTTGTCCTGGCACTGAAACGCGCTGCAGTAGTGAGCCGTCACCTTCCTCCAGGGGAGGAACAGAACCAGTGTTGTGTGCTTCGCTGGGCCAGATCTGATGAAAAACGTGGAGCAACTCCAGACCCAACACTGGCTGTGGGTACCAGCACCAGGGCTGTGCCTGTGCACAGCCGTGTCCCATTGCTGCATGGCTGTGTCTCATCACTGTGTGGGCTGGGTGCCATCAGCCCGTCACCATGGCATGGGCTGAGCACCTGCTCCTGGAGCAGCGAAGAAATCAGGGTAATTCAGCTTCTCTGCTGCCCACATGTGACCCTCTCCAAAGCCCCCCACTGTCAGGACAGCCCCAGGAGGAGGGCTTGGACCAGGCTTGGTCGCCAGCAGCAGCCTCTTCAGCATCTTCCTAGTGTTCCACAGCTGTGGGTTTCAAAGGGCTTTGGGGAAAGGAGGCAACTACCCCTCACCCAGCCCTTCATCCAAGGGAAATTAGGTTTAAGGTCTCCAGTTTGGGTGCACATCTCAGGGGAGAAGCTCTTAGGAGCAAATGCTTTTAAAGATGCTTCTAGAAAAGCTCCCTTCCCTCAGGTGCCTCAGGCTGGGGCACAGAGACCTGGGGTCCTGGGGGGGCCCCTCTGCAAGGAGCCAGGCAGAGCTACCCAAGGATCCTGCTCCACTGGGGAGAGCAGCAAGAAAAAACATCTCAGAGCTGCATCTGCCTGGAAACCTTAGATGTTTTGCCTGGAGTTTTGTTTTTTCCATCAAAAGCTGCTAATGTAAATATTTACTGGCAACTATTCCCATTCTATTAGTGACAGAGCTTTGTGAAGGCTATGTTTCTTAGGGAAATACTTTAAGAATCTGCTTGATGTATTCAAATAATCTCCAATGTATTAATTTAATTTTCTTTTATTTGCAGGAGTGAAACTCCTGCACATATGGCTATGCTTATGCAACTAGTTGATTAGATTTTACATTTCCATGTGTAATTTATGGTAAATTGCCCACAGATTTTTTAAAAACCTCTATCCTTTAAATATGTCCTGAATGATCTCTTCCATGCACTTTATATAGAACAAAAATAGGGTGATTCTGTATTCTAAAGGGACACCTACTGATAAGAACATGTTGCATTTGTAGTAGTTTAAATGCAGGATATAGAAAATGCCTATCTTGCTGGGATTTTAAAGCCCCACTAAAATGTATTTCAAGGAATCAATCAGTACTGAGTCAGTGTACAAGAACTGCTTTAATAAATCTAAATAGATGTGTCAGGCTCTAAGTGAATTGCACATTAAATAAAATCTGATTCTTCATCGAATGTATTGATTGTTATCATTAAAAGCATATTTGTTACACTTTCTGAGCAGGGGGCTGATCGAAATAACAGCAGCAGACAGCACCGCTGAGCTCGTGGGCTGCAGCAGGCTCTGGAGGGTCGCCCCGCGTGTCCTGCTGAGCCTTGGCAATTCCTTAAAGCCTTCGTTTTACACTGGAGAAACCTCAGCCTTTATGTCTTTCTGTTATACGTGCCTTAAAACACGAAATCATGAAACAGAGACAGATTTTGTGAGCAGCTCTGAGAAACATAAAGGTCGTCATCCTGTGCATCTTCCCAGCTCTGGAAGAGAGCCCTGGGGCGAGGCTGGGAGCTGGTCCCCAGGGTGGGAACAGCTCGTGCCTGGGCTCTGGACACGACACCTTGCCCTGCGCCAACCCGAACCACTCAGCCGTGGCCGTGGTGAGGCTTTAGTTCATCGCTTGTACGCAGATAACGACTGTGAAAGTGCAGCAGGTTGAACGCTGCACTTGGATTTCTACGGTGGGTCTTGGTAAACGTTCTGTGATCAGTTTTGCTGGGGAATGCACTTGGCTGCCAGCAGTGCGGAGCGGATGAGGGGGTTAACCCTGTGCATCATGTGCCAGCCATGACCAGAGCCTAATGCCACTGCGATCCTATCTGCCGGTGCCCCAGCAAGGCTCCACCACCGCTGGTCACAGCAACAAAGGCGGCGTGAGGGAGCGGAGGTGCTCCCTGTGTCGTGAGCATCCAGCATGTGCGAGCTGGATCGTGTCAGTGCACAGATCCCAGCCAGCTCCGTGCACAGGTGCTGCAGGGATAACGCAGGCTCTGTCAGCAGAGTACTGCGATGTGTGTTTTTTCTTCACACATTTCGCTTTCACTTGCCCTTAGGCTTTCTTTGACCCTGTTAAGTAAGCAGTTTGGGACAGGTATTCCATAAATATATATTCTCCCCAAAAAGCTGTTTTGCAAGTGTGGATTTGATGTACAATAAGCTGTTCCAATGTCTGATTTATAAAGCATATGAAGTTTCTGACTGAAAAAAATATGATTAATTTCTCAGGTGTCTCCCTGATTTATTGACCGTGTGGCAATTTATAAGTCATGTCAGCAACTTCATAAGTAACACAATTAATTCTGAAGTTATCCCTGCGTTATCAGAGTCCTGTGTCACTGATGAATACGTGATGGGTTTGAGTTATAGGTTGGCTCTGAACTATGACTGACTCTGAAATAAGTCACAAAGCTGAGTCATAAATCACAAGAGATGGATCTGGGTACACCGCTGAGTCACAAGCGCGTCGTCGGACCGCACACCCCGATTTACGGGCCGGTGAGGTGGCGTCTGCATTATCTCATGGCTTGTGAGTAAAGGCCGAGGTGTAAATCTGTGATGGTGCTGCCAGGGGGGCGAGAAGCAGCAGGCGCTGGGAGCCCTTCGCACCCGTCTGCGCTGCCCGGGAAAGGGCAAATGGGGCAATAACCTCCAGAGAAAGAGGCAAAACTTGGAGGTGTGAAACGCCACTGCTCTGTCATTAGGCCCCAAGGCAGGCTCCTCCATCACTGGAGCAGCTCCGGCACCGATCAAGCAGGGAGTGACGCTGCCAAGATGCTGCCCTGACCCTGTGACTGGTGCTGGGAGCAGCTCCGGGACACCCCGTGCTGCCCAGGCTCCCCACACCAACAGACCGAATTAATCCGTCATTACCAAAGGTGTCCTGTCAGCCCTGCCGGGAGCGGGCAGCTGTGGGGCAGGGAGGGTGGGAGCACCGTGATGGGTACAGCGCTGTGGAGGGGACATTGCTGGGGTGGGACGGGGACACCACCAGCAGGTCTCCAAGGCAAGGGTGCTGATGGAAGGTGACACCGAGGGCAGGCACTGGCTTGCTCTGCCAGGCATTAGCAGAGGTGGCTGCTGCACCCTCTCCCCACCTCCCTCCCACTTGCCCTTTGGCAGTGGAAGGAGGTCTTCTCTACAGGAGCTGGTCCCAGGCAGCGCTGGGCTCTAACAATAACCCCACCTCTACAGCAGAGCAGTTTTTCTCAGGAAATCTACCTGGACATGCAAATGCACTGAGCTTATGACTTTCACTGTGACTTAGCGTTTGCCTAAATGAGAGAGGGTGGCTGGCTGTGTCCTCGGCCGGCCGTCACCAGCGGGCGACATCCCCATCACCCACCAGGGTACACGCACTCACTGCTCGCAGCCCCGGCAGCACGCCGACATACGCTCAGCACTCCCGCAGCAGGGTGAATGGACCCAGTGAGAGCAGCAGTGCAGCCGTGCTGGCCCTGTTGCTCATCTTAATGACCCCAATTAGCAGGCAGGGGCACGAAGGGGGTGCACAACCCCCCCCCCCCCCGCCAGCCTTCCCCGCCCCCACCTCGCTTGCGGACACACGGCACTCAGAGGCAGGAGATCGGCCCCTCGTGCCCTGGGCGTGCACTGATGCATTTGCCACTGTGCTGCTTGTGTTTGCACACGCGTGTGCGCAGCTCGTCAAAGGTCAGTACGGAGAGCCTTCCCCTCGCAGGTGAATAACTGCAGGTGTGCCCCACATCTCTGTTCTCGCCTCTCTTCCTGGGGTACCAACTCTACAGCAAGCCTGGCTGGCACTGGTAGATATTGTAGGCTATTAATTAAGATGTCATTTACAGGCCCACTGGGTGACCTTAATTAAACTATAAAGAGGCAAACACTAATAAGAAAGATGATATCCCTGTGGGTGGTGAATCACGTACATGAACCTCCTAGTGAGGAAGCTTTCCTTCACCTGACGGAGACGGGAGATCTCCCAGCTTGCTGCAAGGACTAAGCCTGGTGTCACTGTTGGTGGCAGAGGTGGCAGCTCCCCTGCCCACGAGACACCTTCCTCCTGCACCCACCGCGTGGCAGGGCCATGATTCCTCCTCCTGAGTGTGCCGGGATGGGTAATTCCTGTGGACTTCACGTGGGCAACAGGACAGCAGCCTTTCCTCAGAGCATCAGACACTTCCTTGAAGGACCACCAAGATGTGTTTCCCTTCTCCTTTCAAGAATCTTCTCCCCTTTCAGCTCAGCAGGTGCTTACCACAGGCTGGGATGGAGATCACCAGAAACCACGCCGGCGCTGCGGATGTACATGGAGCTTTTCTGTTTGTTTTCCTTCCTGTGCATCACTCAGATGCTGTTACACTAAACACTCATTTCATATTCCCAGGAGATGAGGGAGATGTCATGGGAGACATTTACATTTGTAAACTGCAATCAAATCTAATTTAAACCAACACAAATACTGATTAATAGAAGAGGGAACCTGATGCCAAGTCCCATGGCTCCACCCCAAATAACAGTGGTTTATTTTTTAAGAGGCAGATTTGCTTGTTCTCTTTCATTCCCAACATCTGGCAGCACATCTCCAGGTCCTGGCTCCGAGGCAGCCTGGCAGCCACGCTGTGTTGGGAAGTGATGCAGGGGAGACCATCTGACAGCTGGAGGTTGTTCTACCTGAAACGCAGCTTTTCTTCAAAAACTCACCACTGGGACATCATGATACGAGATAAGCTCCATCCCCATTCTCATTTTGCACTAGGTCACTGGTTTTGGTTTATTTCATTAAAGCTGAATTTATTCCAGCAAAGCAGTTAAAATATTCATTACTAGTCTTGCCACCTTTAAGACTCCCCGTTCCCTGTGTACCAGCCCTAATTGCTTGCTCCAGGCAGAGTGCTGGCATGCCATCTCTCCAGCTGAGGTCTTGCATGGAAAAGGTGCTAACAGGAGGGAGTCAGAGGTGTGGAAACAGCTCACAGCAGAGTGAGCTGCCACACGAGCACGTTGTCAGCAGCCCCGTGATGCACACTGGCAGCAAGGAAAACCCTTCACACGTGGACTTGGTGAGAAAAATGCAAAGCACATAGCTTGCTGAGCACGGAACATTGTACACGGAGCATTGAGCCGAACCGGAGGGAAATGGTTCCAAGTGGAGCAGAAAGCCAGTTTGTATAAAAAGCAAATTATTGATAACTGTGGAGACAAAACAAGCAGAACCACCGGATGGGGTATGAGTGATGGACGTTCCTAGGAAGACAGATTTGGAAGTGGTGACTACGGCATCAGCCATCAGCTCTGTCCTGGAAGAAACGGACCCACCTGCCTGAGCACCGGTGACGGGGACCTCCCCCATCAGCCCTACCCTTCCCACCCAGCAATGGAGACCAGAGAGCAGCAATCCCAGGAGGGGCCAGGGGTGGTGGTGGAGGTGGGCAGGGGAGCACAGCGGGGAACAGTGGGGACATAGAAACAGTCCTCAGTGCTCCCCTCCCACTTCAAGCTGCTTCTGCAGACCCTCGGCTCCGTCTGTGCCCACAGCCTGATTTTGAGCTGTGGCTTTGTATTGCACCCAGGTAGCTGCCAGCATGAGAGGACACTTCCCTGGGATGGACTGCAGGCAATTAAGTAATGTCCATGAAGTGGCTGTTATTACAGCAGCTCATCTGGCTTCTCCCTTTGCAAAGAGCCTTCACTGGGATGGTGTCTGGCAGTCACTGTTCTCAAATCACAGTTTTTTCACGGTGAAAGGCTATTTTCTCCAAGCAGCCAGCAGGGATTTTATTGTTTAAATAGTGTGAAATCCTTCTTTATGAGGCCACTTGCCTTCTGGTCTACAAGAATGGCCTTTTGCAGCATCTAATGTTCCCTGTTATCCCTGATGCTATTTGTTAGAGAGACAGTCTGTCCACTCCGGACCCTGCTGTCCTGCTCTTCCGTTGCTAACCCTTGAGGATTTAAAGATGAAATGACCGATGCTGCAGGGGAGGACCACCAGGCGCTGCACCCACAGGTGGTTAATCTTCCAATTTCTTGCAAAGGATTTTAACAGCATTTCCTTGTGGAAACGGGAGGTTTGCTCCACTGATGCCTCCTGTGCTCAGCTGTGCAAGGCCTCCTATCCAAAGGGAAGGTGAAGGAGCCAAACGCGAACATTAATCAGCCACCGCAGCCACAGTGTGCGCATGCCTTTTCCTGGCACCAGTGTCAGTGAGAGCCAGAGACAGGGGCTGAAGTGCAAGGGGGGGGGTATTCCTGGCCCCCCCCGCCCCGCCATGCCAGGGCACTGCAGGATGAAGACATGTGTGGGCAAAGCCCCGAGTGCTTCCTAGGCCCCAGCCAGCATCAGTCTCTGAGTGGGGACTACACTGACGTCGGTGGGTTCAGGGTGCAGACACCCCGTGCAGCAACGGCACCAGCTCACCTGTCAGTATGACTATACTGTCAGTATTCCACCTTCAGCTCAACTTATTAACCCAGTGTTCCTTTCAAACAAAATATCACATTGCTTAATTATTTTTTAGCTAACCATTTGCAAATGCCATCAATTACTGAAAACATGATGCCGCTGCCTTTTGCGAGGCACTGGAATCAGGCTCCATGTCACCCTCTGACAGGAGCATCGTAAAAGTGCATTAATCAAACTGCATATCAGTCACAAAAATTGAGGAGTAATTTGTCAAAGTCACAGCCGTGCTCAATAACCGTTTGGAGATGACTAAGTAATTAATCAATAATGCATTCTCACCTTTTCATTTCCCTAGGTTGCTATGGCTTGCACAGTGGAAGGGCTGGAAAACAACAGACCAAGGTGTCCGGTGGCTTTAGAAACAGCGGCTGGAATTTCCTGGGGAGTTAATTCATCCCGGCCGGGCACCTTCCCTTCTTTCCCGCACACCTGCAGGGCTGGGACCCCCTGAGCCGCCTGGCAGCCCAGACCTGCGGGGAGGCTGCACCGCACAGCCTTAACAGCAATGCTCGGAAGCCCATTTCAGAGCAGGGGGCACCAAGCACCTGGACACAAGCAGAGGCGCCATCAAAGGGACAGAAAGCATTGCCCAGGGCTTGCATTCCCGACTGGACACCTGGACAGACCCTGCCCAAACCCGTTGGCAGGCAGGGTGCATCACCACAAAGCTGGACACAACCTCCAGTTCCATCAGTCAAACCCAGGCTTTTAACCCAATGCTCACCCCGTAATCTAAATAACTGTTTATCAGAGATGCTGTTAATTTAGTCTAAATTCTTCTTTCTTAATGTTTTTGAAATAACACTCTCTAATGCGATCCAAGAATAACCCATTGGTGTAATGAAAAAATTTCCCTGTGAGGCTAAGCTGCTGCTTCTTGAATGGCCTAAAAATGGCAATTTGATTAATAAAATGGTCAGATTTGCAGTATCGAAGGGCTTTTCAACTCAGAATCAATCACTTCACATCTATTACTCAGTGCCAGATTCACTGAGTGCATTGTTGAACTCATTGAAAACTGTGTTAGTAATATTAAGTAATTAGTAAGATTAATGCTGTTGCAGAGCTATAACCTGGGCAGAATCCAGATCAATTAGAGGTAATTATCTTCTGCCCAATTAAATCATTTATATTCTGTTTTTCCCACTGTTTCCCCCCCCCACTAAGAAAGATTCCCTTCCTCTGCACGGTACACACGGGCTGAGCCACCAGCACGGCGAGTGCCAGCCGCAGGATGTTTCAGCAAGACACCGCTAACCAAGGGAGTCCCTCCTGCTCCTGCTCCTCCTCCACCAGGTCAGCTCATTTCGTGCATCCAGCCCCACCACCACTCACACTGCCCACCCCGCTGCCCGGCCAGCTCAGGCAGCCCCGCGTCTGCTGCTACAAAGCCAAAATATTTTCAGCTGAACTCACCAGTTCTACACACTGTTTGGCCCGGAGGGTTGATGCAATAACTTATGCATGATCCTGGCTTTCTAATCAAAATTTCATTATTATAAATGATTGCAAAAGTTTTCATATTCTACATTTTGTCTTTGCAGAGAATTTTAAGCACTCTTTAATTTTGTCCCTTGGTGCTGGTATGTGTAATAATCCCACTGATCCATATTCATATCCTCCCAGTTCCTGCACACATTTCACAACTCATGGAATCACTTTCTTAAAGAACTGAGTATCCACAATATTTATTATTGTAATTAATGCAACATGATTTCAGTCCCTTTAATAATCACAGGACATGATTCCCAGTGTATTTAAATAAGTGATTGACTTAGAGCTCACTAATATGAATGCATCCACAAGTATTTAATTGGATCGTTACTTGATCCTGGCTCCGTGCAGTGTATCATGTTACCAATAAATCAATTATGCATCTCTCTGCTCGCAGCATCTCTCCTGATGGCTCAGAGGACCAGGCTGGCTGCAGAGGGGTGGGTGCACCGGCCCCCAGCTCAGGGCTTTCTGAGGGAGAAAGTGATGGCAAAGGATGTGTCCAGTCCTACTCTGTGGGACTCAATGCACAGCCAGCTCCCAACACACATGGAGAAGCTGAGACCAGAGAAAAGCACATCATTAGAAGGCAATGGAGCATGTGCTAATTTGTCCATGTTTTCAGTTAGGAGGCATTTATTAGGGATGTCTGACTTATTCATATTCAGGTCAACCTGCTAATATTATATTAACCTCTGTTGCCACTGATGTGCATAGGAAAAATTAAAACCACACTGCACAGGGATTTTACATGCCGCTCGAGGCATCTCCTGACCATGCTCAGTGCACTGCTGGCTGCAGGCACCGCTGGCTGCCCACCTCAATGCCCGTCAGCCTGGCCACTGGAAGATGCTGAAGCTTCTTACCAGCACAAGACAGCACATGGCTGGAGCACCCTGTAAGCAATTCTGTCTCACAAACCCAGGGGCTGCCCTGGTGGCCGAGTCCTCCCATGCCCAGTGCGGGTTTCTTCTCCCCAGAGCATCTTTCAGTGGCTTTGGTCCCTGCGGGCAAAAGGGCTGCTGGAGCAGCAGCAGTGCAGCAGACCCTTTCAGGACAGCAATGCCTGCTTTGTGGCTCTGAACCTGAAAGGAGGGGATGGGGACCCCCACAAGACAGGCAGCAGGGGATGCTGAACGATCCAGGAGAGCAAGTGCTAGATCATAGACTGAATGCTCCTGCAAATGTCAACAAAATCATACACATATTATTTTTACTTATTTGACCCATTAACTAACTACAAAATTTCTCAGTAATCCCCAGCAGATGAGCATCAAAGAGAAGACCTATGGTCCTAGCTAATCCTTTTATTAAGAAGTAATGCTATAGAAATCAAATACCAGCAGTAAGTCGAGAGATTAACAACAGGCTGGGAAACACACAAATTAAATTGCATTCTCCCCTGCCCCAGCCAATGGCTCGATTTCTGCTCTGGTCACTGCAGCCCACCCCTCCCCCCCCCCCCCCCCAGCAGGAAAACAAGGTTAGACGTCACTTTATAAAAATGAGACTCTACTTTAATCCCTGATGCAGTCAGTAAACAGAACCTACCCAGGAAGAGCCGATGCCCATGCAACCCACACCCCATCTCCATGTGCCTTTTGCCTGGTGAGGGGAGAGTTCTTTTCCAAATGTGCAGGGATCCAAATCTGGAGACAGAGCCATGCCCAGAAGAGATGAGGGGCAAGTGCTGCCAGGCTGGTGGCAGCAATGACCACGTCTGGGGCTCAGCACCCCTGCCTTTTCAACCAGCTTGGGATGGGAGTCAGGGATGGGGCTTTGCCTGCAGAGAGGTGGGACATGGGCACTGCTCTCTGGTGCGGTGACACCTCTGCAGCAGTCCCCGGGCTGTCCCGCATCACCTGCCTGAATGCCAGACAGGGGGACAGGCCCTGGGTAGAAGAAAGATGATGTAAAGAAAACGGATAGCAGTTCTGTTCAGTGCCAATGGAGTAGGGGGTTCCTGCAGGGAGGGCTGTGCCAGAGCCACTGGACATGGCTGGGGTCTCCTGAGCAAGTGGCAGCGGGAACCAGTGTCCCCAGGGACCCTCCTGAGGCATGGCAGGAGCCAGACTGCTTGCAGAAGGGCCAGGTCTGCAGGTGACCCCAGCAGCACCGTTTGTGCCCTGACTCTGCTTTTATTGCACAGCAGCATCTGAATGAATATTTTATTCATTCCCTTAAGAACATCTCCACAAATGCACACTTTAATAAAACATGAGGACGTGTGTTTAGAAGAGCCATCTAATGCTTCAAACAGCCCCATCATAGCTTATTAACCAGAGCAAACACTGTGCAGTTGTATTTTTATCTTGGTGACTCTAATGGAGTCCCACCACGTGCGAGGCAATGGGAAGGTGCCCGCAGCCCCATGTCCCGGCAGCGGGGCCTGAGCTGTGGCTGCCCCAAGTGCCGGGGGACAGGGCAGTGCATGTGAACACTGGAGCCATTCACTTCACACACCCCCCACAGTCAAACAGGGATATATCTGTGAGCATGCCAGAGAGGAAAAAAACCCCAACCATACAGTGTTTCTTAGCGAAAAGTATTAGCAAACTAGAAAAATACTGAGCCAGATGCTCATGTGCAAACATGCTCATGGACAAGTGCCAGAACAGCTGCAGACACCTTCCACCTGTTCGACTCGCATAAGCTGGATGAGATGGACTCTACCGCTCCTCTGATAAGCCAATTTTGATTTTCCGCGTGTCTAAATACGGCATGGGAGCTGCATAGTAATTCTTTTTCCATAACTGAGGTGATTCTAGCAAAAAAAAAAATGCTTCTGGAAAAGGCAAAATATTTTCTTGTCCTTGTTTGACTTCATTGTAAAAACAGCAATAAACCAAACGGCCAGAGAGGAGCGAGCTGAGCAACGGCAGGAGGATGGAGGTGGCAGGGGTTACTTCTGCCTCTTCCTGCTACAGGAAAGGGAACCAATTAAGTTGGAGAGAAGGAAATTTAAAGCCAGCGAAAGAAAACGTTCCTCCGGCTCTACACCGGGCTGTTCAACTTGCTGGTGCAAGAGGCCACTGCAGGCAAGTTCCCAGTGAGATGATGTAGGAGCAACACTGGCAGAAGTCACAAGGGTGGCACTAGCTACAGCAGCGGAACTCCAGGGAAAGCAAAGGGGATTTGGGGAAGGGCATGGGCCAGCTCCAGGCAGCAGGCACTGCAGGCTGGGTGAGGGAGGGGAGCACCAAGGCCTTGGCTTTTGGAGGCATCAGCTGCTTCCACAGTGACACATGGCTCACGGTGCAGGTGTGCGCAGCAGTCCCAGCTCGGACAAGGTGCGGTCCTCACCAGCAGCATCCTTCAGAAAACTTCTGCTCTGGAACAGCTTTGCATTACTGCTGACAGGTAGCACTGATTTATAAAGCAGAAATAAATGAGTCTGCTCTGCAATTTCACCTAATTTTGTCTCCCATTTCAATTTGCCATCTTTCAGCATAATACTGGGTGGTTAATTATGTTTCCATCTTATTGCTCAGATAATACCCCCCTTGTACTGCACATCGTAGCTACTCAAAGGGTTTCATTTTACCTTTCATTTCACCTCCTAGCACAGCTTTAAATTTAGTCAGCTTGTAATTTTGGGGTATTTTATACATTATGCCTTTATTATTGTGAAGTAAAATGGAATCCTTGTCTTTTAATTCACTCTCTAATAATTCTCTACCAAACCTTATATAATACAAAAGGCTTTTTTTTCCTAAAGACTAATTGAACGGGGTGTAATTATAATACCCAGGGAGATGATATTGAAAGTACCTTAACTGTGACAGTTTCCTCTGACTAATCGCCCTTTCAGCAACTTGCAAGCCCTGGCTGCACAAGCTCCCCAGCAGTGACTGTACTAACGTGCCGGCACCGAGCTTAGGGGGCTTTGGGCACAGTGCTGCTCCTGAGTCAGGACCTCGAGGTCTCTGAGCTGCTGGTGCAGCCAAAGCAGCATCTCTCCCCTCCAGAGACCAGCGGCACGGTCCCATGTTGGAGAAGGGAACAGGGTGTTCAAGGCAGCTGAGGGCCATGGCAGTGGCACTGTCCCACCACAGGAACAAAGACATGGGACATCTCACAGCCCTTTCCGTAGGAGCAGGCGTCCAGCAGCCACAGTGTGAGGATGTTCCCACCTCCATCACCCTCTTCCTTGGGGTAACGCTCCTGCTAGAAACGTTCTTCCTGTTTGGCCAAAGGAAAGCATTGAAAATACAGAAAGAGAGCACAAGGGAGGAGTGCCAGGAGCCGAGGCAGGAGCATCCTTCCCTGGCTCCCTCCAAGAGATGGGAGACAAAACCAGCATTACTATGGGCTGTAGCGCTTTCCTCTGAAAAGCATTTTACCTGCCAGGAGGGGAGCAGTGATTTTCTTTATTTGTATACTTTACTGTGATAGCAGTATACAACAGGCAAGGTCAGCGCTCAGCAGACACCAAGGGGCTATTTCCTCACTAAACCGTGTATTGCAGTAAGTGAAAAATAAGCATTAAGGGTGGCTATTATGCTGACAATAAAATGTTTTTATATCAATGTAGGTGTCGAGCTCAACACTTCTGCAGAGTGGATCCTTCCCATTATGAGCCAACTACAAATATGCTTAGCCAAGCAGGGATGCTTCCAGTAGCAGCCCAGTGTTTGTTATTAGAAACAACAAAATTCCACTTTGCATTCAACAGCTAGGGCTCTTGGTGGAGGACAGGCTACAGACTGGCCCTGGAAAGGGGTGGCATCCGCAGGGACATTGCACTGTGGTGTGGGAGCTACTGTACAAGGAGAAAGGAGAGGACAGAGGAAGCTCTCAGCAAAGCATCCTGGAGAAATTAAGGCATGTTGCTCTAGGATTGCTATGAGTTAATTAGCCTTCACTGGCTAGAACAGGCTTTCAGCTCTCCTCCAGAGCCAGCTTTCTTCTTTCCCTCAAGCACACACTCACACAGGCTGTAGCTAGTATCGGAGGGAAAGGAGGTACTTAAGCAGAGCTCACCAGCGTCCAGCTCAGCAATCACTTGAGCTAACAGGGATCAGGTCTGGTGGGGGGTGCAGGCACCTGGGGATTTCCAGGTGCAGCTTATTCACAGTTAAGCTTCTGCCACCAAAGCTTAGCAGACACAGCAGGGATCTGCTCCCAGAGTGGCACGGTTCAAGCGCCCTTTGCCACCAAGTGTGGCTGCAGCAGGCACACATCAACACCAGCACCCCTGCACATCCCTGTGCTGCTCACCTTCCCACTGCCCATGGCCCTGATGAGCCCTGGCTGCTGCTTTCGATCCAATTTGGAATCACTCATTACTGGCATCTCTCTGGTTAAACTTCCTTGGCCAGAATTCACTCATGTACAGACTAATCCTAAAAGCCTTAAGAGCAGGGCCCCCAGCAAGGGCTTAACACCAGGGAATAACCCCTCCAGAGCCCTGGGAGGGGATGGAGGGATGGGACGCCCTCCCCACACTGGTGGGGTGAACTCAGTACCTGACCTGAGGAGCAGAAACGATTAAAGCTCCCAGCCTGCTATCAGTTGTGAAGGGCAGAGCAGGAGCACACAGAAGAAGTCCTTGTGCATCCCCATGGAGGCAGAGGACAAAGTGCCATCTTCCCACAGCTGTGCTGAGCCTAGGGGCATGGAGAACCCCACCAGGCAGACACACATGTGGGTGTAGGCAGCAGCAAGCTGCTCCCCTCTCCTGCAGGACAGCAGTGGCCAAGGCATGGAGGTACCTCCACTGCCCAGGACACCACAGGAGGGCCATGCAGAGCCCCCCCGACAGCCCAGAACTGGGAAAAAAAGAGACATGGGAAGGTTGCTAGGAAAGCACAAAGCAAGAGCACATTCCCAGTGCCATATTGCTCCCCCAGAGCAGGAGAACGAGCAGCTGAAGCACCTGCTGCTCCCCAGCCCAACTGCCCTGGCACTTGGCTGGCAGGAGAGGGAAACCTCAGCCCAGCCCCAAAGACACCAGGGACAGCACAGCTTCTGCACAGAACAAGAGCAGTTAAGAGCAGTACCTCCTCCCGCAGCAGCAGCATCATGCCTCTTGCAGCAGCAGGACCCACCACCCCCTGCCTCCTTTATTAAAGCTGTCCTGGGGCCTGATTGCCTATTGCCCCCAGCTGCCTTTGCCCTGCACCCCCAGCTCAGGGGGTGCATGGCCCCTCTGGCCCCTGGTGACCGGGGGAGCAGCAGTTTCTGCTGGCAACCCCCGCGTTGGGGCTGGTGGCGCAAGCCCAGGGGCTCGGGGGCTCCACCTGGCCCAGCTTCAGCTGAGCAGAGACAGAGGGAAAGGCTGGTTTGCACAGCCCAGCCTCCAGCACCAGCCCCTGCTCTCTCCAGCTGTCATCCAAGAGCGGCGCCGTAAATTATTCATGCTGGGAACAACACTCAATAAATGAGCTTGACCGGCTGTTTGTTGCAGCCCTGTCCCTCGCCCTGAGCCCTGGCCCAGAGTGGGGCACAAGTTGTCCCGTCCTGTCCCCTGCCCTCTGCCTCCCTCCTCACAGTGCTGTCCTATGTTCGGGGATGAGTCCTGCCTTTCCTCTCTGTGAGGACAGATCCTCTTTTTTCACTGCTGAGGAATCTCTTGCCGATTATTCTGAATGTGGGTTTTTTTCCCCTCTGTTTTTCTGTTTTTAACTGATAAGATCTCCCAGCAGATAGGGCTCTTCATCAGGAGAGGTACAGAAAGCTGACGGTGTTTTTTTCTGTATCTTTTGTCCATCTTAGCCTCATTTCCCCAGGGAAGGATGCTCCTGCTGTGCATCCCTTCTCCTGATAACTTGTGGCCCAGGCTCATCTCATTCCTTTGATGGAGGAAAGCCATCTCAAAGGTATTTATGTTCATTCAGCTGCCCAAGACAGAAAGCTACTGCGCAGCCAGGGCTGTCCCACCGGCAGCCCAGTGATGTCCCAATGCTGGGACACCCTGATGGCCCCAGCTGCACAGGCAGCTGCTGGCTCCTCTGCTGGGCTTTGCCCTCTGCTGCTTCTCAAACCATTCCAGCCTGCGTAACAGATAATAACAAAAAAACTGTCTCCAAATACTTGACAAAACACAAAAGCCCTTTGCTGGGTAACCCAACAGCCGAGCCATGCAGGGCCCACGACAGGACAAACGCGCTGGTAGCACATCAGCGGCCGTGGCCCCGAGCACGGCTCCCTGCCCACTGGAGCTGGAGAAGGTTGTCGCTGGTCAGATCTCAGCATGCAGAAACAGAGACACGGGCAGACTCAACCCTGCAGCAACATCAGTGAAACCGAGATGAAAATCAGCCTGCCGAGCATCACCCGAACTGCTCCTCTGCGGTTCGGCTAAATGAAAGAGTATGCCTTTTTAATGCAATGTGTAATTAGAGAGTGTAAGTCACAGCCAAAAGATTTTATTGAGCCAGAGAATTAGACAGTTGCATGAGTAATGAGAGCGGCCGCCGTTGCACAAGCCGGTTGGGATTGGAATGGCCAGGGCAGAGCCCCAGCCCCTCCACCTCGGATCCGGTCAGCAAGAGAAGAGCTCCCAAAGCCTCCCTTTGCTGCTGAATGAAAAGATTTTTTGCAGAGATTAAAATGAATTTATTATTTCACAGTCTGGTATTTACATCACATCTGGAGCAGGTATTACATACCCTGTTACAAAAATGTCTAAATAACGAGTCCCACCAGTGGCAGCTGGAGCACATAGGCAGGCAGCTGCCTGCACCCCAGCATCCCCCGGGCTGCACGCTGTGCACTCCAGCCCCAGCCCCTCCTGAGCCGGCGTGGCCCCCCGTGTGGGTCACAGAGCAGGGCTGGGCGCCTGGGAGGCACTGGCCCCGCTCTCCACCGCAATACGCTTGCTCAGGCCGTGTGCTGCCAGCACAGCAGCCCTGGAGCCCCCAGCCTGGCTGACATCGGGAGCACGGGGCTCCCGTCCTCTCCCCCTCGAGCTGCCCCACCAGGGGAAACGGTGTGTCCTGGAGAAGGTCACGAGCTCAGGGCCAGGAGATGGTACATTTTTCTTTATTTTGCATTAATGCAACAAAGCCTTGCATGGTCTGGCTCTCTGGCTGGGCATCAGCACGGTGTCAGGCACACCAGACCCGCAGGCAGACGAGGGCTTCCCCTGCGTGTTATCCTGAAATTCGATTGCAAACACAAGCAGTAGCTTGGTGCCTGGGACTTGCATGGTAGAAAACATATTAAACTCGCAGCCTGATTAATGTAATTAACAAGGAAGGAGAAACCAGCAGCATGCTCCATGGAGACATTTCACCATCGCCGGGGGCTGATGGGGTGTCAGACACCCCCGGCCATGCCGCCGCATCTGCCACAGGTGGCCACAGCAGGCAGGTGTTGGGGCAGGGGACACGCAATGCCCCAGGCGCAGAGCAGCCCACCAGCCACTGAGATCAGGCCGGAGCTCAGCGCCTGCTCCGGGGAACCCGCTGGGCCGGGAGCCGGCAGCCAGGCAGGGGAGAGTTTCACACAACCATTGACTTCCCAGTTCCTGACAGCAACCTTGATTCAGCATCCTGGGAGATGGGGAAAGGCGACTCACAGCAGATTTCAGCTATTTCAGAATAAAGCCCATTTGGGGGGACTGCCATCTGTCTGTCTCTGTATTGTCAACAGCTCTTACACAACTGGAGTATTTTATTTAAGAGGACAGGAAAATGAGCCCATTTCTTGGTCAGTGAGTGTGTCCATAGGGAAGGAGGAGACCACAGAGTGACAGGAGTCTTGCAGCTGCACTGGGGTCCCATACTTGCAGCTTCTGGGGAAGCTGGGGCTCAGCGGATGCTCTGACCCCATGGTCCCACCAGCAGATGCAGGACAGCAGTCCCGGAGCATCCCAGCTCTGCAGGCACCACCTGGGCCATGTCCTGCTGCTCACAGCTCCACAGAGCACTGGGGACCAGTGCCAAGGCTGGTCAGCCACCACGTTGCACGGAGGCTATCGTGTGACCTGCGGGCAGAGGAGAAGGAAGAGTGTGGCAGGTGTCTGCTAATGGAAACAGTCAATCTGTTTGCAGCAGGTGAGTTACCCAACACATCCTGCTGACTCTCCCATCCACAAATTGCCAGCAAACAGTCTCAGGAGATGCAAATATGATTTTTCTCTTTGCATTCATTTAACGGGGTGGTCATTTCAAATTTCAGCTTATGGATTGTTTGTGAACCCTGTGCTCTGGCTACAGCTTCCCCTGAGGGTCTGTCTGCAGAGGGGACTGGGAGGGGAAAACCCAGCCCCCTGGGCACAGTTCCTCACTGGGCACCCAACATCACCAAAAGTCCCTTTGAAAACATAGGTCTATGTTTCCAAAATGCCACCTCCCCAGGCAATGGCGAGGGACCCAAAAGGGGTGTTAGGAGCATGCCCACGGAGGTTGGGGCTGTGGGCGAGGGAGGAGGGCAGAAGCCCTGGGGTCCTGCAGGTGGGAATGGTCCCCAGTGAGACCCCAGGACAGCAATGCCAGAGCAGAGGCTTTGAGCTAAGTTAGCAGCTGGGGGGAAACCAGACAAACAATACTAAGACAGGAAAAAGACAATAAACTAAAAGTAGTGCTGCAGTTACTGGTCAGTGATGGATGCCCAGGGCCAGAGGAACCTTCTTGGATGTCCATAAAAACACTTGAGCATGAAAGTGCTTTCTGTGCACAAAAATAATAGCAATAATGAAAAAAATCCCAACATAACTTAATAGGATAATTTTATGGCAGGGGATATGGGGTGAGAAAAACTAAAGCATAAGGAATAATTACACTCAACAGTATGAACAATGATTACAAAATTATGCAACTGATTAACCATGGCATATATGTAATTACTAATGAGTTTGATAAAATTTTAATTACACCTTGTTCTTTGGGGCATTCAGCAAGCCATGAAAATAATAATCATGTAGTGCTCTGTCACAGATGATTGCCTCAGACGGGGAGCGGTGACGGATTCAGGGCTGCAGCACTGTGCCGGGACGAGCAACCTGCTGCCCTGGAGCAGCCAGGAGGTGCTGAGGAGCAGCCCCGGGCTGGTAGGGAAACATCCTCAGCACATCTGCTCATGGGCTGAACCACGCAACACCCTCCTCACCGAGCCTCCTCACGGCAGTTATTGATCAGCAAAGCTGTGGGACCCACTTGGGGTTTGTACCACCCCCAGCGACCCCTCCAGCACCAGTGACAACAGCCCAGCCCAGCCCCTCTGCTCTGCGCTGGTGCATCTGTAACAAACGGTGCATGCCCTGGAGAAGCTGGAGCTCTCCCTTTCCCCTCCCTGCACACTCTCTGGGGATGCTTCCCTGGGTTTTGTTTGCTCCAAGCTGGAAAAAGTACAGCCAGGCTTCCCCCCAGCACCCTGCCAGGGGACATACCTTGGTCGTCTTCACTTTGTTGCCGCTACTGCAGCTCCAGCCCGAGAGGTCGGGCAGCACCTTGCACTCCTCCCCGTCGAGGCACGGCTCCATCTGGCACCACCACTTCTGCAGCACGATGGAGGCTGGCAGAGAGGAGGGCATCAGTGGCGGGGCGCCGAGGGTGCCAGCCCTGCCTGCCTTCGGCTGGCGGCAGGAGGTGCAGCCCCCCTCTCCAGCACAGCCCCCCTCCCCAGAGCTGCTCATCGCCAGCCTGGCCTCACTTGACCCAGCTGCTCCGCTTACCTCCAAAACACCCTGATTTCTCTCCCTATCCCAGGTAAAAAGCCTAATGGAAGCCCTGTCCTCACTCCCAGCAAGAGCAAGGAGAACACTGCTGCTCAGTAACCTACTTTGGGTTCCACTTACAGAGGCAAAGGGACTGTCTACTACCCCTCTAATCTGTTAAGTTCTTGTATGTTATGCCTCCAACATGGGTAACCCAACTGGGCTCCTCTACATTTAGGAATGACAACACACCAGCTGTTTGGGACAACAAAAGCTTTCCCTGACAATTCTTCCTGGCATTTCTTGGTGTTGCACACAAATGCACTCACAGGACACTGGCTGTAAAGCCAGTCAATATCGCACTGGCAGAGGCTGCAGACACTCCTGCCAGCCCTTCAGTGATGCCACGTGATGCTATTTGATAAAATATAGATGCTTCGAGCTTTGCTTAGTGCTCCTCGCAGGTGATGGTGCTTCATGGCTGGAGTCACATCCCTGCCCCCAGCTGCAGCAGTGCAGCGAGCAGACATGCAGGGATCGATGCTGCGGCACCTGGCCATAGCGCAGCAACGCACTGGAGGAGTTCGAATCACTAGAGCACCATGACCCACCCATGGCACACAGCCCGGGGCTGCACGGGGTGGGGGGACACAGCCACGCCAATGGAGCATCCCCAGAATGCTGCCTCTCCCCTTCTGCTTCACTGCAGGAGCCCCTGGGCAGGTCTCCTCTGTTCATCCCTGGGGCACAGAAACCCTGCACCAGCCTGACCGACCCAGAAGACGCAGTCAGGGATGCACAGTATCCGGCTTGCAGGGTACTCACCATCCACACAGGAGGGAGCCGCCCTTGTTGTCCCTGCCACCTGCCCCGGGAAGCAGGAGCATTTCACTGTCTGGGAGCGCTCCTCGATCTTGTTCTTATTGCAGCACCTGTGAGCTGCAATGACTTCGCACGTGCCAGGCTCTACGTGCACTGCAGGAGGACAAAGAGCCACTGTCAGGTGAGGCTGTGCCCTGAAGCCCCCAGGCCACCTCCCGCTTGCCACCCCCAGGCAGCGCTGCCAGCGTGTGCCATGACCGAAGCATCGGGAGAGCCTAGCACGGGCAGCACTGTCCCAACCTCCGGCAATCGCCCCAGAGCTGCTGCTGACATACAGGTGGCTCTGCCCCGCATCTCCCCATCCCATCCCTAAGGAGGAGCACTGGTCCTGCTCCAGACCTCCTGCATCTGAGCTCTTACTCCCAACAGCCCTCACACCCATCCAACCCAGCAAAATTAATAGCCTCTTGCCACGGCCAAGCCAAGAGCTTTACTGAAATGAATGAGCACATTAGTTAATTGAAGCTGATGAGATGCACACTTTGCTACAAGAGAGGATGGTGTGTCATGATGCCTTTGGCTTCAAAGTACCACCTCTGGCTGGAGGAGGGAGAACCAGGACAGTGTTTCTGCCCTGCAGTGACACAGAAATATCATGGTGTTCATCAGAAATCCGGGCTGCTCTACTGTTCCCCCTCCCAGTGCCATTAAAATATTAAGGAAGAAAGAAAACTAATGTGTTGGCTTATCACCTCTGGGATCCAGGTTTAGAAGCTAGTTATGCATTGCAAATCAATGACTTTCGCTGGGTAATGGCCCACACAAGCACAATGCAAATTAGCCAGCCAGGGCTGGATAGAATTCATTCCCATGACCCGAGCGGGCAATCCCTGCAGGTCCTGTTTAATGAGTACCGGAGGAGCAAGCGCAGAGCCATGCACTGAGACATCCCCTGGGTCACCAGGAACAGGCTTTTACTTCTGCAAGTGAGTGGGAGCCAGGCTGTGAGGAGGACAGGGAAGCTGCATTCCCGCAGCGTGCCATCCCAAAACATGTGCAGACAAGCACACCCCAGGCTGCCAGACCTGGCTGCAAAGGAAAGGCTCAGTAAAGGCTGCAAGCAGGACATGCAGGGCTGCGGGGAGCAGTGGCACGCTGCCGCTGCTGGAGGTACCTGTGAGCTCACACTCAGCCCCTTCCCAGCACACGCAGCTCTGGCAGTAGCTGCGACCTCACCTGCATTTGCCAGCCCACCCTTGCCATCCTGCTCCCAGCTCTGCTTCGTGCCCCAGCCACTGCCAGGAGGGTGGTGCTGAGGGTCCCATCCAACCCCAACCCCACGAAGCGAGGCAGCCAGCCCAGGGAGTCTGTGCCGCAGGTTCACGCTGGTGTCCCCTGCCCAGCTCTGCAGGAACCGCCACGTGAAGGGGACTGGGGGGGCTGCCCTGTGTGCTCCTGTGGGTCCCCAGCACATAGCCACGCTCACCAGCAAACCTCGACTGCCTTCGAGGAGCTTTTGGAAAGCAGCCGCTTCACCTTTGCAAACGAAAGCTCTGGGAAATAGGATCTATCTCCAGGCACTGGGGGAAATCCCTCTGCCTCGCAGCCACATTTTCACATCCCTGCTGGGAAATGCTGATCGAAGGGCAACCGCCCAGCTCGTGCCAGCCAGGCACGGCTGCGACAGCTTCCAGCCAAAGCAGTCCTTGCCCCTCTCCTCTTCCCAGCCCATGCGAGCATCCGCTGGGAGACAAAAGGGCAGGACACAAAAAGCCGCCCCGGGACCCGCTCTCCAGCAATGCCACCAGCCTGGGGCCAGGGCAGAGACGCTCAAGACTGGCCCTTTCTGTGCAGCTGCAGCATGAGCCTGGGCAGTGACAACACTGCTCATCCCTCGCAGCCGGCTCCATTGGGGAGCCACGGCCAGGAGCCAGGCACCCCTGCGCCCTGCACCCACCAGCACGAGGGCAGGGTGGGCCAAGCAATTACTATGGCTTTAAATTGGCTTTATTTATTGTTAATTTCATGGTCATTTCCTTTTAATGAACCATCACTTCCATTTCTGCCCATAATATTTACACAATTACCTGTCCTGGAAGTATTTTGTAATAGCATCTCTGGCCATAAATTTTATCTTCCCTTTTAAATGCCATCATAATTCAGCTTTAATGATAATTTCCATTCTTTTTGTATGCAGAAATGGTAGACTTCGTTAAAAGTGAGAAGGGAAGTAACTCATTACAACACAAACGTGGCTGGTTTGCCTTGTTTTTACAGTTAATGGGATTTTTCAAATTATCTGAGGAATAAGCAGGGGTCCTTGGCTTTGCCTGACCGTGAACCCACATTTCACCATGTTCTGGTCCAGGACCACTGGGAGTCACTCACCACCCTGTGCACCCCACCCCCAGGGGTTTTTATACCCTCCAACCCGAGTGCTCACATGTAGCGGTGGTTTTGACTCATTTTTATAAAAGCCTCTCTGCAAAGCTTCATTAGCGGAGCTCTTCCCAGGAGGAAGGGGCAGACGACTGCTCCGCTCCCTCTCACTCCTGCTCTCCGGCTTCTCATTTTCAGCTAATTTTAAAAGCTTCAGCTGAGGGAGAGCCAGGCAGAACTGAGAAATCGCTCATTACAGCCGTGCAATAAGAGTGTGCTAACACACCAAAGCCCTTTTAATTTACTCAAAAAGGTGCAGCATGGAGATAAAGAAAAATTTGCCTCTCCTCTGCATTACCACAGCTGGCTGAGCACTGCAGCACTGGACCCGCAGCCCTGGAACCCCATCCTGCCCCAGCAGGAGCCCATGGGCACCCACCGTGACTCTGCCATCACACCAAGGAACCACAGCAGGCTATGGGTGTGCAGACACAAGGAAGGTGCTCCCACCACGACAGATGGACACAGTCCACCTCCAGCTTGCATCTTGCCCCTGGCTGCCCGGGCACGGGGAAGACAAAAACCATAGCAGACGAGAGATGCTCTCACTGCTAAGATGCTGCTTTGTGCTCCAGCCCTGCTAGACCCAGCCCGGGGCTGCAGTCAGCCATGCAGTGCCAGGGGTGCAGGTCTGCTTTTGTGTGAGGAGCACGGAGGGCAGCTGCGAGCCTCAGAACAGAGAAGTTCAGAAAGCCTTTGTTTTCCCTCAGAAGCATACAGCTTTCCTTTGAGCCAGCCAGAGCCCAGGCAGCTGCTGCCAGTGGGATCATGCAGTAAAGTGCAGTGCCAGCAGCCTCTGCCCCAGGAGGAGCACAGTGTGTGGGGGCAGGCACCCCATCGCCCGCAGCCAGGCTGCTCCCACCTCACCTGCTCTGGGATTCAAACTGTGAACAGCTCAGACCAACACACCACGGAGGCTGGGCAGCCTCCTGGCACAGCCCCACAGCCCCCTCAGGGGCACACACAGCCCTGCAGCAAGGGCTCTGCTGATGGCAGAGCTGGGGAACCCCCACACCCCTGGAACCAGGCCCTCTCTTGGGCTGTGAAATACCTTCATCTGCCTAAAGGTCTTGTGAACATCCAATATCCTGCCCTGTGACACAATTACACAGGAAACTTGCCCCAGGCATTTCCATGCTGCACAGACCCCTTCAGATGCCAGCCCCAGCCCGAGGCACTGCAGCAGGGCACGGTGCATCCCCTTCCTAAGGGATTGCTCCCAAGAGAGCTGCAGGCTGCGTTTGAGCAGGAGGGGCAGCCCCATGGGGAGCAGAAGAGGCACTCCACCCGGTGTTAAAGCACCTCGGCTTCCTACGCACCAAACAGATTCACCTGCTTTCCCACACCTCAGCTGCAGGGAACGCGAACCACACCAGGCACGAGTGCCGTGGACCTCAATATCCCAGTGAGCTCAGGAGTCTGAGGGGTTGTAACCAACACAAATGAATCCCTCTGCACCAGATACGGCGAGTCCCAGGATGTCAGCAAGAGGCTTTGCTGTTTCCTCATCGCAGAGGAGATGAGCAGCCCCATGCCAAGGGATGCCGGCAGGAGAGAGATGCCACTGCTGAGCGGCTCCCTGCCACACTGGACTTTCATGTCACACACTTGGGAAGAGCAAGAAAAAAGCCTGAGCACAGAGAAAGCGATGGGCTCCTCCAGAGCTCCCTGCAGCTTCTTCTCCTTTTGCTGAGCAGCAGGAAACTTCGAACCAGATAGGACTGAAAATGCTGATGGTGTGTTTAACACTGAGAGCTGGAAACCCCCAGAGAGCCTGGGATGAGTTCCAGAGCTTCTGGCATGCTTCTCCCTCCCATTTAACTGGTATTTCCCTGCTGGAACCCTTCTTAAAAAAAAAAAAAAAAAAAAATCTTATCTCACAGAACCGTAAAAGCACTGTAAGAGCACAAGGCTTTTGAATCCTTCATGCAAAAACAAAATAAAAACGCTGTCCTACTCCAGGTGACCTTTAAGTGAGTGGCAGAACATGTTTTTTTACAGAATAACCTGAAACGACACATTCTGTGTGTCCCAGGGAGGCATGGGCACAGCTCCACATGTTCAGTGTAAAATATCACTCTGCTTGCTGGTGGAGAGTTGTAAAATGAAGAGAAGCTGAATGCCTGTAACTGCCAGGCAATGCCCAAACCCTCTGTGTCAGAACCCCTTCCTCCTGGGCACTGAAATGCCATTCAAGGGGTCCAGGTGTCCAGAGAAGGGCTGATCAGCACAGCAGAGACAGGCAGAACCAGGAGGGAGGCAGAGGGTCCGGTCCCCAGCAGGGAACAGAGCAGTGCACTCTGCTCGGAGGGTGGCACAGCCCGGGGGGCAGTGGGAAACAAAGGGCAGACCTGGGCAGCCAGTGGCGTGAGTCTACTCCATGCCCTGCAACAGCTCTACTACTAATATTCACTAAATAATTAAAGTCTTAAAAATCACTACTGCCTTAGATGCATGTATTATTTAGGAGGGTTTTTGGAGAGAAGCAGGCTTGTTTTTATTGCTCCTTATCACTGCATGTCAGTTGGGATTTTTTACTATCCTGTCACCTCAAGACTCCACATTATGCTCTGTCCCCCTTCATTGCACAAATGAGCACGTGCACACCCATGAACTGCTCGTGCAAATCCCATCATTTCACACCTGCAAGCAGAAAGCCAAATATCTGGACTGTGTCAAGAGCAGCTGGAAGCATCCTGCCATCATGCAACAGATGAACCTGTACAGGCACCCTGCAGCTGTGGGATACAGCTCCCGACACACAACCTGCCTCCCTCCGCAGCACTGAGTGATGCCTCCCACACACCCAGCACAGCTCCTGCCTCAGCTACAGAGGGGGGCTTAGAAAAATATAGCATCTTGATCTAAAGGCTGCACATGATGGAGGAACCAACACTTCCCCAAGCAAGAGGGAATCTTGCAGAAGCATCTCACAAATAAACACCATCAAACTGCTGTCTTCACTCTGAGCAGCGATGCACTGACCAGTAAATCTCTCTTACAAGATAATCAGAAATCGGTGCTTCGATTCACCCAGAGAACCTCATTTCCCAAAAGCAAATCCCAGATGACTAAATGCCTTTACTTGTGGTCCAGGTTGAGCGATGAATGTGAACAAAGGCAAAGATGGGACTTTGATCATCAGCATTAGAGGGGTTTATCTGAAGATGCTGGGGCCACCTTTGTGGGAGCTGTATCCAGACAAGCAAGCCTTGTTCATCACGTAGAACTCACTGCTGTTATACGGGGGATTAAACTGCTGGTGAATCATTCTTCACCGAGGAGTTTCCTATTCCATTTCCAAACGACTTAATCTCTGCACTTGATTCATGTGGCTCTAAGTCCAGCCACACAGCCCAGGAAGCACCGCTCCACTCGGATACACCAGCATTCCCCACGTGCTGGGTGAGCACAAGTGATTCCATCTTATTTCTGCAGCCAGATGTTTACAGTGCGGCATTTCCCTGGAGGGTCTGCATGCAGGCTCTCTGTTCAAGAAATTCATAAGTCTGGGGGCTCTGAAACCTTGTGGCTACAGCGTCACAATTAGTGATCTTCCCCTGTTATTGCTCATTTTTCGATGCCACACATGGTTTTAACTGTGAACAAGTGCAATGCTCTAAGCACTTGAAAGCTCTGAATGTGCCTGTCAGTTGCAAATGAGAACACAACATTATGAAAGTGCGTTTCAAACTTTACTGAAAACAGTCCCAAATGAAGCAAAAGCACAGGGCAGACAACAGGAAAATAAAGCTGAAGAACTCAGCAAGCAGACTAAGAATTCCTGGTTTGTGCCCATGGAAATCAGCCCAGGAGAGGCGGCAGCTGCCAGTGCAGCCATGCAAAGTTCTTACAATGCCAGGGAACCAGGATGCACAGGGAGAAACCGTGTTAATACAGACACAGAGCGGGGTCAAACTTTTAAGTATTTGCTCCTGGCATGCCCTCTTTGCTGTGGATTAGAATTTGCTTGAATACAAAGTACAAGATTTGGTCCACTGTGGATAAGTCTGTGTGAGCAAAAAAAAAAACCCTGGCTCCCTGCCTGTGAGCACGTGAATCCACGAGCCTGTCTCCTCACGTATGGAGCGAGACTTATACATAATTCACACCCCGTGAGTACGCTTGGGCATTTGCACTTTAAACCTAGGTGAGACGCTGCTTTATTAATGCCAGGTCTGACTCTTCCCTGAAGCAGCAGCTCCCCTGCAAATGGCTCCAGCCGAGGAGCGAGGAGGGGGGCTCTCCGTCCCCGGGGACCAGGCAGGCTGGACAAGCATCCAGCTGTGGGCAGTGCCCCAGCCTGCATCCTGGGGAGTCCTGAGCTGGTGCCAAGAAGTAACTCCAGAAATGACTGCAGAGTTTTATCTCCTCATGCACCTGCTGCAGGTTAGAAAGAGGGTAAGGCAGGTAAGTGCTGACTAACTGGTTGAGGGAGTCACTCTGGAAGACAGGTTTTGGTTTTAAGCAATGAGGATAGGGATTATAGGATTAGAACTGCTTTAACTGTCAGGCAAAAATGACAGAAATAGGACAGGGTTAGGTGTGGGTCAGGCAAGAGCACAAACAATGTCAAATTAACCCCTAAATACCTTCCTTCCCAAACACAGGCGCAAGAGGCAGACCGCAGGCACCCCAGGATTGCTCTGTACTCCAAGCCCTCACTCTGCCACCCTGCTGCACAGCTCTGCCAGCAACACCAGCCTCCCACCACCACCAAGGAGAGGAACCCCCAGCCCTGGACCACCGGATCCCCACTCCGCACCAGGCGGGATGGGCACAAAGGGCTGAGCACGACTTCTCAGCTGCTTCTCTTCTCACGACACCAACTTCACCGTGGCTTCACGTAACCCCTCCAAAAATCACATCGACTGCACAGAAGAGCATTGCAGCCCACACACGCAGGGGGGATCTCAAAGCCACTGCCAGAATAACAAATTAACACCCCAGAGCCAAGGCTACACTTTCCAGCAAGACTTTCAGTTCTACATCAGTTTATACTTGTTCCATGTTTCGAGATGATCTTTACAACCACAGGTCTGAAAATTTATATTTCTAATGAAAGCCTGAAGTGGAGAGTCCATTGCATAACAAGTATGGTTTGTGATATTCGTGGCAACTTAGATGGAAAGAGTTACATCTCACTGCTCACAGATGAAGAATTACCTTGGTAATAACCTGAATACATATAGATATGCCTCAGATTTTGCTATAGACATAAAGAAACGAGCTTCTCAGCTCCTCAGACTAGCTAGACTCACCAAGCAACAGTTTTTAAATGCCTCATATTAAGTATTTACAAGTCATAACTCCAAGGAACAGCTTTACTGCTATAAGGCTCCAGGTTCCCGCCTGTCTCCGAGGAGCAGCCCAGAGAGTTTCCTGCCTGCACGAACACTAGAAGCGCAAATCCCACAGCCGTCACAGCGGCACTGGAGAGAAAACGTTGGTGTCTCTCAGTGACTATTTGCTGGATTCTGCCCCTGCACCTTCAGCATGCTCATCCTCACCACCTGGAGCCCAGTGATGGGGCCAGACACAGAGGTGCCCCCAGAGAGACACCCATCCGCTCCTGCAGCTGCTGTGTGCCACAGCCCAAGACCACCTACATACATCCTCCCACCCAGGATCAAGGGATTGCCCCTGGCCCCTCACCAAACATCTCAGGTCCAACAGAACCCCCACCCTGGGCATCCCATAGAGACTCCAAGGTACCACCAGCATCACAGGAGCCCAGGGCGATCGCACAGGAACGTGACGCACATAGCGAGGACATCGCTTCCCCTACCTGAATGGCTTCTGTGGTGGGTGGAGGCCAGCGTCAGTCTTCCCCACAGTGTGGTAAGGCAGAGAGTGAGCACGAAAACCCATTTGCTCAGGCTTTGTATGTCTCTCTCACTCATTCTACCAAAAACAAGAAGAGATGTGCGGAGGAAGAGGGGCTGAGGAGGGTTGGGAGGTGCAGCCCCCACTCACCGACGCTGCTGCACACAGCGGTGCAGCCCCTGAACATGCACGGCCACAGGGACCAGGATGGGCTCCTTGCGGGGTCACGGCCCTAGGAGGCAGGGCATGCACCCAGGATTCACCCACCGCCCTCAGACTTCTTCAGCATCATGGGCCATCGCAGCAGGACAAAGAAATCACACCAGCAGTAGCACAGATGAGTGATAGTTACCTTTTACTGGGGATTCACGCTAACACCTGCGCATCTGCCAACCTTGGGTAGGTCAGGTCTTTGCAAGGGGAAGACATCAGTGCATCTAGAAGGAGAAAGAGAAATACGGGCAGTGATACCTGCTGCAAGTGCCTGGGGAGTGAGAACCACCACATCCCCAGGCCCGGGGATGCTCTGGAGCTTGGCTGGTCCCACATCAGTGCACACACCCTCATGAACAGGAGCACCCGCCTGCCCGTTGCACACACCGGCACCTCTCCGGGAGCTCAGCCCGTAACCCTGCTCATGCCCTCTGAACAGCAGCAGGACTCCATCCACTTCAGAGGAGTTGCTCCTAATTTTTACCATCAAGAGTGCAAAATCAGGCCTGTTATAGTATGTTATTAACGCAGATCACAAATACTAAGCACAGACGCAGGTGTGTGGGAGGAGCCACGGTACATCAGCAGTGAGTCATCCCAGGTATCACCTTTTCCATGTGTGGTTACACACTGTCGTTGAGGTCTTTTGCAGTGACACCCAAGGTTTGGCTCTCACAGGCTTGCAAACCACTCGTCAACTGACAGATGGACGGACTGACCGTGCCGGCTGCCCCAGGGCCAGTGCCACACGGGAAGCCAAGGGACGGGGCAGCTGACACTCAGGCAGACACACGCAGCCTGCGGCAGCACCAGGACCCACACCCCAGTGTCCCAGCGCGATGCCTTCTTCTGGGGCTGCTTCTCCTCTCAGTGTAGCTGCAAAGTTCATAAAACCATACTGACACAAAACTGCGTCCACTACCTGTGAACGTGCTGGGTCCCCCTGTCACCCCTCTTGGCACCTCTGTGCACACCAGGGCACTACGCTGGCACCCATGCCATGCAGGACGTGCTGGGAAGGAGCAGAGTTTTACATCATCTGGAGCCCTTAAGGAAAAATTCAAATTCCCAAAGACTTGGTATTTTACTGTCGACTGCTTTAAATATGTTCTCTGTACTATTTATCAGCCACAGCCCTGCAGGTGGAAACAGCTCCGGGGCTCTGCAGGCAGCAGCACAAGCAATAACAGCTCTGACAGCAACATCTCCGCTCAGCATCTGCCAAGCAAAGTGACAGCCTCCTGGCCTCAGTTATTGCCTGCTGAGATCTAACCAGGTCCAGGGCAAATAACCATGTCCCCCATAAAACTTCAGTGCTGGATCGTAATTTATTAACGAGAAGCCACAAAGACGAGCAGCAATGACTCCAAGGCTCAGGAGCGCTGCCACGACCAGACAGCGGGTGCCTGGGCTGCCCCTGCCCCATACAAGGCTCGCACCCACGGTCCCCTCCCTGGTGAGTTTCGCTGCACCAGCCTCCCTGCCCGCACCCACTGGGGCCAACGCGAGCAGCGAGGGCATTGAGGGTAGTCCTGGGGTATGGGCAGCGAGGGCAGTGCTGGGATTCCGGGCAGGCACTGGACAAACCCAGGCTGCGGGGAGAAGAAATCTTTAATTTTGAACCATCTTCTAAGTTTCTACCTGCTCTGGACCAGCCTGAGACAGTGAAACAGACTCATATAATGAAGTGCTAGAACAGAAAACATTGACATTTTTAATCAAAACAAAGTGATTTGAGGTGGTAAAAGGGCATTTCTTGTTTTGGAGCATTTCAAAATGAATTGTTCCGTTTTAAACTGACATTTCAAAATGAAAAATGTTTCATTCCAAAATGCTGATTTAAAATGATATTTTCCATTTTGATTCTCCCAGCTGGAAAAAAAAAAATAATCAGAAAATGTCACCAAAAACGTTGACATTTGCCCAGGAAAAAAAGAGAAAGGTATCTTGACAAAACCCCCCATATTTTATGCTAGAAAAGAATGTAGACGTAAGAAAATACTCCTAATTAACACTGTGGGGTAGTCAGCTTGGCCAGGAGCAGACTGAAGCATGGTTGAGGAGGGCACGGACATGCAGGCATGCCGCTTACCTTCCTGGCTCCATCCCTGCCCGCTGGGTGACAAGGGACTGATCCTGCTCCAGCACAACCCTCACTCAGGCTATACCCTGTGCTGCAGGGGCCAGAGGAGCTGTGCAGACCTGCACCACTGCCCAGGAACAAGGCAGTCCCAAGCCGGCACTGCATCACCAGAACAAACCCAGGATGGCTTAATGTGCAAAAAAGCCATCACTCCTTGAAGCCGGCACAAGCTGGTGTGACAAGACTGCGCCAACTCCCCCGTGTAAAGCTGTATTTAGGCAGTCTCCAGCGGGGCTGTCGGCAGGGTCTGCTCTGCAAGAGGCTTCCTCAGAGAGGATTTTCACACAACAGCCTGCACTGTCGGAGTCCCTTCAGAGATACATCAACCCATCATGTAAATATTGATGCCAGCTTAAAACACGCGCTATTTCCTCAATGAAAAAGTAAACAGCTTTCTCCGAGCTGCTCAGCCCTTCACATAAACGCAGGGGCAGTTGCGTGCATCGGTGCTCAGCGCCGTGGCCAGCCGGGAGCTGGGCACGAAGCCCTCCTGCGCCTCTGCACACACACAGCCAAGCTGGACCAGGGGAGCCAGGGACAAGCTGTGCCCCAGCTGTGCTGGGACATGTACCACAGCCCACATCTGTCCTGCCCCACAAAGCAGCACACCTGGCAGCCCAGATGTGAGGACAGCAGACATGATGCTGTCACCAGCTTCTGCATCTCTTGCAGCAGCGAGCCCCCGATGCCAACGCACATCCCACGCAGCTTCCAGCAGAGCAGCTGGGTCCCTGCGGGAAGTCAGCCCACACTGGCTCCCCCTCCATGCAGGGAGCACAGCCGAGCTCCCAAGCATGAGCACAGAGCCCCACAGCACACAACAAGGCCCCTCTAGAGGAGCCCAGCCCCAGCTCCTGCCCATGGAACACTCCAGGAGACATCCCCAACTCTCTCAGCTAGACCAAAAAGCAAGTGCACTGCTGGCTCTGGCTGCCTCCATCCTGCACAGGACAGAGATGCGCTCCCAGTGCAAACTATATTTAGCTTAGAAAGGCTGAGCTGTTTGCTACAGCCAAGGAAGCATAAATAAATCACAGAGTTATCAATAATGCAGCCTGCACTGTCCACACCTCACTCAAAAGGGAAGCCACCGAGCAGCAGGAGCCAAGCTGGCGGCCAGGGAGAGCATGCGGGGTTCGAAGGATCACAAGGCCAAAAGGTGCCATCCCCGGCAGCAGCCATCGGAGCGATGCTCCTCCCCGCAGCCACACCGGCACAGGCACTCAGGGCTCCCACTCATGCATAAACTCCCATTAGAAAACACAGCTGCACAGAAATTGCTATTTTGACAGTTATCAACCTCCATTGTCATGAGACTCCAACTACAAATGTTTGGTCTGACTTGAAATTTTTCAGCCTGGAATGTCATTTTGAAATGAAGAGTGGTGTTCTGGCATGTCAAAGCACTTAATTCTGATTGAAAATATCGGTATACTCTGCTCTGTTTGGAGTTCTGTGGAATTTTTCATTAACGTTTTTTAGCTGCTTTCCGCCTTTTGGGGCTGAACTGAGACCTGAAGTAACTACAAAGTGCCCCAAACTCTCAGAAAATAAATCTCTGTTGTGGCCAGCATGGTAAGAGGTGACTGTTCCTCCACATGGGCCCACGTCCCTTTCCATGGGCACAGGCCATCACCCACACATGAGCTTATCGAGGTTCCCCCAGCACACAGACACACAGGCACACCAGGAGCAGCTCCACGCTGCCCTCCCAGACCCCAGCCACTCTGCCAGTCACAAGAACTGGAGACTTTTTCCTCCTTCTCCATTAAAGCCACACGTAGAACTGTGACCCTCCAGCCAGGACTGCTCCATCCGCAGCTCAGCTGGAACGCAGCCCAGCACCCCACAGTGCTAATGAGGGACTCTCTGTCATGCCAAATTATGCTCCAAGTCCTGCTGGTCTGGAGCATTGTTTGCAACGGTCCATGTGAGCTGCATAATTATAGTTAGCAGGATTCCACCCAGAAAAGAGACAGAGAGGTGGGGGAGGCTGGCACACCGGCTGCTTTTCTGTGCCGAGTGACACAAGCTCTCCCCACTGCAGCTCCAACACTGCCAACCTTTGTGCACATCTGGCCCTACAGTTCTGCCAGTTTTCTGAGAGCTATATTCATACCCCTCTTGTCTCAGCACTTCTTGGAACTTGGGCACCTTCGTTTGGTGCAGGAAGAGGTGCAGACTTTGGCCCAACAGAGCACAACCCAGGGGTCCTCAGTGCCGGGCAGCCCTGAACCCCAGTGCAGAGTGGAGAAGAAACCGGGCTGGAGCCCAGCAGGCACAGAAACCTTCCCACGATGTTGGAGATGTTACACTGCTGTTGGAGGGAGCAATTTCATTTTAATACTCCCTTGAAGCAAAAAGTCAGACCATCTTAGCAAGTGCCCCACTGTGCAGGACCAGGGCACAGGCTACACACCCACGACCACCCTGTGCATCCCTGCCATGCCACACAGCTACCTGGCAAACCTCATGACAGCAGTGGCCAAGCTGACCCCTCCTCATACAAGAGGGAGGGCTGGACCCCCAGACCACTGCTAGCTCCATGCCTGCAGACACTGCCCGGAGGGAAAGTGTCCTTCCCTCACCCCGAAACACAGCTCCGTGGGCTGCACAACAGGCGATGGCAGCAGCATGGAGAGGCTGCTGAGTCTCCTGAAGAAGCTGACGCCTTCTTGAAAGATTCTGACAAGCAAGGAGACACCTTCACGGTCCCCTGGGAAAGCACAACACAGGCTCAAGAACAGCTCTGCATCCAGCAGCCAAAGAGATGGCAAAAGCAGCAGGGCAGGCTTGGCAGAGGGCATCTCCCTTCTCCCCCAAGGCTGGAAAATCAGCCAAGTGCTGGATCCTCCACCTCAGGCAGGTGAGAAAATGCTCAGCCGTGTGCAGGCTGTGAGATTTGGGCCCTGAACCTCCGAGACACTCTGCTGCTGGTGGTCCTGGGAACAAGCTGTGAGGCTGGGGGTCCGTGGGGAGGCTGGTCAGCAAGATGCTGCCATCCTCTGAGCACAGACTGACAACAGCAGCAACCTCCACACCTCCAGGTTCAGCAGTGCAGGCCAGCAGACTGGCTACCTCCTCGCTCCTTCTGCAGCACTGAGGATGCTCTATTACAGGCAAAGCTGGGAAGTCAGAGCTACTGTGGCCGCAGAGCTGGGGGCAGCGCCCAGGAGGCTGGCATGCCCGCTTGGAGCTGTGCTGACAGGAGCTTCACGCATCAATTCCTGCGCCCTCCCATGCTCCGTACTGCCCTAAACACTGCACTGCTCCCCTCCAGAGGGAACCCCCACCACAGGGGAGCCTAGCCCAAGCCCCAGAGCTCCAGGTTGAGCTGAGTCCTTTTGCACACTTCATTTAGGTCTTACTTGGGGTGCACTTACAGCAGTCCAGTCCCACAGATGTGCTAGTGAGTACAGCACGAGGCACGCACCCTCCGACCATACAAAGAGGTGGCAGGGGAGCACACAGAAATGCAGAACGCTCTTTCCCCCAAGTGTGCTCTCTCATCCTCTCCTTTATGCTGATTTATTTCCAGCTCCTTGCTCATTCCTCCAGCGTCTGCAGCATTTCCTTCCCAGTCAAGGTGAGCGGGAGAGTTTTTAACTGTAATTCCACCCAAGCACGGGCCTGCTCCTGCTCCTTCGCTCAGTGAATCCCAGCCACCCCACTGCCTCTGGCAGTTTGAAGGTCAGCTCTGCTGACAGCTCAAACCTCAGTCTCATCCAGTGCCAGGAACCTCTCTCTGGCAGAGCGTGGCCCCTCATCAGGGGTTTTGAAACCCAAGGTCAACAACAGCTCAGTCAGTCTTGTCAATGGAGGAAAGCAGAGGACTTGACAGCTCAAATTGTTTCCCCAGGAGATACACCACCTCACCTGTGCAGGCTTTTTGCCGGGGTGTGGGTGCCGCAGCACAGCGAGCTCTGCCAGGGCAAGGGCACCTGCACGCTGACTAGCCCCCCAAGCCTCACATACTGCATCAAAAGGGATGGCTAACCGGCAGGAGGAGGAGACTCCTGCTCCCTGCCCAACACCACGGCATGGATCCGCTCCTGCCTGTCTCCAGAACAGGACTGGTACCACTCACACTCTCCTGCAGACCACTGAGCCTCCCCTCGCAGGCGAGTGGAACCCCCGGCTTGTGCAAGCTGCTCCCCGGCCCCTTGCACCAGCCCGCCCGGCAGCAGGACACCAGCACCCCGCACCACCCCAGCCTGGCACCGGCCAGAAGCGAGCCCACCCCGGCCGAGGGAGCTGCAGCAGGGGGGAATGAAGTAGCCGAAGAGCGAAGCCCACCTCCCACCCGTCCCGCCCGAGGCTTTGGCTGCCGGCACGGCTCGGACCGAAGGCGGGCGGCGGTTGCTCTCGGCTCCCCATCCAGGGAGAAGCATTTTCGGCTGCAGTAACCTCGGATCCCTCCCGCAGCGCTTTGCCGCCCCAGGCTGCGAGCGGCTCCGGGGGCTGGCAGAGCCCTTCCACCGGGGGAACCGCACCCCCGGCCAGGGCTCAGCCCCGCGGCGAGACCCTGCCGAGCCGGTGACCACCCCCAGGCCCCCTCGGGGAGGGCACCCCGTCCCGCGGGGCCGCCCGCTGCTCTCGGGGTCCCCTGTAACCGGGCTCACGACGGGAGCCGGCGCGGAGAAACTTCTGCGCGGACCGGCCGAGACCCCCCCGCCCCGCAGCGCGGGGCGCTCGGGGAGCCGCGGGCCGCGCCGCCGGGGGCGCCGGGCCGGGACGCGCTGCACCCGGCCGGGCCGGACCAGGAGCGCGTTGCGCTGCGGAGCCCCGCACCGGCACCCACGGGCACCCCGAGCCCGGCGCTCCCCGCCGGTAACGGCCCTGCCCCTCAGCGGGACGGCCGCGGCCACCCCCTCGCACCGCCCCGGGGACCAGCACCGGGCAGGGGCGCGGGGCCCCGACGGCGCTGCCGCTGAGCGCCGTGCCCGGCACGGGGGTCCCGTCCCACCCCGCCCGCCCCAAACTTTCCGTCCGGGGCCGCACGTACCTGCCGGTGCCGTCCGTGCGGGCCGGGGCCGCCGCTGCCCATGGCCCACTCCGCCAGGTCAGCGCCGCGTCCGCGGGCCGCTGCGGCCGGGGGCCGCTGGCATCGCCGGGCGGCGGCGGCGCCGGTAGCGCGGGGCTGGGCTGGGCGGGGGCGGCGGGCGCGGGGCCGAGCGGAGCCGAGCGGCCCCGGTAGCCGCGCGAAGGGGTGCAGCGCCGCCTGCCGCCCCGGGACCCGCACCGGTACCGAGCCCGGGCTGGCACCCCGCTCCGCGCCAGCCCGCCCCGCCGCCCGTCCCTCCTGGAAGGATGCTGCGCTGCGCTGCCCCGCCCCAATTAGCCCCGGTGCTCATTAACGTAGCCAGTAGGGAGGACCGGTCAGAGCTAATTTACCTGAAAACCAATTTCACCCCCCGCAAATGACAAAAAGAAAAAAGCGTGAGAGCCCCGGTGCGCAGCGAGTGACACCGCACGGGGATACTCGGGCGGAGGGGCAGCCGCCCCCCCGGTGCCCTGCCCGGGAAGGGAGCCAGGCCGCAAGCCAGCCCTCGCCGCCTTCCCGGAACCCGGAGCTGCTGCAGAAACACCGGGAGCGGCCTGGCCCCAGCCCGCCGGCGACCCCCGAGCCCGATACCGCTCCGGCGGCTCCCCCAGAGCAGCCCTAGGCCACCGAAGCGAACCCTCCCGTGCGCCCCGGGATGGCCCGTGAGCTGCTGCGGCCACTGGCAGCAACAGGCTGTAAAATGCCAACAAGCTGCAAAAGCAAGGGTTGAATTTTCACAATCGCTGCCAGGAGTTAGCCTCACAGCCTCCGGACAGCTGACATGAAAGGCTGGAATTACACGTAACTCATTTTCTTCGCTTTACCATTTGCGTACTGATGAAAGCCGGTGGTTTCTGAAGACAGCTCGCAGTTTACTCCTGGACCTTTCAAGCCACTGCTCAGCTGGAAGCACTGAATGATTTCCAAGGCCAATCTGAGTTACAGATCAGTGGCAGCTGTGCAGACAAACCACATTTGGGCAGTTTGCAGATCTCCTGGTCGTTTTGTTTCCATGAGACCACTGAAGCCTTTGTGCATCCCCTCTCCCCACCCAGGCACCAGCCCTTGGAAAGGGCTCTGCCAAAAGCCCCAGTGAAGTGTGCCAGCCACCCTCACCAAACACTCACTGCCCCCCAGGTTTGTCCAAGCCTCGCAGCCTCCAAGCACAGTGGGAGCAGCAGATCACGCTCTGAACACCCGGGGACATCTCAGATCACCACCAAGCTGGGCCCCTCAGGGCCACCCAGCACTCTTGCCCATGGCTTTGGTGTGTGGGGTCTCAGCCTGTCCTGCCTGCCAGAGCCCCGGCTCCTGCTCCTCCAATGCTCCGTGCCTCTCACAATCCTCATCATCTGACCTGTTTTCCTTCCTCTGATCCAAGCGGATTTCTGCAGCCAGTTAGAGCAAACCACAGCCTCCACAGCACCTCACATCAGACGTTTCCATTTTTTCCTTAGGAAAGGATGCCAGGCAGAGACAGGATCCCCCCCCAGCGGGGAAGGCTTCTCTCTACTTTGTGTATCCACAGCAGAAGCCCAGACTTCTTCCTTTTTAATCTTGGTTTGATTTATAATGTCTCCAGTTCTGATCAGTAAAACCAATTAGCACTGGTGAGAGCAGAGCATGGCCAGCAGCAGCGCCAGCCTCAGGCAGCCACCCCGAGCACGGTCCCTCCTAGCCCCGCCACCCTGCGCCCAGGCTGGGAGGCAGATGTCCCAAAGTGACCCACCAGCTCCCAGGGGCCCCAAGACCTCGGCCTGGGAGAAGAGTCACCCCAAAATGCACATAGAAAGCCAGGGGAAATACCCCAGCTTTAAGAAGCTCATGGTAAGAATAGGTTTCTGTACTATTTCATCTAAAGGAACTGACTTTCTCCCTTTATAGAGTCAAAATTGTATATGTCAAATTCCAATTAATTAGACTTGGTTGCTCAAAAGAAAATGGAAAAGCTCAACGTGATTAACCCAAACCCCAAGTAATAAGATATTAAGAAAATACAAGCATCTCATTTTTCAGATCAGAGGTGTTTTAATAATAATGGCAAAAATCAATATGAAAGTAAATTAAATCTGCTGTTTATATTCATCAGGTAATTTGATAGAGAGTCTGCCAATCGAGGTCTCCATTGCTATGATAAGTAAATACAAACATATTACTTCTCAGATCACAAAGTTTTAATGGAAATGATCTAGAGCAAATGCAATCAAAACTATCTTTCACACCAGCCAATTTCCAAATAGGCCAGATTATTCAATAAGGAAGCCCACAAAAAATCAAGTTCTTTATTGATATAATGGTACAGAAATACAAACTCGCTGCTTTCCAGATCACAGCATTTCAATACAGGGGAAGAATTAAGACTCCAGTAAAGCTGATTTCATTTAAATTCCACTAGAAGTGAACACAGTAATTCCTCCTCCCACCGACTGCTTGTCCGACTGCCCAGCAGCAGCAGGCTCCAGCAGTGCTCTCCTCCCCTGTCACTCTTTGAGGAGCCAGTTATCTCACCCAGGGAGGAAGGAGTTCTTAGCATCCGTAACAAGGCAAGTTCGGCGAGGAAAGGAACCACACTAGAAAGATCTTAGTGATGAATACCCCTGCTACCATGTAAGAAATCATTTCCCTTGCACTGGATGGCTGTCAACATACCTGGAACCCTTCTGTGCTCTCTAACTGGCTTTTTTTACAGGAAGAAAACTCAGGATTTACGGCAAGGGCTTGGGATAGATGCAGAGGCAGGTGGGCATGCCAGAAGACTTTAGATCCTCAGTGCGATCAACACATCTGCAGATGCTAATAGAGACATACAAACGATTTTATTAAAGATGGAAAAAAGCAAACTCCTGACGTTTTATTCCTGGGGAGGATTTGTTACACCTCGTTTTCAGTGGGTCACTGAATTAACATTTAAACTTATTTATCCCCTTCCTCTGAGGGCATGACAGTTCCTCCAGACTGTCTCAGCAGCAACCACTCAGGTCCAGAGATCTTGCTCCCTTTTCAGAAGACTTTGCTGACAGCAAGGAATTTCAGTGCAGATTCGCAGCCTGACAGTATGAGGGTACAGGAGGCAGGATCTCCAGGGAGCCCGGGGACAGGCAGGGATGAGTCCTACTCGGGGTCCCTGCATCCTCTGGGACATGGGTCTTTCCAAACTGAAAAATAAATACCCAAAGGCTCCATAAATTCCAGTTAGCATCATTATCACACATTTATTATTGTCCTTCTGTATTTCTACTGCTAGGTGACATTATATGAGGAGACTCGTGAAGCCTTTTGGAGCAGAACGTAGCATGAAGCTCCCTCGGGCAATGTGAAAGGGCTAAGGCAGATCTGGCAGCAGCAGCGGGGGGAAAAGCCTAGTGACCCAAGGGGGTAAAAACCTGCTGCCCTCTGCCACTGCAGCAGGGAGAGGTGAGGGTAAAAGCCTGCAGGAAATCTGCAGCAACACCAGGTCATCTGGTCTGCAGAACACTGACTACAACAGCCCGCAGAGAGGTCACATACACACCCCGAGCTGCAGCACTCGAAAGGCGGCTCTGCACTCGAGCAGGAAGACACAGAATAAAGATGTGTGGTTGCAATCAAATTATCCCTTCAAAGAAATAACAATAAATTCTGAACTTCCCAATTACAGGGGACAGGCAAACCTTGGAAACCATTAAGAGCTGCTTCTTCTGTTGATGAATTATCCAGAGTGCACAGAGCTATTTGCTGAGCTTCACTGTATTACACTAATTATAAATTAATATATTGCTCATTACACAGTAAAGCTGTGCAGTCAACTAATGCACTGCTGCAAAGAGCCTATTTTAAAACATCCTTTGGTACTTTTATGATCTAGATGTTTAATTTACTTCTGTTCTGGCTTAAATGCCACCAACATGTCATTCTTTCACAAAGAAATATCCCAGGCTTCATCCTACCTCCTTTGGGGCTCAGAACACAGATGGATGACGGAACTTAGAAAGGCTTTTTCAGTGCTAAGCAGTTGCATGAGAAATTAAGCAAAATAGCATAATTTAAGCCTAATTCCTTTGCTACTAGTTTTTAAAATCAGTCATTATCAGGACAGCAGGCTGGCAGGGGATTATCTGTCCCAGCGGCAGTGCTGCCCGTGCACAGCTGCTTCCTCGTCGTGCAAATGCGGCTGGTGCCCTGGTGAGCTCAGCTCCTCTTGCCCTGCTCAGAGACAGGCAGAACCAGGAAGAGGGCTGCTCTTCTCAAAGAAAAAAAGGGGGTCTTTGAAAGGAATTAAAACCTCCTCTCCTTTGAAAATAAAGTTTTTCATTCAGAAAAGGGCTTTGGAAAATTGTTCCTCTGGTCTCTCCCTAGAAATTAAAAGCAGTCATTTTCATTACCCTTTTCACATAGCTTTGTCCAGAAACAGAGATGATGTCATAACCTTACATCTCCTCTGTGCTGCACAGGGAAACACTTAGCAATTAAGAAGGCAGGCAAGGACCCAGGAGTTTATCTTCTCCCTGGAGCTGCAGGGCACTCAGCTGGAGCAGGGGGGCACTCAGCTGAAGAGGGGAAGGAAACACCAGTGCCCAGATCCAGCAGAAACCCTAAAACAATGCTGAGCTGCACAGAAATCTCGGGTTTAGATCAGCCTGAGCAATCCTGACAGCTCTGGAGGCTGAGGGAAAATGTCTCCCCAGCTTTGCACCCACTTGAGTGTTGCTGCTAGAGATAACTCACTGCAGCCTGGAGGTGAAGAAGCATCTCCAGAGCTGAGTTTGGAGGCAGAAAGCTAGTGGTTTTGGTAGGAATCATGCAGGACAGTAGGTCTCCCAAATAAAGCATTGAAGGCTCACCCAAAGCCATGCCCACATAGGGTGAGTGCCTGGCCCTGTGCTCAGGCAGGGAGGGATGCTCTGGGTGAGACCAGGGGCAGGGGAAGTACAGACATCCTGGGCAGGAACCCCTGAAGCCGGGAAGGGCAAAAGGCAGAGCTGTTGGCTTCCACAGTGGCCATTTACTAGCATTTGTCTCTGCAGGCTCCTAGTCTGACTCAGTCTGTGACCGTCTGTGTCCCCAGACACAGGCAGGGGTCTTGTTCCAGGCAGCCTTGTGATGGGGAACACCAGCCTGGCAGACGAGGAAGAAAATTCACATTGAACTGGCAGGCAGGATGAATAGGAGGAAACTGAGCCCTCTTTCTTGGAAAAGTTGTTAGCATTGCATTGTTTCAGAGGACATTCTCGCAGCATGTTTTTATGTCAGACCATTGTTTGTGTGCAGCACTCAGCATAACGGAGACAACAAACGCAAAACAAGACCAGCCTTACCCAGAAGTCATTTTGGAAACTGCCGTTTCTTTCTTTCCAAGGAAAGCATCCTGGTGACTCAGCAGTATGGGGCACGTTGGCAGCCCTACAGAAGCGAGAAACATTCCCTGGAAAATCCGGTGATTTTCAATCTTAATAACACAAAGGATATTACACTCACAATACTGTGACCACCCTGTGTGACAGCAGCAGGACAGAGATGCTGCAAGGGAGAAAGCACCTGGAGCAAAGAGAGGGCTTTCCTCTTTGGAAACCCAGGGCTGCCGGAGAGGGCCCAGAAGGGTGCTGGCCTCCAGGCTGGCACAGCTGCTCTCGGTCAGCCCCTGCCCACCACAGCTCCCCTCCTTTGGGGCTGGGGCTGCCAGAGCACCCACACAGCCAGAAGGCACCAGGGGCCACAGGGAAAGAGATGGGGAGCCGGTGCTAGAAATAAGTGAAACTGGGTAACCTGTGGTGTGCCAGGGCTGCACACCCAGCCCAACCCGGGGGTCCCCAGCCCCCCACAGTACCAAACCCTAAAGTAGCTTAGGGTGTACCGAGCCAGGAGGTGCTGCAGAGACGGGGCTCCCAGCCGTGCCAGCCCACCCAGGAGAGGGGCAGGAGGGCAGCTCAGCAGCCTTGCTGCAGGTGCCGGCAGTCGCAGCCCACTCGCTGCAGCTCTCCCTGCCCGGTGTCCCGGGGGGGCTCGGTCCGGTGTCCCCGGGGGGAGGGTGGGTCCTCGGCCTGGTGTCTCTGGGGTGGCGGTGGGACGACTTTGGTCTGGTCTCTGCAGGGGGTCGAGGTCTAGTGTCCCCAGCCCAGTGTCCCGGCGGGGGAAGCTCGGTCTGGTGTCCCCAGCCCTGTTCCCGCAGCGAAGGGGGTTCGGGCTGGTGTCCCCAAGGTGGGGGTGGGCTCGGTCCGGTGTTCCTGGCCCAGCGTCCCCGGGGCTCCGTGCAGCCGGCCGGTTCCCAGGGCCGTAGCGCAGCCTGTGTCGCCACCCAGCGCCTCCACCGCTCCCTGCACCCCCTCCCCCCCCACCGGGGGGCCCGCGCTGAGCGCCCCCGGACAGACAAGGGGTAATGGAGGGTGGCGGGGCTGGGAGCGGCTATAGCATTCCCCCCCCCCCCCCGGCACAGACACACATCGCTGCTGCCGGGATGGTCTCAGCTGGGCAGCTCGCAGCAGAGCTCGGGGATCGCTAATTAGCGGCAAGACACTGCACTGACCCGCTAACGTGCGGTGGGGCGAAGAAGCACCCACATAGGCGCTGATGCACCCACGTGCGCTGAGCTGTGCTGCAAACATCCACTGCAGGTCAGGGGTCCCGGCGCACTCCCTCTCAGTTCTGTAGCACCCGTGATGGGGAGCAGGGACATATTTATCAAGGAACACTTTAACTGGAGCCAAGCAACAGCTGGGACCACCAGGTGAGCAGTGGGTGCAAAGCAAGGTGGGAAATGAGGCAGCAGTTTCAAATAGGGGCACGTGAACAGCAAGGGGAGCAGGAGAAAGGATATGAGCTTGGGTTACATGAGGACTGTTAAAGAACAGCAGGCTACTGAATAGCTAGTAACCCAAGGGCTTGGAAGGTGGGAATAGAGGTAGTATGAGCAGCTTCTGTAGGGTGGTCTTAATAGCCTGGTGTGGTTAGAAGAGCTGGGGGTGAAGGTGGCTAAAGCATGGAGGGCTTTATATAGCTAGCAGCGAGAGCTCTGCATCTGCTCAGACCTCTGTAAAAGCCCTGCGTGGGAAGGAGTAAATGGCTCTTCTGCAGAGCTGAGAGCACTGGGACACACGAGCCCTGGAAATAGCCTCAGTTTTACTTTACAGTAGACAAACACTGTTTTTTTCAGCAGGTTTTCTGTTGTCATAGGAACCCAGTGGCAGGGAGGCAGAGGTTGGGCCATGTGAGAGATGCTGTATGAGTGCCAGATCTTCCTCCTGCCCAGCAGGTGGGAATGTGCTGTTCTGGGTCAGCTAAACCTGCGTCCTGCTCGGCGCTGGGGTCCCGAGCCTGGCTGGGAGCGGGGGGAGCCCCGAGTCCTAGTCCTCTCGCGTTAGCTCCTCGCTTCTCCGCAGGCTGCCCGTTTATTAATAGCCTGGCATGGCTGCGAGGGGGTTGGGTTTCCTTGATGAGCGCAGGGAGAGTGACAAAGCACCTGTCGCGGGAAGGGGATGTTGTACCGCACTCGGTGGCTCTGCTGGACCCCCGGGAAGATCCAGCCAGGAAACCCACCTGGCTGGAAAGCCCAGGCACGGAACGGGGCAGGGCGCGCCCGCCAGCTGTAGACCCCCCTCCCCGCCTCCGCCAGCCGGGACGAGCCTTCCCCCGAGCGGCTTCTGGCCGCTGCCCCGCCGCCGGGGGCTCTGCCAGCGCCGGGGCCGCCGCTCGCCGCCCGCGGAGCCACCGCGGGCCGATGCGCGTCCGCGCTGCGGCGCGGCCCCCCCCGCCCGGGGCGGAAGGCGGGGCGGGGCGGGGTCCCGGCACGGCTCGGCACGGCTCGGCATGCTGCTGCGGGTGCGCACCGCCGTGGCGCAGCTGGTGGCGGGGCTGGGCGCGGGCGCGCACCCCCCCCGCGGAGCCCCGGGGCGGTGGGGAGGGGGCGTCGCCGGCGGGACCCCCGTTCTGCCGGCCGGCGTTCCTGCAGCTGACGCCCGAGGAGCTGCGCCGGGCCGACGACCACGCGGGCCGGGCGGTGCAGAGCCCCCGCGACGGCCGCCGCCGCCTGCCCTGGAGCACGGGCTACGCCGAGTGAGCGGGGCCGGGGGGCGCCGGGCGGGGGTCTGCGGCCCGGGGAGGGCGGGGCGGGCAGCGCAGGGCGCCGGAGCGGGATCCTCGGGAGCTAAAGTGGGTCGCAGCCCGCCGGCGGTGAGCTCGTTGGCTTCCGCAGGAGCTGGGGAGCTTGTGCCGGTAACGGTGGCGGCGTGGGCTCAGGCTCGTCCCCGTCCCGAGGGTTTGAGCTGTGATGGCTTTTTTGTGCTCATCTGCGCGGTACCGGTGACGCTGATGGGGAACTGCCACCGAGGGCTGAAGGAACTGCTGCAGGACCCCGGGGGGAGGAGGGGGTTGAAGCTGTCTTTGGGATGGGACCTGACTTCAACTTCCCCTTGGAGGGCCTGATCCTCTTCTTCTTTTACTTGCTGCCAGTTTCACCCTTAACTGAAGGCCGATGGAGAAGGTCAGGCTCTGAAGGCCACCTTTGCTGCACAGTGCTGTCAGTTCACACCCCCATCCCTTGCTCAGGCCGGCCTTCCTGATATCTTAGGGAGCTTTCTGAGATACTAGTTTGCCCCAGGAGATACTGGGATAGGAGTACCTGGGGCAAAACCCACCCTCTGCTCGGTGCCGAGGCTTCCCTTCCATCTCCCAAGACTTGTTTGTGCAAACCACTTCAAAAATCTGTGCCCACAGAGCTCATCCTGTTGTGGATGCTTACAGCTTCCTCCCGTGAGCAGGTTTTGCAATCTAGACCTGAAATCTGCTGTGCCAGCATAGGTTGTGAAAACTTAGTGTGAATCTTTTTGCAAAAGTTCTGCTGGTTTAATGTTCATTGCCTTCTCCCCTCCTTCTCTGAGGCACCTGCTCCCTCTGAGAGGTGCTGGGTGTGATGGGACGTGGATGAGGCTGTAATCCTGTCCATGAGTCCCAGCTGGGGCGGTGTGCATTGAGGCTGGTCCAGGTTTTCAGGCAATTGCTCTGCATGGGGCAGTGGTGAGGACCTTCAGCAAAACCAGCTTTTTCTGGTCACCTCCCTTGGTGGGTGGCTGGATGGCCGCTCTACCCTGGACCCATCTGTGCTGGTGGGAGCGAGCACTGCTGCTGGTGCCAGATCAACCCATGCAACTGGTCTGGGACATCTGCTCGCCTGGCTGCTGCTGCCCCAGGCGGGACAGGAGCATCCACAGAGAGCATCCCCCAGGATGTGGGGGAACAAATGGGGGCCGGTGGGATGAGGTGCTGCGAGGTGGCTTCTGCTGGAGTGTGGTGTGAAAAAGGAGCCTTCATACCTTGTTTCCTTCTGGCAGGGTGATAAATGCAGGGAAGAGCCAGCACAACGAGGACCAGGCATGCTGCGAGGTGGTGTTTGTGGAGAGGAGACCCAGCCTGAGGGGCCGGCTGCCATCCCGGGAAGGCAGCGGAGAGCTGGACGGGGTGAGAGCTGGGGCAGCATGCACAGGCGGGGACATGACAGAGAGGATGCCCAGTGGCAGGACACGAGATGGGGCCCATGGCGATGTGTGCACACTGCTGCTTCCCTGGGGATTCCCTTGGTTCCCAGGTCAGCTGCCCCTGCTCCCTGCCAGCTCCTGCTATCATCCCTGCTGGACTACACCAGGGTTGGCTGGCCCAGGGAGACTGCTGGCCCACGTGCCCCGATGGGCTGCGGAGGTGGCTGCCATGCTGGCCCCATCGTGCCTCCTCTTTGGAGGAGCCGGCTGCTGGAGACATGTTGCTGGCAGCACGAGGTGTCTGACGCAGGGCTGGGCTCCAGCCAGGGACCAGCCGTGTCCAGACAGCTTTGACCAGCTGCCCACATCGCTCCTGCCTGCGCTGGGCTGGGACCTGCGAGCCAGACGCAAAGCCCCATGTCACTGTCCTCAGCTGGTGACCCCAGCTGCTCTCAATTCCCCATCCCATCTGCTTCCTCACAGGCTCACTTAACCTTCCTTTCTCTCCCTGCAGGGCAGGAAGGGTTTTTATTTCCACTACTGGGCCTTGTTTGACGGCCATGCGGGCAGTGGTGCTGCTGTCATGGCATCCAAGAGGCTCCATCTGCACATCTGTGAGCAGCTCCGGGATCTCGTGGACATCCTGCAGGACCCTTCCCCGCCTCCCGTCTGCCTCCTGCATGATGCGAGGGCTGGCCCTGCGGAGCCAAGCCGGGTGCCCCTCACAGAGGATGACAGGGAGGTCCCCCACGATGCTTTGCCGCGGTTTCATCTGGAGAAAGCGGTCTCCCATGACAGCCTGGTGATCGGTGCCATCGAGAACGCCTTTAAGGAAATGGTGAGTGAGCCCCTGCCTGCAGGGATGCCCAGGGCATCCCCTGGGAGCATCTCTGCTGCCTGTGTGTACCCTGGCTTGTCCCCTTCAGCAAAAGGCAGCTCTGCAGCAAGTAGGGGGCTGCAGTGAGCGGTCATAGCAGGGCGGGCTCAGAGAGGGCACTGCGATGCTCTCCTGTATTTTAGGGGTTCAGGACGCAGAGGCTTGGGGCTCCAGGTCTGTGTGGGTGCAAAGGGCTTCGTTGCACTTTGTTCCAGCAGGGCCAGCTGATCCCCTCCTGTCTTGCTCTTTCCTGCCCACTCCACTGCCCTGGTAAAGCCACTTCCCCAGCTGTCCCGCAGGACCCCTGCCTGCCCCCCAAGCCCTGCAGCCACCCCTGGGCTGTGTGGGGAAAGGTGCCCGGGCCCTGGCTGGCCGCGGCTCCTCACCTGGAGCGGGTTCTTGGCTTGGTCAGCAGCTGAGGTGCTGTCAGAGCAGCCAGGCACTATTTTGGGCTGGTTGCGGCTTTGCTTGCTGGCGTGGGGCCATGTGCCCGCCCTTGCCTGGAGCTGCTCTCTGTCTCCCCAGGACGACCAGATCAAGCGGGAGCGGGCGTCCCAGCACGTGTCTGGGGGCTGCTGTGCCCTGGCTGCCATCTACCTCATGGGCAAGTTCTACGTGGCCAATGCCGGTGACAGCAGGTACGGCCCCACAGGGCAGCCCCCTCCTTTCACCCCATAACTGGGGAGCATTCCGGCAGAGTAGGGTAGTGCTGGAGGCATGGCTGGAGCACCCGGCTCCATCCCTGAAGCTGGGCTGTCCTGGGGAGGGCAGAGGCAGCAGGACTGGGCAGAGCCTGCCTGCCTGCATGCCCTGGGGACAGCATGCCCTGCCATGATCTCCACATTTGCCCAGTGCACAGATGGGGCTGCAAAATCACTTCCCAAAATTTGGGACTTGCTCTCTTCTTTCCTGACAGTGTCCTGTCTGCTTCCCAGATGGCTCTGGATCACACCCTAGACCCTGCTGCTGGCGGTGGCCTAGGCTGCAAGTTGGGGAGTGAAAACTGCCCTCAGCAAAGCTTTCAAAAATGTGCAAGAAGTCATTTTAGGGCACGCTTTATAGCAGCGAACTGTTTCAGGAGAAGGACATGCAAATCTATGTGCAGACAAATTCCATGGGGGCTTGGAGCCTGAGGACTTTGACTGATACATGCATATCCTTGGGTACATTACTGTAATTGTGCCTGGGTGTCTTCGTTCCCCCCAAGCAATGGCAGGGAGGCAAGTCCGCCTTATGCTGAGGGTGAAGCTGGTTTGAATTGCCCTGTATTTACTGCAGGGTTAGCTTGCCCTCAGCAGTGTCAGGCCAGCAAATACTGGCTCTGGTAAATTGTCTGAGGCTGGAGGACATGCATCCAGCTCAGGGACAAAGGAAGAGTAGATCCTTTGTGCCTCTGCTTTTGGGTGCAGGACCTCTCCATGGCAGCAGCAGCCAGGCGCCAGCTGTGCGGGACAGCAGCATGCACAGGATGCTGAGGCTGTAACTGTGCCCCTGGGTGAGGATCTGTGGTCCCTCCTTGGGCATTAGATGCTGCCAGAGCTGGGTTCAACCAGGCCCTGTGTTGTGTGTCCCCCCACCCTGAGAGGGGACCTGCAGCCCTAGGCAGGACAGCAGGCGGGACAGCTGAGCCACCAGTGCTGGAGATCTGTGACTCCCCCCATGACATCCAGAAACATCTCATAATCAGACTTCCTTTTTTTCCTCTTTTTTTTTTTTTTAACACATCAAACAGTCAGACTGGCCCCAGCAGTGAGCTGCAGTGCTGGTGCGGGCTGGGTGCTTGCACCCATGTCCTGCTGCTGCTGGTTTCTGCCTCTCCTGTGTGCGGTTCCCTCTAAGGGAGGGTTCAGCACCTTTGTGCTGCTCCTGTTCTAACCATACCCTGTCCTTTGGTTTGCTCTGCTTCATCCCCCTCTGCCGCATCCTTCTCTTCCATTTTCTCTTCCTCTGTGCCCTTATCCTGCACAGGAGAGAGGCATGCCCTGCCTGCCAGGGGCTGTGGGGCTGGCGGGGGGCAAGCTGCAGCGGAGCCAGCAAGCAGCCCCCCAGCCCAAGGCTGGGAAGGAGGGAAGGGGTTGCACCCCCTAGGCAGGGAATCAGCCCAAGAGAGCTGGGCTTAGCTCCCCCACCATGTCTCTTCTCCTCCTCTCTAATCTCATCCTTCCATGTTTCATTGCAGGGCCATTATCATCCGTAACGGGGAAATCATTCCAATGTCCAGGGAGTTTACTCCAGAGACAGAGAGGCAGAGGCTGCAGCTTTTAGTAAGAAAGACCTTTCTTCTCATTCCTGCTGAACCACCTCCTGGCCCCTTCCCAGCCCTCCATGCTGCCCGCTGGGCTGCCATGGTGGGGTGCTGGGGGTCAAGGGCAGCCCCACAGCTGGGTCCTGCTGCTGGCACTTGTCCATCCCAGCCAGCTCGCTGGGAGAGGCACTGGGACGTGGGGAGCTGCCCTGGCTTACTGGCGTGGGGGCATCTCGTGGCTGGTGCAGCCCTGGTTTGCTACGGGGCCAGCACGAGGGGCTGTGCCTGTGAGCCTGACCCGGTCAGGACCTGGGGATCCTGGGCGCTCGGCACGGGGCTGGTTCGGTACAGTTGCATGGAACCAGTTCGGTCCATCTTTTGCTGCTCCTGCCCGGGGAACGGGGAGCATCACCTGCCTGGGCTGCGCACTCACCTGCTGCTGCTGCAGGAGCACCGGGCTGGCTTGTGCAGTGGCCAGGAGGAGCGCGACTCTGCTCCTCCACCCACCGTGCTCCCTTGCACGGTCGAAGGAGCCGCAGTGCTTGCGCCGAGTCCTACTTTCTTCCCTGGCTGCTCCCTGGGGAGGCAGGGAGCTGATGCATGCCAGCAGGTTTCTAGCTTTCTTCCTGAAAGCTCCTTCTCCTGCCCGGCCTGGACAAACCTCCCTGTGCCACGCAGGGAGACTTTTTAAGGTTATAAAGACCTCTCTGACGGCAGTGCAGAGAAGGAGGCATTTGTGTTGGAGGAGGTCTTGCTGGATGCGATCTCCTGGCTTGCAGTGTACTTGGAAAAACACTGAGCCATTTTTTCTTGAATCTATTTTTGAATGACCGAGAGGAGGAAACTGCTGTGAGTGGGATCCTCTCCAGCCGGCTGTGATGGGCAGGACGCGGGCAGGGGGCCAGGCGCATGCTTGCTCCACTGCACGGTGCCCAGGCTGTGGTCAGGGCCTGTCCTGAAGCGGGCCGGGGCTCTCCATGCCTCTGCACCAAACCCTCCCATGTTCCTGAGGGCTCTCCTCCTTTCTTTCAGCTCTTTCTTCCTCCATCTGCACTTTCTAGTGTGTCCCTGTTCCCGGTCCCTTGCACGGTGTGCTCCAGGAGGCCCTGGGGCTGCTGGTGCTGCCCTGGGAAGGGGCTCTGTGCTGCTGCTTGTCCCTCATCACGGCTGCAGCTGGGACACGGTTTCTGGAAAGACTCTTCAGCTCTTTTCCTCGGGCGAGTGCCATGCCCTGTGCTGAGCCTGGGGTCCCAGGAGGTTTGCGGCTCTGACTCCTCCTGGGAAAATTCCAGCTTTTCCTGGAATTTGCTAGGTTTTGATCTCTTTTGGAGATCCTTATTTCCCAAAACTCCTCATGCAAAAGCTTAACCTTCTTGCTGGGTGGTGGCATGGCTGTCCCCAGCTCTGGGCATAGCACAGACAGGTGGTTTGAAGCTGCTTCACCACTGCCTGTTGGGGTTGCAGCAGAGCGGCTGGTGTTATTGCCACCACGAAATGCTGTCGCCGAGGTCCTGGCAGGCTGGTGGGTCCCATGCCACAGTGGCCAGTGAGGTGCTGCTGCATGGATCCTGCTCTCCTGGCCCTGCAGCTGAGCCGCTGCTTCTTCCCGCAGGCGTTCCTGAGGCCCGAGCTGCTGGGGAAGGAGTTCACCCACCTCGAGTTCCCCCGCAGGATCCAGCCCAAGGAGCTGGGGAAGAAGATGCTGTACAGAGACCAAAACATGAATGGCTGGTAACCCCCCCAACCCGCCTGGCAGGCTCCGTGCCAAGGGGCAGCACTGGGGTCCCACTGCACATGGGTGCCTGGCTCCAGCATCCCTTCCCATGGGGCAGGGCGGGGCTGTGGCACACTGGGTACCGGGTCTTAAAAAAAAGGGATTTTGTCCCCGGGGATGCTGTGTCCTGAGTGGGCAGGGGAGGTGCTGGAAGCCTTCACCTGCTGACGTTTTGTCTCTGACTTATTTTAAACCAGGGCTTACAAAAAGATAGAAGAGGATGACCTGAAGTTTCCACTTATCTATGGGGAAGGCAAAAAGGTGAAGTGCTTTGGCAGGAGGTGTGTGTGGGTCGCTTCCTGCCTGCCCTCACTGAATCAGGAGTTTCCAGCCCGTTTTTGCTAGTGCTGTTGCTGCTCCAGTGCCACCAATTCTCAGGTGGGAATGGAGGTGGAGATGAAGCAGCTTAAAGTTTTCTTTTGATTTCGCCATTCTCCAGGCTCGGGTGATGGCCACAATTGGGGTCACACGGGGTCTGGGAGACCATGACCTCAAGGTGTTCAGCTCCAACGTCCACATCAAGCCTTTCCTGTCCTGCTTCCCGGAGGTGAGTGTGGCTGCCAGTCACTCCATGCCCAGGGGCTCCTGCAACGGCTGGAGCCGGTCAGGGTGACCAGATCTGTGGTGCACCCAGCGCAGCAGGAGCCTGCTCTGCCTCTCTGCCCCTCACCCTCACGTCTTGCCCCATTGCTTGCCAGGTCAGAGTTTACGACCTCACACAGTATGAGCACTGCCCTGACGATGTTCTGGTCTTGGGCACTGATGGGCTCTGGGATGTCACCAACGACAAGGAGGTGGCTGGCGTGGTGATGGAGGTGCTGACAAACTATGAGCCCAATGACCCGTGCAGGTGAGTTTCGAGCAGGCAGGGGGATGAGCGTGTCCTTCACTAACACCTCCCCTTGGCCTCGCTCCTTGGAGCAGTGTCGTGGCTGTGCATCCTTCTGGCCTTTGGGCTGGTGCTGTTGCTCTGCAGTGTGCAATGCTTCCCTGGATGTGTGTATCTGAGCTCAGATCTCTCCTCTCCAGGGGGCCCTTTCCTGCACCTCTAGCTCCTCCACCTTCTCCTTCCTTGTAAGGGACTGCAGGATGCTGCAACAGGGAGTCTCGTGGGGTCTGGGCTTTCTGCTGAGCTGTGCTGTGCTGTGCCCCCCAGGTATACCGTGGTGGCCCAGGAGCTGGTGGTGCGGTCCAGAGGAGTGCTGAAGGAGAGGGGCTGGCGGCTGGCCAATGACAAGCTGGGCTCTGGCGATGACATCTCTGTCTTCGTGATCCCTCTGGGTGGCCCAGGCAACTACACATGATGCCCGATGACCCCAGGGCAGCGGGGCTTGCCTTGCCTGGATGAAGATGAGCAGGACACTTGACGCTGCCTCGGGGCCACCTCTCCCCCAAGCACTTGTTTCCTGAGCCGACTGTGAGAAGAGTAAGAAACCTGGAGCCTCTGTCTGTGCCCCTGCCCAGAGCATCCCTTTCCACCTGCTTGCATCCCAGCCCCGGGTGGAGATGGAAAGGCCTTGGACAGAGAACGGGGACTGGGGTCGAGGGATCTTTTTTCATGCTGCCACTTTCTTGATTGCTGTGAAAAGCCAAAAGGCTCCCTGGCTTCTTGGTGCATCCTTTGCATCTCACCCTGGGCCTGGGGGTGCTGGTTCCAGCAGTGTGCAAGAGCTGTCAGGCTGGTGGGGCACTCATACCTGGGGATGTGCGTACTTGCTGCTGCTGCAATCATCTCCCCCTGCCCTGTGGCACTTGCACCGGTGACACCAAAGCTGCTGCTGGGGCTAGGTGCTGGGGCTAGGATGGGCAGTGGTCTGGGGTGAAGCCCTGCCGGCAGCTGGGCAATGCTCAGTGTGGCATAAATCGAGCTGAGGGTGGTGTGGTGGTGGGTGAGCACCACGACTGACATCCCAGCTTTGTGCTTGCCCTCTCCAGCCCCTCACGCCTACATCCCAGCCACGCACCTTGTTTCAGTCTCCAGTTTGGGAGGATGGGGCAGTGCTGGTTTGCTGCGGTGCACCGAGAGCCCCTGGGAAGGAATGAGCATTGTTGCACTTGCACTGGCTGTGCCACGGGTTCTGCCCCCACCCTTCTTCATGCCTTGGATCACTGCTGTGTTTCTGGAGCCAATTATTTATTACTGTCTGGAGAGCTGAGCTGGAAATTGTCTAAGTCCTTTCTTGGTGTGGAGAGTCTGTATGAATATATGTCTGTATTTTTGAGCAGTTCTAAGTTGGCCACTGCTGAGCAGCAGTTGCACGCAGGGCAGCCCTATTCAGCCAAGCTTAACAGCTTAAACGTGCTGCATGGATCTGCTTAGCTGAGGGCTGGAAACCCACAATAAAAGCAGCTTGGTTGTGACTGGGGGGGGGTGTGTGGGGGTGGTGCGGGGGAGACAACTCCCTCCTTTTTCTCAATAATCTCAAAGCTGGTGCTGAGCAGAGCTGTTGTAGCAGCAGTTGATCTCTGTGCAGGATCTTATTTTATATCGCACATACCACTGACCTGAAGGATGCATTTCCTGGAGCTCTGCAGTGTGTTGCATCCTCCCAAAACATGAGGGACGATCCCACCCTGGCACTGTGGTGAGGGGGAGAGCTGCGCCATGGTCCCTTGTTTTGGAAAAGCTCCCTGGCACCAGCAGTTTGTGTCCTGCTGTCCTGGGTGCAGCCAGCTCTTGTCAAGTGTCACCTTTGGTGAATGTTGTTTGTCTCTTGTAATCAGTGAGATGTAAATAAACTGGGTGCACTTAATGGGAAGTGAAAGCTATCCAGTGAGATTTTAACCTATTGACATCTGTGCTGAAGGGAGCAGGGAGCAATACTGGAGCTGGGAGCATGTCCTCACATAGCACTGTGTGTTTAAATAAAGGTTTTGCCACTCGGAGTCCCACTTCAAAGTCTTTCTTGCAGTGCTCCTGCAAAGAAGACTTACCTAAAAGCCAATTAGCTCTGATTAATTTATGTAGGCAGGCTCGGTAGCGAATAGGCCCAGGCAGGGTCATGTGAGCTGCTGTCCCTCTGCCCTTGGCCCTGGCCAGACCCCATGGACTATCCCTGCCTGGGGTGGGCTGGGGGGGGGGTCGCAGCTCCCCACAGCAGGCTGGGGGACAGTGGCAATGGCCAGCCTGGTGGGGAAGGGTCACAGGGGGGGTCATTAACCCAAACCACGACCTGGCTGCTGAGCGCTGCATTGGGTTTGGATGGGGACTGAAAACCAGCAGGCGTCAGCCTGGCCCCCCCTCCCCCCCGGCTGCTCTCTGGTGTAGGCAGTGCCAGGGCACAGGCAGGGATGGGAGGGGAGGAAAGGCTAATGGTTTTCCTGCCCATGGGGTCCCTCCTTCAGGAACGGGTGGGCTGTGGATGGGGACACAGCTCTGCAGGTTATGGCTCCCATGGATGGGACTGTTAGGGAGGTAGGACCCCTCTCCTGGTGTTCAGGCATCCCAGCAGCAGCTTCCCCTGCCTCTAGGCATCCCTGCTGTCCCAGGTCCCCCTGACTGTTACCCTTGTGCTCCTGATGCTCACACGTGTTTTCCCCACACCTCCAGCCCCCCCTACTTGTTTGCACAGCCCTCTTCCCCTGGCACAATGTTCTTTGTGCTGGTGGCTGAGGACTGGCTCTGCTTTTCCAGGTCACTGCTTGGGAGCTGCTGGGTAAGGCGAGGAGGCAGAGGCTGCGTTTAAAGCTTCCTCTGTAGTTCCCTTTTTTCACTAAGGAAACATTTCCTTTGGAACCAGCTCCTGGCCTGGGGCTTGATAAATTAAGAAAAATTGTCTCCGAGCCCTTAAAATAGCAGCAGTTTATGAGCCTGGGTCTGGGCCAGGACCCTGGGGCTGCCTTTCCCTGGCTGCGTGACAGGGACTCAGCCCTGCAGCGGGGGCGTCGCAGGGGGAGCAGCCACCCGTCCTCCCGTGGTGGGCAAGGAGAGCCGGAGCCCCTGCCTGCAGCACTGGGGTCATCTCGGTGTGGGGTCCGACGGGTCACAGACCCCCTCTGCCAGTGCCCCTGCAGAGGGGAGACAAGACCCTGGGGACAGGGCATGTCCTTTGCAGCTCCGCTGTGCCTGTTACGGTGGGGAACGGGGCCTTCCCCGGGGACAAGGAGCCGACTGGGCAGCGCGAGGGGTTGCAGGGGGGTGCGATGGGGTTCGGGTGCTGGTGCTTGCTGGCATCCGCCGTCCCCGGCTACCGACGGCTTTGGGCTGCCCTCAGCAACGCTCACGGGGGCAAAGGCGTCTCCTCCAGAGATGCTCCGATGGGGACGGCTGGGTAGGGGGCAGAGCGTGGGGGGTCCTCCCTGGAAGGGTGGGTGGGAGCGGCCGCTCAGCCTGTCCAGCGGCCCGGTCCCTGCCTGCCGGCGGGAGCCCCGCCCGGGAAAAGCCGCTGGGGGCGCCCGGGCTGGCGGAGGCCGCGGCTGTCGCCCCGCCCGGCGGCTCGGGACCGGGCTGGGATCGGCGCCCGGGGGTCCCCGGCGCCGGGAGGGGGGCTGCGGGCTGAGCACGGCTCGGCTCGGCCGGGCTCGGCGCTCCCGCCCCGCCCTCGGCGGGCGGCCCCCGGACGGGGCGGTGCCGGCGGAGCCGCGCTGCGGGGCCGAGGCCGGAGCTGGGACCCGCACCGGGACCGCGCCCGGGGCCGCGGCGGAGAGAGGTGCGGGCTGCGCTCGGGGTGCGGGGCCGGGCGCTGGGGGCACTGGGGGCGGGACGGGACCGGACCGGACCGGGGCCGGTGCTGGGGACTGGGGATACTGGTGGGATGTGGGGTTACAGGGGTCTGGGGTTACTGGTGGCGTCTGGGGTTACCGGTACTGGTAAGGTGTGGGGTCGGAGCTGGGATCTGGGGGAACTGGTGGGGTTTGGGGTTACTGGTGGGGTCTGGAGTTACTTGTGCTAGTGGAGTGTGAGGTCGGAGCTGGGGTCTGGCGGAACTGGGGTCTGGAGTTACTGGCACTGATATGGGGCGGGGTCAGAGCTCGGGTCTGCGGGAACTGGGGTGTGGGGTTACTGGTGGTATCTGGGGCTACTGGTGGGGTGTGGTGTCAGTGCTGGGGTGGGCTCTGGGGCACTGCTGGGGCAGCCGGGCACGGGGGGTGGGTGCCCCAGCCAGGCTGGGTTGGAGCCCAGCGGGACGGGAACCAGGATGGGATGGGTATGCCAGGGATGGGATGGGGGTCCCTGCCTGCGGGGTGGGGGTGTGTCAGCGGCAGTTCGGCCACCGCGAGTCATCCCCCAAGGGTGGCCTTGGACTGCAGGTCCCGACTCGTGGATGCTGCCCAGACAGGGCTCCCCACTGCCTCCCAGCCTGTGACTGACAGGGCCAGGCTAGGGGACAGCCCAGGGGCTGCTGCCCCGTCCCGCCGTCCCTCCCCACTGCCCCTGCTCCAGCAGCATCCCCATGCACGGCCTTGCTTGTGGAGCGGCCGCTCTGTGTTTTCTTCAGAAAAAGGAAAAAAGTTCCCTTTGCTTACTGCTGAGCTCATTTTTAAACGTTTATATTAGGGGGGCTTGCGGGGAGGAGAAATAATTGTGTAATGTCTTAGAAGCAGGGAGCATTCCAAAAGCATGACTGCGTGGCCTGTTCCAGCACTAACAGTCCGCAGCCAAACCTTCCCAGCGGCCGCCAGGGCCCCTCAGCCCAGCTTCAGCCTCTCGACACCCGCGGGGAAAGAGCAGCGTGATCCCGGGCTGCTCCGCCGGGCATCGGCACAGGGATGCGCTGGGAGCCGGGACCCAGCTGAGCCACCCGGGCCAGGCAGCAGCTCTGCCGCATCCCCAGCAATTCCCCTCGTGAAACCGGAGACAGGAAGGTAGCGGCTCTAGCTGTGTTTGGCTGAGACCAGTTGCATTTTATTTTCATTTTGCCAAGCGCCTTTAGCTGTCCCAACAGCTTCAATTTATGTTCAGCTCCTCCTTCCCAGCTACAAGTAGTGTAGGTAGAGACCGTGTGAGATTTTACGGGCTTTAAATTGAATCCATGTTCCTGACAGCTACAGCTTCTCCAGGGAAAATAAGCCAAGTCACTGTCTTCCAACAGGTTATCAGGAGCGTTTAACCAGGCTCACCTCCTAACTTGCTGTTTACACTGGAGAGGCGTATTGACATGAAAAGTAAGGAATGTATTAGCAAATATTGATTGGCCCTGGGGCAGCAGCAGTCAGGCATTGCATGAGTACAGGCATCTGCTGAGATTGTGGCATGTTATTTGAAGCTTTCAGCAAGACACTTGTACTGCTGTGAGTCTGGGAAGGCTGTCATTTCTGTGGGAGGTAAAATAAGAACATGGCATGATGTCCTTTGGAAAAGGCAGGCAGTGTTTTCCCACGAAGCTCAAGCATTTGTGGTTCAAGCTTTGTTAAGGCTTTCAAATTCTTCTGTTCCAAGTCCTTTTCTCTGTTTTGCTTCTGGATGTTTTTGCGGGATTTAGCAAAGAAAACAAGCCAGATTGGCTGCTCTGCTCCGGGTCTGGGTTGGGACAGTTGCCCTTTGCTGCTGTGCTAGAACATGCTTTAACCCAGGCTGCTGATTGTGCCCAGAGAATAACTCATAATTTTAGAAGAAAATTGGTAAGCTGAGTTTGAGCTCACCATTTGGATGTGGCAAGTCTAGGTGTTAAGGCGTCACGCAGCTTTCCCGGGGTAAATACAGATGCTTTCCCCAGTGCCGGGTAGTTTTGGCAACGGTGGGGCAGGATGGGGAGGCTTGGAGCAGTGGGAGCCGGTGTTGCCAGTAGGTGTGGGTTGTGCTCTGGGTGTCAGCGATGGTTGTTGGCGTGAGTAAGGGCTGGAGGCTGGTCTCCTCTGTGCTACACAGAAATGCCCAGCTTGGCCTGCCGGGGGGCTGTGTGAGCATGAAATTGCAGATGCTGCTGTGCCAAAACCAGCGCCGCTTTGATCGTCTCGAAGCTGCAATCTGCCGGGAGCTCAGAGCCCAAGTTCTGCCCGGGCTGTTGCGTTTCCCTCTGGCATTGCTCTTTGCTTCAAGCCTTTTAGGAACTTTTTTCTGCTTCAGTATGAGAGTCCCTCAGATACCCGAGACACTTGCCAAGATGCTTGTCCTGTGCTACCTTGGTCATGGTTTAGATATCTCAGAAAATTAGGTTCCCCTTGATGGGCGAACCTGTCAGATTTTAATTTGGAAGTTTATTTTCTTTTTCATTGCACCAGTTGTGCCAACAAGTGCTACCAGCTAAAACTGTTTCTGTTGTGAAACAGCACTGCAGGGCTTTCTGCTGGGAATTCATGCAAAGAACCTTGTCCCTCTGCCATCCCATGCCCAAACACCCTCCATGCCCTTCCAATTACTTGAACTTGGGGACAGCTGTAGCCTTGACATACACCTTGGTGGGCTCCCTGCTTGTGCTGATCCAAGCTGTGACATGTTGGTGGGGTGGGAGGAGAGCTGCTCCCAAGGGGGTCCGGGGGAGGGACCCCCGTGCCCCCAGCCTCTGGGACTCTGGCAGTGTCTCTGGTGTTCCAGGGCTGTCCAAAGCAGCTCTTGTTTGCCCAGCAGCACCTCGCCGGGGTCCTGTCCCAAGGTGCCCTCGCCTGGCTCGCTCGGGTGGTGGCAGCAGCCCTGTGCACACACAGAGCCATGTTTAGAAGTGGAGACAGCCTGTGCTTGGCTGCACTGGTTAGAAAACATTTTCTGTGTTCCCTGCTAGTGTTCTGTGCTTTCTGGATGCTGCGAGCTGCCTTAGGTCTCGTCTGTATTTCAGGTTGCACAACCTGAACCGAAGGCATGCGTTTTGGCGTTTTTGAAATCCAGTTGCGTGCCTCGTGGCTGTTGTAGCCTTGAGCCCGGTCTGTGCCGTGTTAGCCCAGCTCCTTCCCAAACAGGAGTTAAACTGAAACAGTCCAACCGAGCACTTGAATGCTTTAAAGTTTAGTAGAGCTGAAGACACAGCAATATCAGGAAAATGTTGGTCTGTTCAAGAGAGGTGGTTTTCCTTCTGTGGTTGTGTTGCACTGCCAGGGGGTCCGGGTGGGTGCCTGGGCTTTGGGGTGACAGCAGGCTGCTTGTTCCCTGAGCCTCTGGTCTCAGGGGAGCAACCACAGAGCTGCTGGGGCAAAGGCGTATTTGCTAATCTTCCAACAGGCAGCCTGGAAGGAGATGCTTGGTGGCTGCTGTGCAAGGCAGGAACACCAGCCCCGGGTCTGTTCTCCCATCTCTGGCCGTGAAGATCCCCAGGGCAATCCTAGTGGCTGCACAAGCGGTGCCTGGAGCTTTGATGCTCCTCCTTGCTCTGCTTTCCTGGACAAGGTGCTCTTTCTGGACAAGGAGATTTTGTTTGGAGCCGGATGGCTGCTGGGCTGGGGGGCAGTGGGGAGCTGGCCCTGCCATGCTGGCAGCACTGAGGGTGTCCCTGTGAAGGGGGTGTCCCTGTGAAAGGGCTGCTCCCAGCATGGCTCCATCCCTGCCAGCTCAGCCCTGCCCAGGCTTCGGGGTTATGCCTCCAGCCAGGGCTGTGGGCAGAACAGAAATTCGGCTGGTTTTGCTGATAAGTGGTGTGACAGGTCTGGCCGGGTGGGGCTGTCATCAGCAGCGCCTGGGAATTTCTGCTGTAGAACAAAACCCCTCTGTTGGCTGGGGGTGTGTGGGGGGTGTGTGTGGGGGTGGCTCGCGCCTTGCCAAGGAGGTTCATTGAAAGATTTTGCCCCCTACCTTGGAGTCCTGCTTCAAAGTGTTAATATCTTTCTCTGCCATTTCCTGAGAGCCCGTAGCAGACGCTGGATGATGGACTCATCCTGCTGCCAGAGGAATTCCCTGTTTCCTGCTCAGCAAGAACCTCACATTTTGAGGCACGAAGCTGGGCGAGGCCAATGACACAAGGGCTGCCCTGAAGCCCTGGCTGGTTTTATGGTGATGGCTTTAGATTAGCTGCTTGGAAAGCAGAACAGAGTGATTTGGTTGCATTTTGCAATTTCTTGGTGTGATGAATAAGATGCCTGCTCAGGATTAGGCTGGTGCCGGCCCCAGTGGTGAGCACTAAGCCCGTGGCCGTCCTGGGGTGGCCCCAGCCTGCCCGCAGCAGGGTGCAGGGCTGGGCGGGAGCCTGTGGGGTTTGGCAGTGCCGCTCTGTGGGAGATGCCGGCACAAAGTTGCTGCCCCCTTTTGTTATCTCTGTGGACACAGATGCGAAGACGTCTTCCAGTGAGGCACCTCAAGCGCTGCTCACGCTCAAAACCCGTGGTTGCTGCACGGGCCGGGTTGGATTGCCAGCGTGGCTGGGCAGTCTTTGCTGTAACTTGGGGTGGTTAACACTTGGCAGAGTTTAAAATCTGAATTTCCACGTCTTGATGTGGGTGACTGTGTCCTTTTAATCGTTTGGCCTGCCAGCAGCTGTAGTAAAGCTATCCTCCTCAACTTGTCTTCACATTTTCCACTCTCTTTTATCTGCTTGCAATCTGGGAACAGTGCAGAGCCCTTTGCGTCAGGCTCCCCTGTCCCAGGGACCGGCCTCATCCTGCTGAGTGACAGCATCCCCTGGCAGAGGAGCTAGTCCCTCCCCGCACAGAGTGCCGGCAGCCGGTGGCGTTGGTGCTGCACCGGCTGGCTTGTAGGGTGAGGGCACAGATGGGGGCACCCGGCCGGTCGCCGAGGCACACAGTGCTCACAGCCTCCTTGCCCCACTTGCCTTTGCATGCCAGCTATGGATTAGTAATGGGCTATTTCTGGATGGCTTTTGTGAGTAATGGAATGAATTGTGCTGAGATTTTGGGTGGGGACAGTGCCTCTGCCTGCTGAGTCACCGCTTGGCATCACACAGGGCTTGGGAGCTGTCGGGGCCCAGAGCCATCCCAGGTCAGGGTGGATGATGGAGGCCGTGGGAAGGAGCGCTGGGTGCGGCAATGCTGTTCGGTTTGGAGCATCTGCCATCGTCCTCGCGGGACAGCATGCGGGTGCAGGGGAGCTGGCAGCCGTGAGGTGGTCTTGTTTTAGGTCCGATGTCAGGCAGACTGGACACAGGCAGATCCTGGCGTCTGTCTGGGAGCAGGTGTTTATCTCCCCAGGCATCCTCTGTTCCTCACGCTGCAGTTGTGTCTCCTGTGTTGGGTGGATTAGATAGCGGTGTTACCCACACCACCTTTCTTCCTCCATTCATCTCCGAGATACAGAGCTGCAAAGCAGCAGATCACATGTTGCTGCGGGCAAAGGAGTTTCTGTGTTAGTAAATAGACTTTTTTGCCCATGAGCTCTCCTTTTACTGTGCTGTGGAGATGATGGCTGGAGAGAGGACGAGCCTTTGGTCAGATGAGAAGGATGGTTGCAATGGGGGATGCATTTCTTGTGTTCTCAGGGTTACACTGTCCCTGACAACTTGCCCTTCTCATGGGGGCAGGAGACAGCAGGCTCCTCCAGCCCTTTTATCTGCCTCTGTAACACAAATGTCACGTCTCCTGAGGATAAGCTCCTGGCCGGCTGCCCATGTGAGGGGCCCTGGGCGTTCCTGGCCCAGCTGGGACAGGCAGGAGCAGGAGGACATGAGGAAAGGGAACAGGAGCTGTGCTGGGGGGGTTTCCCCTCTGTGCTCAGCCCCTGGCAGTGGGACCCTTTGGGCACTTCAAGTTTTTTATTCAACTTCAGCGTTGCACAGATGTGCTCACCCTTTATATAGGTATGCTGCTCCACTGGGATGTGCACTTTACGCCGAGGCTCCTGGTTGAGGAGTGCCGGCTCCTGCCAGATGTGGCCCTTCATCCTTGCTTTTCTCACTTAACAAGTGCTGGTTTACTATTTTTATTAATTGCTCCATGGCACTCAGCAGCCACAAACCATTCCTGCTTCATCTTGTGAGGCAAAGTGCTTGTAACCTGGCAGGGGCTGGCATGGGTTTGGGTGAAACCTTTCTCTCTTCTGCCCCATCCACACGGTTGGGCAGTTTGGTTTGTGAGAGCTGGGGTGGTCCCTGAGACTTCCCCAGGGTCCATGTGACAGCCCTGGGGAGGTTTCCTCCAGGCAGGAGCTTAGCGTGACCGTGACCGTGACCGGCTAAGTATGCAGAGGAGAGGAGCTCCCTTCAGCCTGCTTTTGAAATGCAAGTCAGCCGCTGAGTCTTAATTTCTTAATCCTTCACTTGCAGCTAATTATGATGCAGCCTTACTCGGGCTTTTCTCCTCCCTTTTCTGTTGGCGCAGGGTGCGGGTGTGATTGCCCCGGCAGAGGACGGACACCAATGCCTTTGTTAGGGCTCGGTGTCAGTGCCCGATAGGTTTTCCCAGCGTGATCTGCTCCCAGCTCGGTGCCTTGGTGTAGGTGTCCTTCCCGCAGAACTGCCCCTTCCAGTCCTGCTGCCCTGGGCAGAGTGGGTTCGGAGAGGGGCAGGGCTGGCTGGAGGACACGGAGCATCCCTGCCTTCGTGAGCGGTTTGCTGGTCACCTACAATTTCCCCCAGCCCACAGACCAGCGTGTGCCTTTCCAGGGATTAAACCCTGAGCTGTCAGTGTGTGTCTTGCCCGGGGTTTCTGCAGGGACAGGGAGCTGGTGATGTGCCGAAGGTGCGTAAGGAGTGGGTCAGGCTTTTTGGACTGAAGCATCTGGGAAGCTGGGGATGGGAAAGAGATTTGGGGCCTGAGGTCAGGGAAGGATGTGATCCCACCACGACTGATTTTCTTGTGCCTTGTTCAGACACCACAGCAGGCATTTTGTGGCATTTTCCTGGGTGATTCTCAGGCTCAGCTGTAATCTCCTTTTGAAACTCAAGGATGCAAAGGCAGAGTTTTACTTGGGGCAGAAAGCAGCCTGCTGTACTGTGAGGTTTCAGCTGTTTGCTGAGTGATAGCTGGCAGCTTCTGCTGCTGCCGTTGCCAGTGTTGGATCTCCGCGGTTGTGTGGCAAAGACTCCTTTGTCAAATAAGCTGGGATGGGGCCAGCCCAGTGCCAGGTGCCAGGCGTGCAAGTCATGCTCACTCGGACCTCCTAGAGATCGGTTTGGCAAGTTCCAGCTGCTGATCAGATAACTTGGGAGCTGGTGAGCATGCTTGAGTGAAACTCGGAGTACAGTTTCTGCCCTGAAGAATTCATAATCTAAAATAAAATGTGTGTGTGTGACACTAAGGTTGTCAAAAATCCCATTTTCCTGGGGTTGGATGGCAGGGGCGGGAGCCTGGCTGCTCGGTGGGGTGGGTTCATTGTCTTGCACAAGGTCCCTGTGTGCAGCCGCCAGCCCTCACCATGGCTGGGGCATCGGGGTGTCAATTCTCCTGGCTGTGGCTGCAGGATATAAATGGTTCCAGTCAGGCTGGTTCTTGCAGTGCCTGTGAGCTGGTGCGTGCGTGGAGGTGTACCTGGCTGGGCTGGGAGAGCCTCTGTCCTGGCAGTCACCAGCTGCTCATGCCAGGTGTGCCCGGGTGTCCGTGTCCAGTGCCCTCCCGGGCAGTCGTTTGAAAGGTTTTGGGGCACGGGGGGCCAGGAGCATGGGCTGCCCATGGCTGCTCTGTCCTCTCACCTGCTCTTGTCCCCGCAGCAATGGCAGCCATCAGGAAGAAGCTGGTGATTGTGGGAGATGGTGCCTGTGGAAAGACGTGTCTGCTGATCGTGTTCAGCAAGGACCAGTTCCCTGAGGTCTACGTGCCCACTGTGTTCGAGAACTACATCGCTGACATAGAGGTAGACGGGAAGCAGGTAAGGGCAGTTGCAGGGTGCTGGAGCTGCTCCCGTCCCCTCGCTCCTGCCCTGTCAGTGCCATCAGCCAGCGCTGCCGCACGGGTCGGTCCGTGCAGCTCGAATTCACCTGCAGTGCTCGGGGGAGCCCCACGGGTCCTGCGTTTCTGGGTCACCCTGAACCTGCCCCAGTTTAAGGAATATTGTAGCTAGAACTGAGGAAGAGAAACCTGCTTGCTCCTGGCCCGCCGAGCTGTCTGCAAGCTGCTGAGCTGTGTCACTCTCCCTTCCCAGGTGGAGCTGGCCCTGTGGGACACAGCGGGACAGGAGGACTACGACAGGCTGCGGCCCCTCTCCTACCCGGACACAGACGTTATCCTCATGTGCTTTTCTATTGACAGCCCAGATAGCCTCGGTAGGGAGTGGGGAGCAAGGGGGGGACCTGGGGCTCCCACAGGATTGGGTGCTGCTGCTAAACCCCTTGGGGTCTGGAAAGCCCCCGTGCTGCCTCTCTGGGGGATGCCAGTCCCTCCCTTCCATCTCCTGGCTTTGTGTGTGCTCCAGAAAAATGCAGGGAACTTGCAGGCTTGGTGGAGGTGGTGGGAGAGGATGCTGCTGCAGGGCAAGCTTTCCCTGCTTTCTTATGGGAAAAGCCTGGTGCCGGTTCCTGGGGCTGCGAGGAGGCTGGGAGGGAGCAGCCCCTCAGCTCAGAGGGGTCCGTGTGTGTTGCTTGCAGAGAACATCCCTGAGAAGTGGACACCAGAGGTGAAGCACTTCTGCCCCAACGTGCCCATCATCCTGGTGGGGAACAAGAAGGACCTGCGGAATGACGAGCACACGCGGCGGGAGCTGGCAAAGATGAAGCAGGTGAGGGCAGCCCCGGGGTCCCGCTGTTCTGCTGGCGACCTGCCTCTCCCCGTGCTGCATCCTGGTGCTGGGGGCTGGATGCCCCAAGGGCACTCACTGCGCTTTTGCTGCTGTTTTCTGGTGAAGTTTTCGAATCCTCTTTTTAATGTTTTCTAGGAGCCGGTGAAGCCAGAGGAGGGGAGGGACATGGCCAACAGGATCAACGCCTTCGGCTACCTTGAGTGCTCCGCCAAGACGAAGGAGGGCGTGCGGGAGGTCTTCGAGATGGCCACCCGCGCTGGGCTGCAGGTTCGGAAGAACAAGAAGCGCAGAGGCTGCCCGCTGCTGTGAGCAGCCCGGCGGGTCAGGAGGCAGCTGCCTGCGCCGGCACCCTGCTGCCCCGCACCGTGCGGGGAGGGAGTGCTGGCAGATGGACCTCGTGGTGCCAGTACCTGCCCCGAACCCTCTGCACCAGAGCTGCTGCCCAAGCCTGCAGGTGTCCCTGCGAGGCTGCGGGGCCGTGAGGGGCCAGTGCCTTCCGTACCCACTGCTCTCTATGGGCCGGGCGTTTGCGTAGCTCCCTGTGTCACCCCGTTTTTGTACCGCTCACCCTGGTTTTGCCTCTCCCATGGGAATTGCCACGGTGTTCGCTCTCCCTCCCCAGCTCCAGGCAGGTGCTGCAGAAGCAGGAGGTGCTGCTGGCTGCTGCCCGCAGCTCACACGTGGGGTCTGCTGTGCCCTCGAGGTGCTCTGCCCACTCCCCTGGGCCATGCGGGCAGTGCTCACCAGCTTTATACAGACTTGCCCAGGGCAGCTTTCAGCCCAGTCTGTGTGCAGAGCCAGGCTCAGCCGCTGCTGCAGGGAGCTGGGCTTGGCTGCTGCCAGAAGCGCTCTGCTCCCAGGACCAGTGCTCTGCCCAGCTCTGCCAGTAACACCTTCTTCCAGTCTGCACGGGTCACGGACTTAGCATCGGTAAACTGAACTGCGTAATTGGGAGAATAAATGCAAACTGGTATTTTAGTAATTTAACTCAGCTTGTGTTGCATCCTTCTGGCTGTCCTTTGTGCCCTGTGCTGGTCCAAGCTGCTGCCTGGGGACTGGGTCCATGCGCTGCAGGGTGGGGGCTTGCTTGGCCCCCAGCCCCTCTTGGTTCAGCCCCTGGTGGGGGATCAGGGCTTGTCACCATGCACTTGGGTAAGGCCCAGGGAGCAGCTTATGTGGGAAGGGCTGGGCAGGAGTTTCCTAGTTGTACCCAGTCCCTGGTGCAACAGGTGCTGCAGTCACTGCTGGAGCCATCCCTCCTCTTTAACCATCTTGGAGCAGGTCAGGGAGGGCTGCAGCAAGCCTGTCCCTGCTCCGGCAGCCCCAGCTGCAGTGGCAGGGCCCAGAACTTGACTTCAATACACCATTTTTCTCTAAATGTTTATTGCAGGGAAACAAAATGAAGTGTGGCTGCACAGCCATGCCAGCTCTTGGGCCGAGGAGCCGAGCCACCCTGTGCCTGAGCCCCAGTCACCCACTGCAGCAGCGCTGAGCTCCCCTGCACACCCCAGGATGCTCTTTGGAGGCTGGAGTTGCGCTTAAGCCAGTCATTGACTGGTGAGACCAGTCACAAAGAATTAGCTTTCCACAACTGTATCGAAAACCTTAAAATGGAGAGTGATTCCAGTCGAGCACTGGCACGGTCCCGCTCTGCAAGGAGAGAGAGGTGGCTGCCCCACAGTCTGTGCCAGGGCTCTTGGCTGGCAGGACCCCCCTGCCCCTCGGGCTCAGCCCCATCCCCACAGGGATGCATGGTGCACTGGGCACCCCGGGAGTGAGGCAGGGGGAGAGCAGGCAGCTGCTTCAGGCCAGGTGCAGGCCAAGGGGTGCTGGAGCTCCACAGGGCTTCTCCTCCTTTCCCAGATGGGTTTCCTACAGAGAAACCCCATGGCAGAGCTGCCCCCTGATTCAGGAGGGGACAGGCAGCCCCAAAGCAAGAGCCCATCCCAAGTCCTGTTGCACTTGCTGCAGGAGAAGCCTCCCAGGGTCCCTTGCACATGAAACTCTACCTCGGCTCATCCCCGGCCCCGCTGCCCCCCGGGGTGCTGATGCCACCCGTTCAGCTGTGCCGCTCCTCACCTTGCTCCCGTGGGGCTCCACTGGCAGCTCCCAGCCCTGCTCACCTGGCTGCTAATTGCTGAGGTGCAGCGCGTGGAGGTCAGCGGTGAGGGTGTCCTCTGCCGGGCTCTCGTCCTCGTAAGGGTAGCCCGTGTAGCCACCCTCCTCCTTGCAGTACCTGAGGAACCTGCGGGCACAGAGCGAGGGGAGCATGGGCAGGAGGTGCCAGTGGCATTGCTGCCTGCGCTGGCCTCACTGCTTGCAATGGCCTTGCTGGCTCTGTAGTGCTGGGCACAGCCAGGCACTGTCTGCAGGCAGCAGGGAAGGGCAGGCAGGTGCTCCAGAGCATCGCCTGGGGAGGGGGCCAGGTGCAGCTGGGCAAGGCTGACCTCTGCCAGTGCTGGTCCTTGCTGAGCACGGCCGGGTTACCCACCACGATCAGCAGAGCCTTGGCCCTGGTGATGGCCACGTTGAACCTCTGAAAAGGTAAGAAGAGCGAGGGCCTTACCGTGCAGCAGCGCTTCTCAGCCCCCTCGCCAGCCCCTCCCAGCCACAGGCAGCTCCACTGGGGTGCTGAGCACCCAGAGCAGCTCTACCTGCCTGCAGGACACTGGGGAGGAGGGGGGAGTGCTGAGGGAAAGGGGTCTGCTCAAGGCAGCACAGTACCTTGGGGTTCTTGAGGAAGCCCAGCTTGAAGTCCTGGTCAAGCTGGAGGTATTCACTGCAGCTGCGCACAGTGGAGATGAGGATGATGCACCGCTCCTGGCCTTGGAACTCCTCCACGGAGCCCACCTGTGTCAGGGACAGCAGGTGAGTGTCTGGGGAGCACCCCCAGGCTGGGGCTGGTGGGGGTCCCTCTGCCCATGGCAGGGTGGGCTCCTCTCCCCCGGCACCCAGGACCATACCTTCAGCAGGCTGATGTCTGGCAGTGACCGCAGGGTGGGGTCCAGGGAGGTGATGGCTTTCCGGATCTTCTCCACCTGGGGGGAAGCATGCAGCACAGTCCAGCTGCCATGGAGCCATCCTCAAGTGCCAGCCCCGGGGCTGCCCACCATCCCAGTGCCGCTGCCCCCTGGGAGGTCTCTGCCTGTCCCCGGCCCGCAGAGCCGTGCCCCTCACCTGCTTCCTGTAGGGAGAGATGATGCCGATGTCCTTGGGTGAGACGCTGGGGCAGCCCCCCTTGCCCCGGCTCTGCAGCAGCTTCTTGAGGTAGTGGACCAGCACCTCAATCTCAGCCGTGTTGAAGAACGAGGGGCTCTTGGCTTCTCTCCGGTCTTCCCCACAAACCCCATGGAAGATGATGGGGAAGCCCTGGCGATGAAGAGCGTTGGGCTCTGCTCTGCCCACAGCTCAGGGCTCCCCCATGGGCCCCCTCACTGCTGCACCCCTCACTTTTTTGGGAAGCTCCTCCCAGGCACAATACAGACTCCGGACGTCAAGCTCGATGCTCTCACAGGCCTTCAGCTCACTGTCATAGAAGAGCTCATTGGGGATCCTGAGGATGGCTTCGTGGGACCTGGCAGAGGCAGGACAGTGCCCAGGGCATGTACCACGCAGCCCCAGCACCCTGCTGGGTGCCGTGCATCCAGACTGGTGGGTGAGCTCCCATCTCCCACACCAGCTGGGGCACTATGAGGCTCTGGGGAGCCCGGGATGCACGCACAGGTCTTGCACCAAGCCACACTCAGCAGAGCAGCCCCATCCCCACCTGCGCCCATCCCCATGCTGGCCCCGTCCCCACCTGTAGTTCCAGAGCAGTTTGGTGACGAACTGGGGGTTGTATCCTCCACTCGACTTCTTGTACAGGGGGTTGTGCAGCATCAGCCTCTCCAACAGCGAGGTGCCTGCACCCAGCGAGACCCCGTGGCTCCCCGCAAGGCTGCTCAGCCCCTGGGCGCTGGCAGCGCTTCCCTCCCTCTCCCCACTCACCCAAGCCATGCTTGATGGATAGCGGTGACCTCAGGACGGGGCCCAGCTGCTGGGGGTCTCCTGCCAGCACCAGCTGCCCCCCATTGGGGTTGGTCTCTGGGTCCATGGCAGTCAGGAGCCCTGGGCAGAGGGAGAGCTGAGTGAGGGACAGGGGGGTCCCCAGGCCACGCAGAGACGCTGGTCCCTGAGATGGCAGCCACTCACCTGCGATAGCAACCACACTCTCTGGCTCTACCGCCTGGCCGCACTCATCAATGAAGACGTGGGAGAAAAACCCTGGGGGGAAGTTGGCTGATGCCAGCCTAGGGGAGAGGTGGAGTGAGGCTGCCTCAGCATCCCTGCCCTGGCTGGCCATCCTTCCTCTCCTCACCTTCATCCCCACCCTCCTGCAGAGGAAGCGTCCCCTCTGCTGCCCACTCTCCTCCACACCTTCTCCCCACCACACCCCACCAGGCTGCCCTCACAGCCTGGCTGCAGGGCAGCCCCTGGGTCCACCCACTATGGGCAGTGGGGACAATCCCTGGTCCTCCAACCTTCCTGCTGTCACCAGCGTGGTGATGAAGATCCGGTAGCGCCCCAGGTGCTCCTTGCTCAGGTACACGTAGCAGCTCTGCTTGTCATCCCAGTTGCAGCAGGGCTAAAACAGAGGTGTTCGGCAGGATCCTGCTCTTGCTGGGAACCGTCAGCCCAGACATGCAGCATGGTGCCGGGATGGAGGGGCAGGGACCTACCCTGATATCGGCGGGCACCTCATGGTAGCTTCTGGAGCTGGCGATGAGCCTGTAGATGTACCGGGGAGCAATGTCCTTGATCAGGCGCTGGCACAGCAGGTCTGCGGCACTGTTGGAAGGGCTGCAGGCCAAGATGTGGGCATCCTTGAAGCACGTCCATACCTAGGTGAGAGGATAGGGTGACAGCACCGAGCCCCACGGGCCAGGGTGGGCAGCAATGCCCAGGACTGGACCTGAGCACTGGCTGCTCACCTGCTTGATGGCTTCTACCACTGTGACCGTCTTGCCTGTCCCAGGGGGGCCAAAAATGAGGTATGGGGCTGGCCTGGACATCCCCGTCACGATGTGCATCACAGCTCTGCACTGCTCCTCGTTTGCTTGCAGCTTGCGGTCAAACCACCTGTGGCAGCAGAGGCTGAGCGTGCCAGGTCCCCATCCCCTCCTGTCCCTGTCCGTCCCCTCCTGCGCCACAGGCACGGGGACTCACCGGGGCTGGAAGGTGCCTGGGAAGAGGGACTTGTGGCAGGAGGCAGAGGGGAAGAGGAGGCTGGACAAGCCACGCTGCATGGCCAGGGCTGCAGCCCGGTGCTGGACCCGCAGCGGCAGCCGGCTGAAGGTGAAGGTCACGTCGAATCTCAGATTGTTCACAAACTTCTTCAGCAGCCTGGGAAGGAGCAGTGTAAGCAGGGCATAGGGATGCTCCCCCCTGCCTCCCTCAGCCCTTCCCAGCCCACACCCGGCCTTCAGTGCATCCCAGTGGGGCTGCCAGGGCCCTGCCAGCCCAGCCGGGGCTGGACGCCACTCACTTGGAGGAGAAGCCCAGCCTGACCTTCTCCAGCTCCACGCTGTGCACGTAGCCCTTGTACTGGACAAGCGGGGAGCAGTCCCGCTCACTGCTCAGGTGGGCAAAGAGGTGGTCCCCCTTGAGCACAGACGGGCGGTTCTCGGCCACACCAGGCACCTGTGCCGAACAGCCAGCGTGATGCCAAGCACGCCGAGAGCCCCAGCACCCCTTCCGCCCCCCGGGCTCTCCCTACGCACATTGAGGACCAGCAGCGTCCTGTCCTGCACCATGGGCACATCCTGCATGTCGTAGCGTCGGATGTCCACCTCCATCTGGATCTCCTCCAGGTGCAGCAGCAGCTGGAACTTCTGCTTGTAGTTCTCAGCCTGCAAGGGGGCTTCCAGCAGCGACCTGCAGGCAGCAGGGATGTCATCGTGGCCCAGGGACACCCTGGCCAAGGGGCAGCGGGTGGGGGGTGAAGGGCTGGGCAGCATGCCCCCACCCCTTGGCACTCACTGCATGGCAGCCCAGCTGGAGCTGGCACTGGCGCTGGGACCGAGCAGGATGGTGTCCTTGAGGCTCTTTGGGTAGTGGTAGATACCCAGAGGGATTTCCCTCTCCAGTTCGTTTTTCAGGGAGCTGGGGGGAGGGGACAGCAGTGCCACAAGGACTGCAGGGTTGGGCTCACGCTGGGCTGAAACCACCCATGGACCCCACAAGCAGGGTGTCCCCAACCCTGCTGTCACCAGCCATCATGCGGGGATGAAGCACTGTCCCAGGGTGCCGGACAGCTAGATCCCAAGGACTTGAGCATTGTCCCAGCTGGAGAATAGGCTGGGGCCCTCTGCACAGGGTGGCCGCAGGTGACCCTGCCACATACCTGTCAGGGGGGACACCGTCCTCAGTGATGATGGTGACAGGGTGCTGGAGACTGGCCTGGTAAGACTGGAAAGGTGCTGAGGGTCCCAGGTCCTTGGCCAGCTGGCTCTCAGCAACAGCAGCAATGCAGCGCCCGATGCTGAAGTGCTCATTCGGCTCCTTGGTGAACTCGAAGACCACCACGATGCAGAAGAACCCGTTGCAGGTGCTCAGGCACTGCACCTGGATGGGGTATGTGCCGCCTGCGAGGCAAAGAGGTGAGAGCTGGGTCCTGCACCTCCTCCAGTGGGGCAGGGTGCGGGCCAGGGGCCGGGGCCCTACCTGGGTGCAGCAGCAGGGACTGGCCCTGTGTCACCCCTTGCTCATCGGTGAAGGAGAGCTCTCGCGATGGCTGGCGTGGCTGGCACCGCCACAGTGTCACAGCCTCCGTCCCACGGTTCTGCACCAGGACAGAGGCCAAGCAGGGCTTGCCACGCACCACCGGGAAGCGGATCTGTCCGTTGCCCTGGTCGTGCTCCGAGGTGATCTCTACCCCGTGCTTCCCGCGGATTAACTTGGCCCTGTGGGAAGGGAGGGTCAGACTTTCCCTGCTGGTGTGGGGGATCCCCAGGGCCATGCCGGGGCAGGGTGCTGCTGGTCATACCACTTCTTGGCATGGCTCTGGGGCACTTGTGGAGTGGAGCTGGGCTGCTGCCCTGAGGCAGATGCAGACGCTGCCTTTGTGTTTGTCCTGGGTCTCCGGTACTGGTCTGCCACCACCACACGCCTCTTCTCCTGCAAGAAGCCACCAGCATCAGTGTGCCCCCAGGGTTCTGCCGGGGCTGGGAGCTCTCACAGAGCCAGTCCCAGTGGGTGCAGGAGCTGCTGTGCTGCCCCAGCCTGGGGCCTCCCTCACCTTCTTGAAGTGCACTGACTCCCCATGGACCTGCACCTGATGGGTCACTCTCAGCGCGTACAAGATGCAGGAGAAGTTGGGTATTTTTGTATCAGTCCTGCACAGACAAGGGAGAGCCCAGCTCGGCTGCGGGGGGCACAAGCAGCTGAGAGGAGGCAAGCAGGGAGGGAAGGTGAAGCAGGGCACTGAGGCTGGGGTGAGGGGCACTCGGTGGCTCCTCTCTGCGCTGGGAGAGGGAGGAGGACTGGGGCTTTCCACTGGCCCCTGCAAATCTTACATCCCTGTAGGCTGCTCCAGCAGCTCCATGCTGTGGCATGTTGTTCCAGCTGTGCCATGGCCATTCCAGCTGTGCCACAGCATCACTGGCCCCAACAGCTATGCAGTCCCTGTCCCTGCACAAGTGACAGCAGGGCAGGGACGCATCCTCATCCCAAGATCCTCGACAAAGACGCTGTCCAGAGGGGTCAGCTACCTGCACAGCCCCAGGGGCTGAGCCGGCACAGATGGGGGCTCCTCCAAGGCACGGCCACTTTGCTTCTGGCAGTGATGCCTCACCTGGTTCCTCCTCCCACACCCTCGGGCATGTCCCGCAGCTTGCCAATGGGCTGAATCCCGCCTTTGCCAATAATTAACAGTAGTGACATTGCACAAGGGCCAGCGTGACCAGTGTCAGCAGGGTGAGATGGGGAGCGTGGCAGGCAGTGGGTGTCCAAGGCGAGCCCAGGCAGCTGCTGAGGGGCCCATGCAGCTGGGAAACATCTCAGCAGGGCTGTGCTGAGATGGGGGGGCCTGGGAGCATGCCAGGCTGGTGTCTGGAGAGGCAGCTCTGCCCCACACTGCACCTACAGCCCAGCATGACACGGCTGCCCCAGCAATGCTGCTCTGTCCTCTCCATGCCTGGAGGGAGCGGAGCCTCTGCATTTAACTCGTCCAAGTGGTCCTTGCTGCTCAGAAAGCACATGCTCCTCCATCGCCCCCAGGCAGGTGATGAGGGAGAGCCCCTGAAGACCACACTGGCTCCCCAGTGCTACCCTCACACCCAGCTGATGGCTGGAGCTGGCTTGACACCCCATGCAAAGCCCTGGCAATGCTGGCTGGGGACTGGTGATGCTGGCCAGGTACTGGCAGTGCTGGCTGGGGGAATGGATGATGCTGGCCGGGGGAATGGATGATGCTGGCCTGGGACTGGCGACACTGGCCGGGCGATGGACGATGCTGGCTGGGGGTCCATCCCAGGCAGTGCTGCCGGGGTCCGGCCAAGGGCTCTCACCTGCTCCGAAACTCCTGGTTGTAGATGCCCCGCAGCGTGTCCCTCCGGCTCTCCTGCTCTCGGCCCGTGTCCTGCAGGAACTGCACGAACTGATGTCCCCACCGCCGGGCCTCCGCCACGCTGAACCGCGGCATGGCAGAGCCGAACTGTGCCGTGCGGAGCCGTGCCGAGGTGTGCCGTGTCGGGCTGGGCTGGGCTGGGCTGAGCCGCGTCGGGGCTGGCCCCGCAGGGGGAAACGAAAGCGAAAGGGGCCGCAAGCGCTGCGGGACCGCCCTCCCGGAGCGGGGGGAGCGGGGCGGGGGGGGGGGCGGCTCCGGTAAGGCACGGCACGGCACGGCACGGCACGGCACGGCATGGCACCATCGCCCCGTGCCCAGTTCGGGGAGAGCCTCGCCCCGGGTCCCGCAGCGCACAGAGGGTCCCGCCTGCGGCATCCACATGGCAGCGGGGATCGCGCTGGCTGCGTGCGGGGGGACCGGGACCCCGAGGGGCGCGCAGCCCCCTCGCAGGGCTGCCCCAGGCGCGGGGGAAGCGAGCGCCCAGAGCGGGGCTGCGGTTGCGGGGCTGGAGGAGCTGAGGTGCTGCGTGTCAAAGGTCTGGGCTCGCCGTCACCCCCAAGCCCCGGCAGGAATCGCTCCCAGGGAGGCGTGCAGAGGCTGCCACTCGCACCCGTGCTGCTGCCAGGGCAGGAGCGGGGCCCCGGTGCTCCGCATCGCTGTATGCAGTGACGGGGGTGATTGCTCCCAGAGCTCACACAGCTGCTCTACCAATGGGGCAGCAGCAAGAGCTGGGTTCTCTGCTCCTGGTTTCCTGAGCTTCCATCCTCCAGCCTGCCTACGAGGGGGGCGATCCCTGACCTGCCTCTGTGCAAATGGCTCAGGACCCTGGGACCGCGTGTGGTGCTGGCTGGCTGCTGCTTTTGCCTCGCCCGTGGCCCAGGGCTGCTGGAGTAAGCTACTGTTCTCCCCACCTTAGCTTGGGTGGCGTTTCCACCGCTCCGAGCTCTTCAGGCTGCTGCTGTCTGAGGGTGGCTGCCAGGCTGCGATGGTGCAGGGCCCCTCGCAGGTTGCGGGAGGGCTCGAAAAATGGGGTGTTGCCTTTGAAGAAGTTGCTTGTAAGTCTGTCAGGTATCGCAGGCAGAATCCTGGTGCTTTAAGCTTGAACTTGCAAATGGGTAGGAAAGCTCCTTCCCCAGGGGGCAGCCGCCTGGGCTGGCTTTGCCTTCCTTGGCTTAGCCCAGCAGTCCCAGCTCACTGTCATTCACCTGGGCTCAGCCTCTGACTTCTGTACCTTCACCAGAGCCAGCCTGGGATATGCCTGCTCTGGAGCTGGCCTCAGCCTCTGGTCTCCAGCAGACAACAGCAGATGACTGTAAGGACTAGAACGCCTCTGGGCATGTGTCACCGTGGGGCTGGCACTTGCTTAGGGTCCCGGTGGCTGAGAGTCACGCCAAGCCTTGCTTTTCCAAGGAGGAAATAGGAGCTGGGAAGGGGTGAGGACTGGGAGAGCTGAGTCTGCTGTAGAGAAGGCTGGTGGGGGAGAAGGGCCAGGCAGGGAACAAGTTGGCCTAAAGGATGATTAGCTAAAGATTTGGAGGACAAAGAGATACAAACAGTCTTAAGGCTGGAACAAGTGGTGGCAAACTATTAGCCTAACTAACCCATAGCAGGGAAAAAGCTAACCTTGAGGCAGATAAAAGCTCTTTTGTGTGCATAGCCTTATCTTGCGACCCGCTTCAACTTCACATTCTTCAAACTGCTGCAGTGCTTGTCTGGATGGGACCACAGCCACAGACTGCAGCACCTTAGGTGCTCATCCACCATAACCTTTCCTCTAGGTGCTGCAGCAGGGAGGAAACCCTTTCTACAAACACCTGCTGGCAGCAGCGCTGTCCTTGAGTAGCGCTCTGCACAGCAGTGTGCAAACCCTCCAGAAGACGGTCCTTGCCACGCACCCAGCACAGGACACATCCAGCAGTTAGTATTTCACAGGCCGAGCAGAAGAGGTGGGGCAGGCAAGGCACAGATGAGTGGAATAAGCTTGTCCACCATTTTCCCCAGGGTGAAGTGCTTCATTAAAGCTGCGTGACCATTTTTTCTTCTAATCTGAAAGCTCTCTGGTCTGTGTAGCAGAGTGGGAGCATCACCTGTGGGTCTGCGAGCAATACCAGCCCTGCTTTCAGGCTGTTACCTGGAGATCTGCCTTCATCAGGAGCCAACAGAAACAAGCCACAAAAGAACACACACAAATGGCTTTAAAACAAAGATGGGTGTATTTCTACTAGACTGTTTGGTACAGAGATGGCCTGTAAGATGGTCAGTCCTGACAGCAAATACAAATATACTTTATTCAGACAAAACTTCTCACAAAGGATAGACACTTATTTTAGGATATTACTGTGCAAAATCTGAAGCGTGATGCACAGGCAGTTCCATCCCTCTCTTCCCAACTCCCTTCTTTGTGTATTTAAAAATAGGAAGACACTAGCCAGTTTAAAAAACAGAACATGCAAGAACACCCAGTGATAAAAAAGTGCAAACAAAATGAGTTCACCAAAAGGGTTTCATTTTGCAGTGAAGCCATGTTCTGAGTTCTGAAAAAGGCATTCACATGCCTCTTCAACCTCCCCTTAAGAGAAACTGGTAGGACTGCTATTTCTGATTTTACAGGGGAAAAAAATTAACACAGAGCAAGCATTTAGAGAGCAACAAATAGATCAATTCCAAAATTCCCTTTAAGTATGAAAAGAAACTGGCCACAATTGAGACAAAATGGAAAGATATTTTCTCTCACTTTGGTGCAAGTTTATTTATTTTGTACACTATCCATTGATACACCTGTGATACAAATTCTATGAACCTGCCACAAAGCATTAAAGCACAACATACCTATTATTCTGTAGACATTTGCATTTTTTAATCACCATCCAGCCTACATGGATCACTACCGATTCAACACAGGAACTTGCAGTTCTCTAAAAATGCAGATGTCTGACAACCGTACTTACATGGGGGAGTGGAGGGCAGAAATGTTCACTTTTGGGGAACATGGCTCAAATCTTCAGATTAAAAAAAAAAAAAAAAAAAAAAAAAAAAGTGATGTCCCTGGAAGAGCTGGCTGTGTAGGGATTTCTGTAAAGAATCTTGTAAACTCATTTTATACAGTAAAATCTAAGCCTGCAGGCTTTTTGCTTTGTGGGGGTCAGAAATAATAAGGAGAACATGAGGACGTACTGTCTTTTGCATTTATTATACCTTGCAGCATAGCGCCTTGAGCTGTTGGCAGATTTGACAAACTTACTGGAGGACCTGGAGTGCTGTGTACGGGTGAAGGGAATGCTCTGCACCCTCAGCTGTATTTGTAAAGGGCTTTTCCAGCTAGGAAGTTTTCCAACCAGTACAATCAGTGACTGAGAACAGCTGTACTTCTGAACCATGAATGTAGCTTAATTAAAATGGCCTATCAGTAAATGCAGTCACAACAGGAAGTTTATGTGGCAGGAAACACAAAACACAGACAACGCTGTTTGTTCCACAGTTCTGAGGCTAGAAAACCTGTTAACTTTGAAAGCCCTAGAAACACGCTGCACTGGTTTAGAAACCATCTACTTGGCATAGGACCACATTTGTTTTTTGCACACAAACATTTCATAGATCTCCTTACTTCTGCACTAAGCATTCTGCATTTCTTTGCCAATCTTGTAGCTGAGGATTTTGTTCCAGTCGATCTTGGTGCGGGTGACGGGTAGCTGCCGGCGTAAGGCTTTGAAAGTGGTGTCTGACATAGTCTGGTAGTTTTCACTGATTGCTGTCTGCAAAAGCAAGTAGATTCAGTTACAGCAGGAGTAAGACACACTGAGAAAAGCATGACTCTCTGTTAAAGCTGCAAAACCCTTTCTACAAGGTGAAGGCATGCTATTAACTAAACTAGTAACGCAGTCACCAGTCTGTGTGCAAGTAAAAGGGTTTCTATTAAACTCCCCTGTGAACGCAGCAGTGTTTCCTTAGGTGTTTCAGTGACTTATTTTTTATCGAGTCTCCTTGCACACGGGCTGGGACAATGTAAAAAGCTGTCACACAAATTTCCTCTTCAGTATTTTTAACTGTCACAGAGGAAAATACTTAAGACTCACCCACTCCCTTTCCACGCTTGTTCCAGGTATCATTTGAAACCCTTTAAAATAACTATATAGCAAACTTAATTATTAATTACAAGTAGTTTACAGCTACATTCTTTAAACAAATACTACTGTTCTTTTCTAGGTAATTCTTACAGTCAATATCAGATTCAGCCAGAAACAGAATTACAGGTCGGTTTTCCATATTTCCATTAACTGTAAATGAAGACCAGTATGATTACATCATACTTATTTAACCACCACTGATCCTTACCTGGTACTCGTTTTCTGCATTTTCTATTATCTTAATAAATTCCTTAGCTGTCTGGACATCACTCTACAAAGGGGAAAAATATTTTTTTATGTTTAAGAGCAACTTACAAAAGCTACACAATGGGTTTTTCAAATGACAGGCTGAGTACAGAGGAAGAGGATAACATCAGCAGCTTCCGCCTCATGTTTGCAGCTGGGTTCCTTTTGCTCTCTAAGGATGTCTCAGTGAGGTTCAGGACAGAGGTATGTATTGGCTAGAGCTTTTGCTCCAAACCGAAACAGGACTGCACCCTAGTGAGCAAAAGCCAAGTAGACCTTCGTGGTATAGACTGGGGATTTTGTGACTGTTGCTCCCTCTACCGTACCACAGGACTTCTTTTCCCTTACTGTACTGCTCTTACCATTTGTTTTCCTTGCACGTAGGTAGAAAAGCAGATTCTGCCCTCTTTAACTGAGCCTCCTAGGATGAACTTTCCGACAGAGACTGTATTTTCCAGTACAGGCAAACTTGAAGCAATCGAGAACCTGGGCTTCCCATGTGACTCTAAGCACTACAACTACATTGACCAGTCACCCTAAAATTACATTACTTTGAAGTGAAGAGAACATAGACATAGAAGCACATACTTCACGAGATGTTTAAGAAATAGTGTCTTTATCATAAAAAAACCCAACCAAAAAACTTGTAGCATACTTACTGAAACCTGTACAGAGTCCTGTATATCTTTATGACTAACCAGCTGAACGTTGCCATCCTCATAATAATGAACCTGAACAAAGAGACAAAATGCAAGTTATCATTAACACTCTTTATAATCCCTAGAGCCCCCAAATGCTACCAAAATGGCGCAACAGCATTGTTGTGCCAGTCTTCTCTGCTTACGTGGAGACTAAAAGCAGGATGGATTTTCTAAAAGGTTTCATTCTTTGTCAAGACTGCTCAAGATAATGTTAATGCAGTAAATGCCTAGAGTTGAAATAAGAGCAATTATAAAAGAGTTCATGGTATAGGTTTTAGCCCTATAAAGTGAAGCACACTTGGAGGCGCATAGGGTAATGCTATACAATAAACCACAGGCCAGACTGTAGACCATGCCCGAAACACTAGATTTAAGAATAAATTTCTTGAATTATATAGTTTAATGCCATCTTGACTTGAGAAGGACATTTCAGCTGTGTTTCAGCATCTCATGCCGAGCTGAATGCATTCATGTAAGAGAAGCACAATGCATCTTCTCCTGTTATGTCCACCTGGATTTTGTAACTCACCTGGATTTTGAGCACTGCAGCCACTTGAGCTGTTGGTGGTGTGATGGTAAACTTCCATTCTGATCTCCAACGACCATTCCTAAAAACAATCAAAGCATGAAAACAATTTCCAAGAAGCTTCAACAACAAAAAGAACCAAACTAACAAAAGCAATCTGTTTCTGCTGTCATCTTATGACCAGTATTACAGTGCCTTACATGGCACTGAATTAAATTTCTGAAGCACAGCTGAATACGATGCAGCTTCAGTACAGGCCAGCTCCAGTGCACTTGTGCTCAGGAATACGTAAGGGGATAACTAGCTAGCTCTGCTAACACCTTTCTCTCTGGATAGGTCACTGAGCTACACTGAAACCTTCAGGGAAGCACCAAGGGAGCTGCAAGGAAAAGAGACTACAGCATGAAAAGCAGAACTTCTTGGGAAGTCCAAGGCTACTTGCTCTTCAGACTGTGTCAGACAACATGGAGGATGGGTTTGCTTGAGGACTAGTAAAGGAAGAAAATACACAATGTTGAAATAATCTTACCAGAAGTTTTTGGGCTGGAACTGGTGGCTCTCAATACAGGCAATAATTGTCTGCTGCCCATCTATAGATTTACCATAAACCTGTATTTAGAAAAAGAGTTATAAAGGCCCAAGAGCTGAGGAAAGCCATTCTTAACATCCCTTTTTTGCAGTATGGTGGCTTGCTGTGTGGTATCTCACCGAGAACATGTACCACTGATTACACCTCCACTTGCACATACGTGCAAATACTGCCTCCTTTTTACTAACTGTGGGTGTTCAGATGCTTGGCAGCCATGACTAGAAAAAATTAGGTCTAATACATCTTTACCACTGTGGCATACCCAGCTATTTGCACTTTCTTTGGAACTTGTTATTCCAAAGTTAGCAAAAACATTAGTGAGGATGGAGAATTCAAACAGCATGGCCCAGCACAGAGTCCACTCAAGGTACTGATTGACACGAAGCAATGAAATTTCAGTGAAAAAAGATAGATACTCAACAGTACAGAAGCCATTGGGGTAATGATCTTTCACATAAGCTCTCAATGCACTGTCACAGGCATCTCTCCATTGTTTTAAAGCTGATTCTGTGTCCTCAGGCTGGGGGTCACTTGCTTCTTTCCTTAAGTGATCAAACTTAAAAGAAAGCTTGTTTCTTGGGTCTAAAAATCTGCCATTGCCCAGATCACCATGTTCTGTGATTAAGACCTGTAAAAGAAGTTGAAATTAAGATACACTTATGCCACTCTAAATGTGCTGTTTTGCATTTTCCCCTGAATATTTGAATAGATATCAATGTTTCAATAGATTCTTTCATTGGGCTATAATATCACATAAAGAAACAAGGATTTTCAGTAATAATTTTAACCAAGAGTAGTTGAACTGAGGCTGTAGGTAACCTCTCTGTTCTTCACAGTAATACTGCACCTAGTCTTCTGTCCCAGCAATGGCTGTATTATAATAATGTACATATTCAGCTTAAAGCTGGGCATTCTTACGATACAAACAGGTGGTTTTGCTTTTACAGTTATTTTTGCTATTTTCCTTCCTCATTCTAAAGAAAATGAAGAACTTTACTCTGGAATTTACTATTTATTGTAATGTTCCGTTGTTGCAGTAGCTCTTCTTCTGGTCAGGTAGTTGTGGCTGTTTCTAATATACACAAACTAAAGTACACAGTAAAGCAGCACTGTACCTTCCCTCTCCTTTATCTTATTCACTGTAATTCTCTGGCTTCCCAAACATTGGCTTTATTGTTTTTTTTGGTTTTTTTGAGGTTGTACTGTAACTTTCTCGTCAAAGCTATTTCTTTGGACAGCCCTCAAAAAAATATCTGTCCCATGAACCTATCTGGGACATCAGAAAAGCTAGGTCAGGACTTGGCTCAGAGAACAGAACAGATGGCCAGGCCAGCTTTCCATCTTCTGTAGGACTTGCTGCTTGTTTTCAGAAAAAATCCACCCTGTTCTGCTGGCATGGACTGGACAGTATTAGATTGGTATAATCAAAGATACAGCATGTCCTTTAGTGTAGGGGGGAACAGATTAAAAATGCAGGAAATGGTAAAAAAAACCCCAAACTATTAAGATTCTACTACCAATTGTCAGCAGGAACTGTAAGCAGGTAGCAACATAAGAATTTTTAAGTGCAAATGGAGCATGGAGCTTTATGTAAGGAACAACGAATTAGAGCTACTAGGCAGTATCAGAAAAAAACTTTAAGAGAACATCTCACACTTGTTCTATTAAGAACAAAAGTTTAGTAATATATGATGTGGAGGGGGAAGGAGGAGAGATGGTTGCTTGTGAGTAGAACGAGCTAGTCAACATCTTGATGAAACAACATTTTTATTGGTTTTACACAGTGTAGTAATACAAACCTCAAGTGTAAAAAGTTTTCCCTTACCTGATCATCATACCCTTCTATCTTCACCGGAGTGAACTGATCCATGTTATACTGTGCAAATGCACTGTTAAGAATTAAAAGAACACGAATGTTAGCACATTTATTTTGACTCCAGAATAAGTACATCGTGTGGTTTATATTACAGACAATTTCAACTTAATTTGGCAAATAATACACACAAGCACTCTTAAAGAATTTTTCAGTACCTTTTATTGACAGTAGCTATAAAACCCCAGGTCTAAAGCCAGGTTTATTTAGTGATGACCAGAAAAGTACAGAGTTCAAAAGTACAACAGCAGGCAGCCTGGGGGAATATGAGCAAGCCAAGGCAAAGCAGGAACACCCTAGCTATAATTTAGACAGCAGTAAGGTAAACAAACGAGTAGACTAATATTTACAATTTTCTTATGTAAAGACCTGATGACTGACATGTCACCCAGCTTGAAGTAAAATCTTAGCATCAAAAACCTTGTATGCATAATCTTTAAGTGCCTTATAATGAGACTGTGCAAGTAAACAAGATATTTTGAAAGCTTTTTTTGAGGGCAGTTCTTTTTCTAAACTTCAGCTAAGGATTACTCAGTATTTCAGGCTCCACTTGCTTTACAAATCATGCTTCAACAAGATCAGGCATTCCTGCTGCTGCAGAGTTAAACTTTTTGGCAGAGTGCCTTCCTGTCGGTTCTATACAGCCTCTACAGCACAAATTCCAATTTAGGGCTTTTAAAAAGAAACATCGATGCCTTTCACTATCTATTTTGTTGGGGGGATAAGGAATTAAAGAAGATTGCTCTCAATACAACAAAGGGCTTGCTTTGTCACAGAACGATGGGCATAAGAAAACATACGCATCTCTGATGGTAATTTGACTTGCGTTTGAAATATTAGTACTTACTGTGCTGCTCCTTCCCTGAGAAGATTGTCATTGTTAAGCAATAACCGGACATCTGGAGAAGAGAAAGTTCAGTTAGGTTATTAGATTTTTTGATCAAACGTTTTTCTTTATGCATTTCATTTTCAACTGTACAGATGCAAACATTAAAGTGATTAAATAGTTTCATTAAGCATATGTAGTCACAGAGTGACAGCATGCTTTTCCCTCACCACTTCTTAACCTTAAAAGCAGTATATTGTGACACTGCCTTAGCCTCTGACGACAGATGAAATGAGAAGAAAACGCCACCGATCATTTTTCTTTATTTACTTACCATTGAATACTTCATTGAATTCTCCAGGGGGTGCGTGAGTGATGAATTTTGCAGCTATACGCACCTACAATGAAGCAGAAAAGTAATTGAACTGAAGAAGAAAGATAATTTACTGAGTTCATACATTCTGCAACCTACAATGAAGCCATTCACCAACAAAACCAGCTCTGACTATGATAGGAAGTGCCAGACTTAGGGAGACATCTAGGCATGCATTGTCAAAATAGACTAAACCCAGATTTTATTTTATTTTTTTCAGTGTAATTGAGCAGAATAATTCCAAACATATTCAGGAAGTTCACATGGGCACCTGTAAAAATCTGGACTGTTCCACCTGCACAGTACTAACCTATTTAAAGGATATGAATGCTGGCTAGCCACTCCCTTTGGCAACATTCCGAAACAATGTTTTTTCCTGATCCTTGCTAGTAATCAGAAACCTAAAGGTTTATAAAGGTATATAAAGAAACCACTGCAGTAGAAGTGACAGTGTAACTGGACAGTAACTGGAGCACAACCCCGTAGCTAAGGAGTGTCTGACTGTTTTGCAGGACACCCTCATACCCTGTGATGCAACTTGTTTGTTGCTGATGACTGGCTGAAGAAGATGCCACAGCTTCACAGCAACAGCATGTGAAGGATGAGAGGTTGATCCCTCTATAAATGGAGCAGCAAATCGATTACATTGACTGCCATGGGACTGCTTCCAGAGTTAGTTATGCCCCATGGACACTGAAAAGCCACAGACGTGCTCAGGGTGCAGAAGGTGCTATGGAGATGAAAGTAAAAAGCTGGGAACTGTCAGAAACAGGGGAGGTGACAGAAAGTGCCAAAATGAACCACAGAAGTCAGACAGAGCCTCCAAATGAAACCATGAAACCACCTACACTTCAGCAGGTGTCCTTTCCCCCCTGCCCCCCCCCCCCCCCCCCCCCCTTGACCCTCTAATGCTGCCTTGGTCACTTGTAACCCTAAGCAGCGGACACACCACCCGTGCCATTCAGTGGCATTTTACTCCTTTCATCTTGTGGTATTTTATTGGAAACTGTACTGTAGTCCAGCCATGAACTGTCAGGAGAGTGGAAGAATTCAAGCATGTGGAACTGTGAGTGATACCATAAATAACTGAAAAGGCTAGCTATAAGAAAAATACCTGAATGCCTGCAAACTTTGAAGCTGGAAAAGAAAAACCCGTTCTCTTCTAAAAAGTAGTAAGACTGCACCGTGTTCTGAAATCCAATACACGTCTTGCATTGTTAGAATTTAGGTGATCTAGTTATCGATTCTGCTGAAAACTAGTAAGAGTTTATGGTTTTCATAATCAGATCTTTTATGGTTTTTACAGGACCAAAGGGAACAGAGTCATCTTGGAAGACTTGAAACAGGAAAAGACACAAAATTAAACCTCTCCCTTAGAATAATAAAAACGTCATTTCTTCCAATAAGCACAGCTAACAAAGCTGTGCAATAAGCCTTTCTTGCTCAACTAGACATTTATTGAAGATGACTGCAGAACAGTGCTCATTACAACTCTGATTACTTTTTCTACTTTTCATTTTGAGCAGTAAAACAAAGGAGTGTGTATATAGCCAACTAGTTCGGCTGAATTATTGTCAGAACTGAAAATAACTTGCTTCTCTCAATAGTCTTCCCCATTTTAATTAGAAATTGTTGTTTGTCACAATGATTTAAAGCAAGCCATGAAAGGAAAAAAACACCTTTCCAAACAAAGGGTACACGGCCTTATTCCAACAGTATCAAGTAACAACTCTGCCTTAATTGGATTAGCTTCAGATAAAAATAATTGTCTTCCAAATTAGCACCTAATTTTAAAAAATGTATATACTCTTTCTGTCTTAAGTAATTAGGCAATACAAATGAAAAACTGAAAAGTCAGTAACTTGTGTAATTGATACAATACGGAATGTCAAACCATCTTCTAAATTTTTGCTTTTAGATAAGGTTGGTAAATATACAGCAACAACATAGCTCTTACTGTTGGAAAATTTTTGCCATTTTAAGAACTGTAATTCAGACACATTGTTGCCATAATCTTGTTAGATTTCACTATCAGATATCTGGATGGTGACGAAGATCACCTAACAGTAATTAAGGGGGGCACTGCTGCTTTATATCCTCTGTGGACTTTGCTGAGAGCCAGCCCTAAAGGGCTGAAAGACTTCTAAAATCACACCATATGCTTTTCTAAGAAAACGCAAGTGTAAGCATTCATACAGGCATTATCACTGTGCTAAAGGGCTTACAAATATGTACCACTTCATGCCATGATGCCTCTCAGTGGGAGGACTGTGCTGGAATACATCCTGCAAATTAATTCCCCAGGTAAACAGATTCTCTTTTATAAAGTGGTTCAACAGATGGACAAATAAGGCCCCCCAAAAAGCCATAAAACTTATAAATTTATGAACAATGTTGTGGCTGTAGAATCATACTGTAATGGAACCCTCATAAAAGGGACCACTGCTTTAATATGTTGGCTTTTAGATCAATGGATTCTCATAAAGAGATCCTTGTAAAAACCACAAATCTTACAGGATAGATTTTTAGTCTTCCAGAAATTCTTCCACTTGGAAGGATGAACAAAATTAAATCAACCCAGAAAGGACTCTGCATTTTAAATCAAATGTTATTACAAAAGCAGCCATAACAAAGCAAACGCTGCAAGGTGTTCACTTTCATAAAGTATCCCTAGCCCTGCCTCTCTTGCACAGCAAAGAAATAAAAAGCATTTAAGTCAAACTACTGAAATCAGGAGTGGAGTGCAGGAAACAGGTTGTGGAGTAATTAATTCTAAATGTCAAGCATTTGAATCAGTTGGTTTTTAGAGTTGTTTTGTTTCAAAGTGGTGTCACTGCGGTGGCAGGATGTTCATTTGCAGAAGCATGAAAATAAGACTTTCTGCAAACTGACCTACTTCCTGGCCATCGTTGCCATTTCAGGTAGTGCTGCAACACGTTAGCAAAACAAACTTCCTCCTTCTAAAATGGGGAAAGTGTCTGAGAAGGAAGCTGCAGAACCATTAGTTTAAGCTGGCAAAATGGCAGCAGAATGAACTTAGGTAGACAATAGGATACATTGCAGTAGACTTTAAACTAAAATGAATCCTTCAGGTTACCTAAAATATGCCTATAGAGAATAAAGAAGTGAGGCTAGGGGGAGAAGGAATTAATTTTGTTGCTCTATTGATTTATTCTGTTTGCTTTATTTTAAAGCATTGGTAAACTCACCTAAGAAAGGAAACATATACAAAAGTCCTAGACCTATCTGAATGGTTATAAAATAGACACTGTAGTAAATCCTTGCTGCGTGTTTCTTCTTCAGATCCTTGCTTAAGATTATCCTTTTCTACCTGTGCTAGGCATGGAGCTACTTTAAACTGAATCTAGGATGCCTGAGCTGGGACATGAAGCAGAACAAAGGCTCTGATTTCAAGCGAAATCCCATCTACTTTGCCAAATAAATTACTTGGGCGCACATAGTTCTGAAGAGCCTCTTCTTGAAGGAAAGACCTTCCCTGCAAGTGCTTTGAAAGAATTGCAGATTCCAGGTGAATGCAGTGGGAGGAGGAAAACCAACACCCACTGACCCCAGGTTCTTGCAACACTGACTCTCCTTCCCAGACTAAACAGCTAGCCGAGATGTAAGCCTAAAACAGGGACCTCGGGTGTATTTCCAGCTCTTTAAGGACCTGCTAGATTACCACAGGTGATTTACTTCACCTCCTTCACTCTCAAACCTGTACCACCCTAACACCCAAAATAACACAACTCCGGTTTTGTTTTAATTTTCACATCAAAAGCAACGATGACTTCATTTTTAAACTAGCACTTGTATGTAACTAGCGTTACCTGGCAGAAAAGGTAACCCCTTCGCCTGTTAAATGAAACTCAGTGCTGCTCTTAAGACTGTAATTTTCCCACATTCCTATGCAAGAGGAACAATCTGTTCACTTCTTTCCCAAAATAAATATTCCTCTATTTGCTTCTGCTTAGGCCCTTGCAGCCAGTATAATTTGTAGGATTTAAATAAAAGTTACTGTCAGCAGCAGGGGCAAGCAGAAAACGTGAAGACACGTTCTGAAGGTGTTTTAGAACAGAACAGGTTGCACAGCACCTTTTAAAGACACCGCTGCCTTTTACTGACCTAAGAAAAAAAAAAAGCTGAAAGCAAATATATTTTCATGCACAAAGGTGCGCCGAGACTCCTCAGCCGCACCCAAGCAATACAGAAATCGAAACGCAAAACGTTGCGCTGGTAAGTAACCGCTGTGCCCGCCCAGCCGCTCACCCGGGCAGCGCAGGCCCGGCCGGTATCCGGGGTTCGTCTGCCCCAAGGCAGTGGGAGACTAGGCCACAGGTCGGCCCGCCAACCCCAGCTAAACCTCCTCACTGCCCTCCCCACCTGCTACGGAGAAAGTGAGGCCAGCCCACTGTGTAAGTACAGCCGCCTGCCTACCTTTTCCTCATCCGACACTCGGTCCTCGAAGTCGGCCATTTTGGCAGCTTTGGGCCCAGCCCGGCCCCGCGCGGAGCATGCCGGGACCGGCGGGCTGGGCGCCGCCGCCGGGCTGGGCCGGAAGTGCGGCCAGCGCCATATTGGCTGCGGGCAGACGCCGCACGGCAGCCACGCTGGGGGGGGGGTGGGCCCGCCTGGGTCGGGGAGGGCTGCGCTGGCAGAGCCAGAGCGGTCGGGGGCGGCTATGGGGCCCTCGGGGCTTCCCGGCCCGCGCCGCGGCGGGGGAGCGGCGATGGGCGCGGGGAACTGGCTGCCCACACTGGCGGAGCCCCCCGGGCCCCGCCCCGCCCCCCCGCCCCGCCCCTCTCCCGGCGTCCCCCGGTGGCGGCCATGGCGGACGGCGGCGGGAGCAGCCGGGGCCCACCGTGCCCCGGGGCGGCCGCGGCGCTGCGGCGCTGGGAGCAACTACGGCGGCGGGGCGGCGGCGGCGGCGCCGTGGGCTCGTGGGCTCCTGGCCGTGGCCGCTGGGCTCGGCCTCTTCTACGTGGTGCTGCGGGGTGCCGCTGCGGCTCCGGGACGGCCTGGCGGCCGGTGAGACGTGGCGGGCCGCGCCGGGGGGGCTGAGGGCTCGCCGCGGGGAGGCTGCTTCCGCCCGCGCCGGGCTGCTGCGGGACCGCCGGGCAGGGCCGGTCCGTCCTGGTAGCTACCTGCGGGCCGGTCCCGCGTCCTGGGCCTCCCGCAGCGACACACCGAGCGCTCTCGCAGTGCCGTGACTCTGGGGGCACCCCGGTGTCCGGGGCTGCGCCTGCAACCCCGGCCTCTGCAGACCCGCGACGGTTGGAAACACCCGAGTCGGCTCTCGTGGTGCCTCGGCCACCTCGCACCCCAGCAGGCACCTGGGGGCCCTTGCTAGGCTGGAGCCCTGACCGGGGGGAGCCTGCGGCAGCCGAGCTCCCCGTCACCGCCGGGCCGGGCCGCGCCGCCCTGGGCCCCCCAGCTTCCCCCCGGGCCGGTGGCAGAGGACAGCAGCTGGGCAGGTGGGGACAACATCCCCTCTGGAGCAGCACCAGCAGCTGCGTTCCTGGCCTTGTGGTACGAGTGGTGGGAAGGAGAGGTCTGTGGAAGATGCATGTTCTTAACGCTGACTGTGAACTTGCATCAAAACAGTGCATTTTGGGTTTAGATTAAAATGAAATAATAGATTGCATTGGCTTGTTTTGGTCCGCCAGCCATGATATGGCTGAAACTGTAGGCAGCTTGGTCTAAGAATTTACACTGGCTTATTTTAGATTGGGTGTATAACCTAAATCACTGGCACAGATGGCTACAAACAGCAAATAATATATAGGCAGGGTTCTCTAACAAAGCAACATTATCTACAAAATTGGTATGTTGTGATATGTGTTTGCATTATATTTCATTCAGCCTTGTTTAATAAAAAGCTACTTGTTTTTCAATTCTGTTTAAGTCTTTGTTTTTCTTTCTCTTAACAGTGACTGTGTTCTTAAGCACTTTGACTCCGAAATTCTACTTTGCCCTTACAGTGACTTCATCTTTTATATCTGGGCTGATATTTGTAAGTAGTCCACTTTTCTTAAACAGCTAGCACCTCTAAAATGCTTTTGTTAGGGGTAAAAGCAGTCGTGGTTTTTTTTTTTTTATCAGACTCTAGAGGGTGCCTTTGTACTAGGAAGGAACTTGCTCAGTATCTTCTCTGTTGTATATATTCTTCTATTTATGCTGTATGTTGAGACTAAGGAAAATAACTTGTACCTGTTTTAGGAACTCAGGCTTGTATTAAGGAGGTACATAACAGTATATGTGTACATAGATTAAAAATGTAAAACATGCATGCAAACTGCAGAGCTCTGTGTCTGTGTGTGTGAAGAAAACACAGATTTTTCTCTCTCCTAAGCTAAGTTAAGGGTTTAGTTTCCACAGTAACTTTTGGTGAACTTTTATGCATGTGCCATCTTGTAACTATCTTAACAACTTTGGCGTGAAAACGAACCAATAATTCAGCTCATCTTTGTGTGACAGTGTGCACAGACGTGGCTGACTGTGAAATCAATGGGACATGCTTGTGCGGTCAGTTCTGCTAGCGCAGCTGTTTCTGCAGTGATGATTGTCTGACCCTGATACAGACTGCGGCACTACATACAAATCTTTCATGTTAATCTTTATTTTCAGTATTAAAAGCTAAAAAAAAGTCTCTTCTCATCAGTTAAACCTATTTACCAGAATGTGCAAAATCTGTTTTATAGGTGTTTTTTTGTAGCTACGCTTTTTTTAAAGTGTTTTATTTATGTGGCAGAAACAACTTGTTTGCTGTAATATTGTTTGGGTTTTGACTGAAGGATTTGAGGAAAGTCATATAAGGAGATGGATTGTGCTTGTGATAGTCTTTTACGTAGGTTTGCTCTTAAGAGAAAAAAGTGGTTGTTGGTCAGCCACTATTTATAGTAATGCTTCCTAGTAAAGAATACAGTTTGTCTAAACATCATGGTTTTCTGCTTGGTAATGAAAATACTCAGAGAAGTTGGTCAAGAACTGACAATACGGTATAGTGCTTGAGGACTTGTGATAAGTGGGTATCTTTGATGGCCTCGAAGAGAGAGATGGTAATATTTTTGACCCAAATTTCTGATAAGTGAACTTGATTGCTGTTAATTCAGCCTTTTCTCTTTGTACTTTTCTGAATGGCAGAACATGTCAGTTTAACTGCCTGTTTTGTGCTTTATTCTTTTAGAATATTTTTGTAAAATGAAGAATACACCTGTCCTGAGGTTCTTGCCTCTATGCACAGTTTTCCTATACAGGCCTTTTCTGAAAGGGTCTAGAACAGGGGTCCTCAAACTTTTTAAACAGGGGGCTGGCGCACGGATGAAGTGGCAGGCAGTCATCTGCGGCTGCTTGGTTTCTCCCCCCACAACCCCCGGCGGAGGGAGGGCGGGGGGTGTCTGTAAATACCGGGGGCCGGATTGAGGACCCTGGGGGGCCATAGCTTGAGGACCCCTGGAAGTTATCCTAATGACTCTGGGAGGGAGGAACATACGTTTGACTAAAATTTTACTTTTGTTTTTCAGTCTGTTTCATGTTATGCAGGTGATTCTGCATGACAAGACAGGCCAAACCAGATAATTAGTTTGTAGATAAGTTCTGTTTATAGTTATTTGCAAGGGGATATACTAGCTATGAACAACTGGCTCTTCGTCTCAGATGTTTGTTGGAAGGGTGTCACCTATGGAAATTTCTGATGCTTTTTTCTCCTGTGACAGGTGTTTGAATGGTGGCATTTCAGAAAATACGGCACATCTTTCATCGAGCAGGTTTCTGTGAGTCATTTGAGGCCCCTGATAGGTGGCACAGAAAACAGCCCGCCAACACCAGCAGCATTCTCCGCTGGAGAGAGTGAGACAAGCAGGCAGAGCATGCCAGGTGATTGTCAGTCTGTCCCAGCACACTGTAGCACAGCTTTTCCTTAAGCTTCAAGGTCGTGGCTGGTTTGCATGAGCTGGCTTTTAAACGACCTTCGTGCTTGTAAGAAGTGGAGAAAGGCCAGCATCTTGCAACGCATTTTATTAAGAATGGTAAAAATGAACTAAACAATAATGCATCTTTGATCTGAACATTCATTATTAAAAATACTATTTAGAAAATGTATTACATATTTAGCTAAAACTGTTTCAGTAACATTAGATATTTACTGTTCTGAATATGTGTGAGAGAAACATTACATGAGTGTAAATGGCAGTGTTTAATCTTTCCACTATGTGCTTTTGTGTACCCCAGCAATGCTGGGGAGCAAAAATATTAGGGGATAGCAGAAGTTTATGAATATACTGATTGTCTGATTGTGCTCAGGTTGTATAACAATGAAATTACAGCAGCTTTTGAAAGTAAAAGTACATTTGCATTACTGCATTTTAAAGTCAAGGTAGTATTTTCTGTGCTCTTAACTCAAAAAGTACTACTTCTTTTTTTCTAGAGTGCAAAGTGTGGCGAAATCCTCTCAATCTTTTCAGGGGGGCAGAGTATAGCAGGTATTAATTATCTTACTTCCCATTGCATATTTTTAAAATTAATTGGGGGCATACACATGACTTCTTCACAGAGCTTGCACTAGTAATGTCAGGAGACAGCCGAGACCTGCAAGATTATAGGGGTGATTGATGCCAGTCGTGTGTTTAAAAGGCACCTATCCAAGCTTTGGCAGTTTCAGTGTTAAGAATGCAAATACTACTCTAACATCATCATTTTTTTGGAGAGTAAGAGAAAAAAATATTCAGAGGCTGATACAGTGTTTCTGAATCTAAATTCTCTTTATTAAAGTGATATGGCTGTATTATAAATCTCCTTATGTTATTTCATCAGAAAAGCTGCTTCCTAGGAAGCCAGGTCCCATAGAACTTTACAACTTGAACAGATTATGGAGCAGCAGTACTTTAAAATTCTGGTAGCTCCAGTCTTTTATTAATAAAAATCTTCTGCAGTAGCTTCAGTTGTGGGGCACATCAGATATCCCTCTTGATATCAGCATTACTATTTACTAGGAGTGCCTCTTACTGAAATTTCTCCTCTTAAAGATACATGTGGGTGACTGGGAAGGAGCCTCTTACATACTATGACATGAATTTGTCTGCTCAAGATCATCAGAACTTTTTCACGTGTGACACAGATGCCCTTCGGCCTTCAGATACAGGTATTGATGTCGTATGCATAAGGTGTTTCACTGTTGGAGAGTATAAAGTGTTTTTCTAAATATATTTCGAGGTAGCGCAAGCTATTGTGTCAAATATTTTGTGAAATTATAGTCTTTCTCCATTGCTAAGGAGGTTTAATAGATGTATTTAGTGAAAAGATGCTCTTTTACCTTGTGCTTTCTTTCCTCTAACTTTAAGGCTGTCAGGATCCTGATGTATTTTAAGGTTTCATGTTTTTCAAATAATTAACAACACGATATTGAAAACCTGGATTGTATTCTCAACAGTCAAAGATGTGGTCTCATGTAAACCTTAATGAATAGCGTAGTCTCCAGAATCTTTTTGTTGAGTTCCACATGTTTAGTGCAGAAAATGTTCTCTACCTGGTTATTGTCAGACTGGGTGCAAACTATTGTCAATTTGTCAAGTTCCGGAAGTGTTAGTTGTCAGCTGGCTGTGACATGCTTGGTATGAACGATGTGTTTTTGTTTCACAAAATGGAGTGTATTGTCTCGCTTGCTAAGCCAAGACTAATATTTTGTTTCCAAAAGAAAACTCAAACATTTTTCCACGTTATTCTTGCTGGACAGCAGAAGGTTTTGTTCCAAAAGAAACATGTATAGATTCTTCAGTTTTCTTATCATACTTGAGATAGGCCAGATACGTAACTCCATGAACGTAAGGTTTTGGAGTTCTTTCAGAGCTCTATTTAGTGTGAAAGCTGTTAGTTCTGCATAGAAAATGGTATCCCAGAGTATGTTGTTCTTTTGCTAGAAGTTGGTTTTCAGTTTGGGATTGTCATTTTTCACTAATGGAAGCATAGCGGGGAGGGGTTGAGTCATTGCACTGAAACTGTGTTTGCTCCTTATCTAACAGTAATTTCGAATTAAAGTTGTAATTCGAACAACCTTTTTGAGTAGATAGATTTTAGTCTTTTTAATTGTTTCCTTGAACACTTCCTGATAAGGTGATGCATTATTATAGTACATCTTGAATTGGCTTTGCCATGTTATGCCACTCAAATGTGCTTTTGAAATAAAAAAAAATATAAATATTTTAACCTTTTATGATCTGGTAGTTGTCTAAATACTCAATGTATGTCTTGCATGGGTATAGTTTCAGCTTAGTCTGTCACTGCTTCCTTTGAAGTTCTGTTTGAAAGCTTAAATTAAATTCTGTGCAGGTCTGTGCAAGAACCTGTGTTTAACAATTGCTCCTGCCAAGATTTCAACAGGTCTTGGGAAATGTTTCCAAAATTCTGTAGCAATTTAGAAATTGTACATCTGCCTGGTTATGTAAGCTGTCTTTGCTTCTCAGTGTAGGACTTCTTAAATGGTTAGTGAATAATCTTCCTGGGGGTGTTGCTTTCTTAAATTAAATTTGGGGTGTAATGAGAAGTTGCAAGATTCTGCTGCTTGTGGTAGAAACTCACACTGCAACTAAAACACTTGTTTACTCTTCTCTGTAAAAATCATATAGCAAACAGGAATTTGCAAAATGGAAGTGAACATTAATGTGGAGCTGGTGCCCAAGCAGCCAGCGTTGCCTCTGTTGGCTCCCAGGTGTTTCACCCATGTCTCTGTCCCTCACCAGCCTTTCAATGTTTTTACAACAGTTATGCAGAAAGCATGGCGAGAGAGAAACCCTCAAGCCCGGATTAAAGCAGCATATCAAGCTTTAGAGTTGAACAATGAGTAAGTTTTAGAGTACATGTTCAATTCCTGTATTTCTAGTGTGAAAGATTAAGATGAGTGTTATGGGGCACACTGTCAGTTTCTTATTCTGATAATTTACTTTTGGCAAAGTTCTTGAATAGCTTAAGGGGGGCTTCTGTGAGAATTGCACATGGGGCTGTCATCTGCACTGAAATGTTGAACTGTTCTATAAAAACCAGCTTTTTTGTTCTCCCTTTTTCTTGGGCAAGATTTTTTTTTTTTAAATATCCTCTTACCACTAGCAATAACAAATGAGAAATCTTATTTAGATGTGGAACAGTAAATTGAATATGAAATCATGTGTGTTTCAGTGATAGTATTGTGGTAATGCTGTATTTGGAGTTCACAGGTGCCACTCCTGTAAGGGATTTGAAAATACATTTATAACGCAAACTAAAGAATTTCACGCCCTTCTGTGATCCGTTTTGTTATGTGGTCTCATTGGTTTTGTGTATAATGTCTACCTCCTGGTTTTAGAAAAGCAAAGCAAACCAAACACACAAAAAACCCCCTCTCTCCAGACAACTGCTAGAGCATCTTTAATATTTCAAGAAACATAATTTGACTTGCTGTTATAATTCTTTCTTTTGTTCTTTCTCCAAATGTGTGTGTGTGTTCTGTAAAATGGAAAAGGTTCTGTTTTCCTGACATCCACAGTTTAAACTCAAGTCAGTATTTTGATAGTTTAATATTGTCAATGCTAAGGTATTAAACATAAGTAAAAACTGCCCATTTCTAATGCTTTTAACACTTTTAAAAAAAATACAAAACTTTTTCCCTCAGAATAATTAGTGGGTTTTTTCCTTTATTACAGTTGTGCCACTGCGTACGTCCTCCTGGCTGAGGAAGAAGCAACAACTATTGTGGATGCTGAGAAGTATTTCAAACAGGCTCTGAAAGCAGGAGAAATGATCTACAGAAAATCTCAGAACTGCCATTCCCAAAGTCCCCAGCACGAAGCACAGCTGAGTAAGGGCTTTTGAATCACAAAAACTCTTGTTTCTGTGTGAGCAGAAATGTGAAACTAAAGTTATAATTAGTGATTCTAGTTTGATTCCCAATTCAGTGAGGCAGTTACTACCATTTTAGCCATGCTTATGCGTGGTGTGCTACGTGATCTTTTGTAGTACCTGAATGAATCTTAGGAGGTGGCAGTTACGCTGTGTGTTCCATCGGGGGGTTGTCTCTCTGAGGCTCAGTACGTTATTGTCTTGGGAAGTCGGATAGGTAGAGCAGACCAATGAAGCAGTTGGTGTGTGTGAGTAGCACCTTCTTTTATACCGCCCAGCATTTTGGAAAAAAACAGAATTTTTTTTGTCATTTAACCTTGTTAAAAGTTGCTGGCATTGGATCTTGATGGGCCTTGGTTGGGAAAGCAGTAGTAATTATTTTATGTGTTTACATGTGGAAAGGAAAAGGTTGTGGTGTTTTTGGTGTGATTTTCTTTTTTTTTTTTTTTGGAGAGGGAAGGAGAGGTAAGAATGAAGCTGATAGATTATATTTTTTTGTCTTTGTAATCAGGAAGAGACACCAATGTATTGGTGTATGTGAAAAGGAGACTAGCAATGTGTGCAAGAAAACTTGGACGAATACGAGAAGCAGTAAAAATGATGAGAGATGTAAGTAAAAGTAAAAAAAAATGGTCAGCAACTGTTGTTTTCAGTCACGTTGTCCAAATTCATAAAGTTCCTTTCTAGGCATCATAATTAATGTAATTGAATTATTTTCCAATGAGAGTTGCACATCATGATCCGGGATTTTTTTTGAGAACAGGTTTTTTTGGTTCCTACATGCAGGTTTTAAATTTTTGTATATTATGTCATATGTTCATGATTCTGTTGTCTGGTTTGTGACACACTTGACTTGGCAACTTAACTTGTCAAAATAGCCAACTTTAGACTTCTTCATAATTTTTCTTCCCCAAAGTGTGTTGTAAATTCCTTTTTTCATAGGAAAATATTACAGACCAAACCAACTCACTGTAGGAGTTGTGCAGATTTCAGCTGAGAGCATGTTGTATGAACCTCAGTATACTTATTTTCCAGTAGGTGAATATAGCAAAAAAAAAAAAAGGTAGAAATGATGCAATCCCTTTCAGGCTGCTTATATGCCAGTTTGACACTGTGAAAGAATAGAACATTAAAAAGGCATAATTTATTGTACTGGGTTTTGTTAAATATTTCAGGGATTCAAGTGCAATTCTGTATGTGCTTAATTTATTTCTCTTTACTGATTTGCAGTTGATGAAAGAGTTTCCACTTCTCAGCATGTTGAATATTCATGAAAACCTCCTGGAGGCACTGCTGGAGTTACAAGCTTATGCAGATGTTCAGGCAGTTTTAGCAAAGTATGATGGTAAGTGAGGGTTATTGGGGAAATAACTGTGTTTTCACATGAAAGTATAGGTGAGGTGGGCAAAGTGTGCCTGTCCAAAAGCAGATGCCTACCCACAATCTCAGCTAGTTGACTGTATTCCATTCATTGGCAACAAACAGGCGCTTCCAGAGTTAAGTTTTTTCTCTTGAATGATGAGGTCAAATTTAGGCAAGCTAAATTGCATACAAATTACTTTTTATGTTTTTAAGTTACTTCTAATCTGTAAAGAAATCTTGAAGCTCACTTTGCTTCAATTCAAGGATTATTTTAACTTTTTAATCTCTTCTACATCCCTCATTATGCCTAAATTCATCAACCTTTTTCAGTCAGCACATAGCCCCCTAAGTAATTGATGTAAACAAGCTGGAAAAGATAGTTTTCACTTCTGTCATCTTCTAGGCCTGGCCTCGTGATTCTGTGATACTGAGGTTGCTTGCCAAAGATTAGCAACATGCAAGCATACTGCTTGCCAGAGGTTAGTGGTATGCAAGCTTTGGTCCATTAAATGGTGGTAGTTTGCTTTCACTTTCCATCTTAACTAATGTGTTTCAGGTGTTGTGCAAGTCTAGATAAAGGTTAATAAAATACATACTTTATTGTCCTCAGAGTTTTGCCACCTAGATAATGCCTACATCATTAATGTACAAAGTGCTGCTGTCAAAGCTGTCCCTTCAATCACCTTCAGAATTGAGGGGCATGGAAGCAGTATGTTGTGGCAATCATTCGCTGCCCTTGAGGAGTCAGTATGTTCTGTTCTTCATCGCTTCAGGAAATCAAAAGTACAATATTCTTGCCCAAATCCTATGCCTGTTATGTGTGGCCACCCTAGCAGCCTGCTGCTGTTACTTGCCCGTTCGTGTTCTTCTGTGTTCGTATTAATTTAACAAAACCATTGGCTCTTTTCCTAGTGTTTCTTTATGTTAACATCAGGAATTGCACCACTTTCTTAAGAAAGGGTTGTTGATTCTTTTTTTTCCTGAGCATCTGGAAAAATGAGTATGAGCTTCAAACTCTCTGTAGCACCTCTGTGTTTTGCTTGACACGACAGCCAGACTTCTGTTAAGTGATGGACAAGCCCAGGATGGGATTTACAAAAAAAGCAAGACCCATCTGACTATACACAACATGGTACTTGGGAATTAGACCCCAGACTTCGTCTGCTTTTAAAGTAAACTTGTGCTGTGGAGTGCTAACCTTCTAATCTGTAATTGTCAGCTCAGACCTGGCCTTGGATATTCTACAAAACCTACAACTAAGAGAATTTTTCCCATGGAAATGGAAAAGAATGGAAATTGCGTTTTCATTAAAATTTGTCTACCTGTCTGTAATCTTTTTTTTTGTCAGCTTCTAGTCGGTCTGTCATTCAGTATTGTATAAAACACAGTGTTAATGTGCAGTTGCAAAACTAAGTAAAGATTAGAAGCTTATTTTAAACCTTCATGGGTTAATACAGGAAAAGTACACCGTTCTTAAGTGTGTATTTATACATGCATTTCTCCTTGAATTCACTTTCAGTGTCTTGGTACCTTTAGAAGAAAAAATTACTTTTTACCACCTAATGACTGGTGACCAGAAAGACTATGCAAAGAAATTCTGAGTTTCTCATCATAGCTGAAATGTTCCAGATGTTACATTCATTGTCTAGTATACCCAAGTAAAAATCTTTAAGCTTAAAGGATGTAGGTTTAAAATGGTTGTCTTGCCTTAAAATATTACAGCTTAATTACTTTATTTTATCATAGATATCAGTCTTCCAAAATCGGCAGCAATATGTTACACAGCAGCACTGTTAAAAGCCAGAGCTGTTTCCGAAAGGTAAGCAAGTACATTTGTGAAAACAGCGGTTTGTTGCTAATCTTGGGTTATGCTGTAAAACATGAAATAAAGAGGTCTAAATCCAATATGTAGCAGTTACACTTAACTTGCTCCTAGAAATGTATTTATATATACATATATGTGGGTGTGTATTTAAATGTAATTTACAGTTTCTTCTAAGCATCCATGAAGTTAATGGAGGTGGAGATGTTTTTCAGGAGTGGACGTATACACATGCGCTTTTCTGTAAATTTTGTTTTCAGTGTCCAGCTCACAATGTTCAGCAGTTCTTTGTTTTATGGATTGAGTGTGGGATATTTATGGTAGTTCACGTTGGCATTTCACTTTTTTTCTGGTCTACTTGCACAGCTGATTCTGGCTTTACCACAGAGTAGGTGATGCTGTAACAATCATATGAAAGACTGGGCACTCAATTACTTTACATGACTGATATAAAGTTTCAAAAAGTTAAATGTAACTTTGTCATAGGGCATGGATGACAGTCAAGATAACAAAATCAACAGGAATGTTTGTCTCCTAGGAAGATTTGTTTATTGTTCTTGATAAATCAGCCACTTTTTAGTGAACTGCAAACTTAAAATCAATAGACACCTGGTTAGCATTTATTATTTGTTACTTTTGTTCAGCATGGGTTTTTCCCTTCAGGTTCTCCCCAGAAACTGCCTCTAAAAGAGGGCTTAGTACAGCAGAAATTAATGCTGTGGAAGCAATTCACAGGGCTGTGGAATTTAACCCTCATGTTCCAAAGGTAAGAGTATTTTATTTCCTATCAAACCTGTTTTTATCGTCTTATGAAAAAAATCATGTTATAGTATGAACTTTTTGTTGGAGCCTCTCTAGTCCCATGTTTTCTTGAAGTTTGTTGTAACTCCAGCCATTGAGTTGTTAAACACACTAGTATTTAGATCATAAGTGTTCAGTGGCCAGAATTAGTTGTTTGCAGTAGGTGATGATCAAATGTGGGTTTTTGGTTTTGTTTTTTTTCGAAAAGATTAAACTCAGAAATTTTTAACTCATGAAAAATGGAGTAATCTATTTCTGAAGGTCCTTTATTGGGTAAGGGTAAGCATTAACAAATAGAAATTTAAATATTTAAAATCCCTGAAGCCAAATTAGGTTCTCCAAACAATAACCACTCATAGTATTTCAAAATACTTTCTGCTGTGCTTCTGAGCATGGTTTTAGAACTCGGGTTACTGAAAGATCTACAATCACTTATTTTCTTCATCCACATGTAAACAAGATTAAGTATCGCTACAGGCTGCAATTTAATGTCTGGCATTACTTGAAATGGTAAAGATGCAGATTCTGCTGAGCACTGAGTGAAAATAAAATCTTAATGTTGCTTTTTACTGTACTGTGTTGGTGATATATTCAGTTTGAATGCAGAAGCTTGGCTTAGTCCTGGACCTAATCCTCTGCAAATGATCATGGAGTCCCAGTGACTATTGCTGTGAAGCCTCGAATTATCCAGCCGCTCTATTCTGTCTGCCTGTCCAGTCTAATAGAATGTGCACTGAGAAAGCTAATTGCTGGGAGAAATTGCTGCTTGTTTGCATGACTGATCAAGAGCGTAGCAAGTTCATTTCAGACAGTCTCAGACAGATTTTTCTTTAGCCTCTGCCTTTAGGGGAAGAAGATTATAATGCATTATCATTATCTAAAAGTTCTTTTATTTCGTATATCCTCCAGTTGTTTCAGGAGCCTCACACACCTTTTTAAAGAAGTTAGATACCATTTCAAACAGGCTGTTAACAAAATATGTTCTGTACTTCTACAGGCAATCATGGAAACTGATTCCAGGTTTCAGTAATTTGATCTTGTTTTCTAATTGTATACCTATCCAGTCATCTTCATGGGCTTTTTTTATTACAGTATTGCTTTGAAACAGCAATTCATTGATGGCAGGACAGAATTTTGTTAGTGCTGGCTACCTAGAGCTCTAAAATGCTCACAGTCAACGCAAACAGGTGAACAAGGGTTCAAACAAGTTAACAGGGGCACAGACAAGTGAAATAACTTGCCCAATGGGTTACAGTGGATTAGTGGGGAAGAAAATCTGGTTTTTGAATTTGCAGTCTGTTTTGTCCCATGGACTAAAAATAAATGAGTATGTAAAGCAGAAATCCTTTTCTTGCATCTGATGAAAGTGGTTGTCTTTGCACATAACATAATTTTGTGTAAGGAAAATAATGTTTGTTTCTCTTTTTCTGAGTTATGCTTCTACAAGGATGGATTTTGTTTCAAAAGTTAGGAAGACCTTTAAAGAGTGCTAGAAAACTGGTACTCAAGCCATTTCAAACCAGAGATGTGTAACTAGACTTTGGTAACATAAGAAACAATCTTGTCCAGTCATCTTCTGAATATCTTACAGATTTGTTGCGTGTAAAGATTTTCTTAAACATGCAAAACCCCACGTATTTTCAGTGCTGATACCTTGCCTGTTTTAAACAAGGGCACAAAGACCTGCCAGACTTTGGAATTTTTCTGTTTGTGTGGTAACACGGGCGCAAAGACAGCCAAAGCCTGGGGTTCAGCACTGGCATGTTGTGGCAATACTTGCAGTGGGGCTTCATTGCTGCTATCGCGTTTATAGTCCCTTGTGCTCTGTGCAGTTAGCACAATGGAAAAGCGGGCGCTGCGGAGAGCATGAGGAGTCAGGTCAAGGGTCAGATATTTGAGACCATTTTCCCACAGCAGCACTGTGTGAGTGATCCTTTACTGTGTTAAAAAAAAAAAAATAAAAAAAAAAATAATTGAAGAGGATTAGAGGGGATTAGCAAGAATATTACCCTCCGGAGCGTAGGCCCAAGGCACTAAGAGAAGAACCTAGCCAGGCAGTAAATGTGCTTTATTTGGCCGGGGCACAACCCCTCCTACATTCCTTCAAGAATCTGAATGGGAAAAGTTAAGTCCTCAAACTGGATTAGTAAATAATCTCATAGTTTGTGGCATCTGCTGAAATAAATCGGCGAGTTAGCTGCATTCTTACACTTTGGGAGACAGTCAAAGGAATTGCCAGCTACATTGATCAAAGATGTGGATTAACTTTGGCTGTTATTGAATAAGACACTATATGCTAGCAGAGGACAACTCGCAGGTAAATACTAGAGCTGAAACTGTTATTTCATTCTTGTAAAAATTACTCATCTGTCTTTAAAAGCTAAGTTCAGCTGAATACCTGTCTTTTTTTAATGTACCATGAGAAAACAAAATTGCATGTCCTGTGTTTCAAGGGAAATGGAAAATGATTACTCCTTGTGTTCTTTGACCCTTCTGTGCATCAGATGTTCTGCTGATGTAGGAAGAAGGCTGAAACTGAAAAAATCTGAAATCAGAGCTACTTTGTGGTAGTCCAGCAAAACCACATTAAAACAAGATTTTCCTGAATTTGGTTTATTATTCTTCCTTTGGTTAAGCATACTGACACTTTATGGTTTACTACTCATACTTGAGAGCTGATAAGTACTTAGCCTCCTACATTGAAACTTTCAGTGATTGAATGATGAGCAGAAAATACGGTTGGTTTGGGGTTTTGTTTGGGTTTTTTTAGCCTAAACTTGCAGCTCATTGGTATTGTACCTGCAGCATTATACTTTATGTATATTCCACAAGAATGTGTTTTTATTTTGCCTTACGGAAGTTGTTTGGTGGTGGGTTTTTTCCTGGTATTTTGTGTGTAAAAAAACCCAGTTTGAGAGTCTTGTACACAGATGTGTGTTTCGCTGCTTTTCGTGTGTGAGTGCTGGCTGTCTGTGCTGTCAGGGTTGGGCTGTTGCAGCACGTAGATGTTGGCCCCTGTGTGATATGGTCAGTTATGCCTCAAATGATCATTTATGTTTCATGATTAACGATTTTGGAATATTCTGTGTAACCAAGTGTGCTTCTTGTTTTTACTTTCAGTATTTACTAGAAATGAAAAGCTTAGTGCTACCTCCAGAGCATATTCTGAAACGAGGGGACAGTGAGGCAGTAGCATATGCTTTTTTTCACCTCCAGCACTGGAAGAGGATAGAAGGGGCTCTAAATCTGCTGCACTGTACATGGGAAGGCAGTAAGTATCTCTCCTGGTTTTATTTTTTCCTGTACAGTAGACTAATCTCTGCCTTTATTCACCTCAAACATGATTGGTTCTCTTTGTGAGAAGCTGGTTTAGATACAGATCTAATGCCATTCACTCTTTTTTCCAGCATTTAGGATGATCCCATACCCGTTAGAGAAAGGTCATCTTTTCTATCCCTATCCGAGTTGCACAGAAACAGCAGACAGAGAACTGTTGCCAAGTAAGTGGTTTCTAAGCAGTAATGATAATAAAACATAAGCTAGGGACATGTTCAGTTTGTGGTATTCTGTATTTACCTTACTGTGATTTTTTTAGTTTGAGCTTCCTGTGAAGGAGATTCAGCTATTTGTTGATGTCCCTCCCAAACGATCCTGAAGCACTTGACGTGTGTGTGTGGTAAATGTTAGCTTGATTCTGTAATAGCTTAGGTCCTTCAAAGATGAAGTCTGTGTGTGGTACATTCAGACTTAAGTTTGGCCAACTCTGAGAACAACAAAATGGACCAGTTATTTAAATCACTTTGAAAAGTCATGGATTTGGCGACTGTTGTAGAGGAGCCATTTCCTTTTAGCAAGTGATAAATGCTTGGTTCCAGTCCTGCATTCAGGTATCTAGCAGAACCTGTGATCTTACAGAGAATCCTTGGTTAATCTATAGCTTCATAGAATACGTATTGTTGGACAGTATGCTTCCTGCAACTTCCTACCTGTGTAGGTACTTTTATGGATTTATACTAGCATTTGACACTGAAAAGTCATCTCCAGCTGCTCATTACTTCAAGATTACTTTATGCAATTATGAGCCTACATGGGGTTTTTCTTTAGGTAAGGCAAACAAGCTAAATTACTAGAGCCCCATGGTCATCATATTTAGGAAAACAGCATTAATTTAGATTAGAAATGGGCTGTTAATTACAGACGTTGATAGAATTCTTTTGGGGGTGAACTTTGTCATGAAGAAACACACGTCCCACAGGACTGGAAAGGGCTACTGCAAAAGCACCAGCAGACCCACTGAGACCACAGCTGTGGAAAGGAAAGCTACACATACGTGTTTCTATTTTAAAGCCTGAAGTTATATTTAAAATGTGTAATTTAAATTTGCCCCCAGACTGCTTTAAATTACTCATTTCTCACTTATGCAGGATATTGCACAAGGAATTCCTTGGTTAGCAACTAACCCTAAATTGTAGACTTCCCAGCATAATTAAACACCAACACATGCAGATATTTCAACACGATCACTCACGCATTCCTGTTATGTTTTAAATATAAACCTACCCATAAATAAAATCATCTTAACACTTTTATTGCAGTACTTCCTCAAGAAATCTTGACACTTAATTTTTTAAAATTTATCTATTTAAAATAATGTTGACCAAATCAATGATTCAAAAGTCCTGTGTTGGTCTGACTAGTAACAATTCTTAGATGGCTGTGAATGTATAGAATTGCCTTTAGTTGTCCTTACCTATTTTGGATTTGTTTTTAATTTCCCAGTGTAGGAAAAACTATTGCAAAAAGAATCCTTCCTATATTTTTAGGCTTTCCTAATTCATGTTGGGACCTGTTCTAAATTATATTGCTCCATATTTTAAGAATCAGGTGAGTTTCTACATATGGAGAGCATCAGAGCGTTCCATAGTAGAGAAGTGGTTTCTTTTGGCTGCTCAGTAAAGAGGAGTGTGTGACTGTTGTCAGACTAGCAGGGCTGGCTGCCTGTTACAAAGGTGAATTGATAATCTCTGGGGTGACATTGAGCATCTCTGATGGGCGTTAGACATGGAACTCCAAATGTTCTACTTAGTTGTGCTCCAGAATCACACTTAAAAGCAAACCAAAACTCAAGCCCTTTGCCATTAATGAGTTGCAAGAGCACAAGCCACTTGCTGATTTTTCTCTTATAATGGTAGCTTTCCTGGGACAGCATTCAGGAGCAGGAGCTGAGAGGGTAAAGTGTCTCTTTCCTTCTCAGCCTTCAGTTTAAGAATGAGTACGATTGTATTCTCTTGTTTTACGAAAAGGCTTACTTAAATTCTGAAGCTTTTGTTATTTTTTTAAAACAGCTTGTCAAGAAGTGTGCAGCCTTTGAGTTACTCATATCTATATAAACTTTTTTCTTTCTTTAAAAACCTTTTAAAATCATTGAATAGAAGTCAGAGCTGCAGGTATTCAGAGCCAGTAATTGCAAATTCACCAAACAGGTCCTCAGCTAGTAACCGGTAGTAGTGTCTTGAGTGCTGAAAGCTCCACATGCCAGCCCTTAGGCTGTCTAATCACCTTCTTTTGATTTTGTTACCATAGATTGGAAATTGCAAGGAGCTGCTACGTACAGAATTTATAACCTAGTCCTGGTACTGTTTTCTTTGAGGTCTACTCTGTCAGCTGCTCTGAAAAAATTTACTGTAGCCAGAAATCTTTGAAAAGTGTTAAGGAGCTACCTTGCTTGTGTATGTAACATGACTGTTGTTTTGTGCTTGCTGAGCTGCTTATAGGATGGGGAGGTGTGCTGTTCTCTTCAGGTAACAGGATTAATGCTTCAGAGGGTTGAAAATACCTGAATTGTTTAAATTGCTCTAGGTAGTTTTGACACCTTGTGAATTTTACATTTCTTCCCTCTGTCCTGTTAAAAGAGTAGGTACCAAAAATGAAGCCTGATGAAATGCTTCAAAAATCAAGCCTATGCAAGTGAAAAGGCAATTGGGAAGAGAAAGATGTAGTGACTGTTAATACTGAAGACAAGCATTTAAAGTAGGGGGAAATTTTTTTAGAAGTTTAAGTACTGGGACCTAAGATGTACTGCACAATAGTCTTGAGTCCACGCTTATTGCTGAAAGTCTAAAACTGAGTTACAAGACTGTATAAATAATTCAGAAAACTGTCCTCAGTTATCAAGTGTCAATATCCTTCATTTTTTTTTTCCTTCCAGCATTTCATGAAGTCTCAGTTTACCCGCAGAAGGAACTTCCCTTTTTCATCCATTTCACAGCAGGCCTATGTTCCTTTTCAGCGATGCTTGCCCTCCTTACGCACCAGTTCCCTGAGCTGATGGTCATTTTTGCTAAAACTGTAAGTATTGTCTCTGTCAATATGCTTAGGTAATATGTGGGACCTTTGGGAGTTTTGAGGTCCATGGTGAGGTAGGCTCCAGTCAGTCTCACGCTTGTGAGGCATGAATTATTTTATCTGCTTTTGTTAGAATCTAGTTAGTTACAAACACTTGTTGAAGTTTGGGCAAAATGTCTGTTTTGACAAGAAGGTGAACTGTTACTATAACATACCATGGCTTTAACTTGCACTCGTACAGTGAGAGAGCAGCATTTCAGCACCAGAGAAGTTTTGCCACAGAGCACTGCGTTGAGTGTGAATTTTATACTCATAGAAGTGGAAGACTGCAGTGCAAGTGCCTGGAGATTTTGAGACGTGAGTAGAAGGCAGGCTGGACTGCTGGAAAACCAGGTCTCTTGGTGAACATTGAAGAGTACTAGCATGATGTAAGCCAGGTTCAGAAGTTAGGTTAGCTATCACTCACCTTTTGGGAACTAGATAATGGTTTTATATCTCATCTGGTTCTGGTTACTAGATGGAGAATGTGTTCGGTGACCACAGATCTATCATTTGAGTACCTGTTCAAGGACAGAAATTGGACTTGATAATGGCAATCAGACTTTTAGCTAGATAAATTTCTAATCTGTGCTGCTTTAAGTATATGTAAATATGTCTGCTATTGAGCCATTTGTTTCTGCAGGTGCCTTCTGTGTGTCTTTCTCCCTCTCTCTGCCCTGCTTTTTTAAGGATTTCTTTTCCTCGCTTACCTGTTAACATTGCTGCTGGCTGTAATCTTGTCATCTTTCTGGACTCTGAGAACGGTGCTGTCTTAATTTGATGGAGGGAGAAACTGCATAGGCAGCTTCCTCTCCCCACTTCTCAAACTAAGCCATGCAGTATATTTGGCCTTTATTGAACAGTGGATCTCATGCAGTAGAGCAGAGTGGCAAATAAAGAGTTCCAAACACTCAGTGAATCATTTATTCTAGCTTTGCTAGTCAAAATAGAGGGTGAAAGGTGTTATGTCATCTTGCTGTTTTAATGCAGCAGGTAATGGCGACCTGGGAGGTAAGCCTTTTTTCTCAAGAATACTTCATTCCTAAAAGCGTTGGCTTTGCTAGTGATTCTAGTCTGCAGTGCCCAAGTCATGCAGGTCTGAGAGTGGGGCCTCATTTCCACACAGTTCTGTTGATCTTTATGTTGGAAAATGTAGTTGGACATGCCAGTGACAAATTTCAGTGCTACTCATAATTGGCTGGGTTCATAGTAACTAGGATCTAACTATCTGCTTGATTAATTCTGTAAGGACTGCATTAGCAAAGTTGTATGATTTCCAAAGAGATACAAGGTCAAATGTTATGCTAACAAAGAATTGCTTGGTGAAGTTCTCTCTGCTGGGTTTCTTGAACCAAAATAAGACCTTGTACGAGTTAGCTTTGCGTAATGCCATTTTGAATGTCGAGTGATATGTCCAAAGGTGGGGGAAAAAACTCCCGGGGTTTGGTCGTTTGGCAGCGTGTTTATGTCGCTTGTTTTCTATAGGCAAGGATGGATAGTGTCTATTCAGCTGAAAAGATGATCAAGAATCATGCGTATTGCTGCATCATTCCACCAACCAAGTCTCAGTGGTGTCAGGCACAGACAAAGGGATTCTTGCCACTCACTGTGCTAGTTCAATACTGGCAAGAGTGGAAACTGTATCGAAATAAACAGACAAGACGTGAATTCTCTATTAATTTCTTGAGATTGCTAGCTGAGAAAGAAATACCATCTTCCAGTATTCTGCTATTTAGATAGAAATGTTAACTCCCAATCATACTCTAATGACTAATATTCTTCCTCATTTTATTAGATTATTGTACTCTTGATCCCATTCCTGGTGTTTTCAGAAACATCCAGAACACTTGTAAGAAACAATGATATTCAATATCAGACAAATATTTTCACTTGTAGAGAGCTTCAGTATTTTAACTACAGATAATGCTGTATAGCGTTAGCAGCCATCACAGCATTATCTCCTGTGTTCTGGGGGTATGTGGCAGTAGCATCTAGTTGAATTTTCATACCAAAAATGGAAATTTACCTTCTATGTAATGACACCTTCCTTTCCACCCAAGAACACTATAATAAAACAATTATCTGCAGGTAGTTCTAGTGCTTTAAGCTTTCTAAATGAATTAATGGATTTTTTCCTGTGTATTTATTTCAAGTATTTTTTCATGATACTGTGTGTTTAACTTATTAAATATAGTAGTTTGAGATAATGAAGTTCTAGGCAGTATACACAAAAGCAATACAAAATGTATTCCCAGCAAATCTAGGACACAGTTTTAGGAATAACAGTTGGAAAGTATTGTGTATATGGAATTTTTTGTTGTCAATCTGACTTAGTGTGACTCCTTAAATTACATTTCAGTTGCTTCTTAAGCAAACTGTTATTTCCAGCAATTTAACCTACAGCAAACTGCGTGCCTCTAAAGGGTTTTAAGAAGTTGAATACCTTTCTATTGACTGGAAAAGTCTGAGTTTACATATTTTCATTTGTTAGTGCTTGAGTTTGTTTCCTCCATAATAAATCACAGGGTAAACCTTGGCAAATTGCTAAAAATATTCCAAGTGGCCAAAAATCACAATGAAGCATTTACTAGTTCCAATGTATACAGCATAATACACCATCAACAGAGACTTGAGCACTGGCACCGGCTGTGAGCTGGCTCCCTCTGGAGCAGGAGGCAGTCCTGCTCTGCTCCCTGGCCCTGGGAGCAGGTGCCAGAGGGATTTTTCATTGCCTTGCACAGGTAGAAAGTGCAAGGGACTGGTGCTGGCAGAGCACTTAGCATTTACGGATCCAGTTAGCCACAGTTGCTCTTGCTAGATCTTTTGCAACTCAGACTTTAATGATCTTTGATGAAGGGAGGGTGTACCATGTGAGTCGGTGCCAGTGAGGACAGTGGAATAGGCAGTGGTAGAGAGCTCTCTGTGACCTGCAGTACGAGTGCAAGGGCTGTCAGTGGGTAAGAGCTCAGCCTTGCTGATTGTTTCAGCTAGATTTCTGATCTCTCGGTGAATTACTTTGTTCTTGATAGTCAGACAGCTCTGTTTATGTAGTTGCTGTTCAGAATTTTCTCAGTGACAGAAGGAAGGAGGTATGCAAATGGGGCGACGATACACAGTTCACTGAGCAACCTGAGAAATACTGTTACACAAAGAAAACCTTCTGTTGAAAGTGCAGACAAATGGGTCTGATTATTTTTCCATTCAGTATGAATTTTTATTTTTTAGTAATTACGTAGATGGAGAACTGGGTAGGTATCTATCATCTTGCAAATGTGACATTGTACAATTCCTTCTGTAGTATCTTACAAAGACACCAAGTCTTGACTTCAAGTAAGCTAGAGACAGGGACATCAGACAACTGTCAATAGTCATCTTGGAGGTTCCTGAAAACTCCTAACATGCTTACCTTCCAAGCAAATCAGTCACATTTCTTAAGTCTGATCCTTATGCCACTGGAATGGACCAGTATTAGTTAATATTAAAGTACTGGGAAAACATTGCAGCAGTGTTGCTGCTGAATCCTACTGGAAACAACTTCCTTGTTCAGGGAATTGGATAAAATCCTAAGACAGTCCATGTTCAAACTGTTTTGATATGGATCGCTTGATACATTCACAACAAAGGAAGAAGTCATGGGACTTAAATTAAAAATTGGCTAATTTTTACATTGCAAGATCAGGAGAGAACATTTCTCGTTCTGGTTGTTCCACAGCTCCCCATTAGAGGATTCCTTGCCATTTTGCTGACAGCAGCCATCTAGAGACAGAAAATAGGACTAAATAGAGCCCTGTCTGGCAAGTCCTGCTTTCTGTGACACTCTGCCTTACTTTCTGAACAAATCCCCCTACCACTTTCCCCAAAGCTCATTAAGTGAGACTGGAGAATTAACTTTTTAGCCAGCTGCTGAACTTTTCATATTTATAAACACTTGAGTCTTTTGCTTATCTAAGACAAAATGTGTATAGTTTGGAGATGTGCACTTCCCTGCCAATGTGTAATGAGTGGTTCTACACTTCATAGAAAAAAAGCCTGAAGTTTCCTGTCACAGCTGAGTGTCGATGCCAAGGGCAAAGGTTTCTTGCCTTGCTAATCTACATCTTAACTCATGCACTTAATGTGAAGGTGCCACACGCAAACAGGCAGGGAAGAAGCTAGCTGCAATGAAAAGCTCCTGCGCTGCTGTGAATGTTATGTTTTAAAAGCCTTTTTAATGTAATATTTGAGGTTATGATAGAAGCCAGGAGAACCAAAGTAAAACCCTCAAAGTAAATGAGTCCTGTCACTGCTGCCTCATGAAAAGAGGGTTTGTATGAGGATAACACGAGTCTCAGCAGAATACTTGGGGGATGGGTTGAGGAGGTGCAGGGGAGTTTGCAGCATTTGCTTTAGCCTAATCTTTATTTCTGGAACTGTTTAGATGGCATCTAGAATATGGATCCTGTCTGGAAGCACAGGCTGGTTTTGGTGGATGGTCTGTTCAGTTTTCACACATTTTGAGTTGATGACCTATAAATAATCCATGCTTGAATATCCAAGAAAATACACTACCCTCCTCCCCAGTCTGTTCAGCACTGAAGGTGCAGTTTGCAGAGCAGTTGGAAGAGTTGTAGCCCTGAGAAACGCTGTCCTAACCCCTCCTGTTTCTGCCTAGGTGCTGCGGGTGCTGTGGCCTGTGAGTGCTCCCAGCGTTCTGGCCTCCAGCTGAATGGACTGTGCCAAGGGTGAGTGGACAAGGCTGGAGCTGTGGCTTCCAGAGGGTTCTTTCTTCCTTTGTGTGTCTTGGCTAAAATGTAATGTTTACTACAAGCCGCTTTCATGGCATCAGCATTGAGGGGATCATAGCTCTGTTGAGGGAAAGGTACAGGGTGGTTTTTCACTCGTACCTTGAGCCTGTGAAAGGATGTTGGTTTGGAAACTGAGCTAATTTGTTCTTGTTGTGTTCTGTTTATTCCAGTGGTTGAGAACTCTTCTTTCACCCTTCAGCTTCATTAGGGAAAACATCAAGGTCCTCCTGCTCTCCAGTCTCTGACATCAGCCAACTCCAGTGTGACTGGAGCGTGCTTGCCACGATGGTTTGATTTCGTTGTTCTCACAAGCCTCAGCCCTGGTGGCTAGCTGACCCCTAGGTGTGGCGGGCAAGGAAGAAAGCCGTGCTGTTCAAACTGGTATCTTTGACAGGCTTCCGTGTTGGTAATGGTGCTTAACATATGAATTTCTTCTTTGGCCTTAGTCTGTAAGCATCTAAGAAAATAGTTTTTGTTGAGCAATACCTTATTGCTCTCTTAATCGTTTGTACAACTGGAAGCTAATACTTCCTCTGGAAGAAAGGAGGGGACGCAAACTGAGCAGATGTTTGGAGTATTGACACTTCCTTCTCAGCTGCAGATGCACCAGATAATTGGCTTAGATTTAATTTTATAAGCCTCTTTCAAAGTATTTGTTAACAGCAAAGTATGGTTCTGCTTTCTTTATTAAAAGGTTGCTTCTTAACACATTGAATTTGTTGACTTCTTAAGCGTCTGTCAATATCTATGATAGTGTGCAAACAAAGATTTTTCTTCCGTATCCTATAAGCTTGCATTATGCAAGGAAATGGTAGTATAAACGTCTCTTATTTCATATTGTTACTTCTTTAGATTTAATTGTACATCTTCTGTCTTTCAAACTGCTTTGCCTTGAAGAACAGGAGGTTTCTGAAACTGCCGAAAGTGTGATATATGCATAGGAGTCTTTTTGGGAGACCTAAACTTTCAAGTCTTAGCCCAAAATACTGTCCTTGTTGGTATCAAGACTTGAAGAGAGCTGAGATGTGAAGCACTCTTCAAAGGAACTGCTTCATGTATGGACCGTCCAAGAGGGTTTGTTTACTGCAGAGGTGAAAAGATGGCTGTGGCAGCCAAGTGGTTTGAGGTAATCGGCGTGACCTCTGTTTCCACTTTTCTCCATTAGAGAAAACGTCTACTTTTTCACATTTGGGTCTGCTGCTCTGCATTGAGAAAGCAGGGTCAAGTTAGCCAAGGCTTCTTAAAAGTGGAAGTAATAAAAATAGCACAGGCATATGGATAAATGCTAATTCTGAGCACATCAAAAGTTGTCCATCATCTTGCATTTTACAGAAACACATATACTTACTCACATTTAATCTTGCTGAGCTTTGTGAAGGACTGATGTAAGCCACGATGATGGCTTCTTTCAAAGGTGGTGTAAAGTATTCTAATTTCTGAATCCTGGATGGAAGAAGCTTACTGTAGCCTACTCTGTTCTCTTGGATAATAATACCTAAATCAATCAATTACAGGTCAATTTGAGTTGACCTATAGTCTGTCTTGATGCATTTCTTTTGTTTTCTTTTTCCCCCCCCAAATCATTCTTTACCTTGTAAGCAAAGTACTATGGAGTGGGCAGTTGCCTGTGCATTTTTTTGTAACTTTGGCTGAGAGGAAACACACGTGTTTAGGTAGAAATCCCATTGTTACTTTCCACTGTGTATTTCTATTGACTGGGCTTTGATCCAAGTTAAATACTTGAATTCATTGAGGAGTCAAGAGGGGAGCCCTACAGAAAGGTACTACCAAATTTTTCTGAGTTGCGTAACTACTTGTAGGTAATTTTCTCAACTTTCTTTCCAGTTGAATATATGTCATTGGGACTGCTTCTCACTGTGGAATCATTGTGGTGATTAATAGATAATGTTGTGTTCATGTAATTTCACTTCTTGGTCCGCAGGGGCCCATAAGGTAACCAACCTAATGCTTCTTCAAGTTGAACATTCTCCAGCATTTGTGTGGGGTTATAAATGAAGCGCTGCCTCCCATGTATCATTCCAAGAGCTGCTTTCTTTCACTGTCCTCCCCTGACATAACAGTAACAGAAAGGGGATGGGCTTATGCCGAAAGTACAGCTGGCAGCAGGCTATGTAATGAAAATCTTCCTGTCTCTCTAGAAGTGCTAGCAATTATTAAGGAAGGAGGAGCGCTCTGCATGAGTTCCTAGCAGGACAGGATTGTTCCTTGCTTTATAGGAACATTCACTTGCCATTTAGGAGCAGAGACTTGCCACCTGATCCATACCATAGCGATACCATATCAGTTCACATGCAATTAAGTTGTGTGCGTGTTTTGCTCTGTGTACATATGTGTGTGTATATATATATATATAAAGACAATTATGAGTCGGGACAGATAATCATTGACTGATACTATTTCCCTGAAACATGCACTGGGGTGACTTTGTAGCCATTGGGATGGCAAAAGCCTTTCTGTGAGGCTGTATGGGATGTTAGTAGACTTCTCAAATTTTCATTTCCTTCAAAGTAGTCAGTCAAAGTCAAGGAACTTGACCTGAACCATTGGGTGGACTATTCCTATATACCTACTTTTATCCGAGGAATGAATGAGCTCGGAAGAGTGAGCGCCGCGGCATTGGTCTGTAGCTGGCCCCTTCGTACAAGTAGGAGCGTTTTGATTGGGTATTGTACAGTACGGCGAGTGCTACTGGAGGCCTGCGGGGGCTGGTACCAGCTGCCTGGGAAGGATGCAAGAGCAAGCCAAGCATGTATGGCTCTTCTGTTGTGTGGTTGTCTCCTTCAGAGGCGGTGATTTTATACTGAACAGCTTTTGAGGAGGAAAACTTTCCACTGGCTATCGACGCTGTTATAATAATAATAAAACTCTTAAAAGTGGTGAGGAGGCAGTTTAGACTAATAAATATTTCTGGGTGACAGGGTCTCCTCAAGGCAACTCGAGTCATGTGGCTTTGTAAACCACATCAGAATTATCCTCTGGGGAATGAGCTTTCTTGCAGCTATTTACCATGTTGTAAGCCCTTCGTTCTATTGAAACAGGATAGATGGCGTGCGTTACTGGCTCCTGTGCATGTGTATATGTGGCCACAGGACTTCTCATGCCGTTAGAATTCTCGGTCACCGTAGGTTATGTTGACCAATTCGTATGGAGGTGGTTACCTCTCAGCCCTGGCTGCTGCATTCGAGAGGTTCTCAGTCCAGGTTTGTCACAGGCCAGTTCCCTTTCCGCATCTCGGGCGCTGGCCAGGCTTGTTTATTCCCTGCTTCTCGTCCTGGAATTGTTGTGAGGGTGCCAAGGCTCGTAGATCCATGACTCTGAGCAAGGCAGGGTTTAAAGGTCATAGTCAAGACCATTAATAACAAGGTGCAAACGGCTGGTTTATATGTAATGTGAAGCTTTTTACTTATTTCATTTTTGCACTTTGGGGGCTCTGTTTGCTTATGGAGCACTTGGTGTCTGGTACCTATTTAGGCTGAGAGCAGGCAATTGGGTTCCTTCAGGCCTTCAGAGGAATGCAGAAAATTGTTCTCTGGTGTTGTAATTCTGCTGGGATAACTGCAGCTTATTTGTCTCACTGCTTATTAAATGCATACTTGTCTTGAGGTCCTCTTTTTTTTTTTTTTTTTTTTTCTCTGAGAAACATTGGGTGAATCCCAAGGACCAAAAGTGAGAGGAAGATTCCAGAGGGAGGGGGAAGAGTGAAGTCTCTGCACCTCTACAAACTGCATCATCCACCTCCAGTGCCAGCGGGCTGAAGAGGTTAAATATGAGAGCAAACTCCCTTAGCCAAAAGGAGACATGCATACAGGGCTCATGCAGACATAAATTAATTTTGCCCTTCCCCCTGCCTCATCCCCCCCTGCATCAAGAGATGACATGCTGAGGGGGGGAGATGCACCTCCCAAACTACTAATATATGGGGTGTGTGGTTGGGAGCCACGTGAGGCTGTGCTGAGGTTTCAGAATGGGACCAGCTGTGGAGGTAGGGAGCAGATGTGCACTGGTACTGAGTTCCTAGCAGAGGACAGTATTGGTAGCAAGGGCAGAGAGAACAGGTGGGGTTTGTACTTTACCAGCCTCGGAGTCACTACCGGCTTGCCCTGTTTTCTTGTTAAAAAGGACAGACGGACTCCCCCCTTCTCTCTTCAGCAGTTCTGTATGGCTGCGTAGGTGAAACGCAAGCTGTTCTGGTCTTCTGCTTATGGGTTAAAAATCTCCAAACATCAGGTCACGTTGACAGCAGCAATCACAGTGGGCTTCTGTGTACAGTCTTCTGTGGTCTGAATTCACCTGACTTCTAATAATGTGGGGAGAGGTAGCTTCAGTTTCCAGCTCTGTGTCTAGTCTCCTGGCTCCCTGCTCCCTTTCCTGAGCCTCCTGCGTGGGGTGTGCTCTGCATGCCCCAGCCCTTAGCACTGTAGGAAGAAGACGGTGATCAGGGATATGCTGCTCATGTGCTTGGAATTTTCCTCATTTCCAGCTTCGATCATTGTGTTGTGCTTTTTGGTAGGCCCTTGGGTGAGTCTGGTCATTGGGGAAAGCTGGATAACACACCCACACTTACTGCATCAGTAAGGGTGCATCCACGAGGATGAGTATGTTCCTCCACTGGGGATCTTTGCTTTGGTTATTTCTGGCCAATGACATTTTCCTTTTACTCTGGCTGCATTGAATTGTGCAATCATACTGTGGCCTCATCAGCTCAGACCCTTCTCTTAAGAACTTCTTGATTTCTTTTCTAATTTGGCTGTAGGCTATCATCAGTTATAAAACAGTGTGACACAGTGTGTGACTATTGCATTCTCCCGCCTTGACTCATCAGCTGAGATTCCAGAGCAGTAACCCCCCTGCTGCTAGCTGGAGCAGCCCTCCCTGACTCTGCTTCAGTAATAAGGGATGTAAAAGCTCCCACACAGATCTTGACAGGTTATGCAAATGTTAGTCAAAATGCCCCAATAAATCTGTCCCTGAGAGCTGGACCTGTTCCAGCAGATGACCTCCATGGAGCATGCTGTTGTTGGCACAGGTACGTGAGCAAAGCCTTTCACATGCGTATGAGTGTGGTGAACAGAAAGGGCCATGGCAGTGACAAGGGGGCTTTAGGCAGGGGTGTAGCTGGGCCGTGTGTCCCCTCTGCATTGCTGGGGCTCAAAAACTTCATCGACCTTACCACTACATCCATCCAGAGAAATGCTGGTGTCACCCGGGCTAAGGCCCTTGCTCACTCGCACGTGGTTTAGTGGAGAAAACATCAGTTGATGTGCATCCCATGCTTCCATTGACTTCTACCTCCTCCTGTGTGTCCTGTCCACCTTCTTCAGAGAAGGTCGTTTGTTCAGAAGCTCATTAAGCAATTAATTCTGCTCCTTGTCCTTCAGTTCAGCATGCTTTTGACTGGAGGATGATTAGAAGATGATCTTGCCTAAAAGGCTCCCTGTGCATTTTAGGCAGATTACTTAAGGGGGGCATGTGAGAGGGAGTGAGTGTTCCCTGACGAGACTGCAGCCTTCATAAACGTTTATAGATGGAAAACATCTGCTTGCTGAGGATGCGTGTGCTGACAGGGAGCTTTGGTAGGGCTCGTCTGCGGGAAGACACAGACCAGTCTGAATTTCCTTCAGCCTGCAACGGGTTGGCAGCTTGCACAAGCGCTGGGAGTTAGCTCTAGCTAACGAGCGTATTTCCTATTGCCAGGCGTTGTGTTTTTGCTGACCACTTGTTAATAAACAAGCGAGTGCAGTCTCGTGGAGCCCTTTGCAGAGGAAACGCTCAGCTCTTCTGTTGGGTGGACTTGAGCTTGCCCTGCTGTCTGCACGACTGCTCCTCCAGGTGCTTCGGTAATGCTGGTACCCGCTTCCAAGTATTTTTGTTTCTCTTGATTTACTGCTGTGCTGTGATGAGGGAAGGCAGCTGGGCAGGGAGTCCCATGGTGCCAGTGGCCCCGGCAGGGCTACAGGGGGTTGCCTTCTCAGCTATGGTTATTCTACAGAGGGCTAAAGGAATCCAGTTTTAGTATCTCGGTGATGATACGGGAAAGGGGGGAGCCAATAAACCCTAGACAACCTGTCCTCAGGAGTTTTCACCTTTGTTATAAAATGTTGAACATCTGCATTCAAAGGGAAGATGTATTTTGGCAGCAGCTACTGATTAAGGTGTCATTCATCAGGTGGGCTTACAGGTCAGCTACAGAGCAGTATTTCTGCTGGAAGACATCTCCCAGGGGTCCTCTGGAGAGGAAGAAATGTTTATTGACGGCTGACCCTGGGTCCCCAGGCACTGGGTCCCTCCCAGCCCATGGAGCGTGTCCTGCTCTAGGAGGAAGGCTTGGATTGATTGCCAAGGGGGCAGCGTTTTTTTAAAGTCTGTCGTAAATTGATGGTAGGTGGAGCAGTAATGAAGATAAATGAGGGAGCTCTTCCCGGTAGATTAGCCTGCGTGCTGATGGACGGTGTGTTACGGCAGGCTTGAAATGCCTTTGGCCTGGCTCAGACCTCCTGCTCACCTGCCAGCATTCCTCGGCACAGCCAAGACAGAGCAAATCTTGAGGAAAATTGGCTCTCCTTGAAATTCAGAGGGCTTTGAAGGGCCAGGGCTGAGACCCGGGAGCCTACCAGGTAAACACCAGCTTGAGTGCAGGTTCTGCAACAACAGAGAGGGTGAAAGGTGCTGCTCAGCCCTCTCATGCTGTTAGTACGGGATTCAAAAATAGATGGTTTAGTTCTGGAAGAGATGGGTCAGGCAGTGGGGAGGTGGGAGTCCTGTAACTGTTTTAAGAGCTCTGTTAAAACGGCACCTTTTTGCTTGTCCGTGGCTCTGCAGCAGCTCTGCGTGAGCAATCTCGGTGGTCTGGCATGGAGTAAGGTGCTCTAATCTGGCCCATAATCCCACCACTTAAACTAATATTTCCTAGGGCTGTTGGGTAAAATCCCCGTTCGGAGATGCTTTTTGTAGTAGTCGATGGATGGTTTAGGACCAGAGTAATCTTTGCCTTAATCCCATCCTGCTACTTTGACCTTCCTTCAGACATCACTACTGCAGCTTGCTCAGCTCCCTCTGAATCCCTCCCACACGTCTTGCTGCTGCCAGGAGAAAACAACTCTGACTCCTCGGAGAGCTTCGCCAGCCCCTCCAGCAGCAATCGCAGTGTGAAAGCAGACCCCAGTCAAAAGTAGTCACAGGTGAATGTTGCTCTTGTCTTGTCCTTTCCCGCTGTTGTAAGCTTTATAACTTTCATGAAAACTTGCTTTGAGTGTGTGAAACATCCTTACCTGCCCATCAGCACGATGATGATCAACATTACAAAAAATAACATTTTTCCTGGGTCAGGGAGAAAGCACAGCCTGCCTGGGGCAGCCGAGCTCTGGAAGTGTAGAAGCACCCGTTAGCTTCAGCCTATGCTCAGGGATTGCAATGATTAAGATAAATTTCGTTCTGTTTTGTTTTACCTGGGTCAGCTTAGTTTGCAGGTTCAACTGTCCTTCTTGTGCATTAAGTCTGTTTGTGTGGAATGGTACCTTTTGAGCAGACTATAAAATATCTGTACACTAAATAAAACACCTTTGTAATCACTGCTTGCCCAAGTTGGGGGGGAAGAATTGAGGGAATTTCTAGAGATGAGAGGGGTTGGTTGATCTCTGTAACATACCTACTGCCAGCTCTGCAGCTGCCTGCCCCTTCTTTCATCAGCTTCAATTTTAGTTGATAGTTTACATTTTGGGTGTTTGCTTGGTTTGGTTTTGTTGGTTTTTTTTTTTTTCACGGGAAAGGTTTGGAAGCTAATCTAGCATCTCCTGCTTGACCGAGCACTATGTCATTAGATGTCCTGGAGCATGCTGCTCCTTATGAGGGATTCCCCTGGGGCTTTGCACGCTGGATGCTGTGGCTCTGCTTTGTGGGAAATGAGGTAACTCCTGGGACAGGGAGGTCTGTGCTTTAGGACTGCGGGAGCTACAGCCCAGTGGATAGAAGAAACGCTGCAGGCTGATTCCTGCTCTGGGGAAGTGCCCAGCTGGGTGTGTAGGAATTGAAAAAGCAAAGAACTTAATTTTCTGATATAGGTTTATAATGAATTTTGACTTAAAATAATAAGCAGTATACACAACATACAAGTGAGTTTTACAGAGATGCTGTTATCTGTTGACTTCAGAACCTACCAGTGAGTTCACAGATTTTATTTGCTTTCTCTAGCCCTCTGTGTCTGCCAGCATCTAGGGGTGGCCCTTGTCTTTGTGCAGTCATTCAGTTCCCAGTCCCAATTTACTGTTCTGCTTGTCGCCTCAGCAGGGAGACGGCGAGGGGCCTCGTGCAGAGGTGGCTCTTGCTCAGGGGGTCAGCAGTGCAGCTGGGGTGGGTGCCGAGTCCGCGTGAGGGCAATGCAGGGATCGTGGAACTGTCTTACGGATTGTCAACACCCTTCCTCTGGCCTTGCAAACAAGTAAAAGCAAGAATGTTTTCTGCAAGAGTGGATTATTCTGAACTAGTGTTTTTTGCTGGTGAAGCTTTACTGCAACATAAATTCTCCAGGGAGGTGCAGGTTTCCTCAGCCATCACATCCTGATGATCCTCCAAGTCTTATCGGTTGCACCAAAGGGAACGACGGGCAATGGCAGTTTCACAGTTTCAGCAAGGATTGCAGGCTCCTCCTAGGTAGGGGATTAGTTTTGCCGAGCAAATAGAAGGGTCCACAGTATCTCCTGGGAAATGTAGTCCTTTCTCTAGTGCTTTGCAGAATTAATTAAATAAAAGCCATGCAGTTGAACTAGAGCTCCCAGAATGTCCTCAGGGCACAGGGTTTTAAAAAAAATCGCAAGGGAGGGTGGCAGTGGGCTCTTCCCTCTGTGCTCCTGTCTCCTCAGGTCTGGTCCAACCACTCAGCCCGTTTCGGTGCTTTACACGTGTGCACGTCCACAGTGTCCTCACACTCCTTGCAGCGCACAGCGCAGCACCAGTGGAACTTGCACTCGCACTTGGTGATGCGAGTGACGCGCGTGGTGTCGTACCCCCGCCCGCAGCACATCACCTCGCAGCCATCCGTCCCGCGGGACATCTTGTTGCACACGCGACCGGCCGTGCCCAGGGAGCCTGGAGAGGGAAGCGAGAGTGGGTCAGGGTGTTCCTGTTCCTTGTTCAGATGCTCCCCCCGCCCCATGGCCGTTGGCAGTGCTAGGGTTACGGATCTACCGTCCGCAGTGGAGCCCTCAGATCTGGCTGCCTTAGTGGTGAAGTCCCATCATTTCTGCCGCGGTGCGTGGTGCCACAGTGTGGGCTCCAGAGGCTGGGTGCGGAGCCTGTGCTTGCCTTGCTTGAAGGGCACGGGTTGCAGCGTGGGTAGCAAGCCTGGCCAGGGATGCAGCTTTGGCGACCCTCAGCACAGCCCCTTCCCCACACCCGCTGCTGAAGCCTGCACCCGCTGCTGCCCAGAGCGGGCATGGGGACTGGCTCTGTGCAGCCCCTCAGTGCCCAGGGGGCCTGGTGCAGTGTATGGAACAGGGGGTGTTCAGCCTGGAGAGCAGCTGGCTCAGGGGGGACCTTATTGCTCTCTGCAACTACCTGAAAGGAGGTTGCAGTGAGCTGGGGGTCAGTCTCTTCTCCCAGATAACAAGCAACAAGAGGAAATGGCCTCAAGTTGCACCAGGGCAGGTTTAGATTGGATATTAAGAAAAATTTCTTTACTGAAAGGGTGGTGAAACATCTGAACAGGCTGCCCAGGGACATGGTGGAGTCACCATCCCTGGAAGTGTTTTAAAGAACATGCAGCTGTGGTGCTTATGGTTTAGCGGTGGGCTTGGCAGTGCTGGGTTAATGCTTGGGCTCGATGATCTTTTGTCTTTTCCAACCTGAATGTTTCTATCCCTGCTGAGCCAGGCTGTGCAGCTGGCAAAGCTAGAAATGCCCTCTCCACTCAGGCTAAGGGCTTACTGAAGGGTGGCAGGAGCACGTGCTGCCTTCCCCACCGAGCCCCCACAGCTACTGCAAACCCCCAACCCAGGGATGCTCCAGGCTGGGAAACCGCTGATCTTCTCTGCAGGAGCCAAGCAGCCCTGCTGCCACCTTCCCCACTCCCATCCCAGCTCGGGCTGTGTTCAGGGGGGAAGCCGGCAGCCCGTTGCACAAAACGGGCTCTTTATTGCCTGTTTGAGGGAGCTTTGCCCTGCAGGAGAAAGGCTCTGAGGAGATGCTGCACTACGTTCGTTACAAGAGGCCTGATGGGTTGGAGCTTTGGTGTAAAGCCTTGGGATTTTGGACAAACCCAGTCCTGCCTGCACAGGTGTGAGGTGCTGTGGGGACCCAGTAAGCACTAACAGCCCCTGAGGGCCCGGGTGACCCCCTACAGCGCAACCCCCCCCACGAGGGACGGGGGTCTGGGGGGGAGCTGAGGTCCCCAGCAGCTCTGCCAGGCTGGGCTAGTTAGGAGCTGCTGGCCTGTTGGGAGGGGAGGAAAAGCTGCTTTGGGGCAGCAAGTGGAGCTTTGGGTTGTACCTGCTGACTTGTCCATCACGCAGTAATCAGGTGAGTTCTCAAAATACACCAGATCTGTCTTTGTGGGCTTCCTGAAGTTCTTGTTGGCCACCATGAAGCCAGTGCCATCTTGGTTCATCGTCACCTGGATGGCCCCATTGTATTTCTTCCTTAGGTAATCCCCCGTTTTTCGGAAATCTGACATTGCCAGCCAACAAGTCCTTAGTGTGCAAGAGCCACTGACCCCATGGCATTTGCACTCCAGCTTCAGGAAACGCTTCACAGCCTGTGGGAAGAGGGATGCTGTGAGGACCGGCAGCCACCCTGGGCATCAGACATCGCGCCTGCATCCGCTTGTCCCTGGTGCCACTTATCAGCCCTCACCTGTGTGGGACGGGCTCCTGAGGGAGGGGGGTGCTGCTGGCGGAGGATGCGCTCCCACGGGCACTGATGCCAGCATCAGCGAGGACGTGTTGGGAGCAAAGGTAAGCAGGGTCCTGCTACCCCCGCGGGACCGTTCCCCTGCAGGGCGTGCAGGGGGGCACTGGGAAGGCAGGGCAGTGTCCTGCCCCCATCTGCAGCACGACCTGCCCTCTGCGAACCCCAGGGTCCCGCTCCTGTGCCCGAGCTGCTCCCACTGTCCCTTCCCCTGTGGGAGGTCCCGGTGGGACGGCTGGCCAGGGGCTGGGCTGGGCGGCAGGGGCTGCACTCACCATCCTCCCGCAGCGGTTGTTGTGCAGGTTCATCAGCGCCCGGGCATCCTTCACTTTCTTCTCCTTGGCATCCACGAAGGCTTTGGCAAACCGGATCCCATAGTTGATGTTGTCGCTACAGCCGCCCCAGTCGAACTCCCCGCGCTCGTCCTTGGAGCGGCCCCTTTTCAGCGGGTCGCAGCTGCATGCCTTCAGGTCCCCTTGGCTGCACGCCCGCGTGATGGCGTAGACCACTCCAGCGGAGGAGATGGCATAGACGAAGGCGGCCTCCCTGCTGCCTGCCGCAGGAAGAGAAATGGGGATGGGGAGTGAGTGTGCCAGGCACCCACAGCCCACCAAGGAGCGTGGCACCGTGCGGCAGCACCTTCGCGGCTGGGGGTGAGACCATCCCCCATGCAGGTAAGCCAAGGCCACCTCTGCTGGCCTCAGCTTCCCCGGCACCTTTCAGATTAAGGTGGATTTCATACTGATTCTCAGGGCTCAGCAGCTCAGGCTGTTGGGCTGCTCTCAGGGCTGCCTGTCAGGCCCTCCTGGCTGACCTGTGGCCCAGGTCACACGGGTGCCCATGGGTGCTGAGACTGCAGGACCAGCCAGCACCTTCGGCCGAGGCTGCCTCCCTCCCGGTGCGATGCTGAGTGCGGGAGCTGGCGCCAGCTCCGGCCAGGCTCAGCTTTCCCCGCACGGCACAGCTTGCCGCCTGCTATTTTATGTCTCTGGTTCGAGTTCGCAGCTGTTTTTATAATGCTGTAAAAGAAGCTGCAAATCAAAACCATGTTCGTCTTCATTTTGAGAGCCTTTGAAAGCAACTTCAAAGGCAGCAGAGCTCTCTTTGGGCCTCGCAGGATGGGGCTGTGGCGATGAGCTTTCATCATTCCCTATCCTCTGCTGGGAGAGGATGCAGGCAGGAGTAAAGGTGTCATTGCAGGGATGGAGAGGCTGAGACCTGGAGGGCTGCAGCATGGCAAGGCGAGTGCTGCATCCTGGTGCTTACAGCCCCCTTCCCTCCAGCCAGCTCCTCTCCGGGGGTCCGGCTTGCAGGCTGTGCTGCTTGTCTGCCCCGGTGGGCAGCTGCCCCATCCCCCCACCAGCTGGGAGCAAGCCCCCCCCTCCCTCCGCAGGCGCTCACATGTCCTCCGTATGAGCTGCTCCTGGCGAGTGGAAAGGTTCTTCCCAGCCGCCTTTGATTTGGAGGCCGTGGGGCTGGATGTGCCCTGGCACATCATGGGATGCAGCATCATCTGTCCCGCAGTGCTGCTGCCTGCGCCGGGGCTGATGCCGGCTCCCAGCGTCTGCTTGCTGCCAGAGGGCTCCCAGGGTGGCTGGAGCCCATAATGCTGCTCCTGCTCTGGAACCACCCCTGTCCCCATCACACCTTTTCTCTTTGCTCCTGGGGTACATCCCTGTGTTGTATCCATCCCTCACCTGGCGTGGGAAGGTCCCTCCCAGGCAGGCTCAGTGCCCAGCCGTTCGTGCGGGGCTGGCGGGTGCCCCGTAGCTGTGGTGGTCCTCCACCTTGGAGCCCGAAGCAAGGACTGGAGCCTCAGCTCTGCCTTGCCTCCCTTGCCATGCAAGGGAACAGCCAGTTCCCACGTGAATTGCTGAGTCCTGGCCAACCCTGCTCTCCAAATATTTATATATCCCATTACTGTTTACATATGAGCCTGTTCTCCGGAGGTGTCTCCTCCTTCCCCCTTCTCCCCCAGTGCTCCCCCTGCTCCATCTCATCTGGCGCAGCTATTCCAAGTGCAGCGCTCTGCTCCCATTACTGCTTGATTAATTTACAGGGAAAGGCAAAGCTCTCCTAAGGGAGTAATCCAAGCCCCTGGGCACGGCAGCCCAGCGAGAGGAGAAACTCCCAGGGAGACAAGGCACGTGGTGGTGGGAAGGGGACGTGGCAGAACGTACTTCGCAGCATGACCCGGCCGAAGACGGTGTGGTCCCGGTCCAGGGTGCTGCAGTTCCAGCGGTGGTGCCGGAACTGGTGCTGGCACTCCCGGATCCATTCCTTGGCTCCCTCCCCAACCGACTGCATGATGTCAGGGTATCTCTGGCACAGCTGCCGCTGCTTGTTCACCAGCCCGGGGATGTTATCGCAGATCACCCTCGCACCCAGCGCCCCAATGTACCTGCGAGAGAAAACGGTGCCGCGTTACGGTGCTGCCTGCAGAGGGGGAAGGCGCAAGGCTCCGTCCCCCTGTGTCCTCGCCTTGCTGTGGGGGGGTCTTACATTGAAGCCCACCTTTCCCTCTTGCTACCTGTGTCACAGCTGCTCTGGGCTCTGCTGATGGCAGCCCCCCACAGTGGCGTGCCCCCCTTGCAGCATCCCCTCTGCATGCGCGAGCTGGCGCAGCTGCAGAACTTGCTGCTTGGCTGCGCGGTGAGACCTGCCCCGTGCTGGGGTTCAGACAGGCAGGATGCAGGGACAGGGCACTGCTGAGCCATCACAGACACTGGGCTTTGCGCTTTGTGTTTAACAAAATAACCCCGAGCTGCACCAGGCCGGAGGGTGAAGCTGTGCTCTGTGCGTGCATCGCTGCGGCAGGGAGCTGGGGGCCCTGTGGAGCCCATCTTCCCTGGGAGACAGCCAGCTTGGGGTGCTGCAAGTTGTGGGAACCCCTCAGAGCCTGGGCTCTCTGCGAGCTCCTGGAACTTGCTGATGTGCAAAACCTCCCTCCACCCTCTTCCCTACATCCCAGCCGGCTCTGCAGCCCAGCCCTGCTGAGCAGAGCAGGATGGAGCCCAGGTGAGCCTGGCGCAGGCTCTGCAGTGTCTCCTGCCTGCACACTGGCTGGGGCACGCTGTGGGAACAGCGACCCATGGCACAGGCACCCACGCAATGCTCAGGTGAAGGAGAGAGGTGAAGCCTGCTCCTCTCTTGCTGCTGCAGTCCTCTTTCGCACTGTTATCCCCTGGCTATCTAGTCCTCTCTCTGCATCTCCTGTACTGGTGAACATTTATCATCGTGCCCTGAAGCTGGAAAACTTGGAGAACTATGCTGTGTCTCCTGTCCTGCCTGCACCCTGGTCCCCTCCCTGCAGTGGTTGAGGAGAGAGTGGGAGCTCAGAGCAGAAAAACAATGTGCAAACAGCAGTCTGGTAGAGCCTGGCTGAGCCCCACGGGCAGCATTCCACGGGCACGAGGGAGGGACCCTGAGCTCTGCCCGCAGCCTCACACCAACCTGGACAATAGCAGCAACGTGGAATTTTCCATCCTGGTCAGCCCCTGCCGGTGCCATCGCTCACCCCAGCCACGCAGTGGCTGCTTGTGCTGGAGGATGATGTTTGCCACAGAGCGCGGAGCTGTGATTCTGGCTGGAAGGGATGAGGTTTGGGTGGGATTCAAATTTGTCAGCCCTCCCAGACTGGAAGTAAGAATGTCCTTTAATAATAATAAGCAGCAATCAGCTTGGGCAGTATTTCATTGTCTCTCTCTGGCCCTGTTCTATCACTTCTATCAGCCCCAGAGAGAGCTCACAGGCTCAGGAAAGCCCTGTGAGCACAGAAAGCAATAGGATCTGTTCCCTTTCTGAAAATATTTTGTTTAAATGCTGGCAGAAGCACAAGGTCATCTCAGGCTGGAGCTGAGGATAATAAACCCGGCTCCCCACAGCTTTGCAAGCCCCGAGTCTGAGGGACAGCGAGCATTATTTTCATAGGCTTGCTCGTCAGCCTTTCATCCTGCAGCAGGGGAGCAAGGGAGATGGCAGAAGCTGTTTAGGAAAGAAAAGCCAACAGGAGCTCATCGAGCAATGCCAACTGCAGGCATTTAATTGCCTCATTCATGCTGGGCTGTGGGAGCAGCCGGTTCCCTCCCGTGGTGAGCAGGGCAGGGTGGAGGAGCATCCCAGCAGCTGGATGGTAGCACAGGCCAGTGGTTTTGAGTGGGGCTGTAGAGATTCCATGGGGAAGCGTGCCCAGGTATCCTGGTCCTGAGTTCATTCTTCCCAGCCTGCCTGGTCCCAGCAAGGATGGGGATGGCTGATGCATCCCTGCCTGCACTGCCAAGAGCTGGGCCGAGGCTGCTGGGAGGCAGTGGTGTTGCAGGATGGAGGTTGCAGCAGCAGCCAAAGCTCGCCTTCACCGGGGGAAAGAGATGCTGGGAAAGCTGGGAAAGGTAGACTGTTCTCTGATGGGTGACCTCAGCAGGGACCTTGCGGGGACCCCATCCCCTGCCTACCTCCAGTGCTGCTGAGCTGTGGCACCGGTGTTCAGCAGCGGCGGTGTGTGTAAACAGGGCTGGCTTAGGGAAGACACGCTGGCAGAGGAGCTGCCTCCAGAGCTGGCAGATAACGCACTGCCTAGCACCATCCCCTGGGAGACGGAGATCAAGGAAAACCCTTCAGACAAGATAAACACCAGGAACTCCCTTTTTCACACTCTGAGCTAATTACTTCTCATTAATTCTCCTGCCAAATACCCAGATCAGAGCAAACACTATCAGCAGGAGAAAATGGAGGGACAGCAGGTCGAAGGGCACAGACCGCCACGGGAGCACCTCACCACACAGGGTCCCAGACCCTCACTGGGGTCGGTGGCTCTATCTCTCTTTGCTTGTGGCTGCCAACAAGCAGCATATTTGCTGCGGTACCTATAGGCCTCCATTGGAGATAATGTACTAAAATCCATCCCATGATTGCTGTGGTGTTGGAAGGTGGCATGGCATGACGAGGGGGGAAATCTGTCATCTGTCTTGGAAAGGCTGTGGTTATCTTGGTGAGACCAAGACCTTCCGTTTCGTGAGAAATGCTCCAGTTGGGTTCAGTTAGTCTGCAATGGAGCGAGACAGGGAACATCAGAAAATTCTGCCAAGCAGAATTTTGAGAGGGAATAAACACAAACATTTGTTTTGGATTGATTAAAGCATCCCTTTCTGATTTTATTTCTAAAAATCTGACGTTTTAGAAACACTGACATAGAAAAGACAATGGATGTTCTGGGAAGTCCCCAGCTGCCTTATCAAGAACTTCATTTTTAAAAAATGAAGTTGGGCTGGAAGTGGCAAATTTCTGTGAAATGCTGTACTCTTGGGAAATCTGCATTTTTACAGCAGAAAAAAAACAAAACCAAAACAAAAAAACCACCAAGCCATGAGTTCAGAAAAGCCTATGAGATGGAACTGCTTCTGACACTGGAGACTGGGCTTGGATTTCTGCATGGTGAGGAGAGGCAGGAGCAGCCTGTGAGAGCCGGGCAACCTAAGTGCATGTGGGATAACGACCCCCCACCCTGTCAAATGGGGTTCCATGGGATAGTGCCTCCTGCGAGGTCCTCGCGAAGGGTCTGCAAAGCCCTTGCATCGCTCCCTTGCTAAGTGTCAGAGCTGTTTGCTCAGCTCAGGCAACGGGGCTGGCACTGATCCCTCCAACAGCCTTCGGCTGTGTGATGCTGCATCATTTACTTCTTGCAAATGAGTGTGTAATCACAAGCTTGCTGTATTTCCCATTTGCTCCTAGGGTTCAGCTGCCAGGAGATGGGTGTGAGCTGCCACGCTACGAGGAACGCCGTGCTACCCGATGTGGCACCGGACCTTCACCTCCTGCCCTCCCTTCCCCATCCCCCGCAAGGAGCAACTTGTGCAGCAGAGGCCAGAGATTTCATGTTACAAAAGCAAATACTTTGAGAGCCTGTGAGGTGAAGCGCTCCTCGCTCCCTGCTAGCTTTCCTCCTCTCTGCAAGTCATCTGTTGCACGGCCGCATCCACTGGCGCAGCTGAAGTGAGCTTTCTCAACAGCCCGCGAGTGCCAGCCGTGCCGATGCACTGGGGGAACAGGAGACAACTGTCACATGCTGGCTCCCAGTTGTTCTTGTTCTAAGAGTCTGCTGACTTTGACTCTTGTAAACAAGGAGAAACCTAAATTGCTTCTAAGATAAACATGCAAATCGGAGGCAGACGCATCTATTTACTTGGCAGCATGCGTTCTGTGCTAACCCCCTTCCATGGCTTGCCTCCATGCTGTATGCGTCCTACTCCCGCGTTTCCCACAAGAGCGTGCCTGGCTTCCCCCAGGACTTGCAGACTCCTCGGGGTGCTCTTGTGGAACCATGTGGCCCATGTCATGTCTCTGCCCTCAGCTCAGACTGCTCTGGTGACAGTTTGAACAGCTCAGAGCTTTCCGAGCCACAGCCGCTCTCCTCCCTGTACGTGCAGCTCCCTGCGTGTTAGGAGGGGATCCCCGCAGTTGCATGTCAGCTGCGAGTCCCTGGGATCTGCTGCATCTTGTCCCAGGGATCAGACCCCAGTATGTCTCATTTCTTCTCCAGACTCACTGTGCTGGAAACTTTCCGGATCAATAAACTGTGCTTTTGGCCCTGACACAGTGTACGCAGCTTCCTGGTTGCTGCGTTCTTTAGGAAAGACCAAAAGATGGGAAAAGCACCGTGCCCCAGGTGTAGCAGTGGGGACACCAAAAGCATGGCCAGAGTCTAAGGCACCTTAGCAACAGGCAGATGGGACCTTCTGCTGGAGAAAGGAGATCTCTCCACCAGCCTGGCCAGGTGAGCAAACCTGCTGTGCGGCTGTTGAGGGCTTTCTCTGGCTCCCAGGAGCACCAGACTGTGCTGCCAAGGGGAACTCAGTTTCCCTTTCATTATAAATAAACAGCCCCCTGCAGTACTGCGGCACCTCCGGATATGTTTTTTTGTGACTGTTGGCAGAGCTGTTGGCAGTAATTTTGTTCAATTGCTAACATGCCACCGGCTGACCCAGTGGTTTTGTGGGGGCAGCTCTCCAGTCCCGAAGAGGCAACAGCAGCGAAGCCTCTGTGTGCACCCAGCTCCAGCTGTCACCCGCAGAGCATCGTTCCTCCTGGGAATCGGTAAGTCAGCCCGGCAGAGGTGAAGCCTCATCTCTCTGACAAATTCCTATTTCTTAGACAAACCTCAAAATTTGAATTTTTTGTGTTCTGCTCTAGAAACAAGACAGCTGCTGAAATGGTGAAAGTTCCCACTGCGGGAAAACCAGGGTTGCACCAGTGCCATTAAAGGTACAATTTTAGATTAATACAAGCTGAGCTTAACTAAAACGACTTATCACGTTGGCTTTATGGTGGGAGAAGGATGTCTGTGCAAGCAGCTATGGTGATGCAGCAAGGCAGCCCCAGGCGCGGGGAAGCTCAGCCGGGGCAGCCCAGGGTGCGTGCACAGGGCAAACCTCCCCGGCCAGGCTGCGGCAGGGGTGAGCCGTGGCACCGGGCTGCTTCAGCATCACTGGTTAATGCAGAGAGAGTTCATGGCTAAAAAACGACCGCAGGTTAACAGGTCTCCTTCCTGTGGCTTCTCCCCTCCCAAGGATGCCAACGCCACTTTGCCAACTGTCTGCAACTCCTTGGGCGGCAAAGCAGGGCGGGAACAGCAGTGTTGGGGGGAAACAGCACATGGGGGGTAGAGATGTTCTGGCCAGACACAGCACCGTGAACCCTGTCAGCACAATGGCTTTTAAATCATCGAGAGATGTTCCTCTGACCTGCAGCTGGATCTTGGCATAGGCACCAGGCTCGGCTCTGACATCCCACCTTACGGGTTTTCAGCCAGAGAATTTGCCTTTCTTGCTCCTGCCTCTCCCCACCAAGCGAGCCAGAGCCAGAGCCCCAGTCCCCGTCCCCCCAGGCGGGCGATACTCGGCCTTCTGTGCAATCCTTCGCATAGAGCCTCCTTGCTGCTGACTCCTGCTCCAAGAGCTCCGCTGCTGAGGTTGAGATGAGTGTGCTCTGGCTGCTTAAGGGTATGGGAGGCTGTTGGAGTCCTTTCCCTGGGAAAACTGGTTCACCTCCCCTTGCTCTCATGACCACTGTGATAGTCCTGAAAGATCAACTTGGGAGCAAAACTATCTTGGCTTCTGTTCTCTTCCCATCCCATTGATTCGGCACAAAATCCTTATTTTGGTGGGAGGCTGGAAAGCCCTAGGCAGCTATTGGAGACACTTTGTGCAGATAGGATCGAATCCAACATCCCTGTCTCTCTGCCTGATAAAGAGTAAATTCCAAGGTGCCTGGCAGCATTTCACCTCCTCGAGTTCTTCGCATACTTCCCAGGGATGCCGCGCTTTCCTTCCTCTGCTCTCCCTGGCTGTGGGCAGACAATTTATAGCCAACTGCAAAGCACTTTGGGTTGCAAGGTGCTATAGACATTTGAGATATTATTTTATTATTATAAATCCTGAGTGTTTTATTAAGCCCCACTGGGAACAGGGCCATCCTGGCCTGCTGGAATTGTTAACGCCTTAGAGTGATTAATAGTCCTAATTTCCTCACTTAGAGCCACTACTCTGTATGTTGAGAGTGTTAGTCTCACTTGAATAATTTTTAATATCATAATGCTGAGGCACTACCAGTACCATTCAAGGGACGTATTTTTCATTTTCTGCACCATGATCTTTCTGTTTCTCATGTATCGCCCTTTTTCCAGTCGTGTGCCTTTGGTTCCTTGCCGGAGTCCCCTCACTGGTTTGCCTGCGCCTGTGTGCAGTCAGTAGGATATGGTTTCTGTGGGAAGGGCTGAAATGTCTGGAAAATACCTTGATGCTGGGGAGCTGGACCCACATGAGCCCTGCTGTCCCCTCGGCTGATGTGGGAGGGTCTGCTGTCGGCATCTTGTATTGAGAGTGACCTGGAAATCAAGGTCTGTTCTGCTTGCTGCGCTGTGAAGGCGAGACGCGGTGTGCGCAGGGCCGGGTGTGCGCAGGGCCGGGTGTGCGCAGGGCTGGGTGTGCGCAGGGCTGGGTGTGCGCAGGGTGTGCATCGGGTGAGCAGCAAAGCCCCCACGTGCTTGGGCCGGTGCAGCGTGGGAAAGGGCTGAGCGTGGGAGGTTATAAAAGCACAGGGAGAAAAGGGCTCCAGTGCCTTCTGCAATAGCAACCAAAACCTCGCTCAGCGCTGGGTGAAAGCTGTTCCTTGGGGGCGATGTTGGCGACGTACGAATACAACAGAAATTGTTCATCAAAAATATGCTTTATCCTTAAGTATCAAGTTTTTTCTCCTAAAATCTAAAGCACTTTGCTAAGAGGGGGGGAGGTAAGACGGTCTCTGGTGGTAAAGTAGGATGGAAGATTCTTCTCTTGTCTGTGGTGTATCTTGTGTGTTGGGTGCGAGCCGCTGAGAGCAGGGGCTGCGTGTTTCTGCAGGACCTAGCACAGATCTCACACTGGGCTGCAGGCACTGCTGAAATCCATATTAGTAATAGTAAAAGCTAATGAGTTTGGAAGAGCAGAAGGATTTTTTTCTTCTGCATTTCTTTGTAAGAAAGATTTCCTATAGGTGAAAGTGACCCTAATGAAAAATGAACTAAGGAACACAATTAGGATTATTATAACGGCGCAGAGTGACTGAGAGAACCCATCTGTTCAATACACCCCAACCAAGAACACCAGGGCTGCTGCAAAGGCCACAGGGTTCATTCTCCATCAGTCTGACGTTACTTTAAAACTTACTTTTTCAAAGCGCGGCTGCCTGGACAGCCGGAGCTGCGGAGCGCCTTGGGATAAAGACTTCCCGGTCACTGACCTCCTGCTTTTATTGCCATGCAAAGCGCTCTGCAACAACAAACGTCCAGTGGGTGCGACTCCCCCGGAGACCCCCGTGCCCCAGCGCAGCCACGCTGCACGTCATCTCCCCTTTGAGATGGAGAGTTCCCCTGCTGGTACCTGGCCTGCAACAGCCCTGGGGCTGAGAGCCGGTGGCAGGTGAGCTGCCCTGAGGCCGGGGCACTCGTGGAGGAGGGAATGGTTCCTGTGTGGTGCAGGATGGCATCCAGAGCGACGGGACACACAGTCCTCGCAGCTGCTGTGGGAGCTGCCAGACCTTCTGCTAGTGAAGCCCTCCTGGGACTGCTGCGGGTCTGCCCTGCTGAGACTGGCATGGAGGGGAGGCAGCGACGCCCCCACGCACCCCAAAGGGTTACACCGACGGCCTGTGGAGCTCCTCCATGCAGCTGTCTTTCCCTTGGCTTAATTTCAAACATTCCTATTGATGCTATTTCCCCTCCCACACACCTCAGTGTGATGCCCGTTTAAATGAGCCCCTCTCTCCTATATCCTGTATGCACACATACGTGTGGCTCGTTTTTTCCGTCACTCTTTTTGCCCATCCGCTGCACCTGGACCAGGACCAGCACTGGTGTCACGACAGAAACGCACGGCAGACCCCGGAGAGGGACAGCTGTGTAGCACAGCTCCTTCCTACCCATCGTGGTGGGAACGTCCCCTTCCCCACCTGCAATGGGGACATCCTTGCCATGCCCTCGGGAAGAGCATGACACCAGCTCCTGGTGTTGCTCTAACACAGAGAGTGCGATGCATGCTCCTGCTTCACACCCTTGGTGTGTCTTCCCTGCCCATAAACACACACCTCCTTCCCTGGCCAAGGAAGGGAGCTGGAGCGTGGTGGCTGCCTAACTCTGGACTTACAGCATCCCTAAAAGTGCCCGTTCAGGCATCACGCCGCGGGGTGCAGCGGCTCCTCCACAAGCCCTGTAACCTGCCAATGCCACGAGGAGCCCCACGTGGCCGCCAAGCTCCCGCACGCTCCCCGACCCGCACCCGAGCTCGCACTAGTCTTCCTTCCACAGATTTGTTTTATCTCTTTGGGAGCCTGATGCCTCCCATCTGTTCCAATGCCAGATGAAATTAAATATTTGTAGTTTCCAACGGCTGTGGTTAGCAATAAACAAGTTAGCTAACAAGGATTTGGTGTGCCGGGGGTTGGGGGGTGTGTTCATGCGGGCTTGCAGGCGAGCGGGTATGTGTGAGGGTGGGGTGCAGGGGGTGTGCGCATTGGCTTTGTGTACATTTTTCTTTAACCAAACCTTCAGTTTAAAATGGCTTTCCACACCAGAGCAGCTAGTGGGGCTCTCAATAGCAAGTAAACTCTACTTAGTTATTTACACCAAGTTTGTTTATTGCACAGTTTATGTTTATAAGCAATGTTTGTCTAGGCTTCCAAATCTTTCAGAAGGAATTTTGGAGGCCGCTTTTGGGGCCCGACGTCCTCCCGCGGCGCGCGTGGGGCACAGCCCTGCCAGGCAGGCGCCCGCCAGGGGACAGCCGCCGTCCCTGGATGATGCTGCTCTCCCTACCCAAGTGCACTCGAGTGTAAACGGGATTTAGGGATTTTCCTGTTGCATTCCTTCTTAATTTCCATCTGTGTTTCAGCTGGTATTTTGTTGCTAAGTAACACTTTATAGTTTGGGAGCATTTCTGTATGGATGCTGCTCCCCACAGCCATGGCCGTCCCGCTGCCAGTCACGGCGGCCTCGGAGCCCAGGCAGTGCCGCCGGTTGCAACTGCACCGCCCCGAGTGTGTCCCCCTGCCTGAGCATGTCCCCCTGCCCACACAAACACTGTTCTCGCCACTGCGTGCTCCGAGCACACGCACATACACACACACGCACCCACCGGCGCTTTTTCCAGCACCAAAGTTCACCAGTTCCTGGCGTTTTTTTGTGAGGCGGTGCAGGCCGTGCCTGACGTCATTGAAAATTAATAATTTGCAGTTGTTTAGAAGAAACATTTGGTTGATATTTCCTTTCCATGTACTGTGATCAGAACTGACCCAGTTTTTTCTATTAATCTACTTTAAAAGTTGACTCTGAAAATGAGAAGCATTTCCTCTATTTCCACAAGTTTATTGTGTGTGAATCCCTGGAAGAATTTGGCAATAATAATAAAAATAAGGAACGATGATGCACCACCAAATGCATTTACTGTAATATCAGTAGTGCTAAAGATGTGCTTGGAAACCTATGTAAATCACTGAATAATTTTTTCCCAAACCACAGCTGGCTGAAACCATTTTCAGTAAAACACAATTTCATCTAAACATGCTATTTTATCAGAACTGACACGTCCAGCAGAACAGTGCTCGTTTCAATGAAGACTTTTCTTAGGAATGTTCTGGTCTACAGAAGAGAAAGTACTATCAAAAATGTGAACTTTATAGAGCTTAATATATTTGGTTTCTAATTTTTTCTTTTGTTTTAAAAGTCACGTACTGAAGGTCCCTGGGACCAATTCCGCTTGCTGAAAATATTCAAAGGAATCGTGCCTGGCTGCCCCGGCGACGGCTGCCCTGACTGGGCTCCTGCCCCAGCCCCCCAGGGGCTGCCCCCCGCTCTCCCTTCTCCCTCGAGCGAGAAGCTGCCGGTCGGGGGTCTGTCTGCAAGCTGAGAGCCCAAACCGCTGCGAGAGATAAATCTAGCTTCCTCCAAACAAGCCACAGCTACTAAGGCTTAAAATGTGGCTGGTTTTCCTCCCGCTTGTTGGGAAGAGATGTGTGCTTGGAATTAGGGCAGACACTGTGGCACAGCCATTGTGGGGAGAAGCGTGGTACAACAGTGAGGAAAATAGGCGCTTTTCACACTCACCCTAAAGAAAGAATTTTCACCTTTCAGGCAGCATCCATGTTACCAGAACTGCCCAGTGCTGGGCACAGATGATGCTGTGACTACTTGGTACCACATCTTTTTCCAGCCTACTTCACCCCATGTACCCACTCCTCAGCTCCGACAAGCCTCCCCTTCTCTTGCCTCCTTGATAGAAATAATCCCACTCCTCTGCTGCCCTAAGACTCTTCCTTCCTTCCTCGGCTTCTAGCAGATCAGCAACATCACCTTCCCCACGGATGCTGTCCTGTCTTCGCCTGCCCTGATGGGTGGGGGCAGATCTGGCAGCTGGAAGCCAGGCCGGCGCTTGTATCGACCCGATACTCGCTGAGGGTGCCTCATCTCGACCAGCGATTTCGGTTCCCCATGGGGTGACCACCTGCAGATCTCCTCTGGCCATGGCCGGGAACGGCACTGGTCTTGCTGCTTTGCATCAGATGTGCCCCCCGAAGGAGTCGCCCCTCACGCCACCCACCTTTTGTGCCTGGTTGCATCCTGCTGCCCGAGCAGCACGTCTCTGGGGGCTCCTGCTCCCCCCCCAGCCCCACAGCCTTCCCGTTCGCCTTCCTCACCCTGGAACCGCTCTCCCAGGGATGCCAGCCTGGCCACGGCTGCCACACGCCTAGACGTGCTCTCAAACACCAGGAATACCTGCGTTATCAGCGTGACTATTAAGTGCTCCCTGGCCCTCACACCGTGCTCCACAGTAGTTGAGGAATTCCAGGAACCACCATTCCCTTGCAGGGGCAGATGGGTTGAATTTGATTAAGTTCTGCTTCATCCACTGCAATGTTCTAATGATGATGAGATTGGCGTGGAAAACTATTTTCCACAGGACTAGAGAGGACTTTTGCAGGGTGGGGGACCCTGAGATCTTTTCTGCAGCAAACTCCTTTTTTTCTGCAGTGTAACCGAACTACTGAAGCAGCACGGGGTTGCTTGGAAAACTACGCAGTCCTCGTTTTCTTAATTACTCTCATTCTGCATACATGAATTCTCATTGTTACAGAACTGGGGCGGGAGGAGGTTAATTTCTAGAAGGCGGGTGTCTCCTATGGCATCGTTTCTATATGGTACAGAGCCTCGTCTTATCCAAACGAGGGGGAACAGCAACTTCTTAGCTTAGGAGAAGCCGTGAGGCAAGTGCGCGGGGCGACGCCGCAGCCCGCAGGGATGCGGGAGCTCCAGCCCGATCCCCGGATCGCAGCGGGTGGATCAGGGCTGCTGCCGGCGGCTGCCGCAGCGCCGGGCGATCCCCGCTCGCTGCCGCCGAGGGACGGTTTCCCCGTGGGGGCGGCCCGTGGGGCCCGGCTCCCCGGCAGATGCGGCGGGAGCCGGGGGGGGACCGCGGCAGGTCCCGGCCCCGGGGGCGAACGAGCGGCGACGGCGCTTTTTGGGGGGCGCGGGAGCCTCGCGGGGCTGCGCCCCGGGGACAGCCCCGGCCCCGCGGCAGGCTGGGGGCGAAGGCGGGCGCCCCTCCGCCCGCTCCCCCGCGCCGCCGGGGCCAGAGCCGGAGCCGCGCAGGTGGCGCGGCGGGGACCCCCGAGCCCGTCCTGCCGCCGGGCTGCCAGGGGGTCCCGGTGCCGTCCTGCCGCGGCACTGCGACCCGGCGGCGCGGGGGGGAACCGGGAGGCCCCGGCCGGCCGCCGCTGCCCTGCGTGGGGCTCCCACGGCCGTACGTCGGGCGCGGGGCTCCGGCGGCGGCACCCCCCGGCCGGGCTTCCCCCACCACCGCCCATCCCCACCGCCATCCCCATCCCGCGGCCGAGCCCCGCGCAGCTCCCGCCGGCGGCAGCCCGGGGCCCGTCGGGGCGGGCGGGCCCGTCGCGGGGACTCACCACCACGAGGAGTCGGCGCGGGGCGTCAGGGCCAGCAGGAGGAGGACGAGGGGCAGGCAAAGCCGCGGGGCTGCGCCCGCCGTCCGGGGGAAGGCTCCGCACTCCGCACGCCCGGGGGCCAAGGCAATCCCAGGAGACGCTTCCAGGCGGTTTGGGCTGAGCATATCTCTCCGGGGCGGCGTCCAGATGGAGAAATGACCGGGGAGGGGGGTCCTGCCCGCGCTCCCCTTGGGGGCACTGCCCGTCACGGCCCCGCGGCGCGGCTGCCGGCTCCGCGCTGCTGAGCGAGCCCCGGCTGGGCCCCCGCTCCCAGGCGCATGCTGCTGCGCGGGGGGCGGCAGGGCAGGGCCGGGCCGGGCCGGGCCGGGCGGAGGGGTGGCGGCGCCGGGGCGCTCAGCGGGGCCGGCGCCCCCCGAGCGGCGGGCGGGCGGCGTGGCCGGGCCGGGCCATGGAGGTCCCTGCGCGGAGGGCGAGGCCGCTCTGGGGATGGGAGCGCGGGGGCCGTGGCCAAATACTGACAGCGCCCGCCGTGCTGCGGGCTCTCATTGGGCAGAGTCAGAGGCGCAGAGCCGCCGCTCCGGCCGGGCCGACCCCCGCCTCCCCGAGGGCACGTCGGACAGCCCCCCCGGGCTCCTGCCCACCGCCGGGGCTGCCCCCGCCGCCGCCCCGCCGCCGCGCCCCGGGGCCGCGCCCGCACCCGCAGGAACGGGACGCGGAGCCGCCGGCCGCGGCCGCCCCGTCGGGCTCCGCCCGGGGAAGGGGCTCGGCGGCGCGGCGGGATGCTCGGGGCCGGGGCCGCCGCCGGCTCCTCCCGCGCTCGCCCCCGCCAGGTGTCACTGCAGGGTGGGAAACGGCCGCGCTCCGCGGGGCTCCGCGCCACGCGTGGGGGGGCCGCCGACCCCCGGCCCCGGGGCGGGCAGGAGCGGGTCGGCCGGGTGCGGAGGGCGATGCGGGGGATCCGCAGGTCTGCGGGACGGGAGACACAGTCGCTGTTCTTGGGACACACGCGTCCCGCGGCAGTGATGTCCCCAGCCAGGGCCACCGCCTTCCTCCCCGGAGACAGCCGGTGGCCAGGCACCTGCCGTGTCCCTTCATGTCGGTTTGGCGAGAGATCTCTCACCTCCGCCGTGCCCCTGCCGCCTGCAGGACGGGACGAGCTGCCTTTGGCTCTGAGCGCCTTCATGGCCCTGAAGCTGTTGGCTGGTGAAGACCAACCTTACCTGGGAGCTCCCTGGCTGGTCCTTCCACACCCTGGTGGGGAGCAGGCATTAGGCTGCAACGGGTCACCTCTCATTGCTGGCACTTCCCAATATGCCTAATTATTTACTAGGATCGGGAACCTCATTATCCACCAAAGTCCTTTTCGTGTTGCCAGAGCCCTCAGCTGCCCCCTCCCTCCCACCCAGCTCATCTCATTCTGCTCCTTCCTTCCCATTCCTTTGGTCGCAGCTCAGAGAGTGACTTCCCCGGCCCAGGAGAAACGGGGACTAGAAACTTGCACTTGGTCATAACCCAGTTACACTTTGGAAAACTACAAGGAGAGAAGGCTGGTGCTGGTAGGGCGCTGTCCTTTTGTCTGAGAGCCCAAATGGAATATTGCATTACGGTTTATTCATAAAGTGATTGCACTTAAAAGGCTGATATTTATAGACTTGTGTGGAAAGCTGTACATCGGTTTGGAAGACCCATCCCAGTGGATAGCATCTGGGGTCTCTGCTGCTGCTGCTGCTTCATGGACTTTTCTCAGTTACCAGTTTGTTTTCATTCAAAGAGAGGAGACGAAGTCCTCTGTATGCTGCTTTGATGGGAAAGGAAGGGGAGGAGGTGGCAAGTGCCATGTCCATCTGGGTGTGCAGGTCTCAGCTGTGACATGGTGCTGGGCAGGAGACCTCTGGGTCAGGCTGTAACTGGCTCCAGGATGATGGCAAGAGGCAGCACCTGGGAGGGGAGGGCGATGGGTGGGTCACAGGGTGGTCACAGCTGAATCTGGTTATTGAACTGGTAAGTGTGGGCCGAGGTTACGCAAGGTTTTGCACCCAGTGTGCTGGATTTCTCTGCCAACCTGGTTGCTTATTTTGATGTTCTTTCCCCATGAGGTGTGATGGAGAGGGACTGCCTGCTGGACCTCCCTGGGTTTGTGTCAGGCTTTCTCTTGCCTGCCTGCGTTTGGTGGGGAGGGAGGCTGGGGCAGCCCGCACTCCTCCAACTGCGGCTCAGCCGGGCAGAGACACACATTTGATCTTTCATTCAAATTAGCAGCGTGCTCAGGATGTCTGGGTGCTCATCCACATGAGCAGCGGTGAGTAAGTAAACAAGGCTCTGCTTTCAAAGGCTTTCACGATTCATTAACTTCAAAGGAACAAGCTCTCTATTTTCTTAGCAGGTCGGTCACTCCAGAGAGTCCTGGGTGCTGAAGGTAGTGGCTGCTCACGCCGGGAAGCTGGGGCAGCTGCTGCAGGGCCTGGTGGCATGCCTTGCGCAGCAGGGAGCTGTGGTGATGGGCAGAGGGATGGCCCACAGTTGGTTTTACCCTGGGGAAGAAAGCAGGGTAGGGAAATGCACAGGCAAGGACAGTCTGTGGCATTCCCTGACCTGAAGAGCTGCTCCGTAGGTGGCATCCAGACCGCAGCGTGCTCAGGGCACCGTGGGCAGGGTTTGCAAGCCAGGGACACGTACAAGATCCACGGTCTGCAGAAGCCTCCCCACCTTTTCACAGAGGCAAAGGCAGCCCGGTCTTGCCTGCCTGTGCTGTCTGTCCGTGGGTGAGGGTGCTCTGCCCCGTGAGTAGGGCTTGCTGTGGCAGCGAGAGCAGGGAGGTCGCTCTCCCTCCCCAGCTGTCTCCCCCGCCGCGGCGCTGGATTCCTGCTTTGATGGTGCAGGCACAGGTGCTGGGGCTGCGCCAGCCGCGCACGAAGCTCGAAGAGATTGCGGAGGGATTGCCGCACCTCCAAAACGCCCGTGCTGGACACAGCTAGGAAGCTAACCTTTCATGTGGCAGCCCCAGGAATAACTCGGAGCCTTGCATAATCGCAGCTGCCTGGAACCCCAAGGGGAAAAATTACTGTCCTGGGATAACCCTCAGTGCCAGGCCACCTGACCTCATGGGAAACTTATTTTCTGAGGCAACAAAGCCCCATTATAAACATATTTATTGGAACGTATTGTGAGATGGATAGTGTGGCCCAACCAAGCTCCTGAACCTGTGCAAAAGGGACCAGAGAGGGGCCGTGTGTGGGCAGGGGCAGCACAATGGGCACAGCTTCCGCCACGCTCATCTCCTCTCTGGCCACAGCACAGCAGGGCCTGGGTACCATGGGGACATGGTGCTGGATATGATCACTGCCTGGCACAGAGGCACCCTGTGAGCCCCAGGCGAGAGCTGTGCTCGTGGCAGGGTTCCTGTTCCATGCTGGGGGCTCCGCTGCTGGCAGAGCTGGCCCTGGGCCCCCTTGTTCCCCAGCTTGTGCCAAGAAGGATGCTCAGAGAAAACTGGTCCCAGGCTGGCTGGAGACAGGGAAAGGGTTCCTTGCACTGGGACACAATGGCCATGAGAGCCACGAGTGCTTTCTGCAAGCTGCATCCATCTGGTTCCGTAGAGGAGAATGTGTGGTTAGTGCTGAGCCCCAGCCTTGGGAGCGCTGAGCCCTGATGACTTCTGTACTTGGTTATGAAAAGAAAGTCTTTTATCCCCCAAAAGAACAACAACTCCCAACAGCCGAGCAGTCCCTGGTTAGCCCCTGGCTATCTCCCCAAGGTCTAAGGTGCTAGGAATACATTTTGGATAGCTACAAATAACCAGAACGATGAATTGACCCTTCACAACAGCCTCCACTGCCATAGAAACAGGAGCCAAACAAACAGGCACGAGCCAGCCCTTTTAGGAAGGCGACAGTATATGCTTTGTTAGTCTATCCCCTGGTTCCCGTGTTAATTGCTTTGTTCCTTCTCAGATTAATTGATGAATTGCTGTGTGGACATGCAGTACCTGGCTTTGCAGCCACGTGGTGTTGGTAACCCTTTGGCCTCCGTTGATATCTGGGCACACACAGCATGGGGACAGTCTGCCCTCCTGTGCATGCCTGCCGGTGCCCGGCCAGCGGTGGGCAACTCCTGCCTGGGGAATGTGGGAAGGTGTTCAGGCAGCGGGTCCAACTGCTAGCAGGGGTAAAGGTTGAATAGTGAGATTAAAACCCTCCCTGATGTCAGACCCAGGTTTTGACCCAGGAGGTTTTGTGCCTTCCTGGAGGCTTTTGCCAGGTGCAGTGCCCTGGGAAGAGCGGATTTCCCATGGTGGGACCCATCCTGCACCATGGCATCAGCTTGGACTGGATCCATTCCTTTCTTCCCCACCTGCTAGCCCAACGGGCTTCTCTCAGCTGGCAAAGCACAGCTCAGTGTGCGTGAGCAACCAGGTTCAGATTGATTGCGGCAAATCCAGCTGCGTTAGTCGTAAAAGTCACCAAGAGGCCAGAAATGGAGCAATAACACCTAAAAATACCCACGTCGCACCAAGCAGCCCCGGTTTCTGTCATCCTCCAGAGGCATCTGTGTATTGTGTGTGCGGCAGGGAGTACGGGAGAGCGTGCTGGGGAGAAACCGGCCATAAATCCTGCTGGCCTCTGCTCTCGGCTTCTCCCTCCCACCGACTGTGGCCGTCCCGGTGTTGTCTGGCAGGCGCAAGCCCCAGCTGTCATCAGCGGATCAGACGGGGCTGAAATTTGACAGGCCTGTGGAAAAACACGATGTGACATCACACAGAGACACCAGCCCACTGATTAATGTCCCAGGTCAGCGGCTGCTTTATTTATAACCAGACAAGGGTTTGAGGTGGGTTTTTACGGGAGTGGAGCAGCATGGGGTGCCTGTCCCACATCCCAGAGCGGCCACCTCCCTGTGCCGGCAGGGGCACCTCCGTCTACTCCAGACAATGCTGGAGCAGCTGAAACGGGGCTTGGGAGCACCAGGGCCAAGCATAAACTAGCACTGGAGTACTGCTGTGGCACTGCTGTGCCTTGTCTGGCTTTCCAGCTGTTTTCTTTGCTCCTGGAGTTTTTCCTCACTGCCCCCCCCCCCCCCCCCCCCCCCCCCCCAGCAGGGACAGCTCGGCTCCCCCCAGAACAGCACATCAAACTTGAAATGTTTTGTGAAACTCTGTCAAGCCTTGGGGGAAAGGGAAGGTGGTCCCCAGGGCACAAAAATGTTCCGTTTCTTCATTTTCAAAACAACCTTTTCCATTTCCAATGACTTTTTGTTCTGTGGTTGTTAACATTTTCATTCTGCTTTATAATGCAAAACATAACTACGGTTAAAATAATATATTTAGAGTTTATCAGTTGAAGCATTTCAAGCCATCCATTTCTCTAGGTTTTCTTTTACAGATAACCTGGAAAGCTTTGGGGTGGGTGATTCTGAATTGGAACAGAAACAGGTTTCAGAATGTTTTGCGAAGGCAGAACTTCATCTCTGTTGCCAAGTGGTAAGTGGCCAAGGGGAAAAAAAAGCTATCAGGTATATCTCTAGCATTGTTTCTAAGTGGAGAATTTTTCCTGTGATTAATAAAAACGGGGAAACGGGGCCAAATCTTGCGCACACTTTGACCACAAAGCTTGTACAAACACTCTGGTTGGGCTTTGGCTGGAATGATCAGGCTTAATTAGTTCCCCCATTATCTAGGGATGTGGGTTGTCGCTGTCAGTGCAAGGAAGGATTTATGTTTCCTTTTCCTCAGGAATATGATTGGTGTCTAAGCATTAAGAATAATCATTTCACTAATGTAAGGCAAATTTCTTATCCTACGCAGCTGATAGCGAGGGGGATGCTGGTGCAGCTGGGGCGAGTGCCCGACAGTGATGACAATTTAAAGCTGTAGCCGTGAGACCCTGCTCGGCACTCGCCTGCGCCAGGGCTCTCAGACACGGAGGTCACATTCGCCGGGGTGGAGGTGAGAAACCTGCTGGTCTGCTGATGCTGAGCTGCGCACACAGTGCGCCGGGCTCACCCTGCGGGACCTGATCCCTGGCTGCATCACTGCTGGTTCCTTCGGCGTGGCCGGTGCCGGCTTGGCAGCTGTGACTTGCCTTTTCTTCTCTGTTGCGAGCCCATTCTGCTGCCAGCTCAGCGTGCAGCCCTGCGGGACCCAGCCCTGGAGCCTTCTGCACGTCCCAGGGTGAGCAGAGGAGCTGCTTATGGGCTGGTGGCAGCATCATAGTGGCTTTTGTGATCTGAGTTCCCACATTTTTTGTTCTGCTCTTCGACGCAGGTAATGCTGTGCCTCCCCAGGCCTGCTGGGAGCTGATCTGTCCTGGCTGCGTGCTCCCTGGTGCAGTGCCGGTGTAGCCACTCAATTTTGCAGCTTGGCATGTCAGGGAATTTGGAAGGAGAAAGAGAAGGTGGAATAAGCGAGGAAGTGCGGGGAGCCCAAGCATAACCCCAAACTAGGGCAGGAAATGTACTGCACATAGCTCTAACCTTATCATCGAGGATGGATTTTAAGTGCTTCTTCAGTGACTCATAGTCCCTGAAAGGGCTGGAAGGACGGTCCCTGAGCAGGAAGGCCGGAGAGCTGCAGATCCGATAACAGGTTGTTCCAAAGCCCACGCTGCCTCGTGCGAGGCACCTGCCAGGGCAGCAGCCAGGGCTGCTTGGCCCCTTGGGGAGGGTTGAAATATGGTTTCCCAAGTGCCATTCTGGATGCGCAGGGGGTGGCGGAGGCTCAGCTGGAGGAGGATGGGCAGCATCCCTGCCTGCTTCTGGCAGCCCACGGCAGGAGGTGCTGGGCCCTGCTGGGAGCTGTACGTGGGCGAGGGATGGGAGCGGGCAGAGCCACCATGCCTGCGTGCACCCCGCAACAGGTTGGGGCTTTCTGTGCCCAAGCCCTGGAGGGTCAGCAGGACACGGGCTGGGCTCAGTCCTGCTGCACTGATTGTGCAGAGCAGTCGGAAGCTTTGTCCGCTCTGGTAGGCACGGAGCTGGTGACAGCACCAGTGAGGCCATAGCTATTAATAACCCCTCTCCTGGAGCTCGCTGCAGCCCATGCACAGGCTCTCTGCAGCGCGAGGTGTGTGTGCGGGAGCCAAAGGGCAAGGCTGCAGCCGAACAAAGGGCTGGGAGGCTCAGCTTGCCTTTGGGATTGATCAGCAGCAGCTTTCCAGATTGGTGTGTGTGGAGGGGAGGCTGAGAGCATCCCCTGACCTGATGGAGGAGCGAGGCAGGCAGCAGGAGTGGGCGGCAGCAGTGGGGCAGTGACAGGAGCCGTGCTGAGCACCCCACATGCAGGCAGGTTGCTGCCACAGCAGGGACCCCGGCTCCTGCCTGCCTCCCTGCAGCCGCACCACGCCGTGCAGCCTCTTGCATCCGCATGCTGCACACGGGAGGGATCTCGTCACTGGTGCCCTGGCACGGCATGGTCCTGTGCTCAGGGTCCCCCATTAGTCTTGGCACTGCTGACCCTCCGCAGAACAGCGCTGGGAGGTCTGGCACGCCCCGCTGCGGGGCCAGGCGATGCTTTCTTGAGCCTCCTCCTTTTCCAGGCATCTGGCGCGGCTGTTCCAGGCTATGTCCTGTTCAAGACCTGTCTGGAGTGAACACGACCTACCCAGGGAGCTGCTCCACAAAGTCAGGCAGTGAGGAAGAGAGCAGCCTGTGTCAGCTGTGAAACCACAGCTCCCTGCAGGGCCTGGGACGGGACCCCTGGAGTCCCAGCTACGTTCCAGCTGGGGTCTGCACTCTCCTTGCCAAAATCCCCGCAGGAGACAACATTGCCCCTTATTCCCCTTCTGAACTGCTGAGGTCCTCTTTCGCTGGAGGGTGGGAATGGCTGCTAGGTGCAATGAGAACTGCTAACGATCGTTCGAGTGCTGAGAGCTGGTGTGCATGTGTGCACAGGTGTGCCTACACATGCATATATTTTTTAAAAATGCATATATACTAAAACGTCTCCAGCATAACAGTTGTGAGTCTTAATTAATGAATATCTCTTTGTTGCTTTGAGAGCAACATTCCTGGGGCAGGGGGAACAGGGGCCTCTTTCTCCTGTTGTTTATACCCAGTCCTGGCCAGTCTCGTTCCACAGGTTTCACTGGGGACCACTCTCCTTGGCACGGTGTGGCTGCCTTCACCCCTGGTGATGCGGGCTGGTCTCGAGCTCAAAGGGGCAGAGCTGGCATTCGTGGTTCTCGCCGCCATCTGAAGCATGCTGTGAAGTTTGGTGGTTCCCTTGTACCCTGGCTCCTGGAGTCAGGTGAGGATGGGGGCAAATAGAGACAGTCTGAAATACCTGGCACTGATCTAAACTTGCTGTAAAAAGCCCTCTCTGTATTGTGCCTTACATGAAAGATGGTGGTATGGTTCAGAGGTTAACTTTTATCTTAAGCTCAGCTAGAAGCTGAAGAGTTTTAGCATTTTTTAATATATCAGAAAAGTGTAAAAAAAAGAGGAGAAATTCTGATCTCTGTTACATTGGTATTGATGGAGAGAAATTTAATGGAAGTCTGTAGAAGCTTCTGATTTACTCTTGTGTGAGATTGGATAGAAATAGCCCAAAGAATCTCATTGCTGCTGCCTGGATTCATCTGCACAGCAGAAAGCCATTACTGCTCTGTTTTCTTGCCTTTGGTCAATACATCTTGCAAGGCAGGAGGAAGCTGGATTATGTCTGCAAGTGTTCCAATGTCATGCTATGTCGGATAATGAACTGTGGCTAAATTGGATCAGCTTTTCAGTTGCCAGCCCCTCTGAAATCCAACAAGAAGTCAGGGCAGCAAGCTGTGCTTTCAGCCCTGGTGTGCCAAGAACAGAGCGTTTGCTCTGATAACCTGTGTGCTGCTGTGTTGGGAGCCAGTGTTAGGCAACCAGCGCTATTGTGGGGATTGCAGGCTGGAGCAGGTGAAAATCATTGTTAACCTGGAAATTGTACAGCTCTGTTATACTTGGTGCTTCCCCATGCCTTAAAAATGTCTGGTCTGGTGCAAATCCACTGTCCAAGGAAACAGAGATGTAACGAGAGCAGCAGCTCGCTGAGCTGCATCTGTGACTTGCTTTTGACCTGATGATTCAGTTAATCCTGGTGGGTGAGGAGCATAGCTTGGAAAGCAGTGAGGCTCTCTGGAGGAATGCAGAGAAGACCCTTAGGGTTTGCATTTCCATGGGAATTGAGGGTTTGATCCAGAATTAGTAGATCATACTGAAAGCCCGTGCCCCCCCTCCCCCCTTGACAAGGATATCGAACCTGGAAGTGGAGAAGACTTGTCAGGCTCTCTCCTGTACGTCTGCTGTCTGGTTGTGGTATCTGCCATGATGGGACACCCCCTTCCCTGCTGAGTGCCCTGCAGTGTGTGTGCCCCAGAAAACGGCCCCTGTGCTCCCAGTGGGCTCCAGAACCCACCCCTGGCAATGCTGGGATGGGATCCCAGCTCCACAGGCACTGCTGCATGCTGTCCCTTCTGTAACCTGCAGGCTGTGGCTCACCAAGGTTGCAGCAAGAGTCTTGGTGTGGTGGCTAAGGTGATGGCAGCATGTGCTGGTGGGGTGGCAGAAGGTTGCGGATCAGCTTCAGACACCCCAATGGCCAAAGCATGGCAGCTTCCTGGTCCTGCCTGGTGAGATGCTCTGGGGGCAGCTGGAGAGCCAGGGTCAGCCCGGCCCCCAGAGGAGCCCAAATCCCCTGCGGCTGGCGGAAAGCTGAGCCCATTCCCTGTGCATGCCTAAGGAGTTCAGCCCAACATCTATTACGACATTTCAAACCAAACAGGAGTATAGCTCACGCCCTGGGGGCCCGTGGGGACACTCTGTGAGTTGGAGGGACACTGCAGAGGCAGCGCTGAGCTGCCCCAGCCACACCGCACAGGGTGTCTGTATTTTCATTGGCGTTCCCGAGAGCGTAATCCTGTTAAGGGCTGAGCGTCTGATTCAGCTGTCCTGCTATATGGCTAATCCTGCCAGCGGGAGTGTGCATTATCCCATTGCTGGGGGAGGTTCTCCAGCCCCTCCAGGCCCTGGGGTCACTGCGGGTGTCTCTGGCCCCTTCACCCTCCCTGCAGGCAGCCCAGCAGCCCCCGCCGCCAGCCCTGCTCTCCTCCCTTTGCGAAGTGAGCCCCTGGAAAGGCTGGGAATTGTGTACAACCCCGGGAGCTGTGCAAGGCTGAGTGGGCTCCTTTGAACTTCCCTGAGCAGCTTATGGCCCTGCACGTTACCCCGGGCACACAGCCGGCACCCGGCAGGTGCTCCACTGAGGCTGGCCGGAGCACGGGGAAATCCCGGCTTTGATCCCATTGTCCAATTTTGGGGCTGCAGCACTCAATAGTTTCACAGCCAGGGAGTTAATTTTACTCATTACCCATACATTTGACAGGTTTTAAATGCTGTTTTTGCCCACATCCCCCCTTCAGCTCTGTGCTTTCCCCCTTATCTCGGGGAGCTTTGCCCTCCTGCCGTTGCTGGCTTCTTCCAGGCAGGATGCGCTCTGGTGGGCTTTGCCTCACTGGTGGCTGCCTTGGTTTCTTGGAGGATTGTAAATGCTCTTTAAAAATAAACCTGCTACAAGAATAGGCTATTTTAGTTGCAAACCTCTTTGGACAAAATGTGGTATTTCCCATCTCTGCCTTGAAAAAAGAAAAAGAATAAATCCAGTGCTGATGAATAAGGAATATGTCAATAGAGCCGGTAATAAAATGTGTGGGTGCTGCTAGCAGCTGTGAAGCCTCACACCCAAGAGGAGGGGAGGAGATCTGTGGGAAGTCCATGGTGCCATGGGCACAGAAGATTTCAGTGCACAGCAGCCCTGTTTTGGGTTGATTTTGGCTATTTGATTATTCAAATTTTGGCCACAGCCCATCCCCTGAGCAGATGCCAGCATTCAGCCCCAGGAATACCCATTTCATCACTCCCTGCTATAACCTGAGACAGTGAATCTGGGGTTAAAAGCCTGAAGGAAAGCTGATAAATGTGTATAATATAAACTACTGAAGAGTAAAAAATTCTGAAAACACTGGAGAAAGTAAATACAATAAATTTGGGGCGACATTTCTCTCCCTAACTCAGGTTTTCCAGCGGCAGCTGCCCAGCCCTCTAACAGCTCAGAATTCCCCATCACCTCCAAAACGTAACAAAGAGAGACTCTTGCGAAACGTTTTTTTTCTCTAACCGAGCATGAGTAACCTCGGCTCTTTTTTCACCTGGGGTCTCCCTAGGGTCTGGCAGTGCGGCTGATGAGGGACAGATGCGCTGAGCTCTGTGGGTCCCTCCCCAGGAGCTCCCATTATCGCCTGGATCTGCCCCTCTGCCATGGGCTGGGTGCATGCCCCCAGGACCCTGCCTGCCAGCTCACCGCCACGTGTTTATTTCTTCTTGTCTCTTCCAGTTTGGCTCTGCGGGAACCTCTCGCTCCACAACCCCAGTGCCGGCTCCTCGCCCAGGCGGGTTAGGTTTCCACATGGAGAGATGGGAACGGTGGGAATGGCTCTGGCTTGGCTCCGCTGGTGTCCTTGCCCGGGCTGGAGATGGCTGTGCTGCTGCACGAGGGAGCTGCAAGGAGGGGTCGTGGTCTGCTTGCTAAAGTTACTTTTTTTCTTTTGCTCAAACGCAAGACATGAGGGCACCTGTGGTCTGCATACAGCTGGGCAGTAGCTTAAGCTGGAAGAGTCAATGAAAATGAGAGAGCAACTTGTGAGGGAAGGTGATAAAGCATATGTGTAGTGTTACTAATATTGCTGCCCATCCTGAGCTGACATCCTTGGGAAGATGCTAGAGGGAATGTGGTATCCTGAGACATCTTTGAAAAACCCTTCCCAATTTCGGTGCACAAGACACAGCAAGGCAAAGCATTTTTCCTTATTTTATTTTTTATTGCCTTTTCTCTATTATTAATCTGGGACAAGACCTGTTACCAGTTCAGAAAGCACACCAACGGTTTTGCTGGAAATCTCTTCCCCAGAGATCCTAATGCCGGGGTGGTGACATCTGGATCGGCCCTGCTGTACCAGGAGCCATTCTTCTTTCCTGAAGGTCCGGTGGTGGGTTATGGCAGGAGGGACCCTTCCCTATGCTGAAGAGCACGTGTCCCCTTGCTGCAGGGGCAGGGCAGCTCCCAGCAGGATCCCAAGGGGAATGCTGGCGGGAGAAGTGCAGGCACCAGGCCTGCCCTGGCTTTCCTCTGAAAACCTATGCTCTTCCTTATGAGCGGGGTGTCGTGGGGGCAGGCTGCAGGCTCTGCCAGCAGGCACATTCTCAGCCTTCTGCCAAAATCTTGGTCTCTCTCTGAGAGCAAGGCGGTGCCCACTGTGCGTCTGCAGGCTGCCACTGTGGGAAGGGACTCCTGTCCCCGTGGGCTCTCCTTTTCTGCCACCACGGGCTCTCTGCAGATGCTCCCATCCAAGGAGGATCGTGCTCTGGTCTCCCACAGGTTCCAGCCAGGCACCTCGCCCGGTTCACCCGAGCTCCTCTGCTCCCTCCTGACACGGCTGCCCTTTCCCTCCGGCCGATGAGGTTTCAGCTGTGCAGGGCTCAGGGCAGGCTGTCCAGAAGATGCAAATCGGGGCCATTGGCCACTGCTTTGATCTATGGGCAGAGCAGGGGTACCTGAAGCTGCGCGGAACAGATGGTGGGGGCTTTCTGTGTTCCTGCCTGCTGCCTTTTTGATGCCTAATTCCCTCTTCAGCTGGCTGAATCCTGCCTGCCGGTCCCTGGCCACGCCGTGGGGTGGGCAGCAGGGCTGCGAGCAGGCGATGGGCTGGCAGTGGGCACTGGGCTCTGCATCCTTTCCGATGGCGAGGCCACTCGCAGGGAATGGGAGGGCTTGTAAAGATGCTGAGATGCTTAAAGGGCCTCTGTCAAGTTGCTGTATGCATTCAGCATGGTCCTGTTTATCCAACAGCACCAGGGCACTTAATTCCTTTATGAAGGCGAGAGTTGTGCCATGTTTACCAGCTGCCACGTGATACTGTCTGCCAGGGTGGCACCCGGCTGGGTGCCCATGGCACCTGGGCTGAGCTCCCCGGGGCCACGGGGTGAGCGTGCGCCATCTGAGCGACCCACAAGAGTGCAGCCCCATCGGGATCCCCCCTTGGCTCCCCACCAACACACCTCCTAATAATTTTGCCTAAATGTTTTGCAAATCAGCCAGCAACCAATTTATCCCTGAAGTATTTTGGAGATGTCACTCCGAGAATGTTAATGGCACATGATTCACGGGGTCCTGCATGCTGAAAAATGCGTGGCTGTGCAGCAGGCGCATGCGGGAAGGCTGCTGGGACAGCACGCAGGGGGTCGGTGATTTATTAACGGTGGGTCATCTTGGCTTTTAGACCCCTCTTCCCACTAGTGCAGCAAGGCAAACTGGGGGAGAGGCTGAGCCATTTAGCTGGCGAGGATATCATGCTTAAAACTTGTTATTTTTGGATTGAGTTTCTGAGCCCCCTCTCCTCCCCGCAGCATTAAACACAGTTGTTTATTGGAGCTGACAGTAGAAACACAAGCAGTTGTCGGTCGCTGCTACAAGAGTAGTGTCTACCAGCGGTGGAATGAACATGACGGAGCCGATGACTAATACAGCTTTGAATTTTATATGCTTCCAGCTAACGGGTCCCATATGTTCCACTGCTGTAGCCCAGGGAGAGAGCAGCTCGTTCGGTGCGGTGCTGGGCCCCAGGGCAGGAAGCCTCACTGGCCCCAGGACCTGGCTCTGACTGCAGAGCCCAGGACCGTGCCAATACCCAGCTCTGCCCCTCCCGGGGCAGGATGGGTGCAGGAGCTGACTCAAGACTCACGCCTGAGCACACGCTCCTCTGCTGCAGTAGCTGGAGCCATGCTGCAGATGTGTTGGTGCGGTCCAGACCTTGGGTGCTATCAGCAGTGTGTGTACTTGCAGCTCCGAGGCTGGCAAGCTTTGTGGGCAGCAGTGAGCCAGATCTGATAGATTTATGAAAAGATCAAACAGTCTCCAATCTACACTGGCTAACCTGGACCTCTCGCTCTGCAAGAGACTGTCGTGATCAAATTGATACCCTTTGCTTGGAGCTCTCTCTTGTAGCCTGCCAGGAGGATCGAGCAGCTGGGGAAGTGGTGTTTCCTCACCGAGCTGTGTCATTAAAATAACCCATCGGCTCCCACAAATCATGCTAGTAAAAATGTGTGCAGCTTTATTGCAAGGAGATACTGTGAGACCCCAGGGAGCAGTTAAATCCTGAGTCAAGCACGTGTAGACCCTGGGTGTACAGGCTCCTGGTTGCATGTTCCCACAATTGCCCATGAGTGCTGCAGCCCGTGCGTCCAGCTCCGGCTGCCGGAGTGGCGCAGCGGTTCTCAGGAGGCACTGTAAGGCAAGCACATAGCTTGGACAGGTTGCTTTCCAGGACCTGTCACACAAAGACATCATCCTGGAGTAATTTCCCACAGCCTGTGTTTACTGCTACCGGTGCTATGCCAGGGCTGAACTAGGGGAAGGCTTTTGTCTTGTTGCTTTTGTTTGTACAGCACTGGCTGGCCCGCTGCCGCCTTCCCATTTGCTTGTTGCTGCTGAGGGTGTGTTTTGGCTTGTTGCGGTTATTCAGACAAAGATCAGAATCCATCTTGTTCCCCTCCAAATGAAGAAGGAAGTAATAGGAAGACCATTGCCTCTTGCAAACAGTCGTCTGTGGTCAGCAGAGCATTTCCCACGCTGTGCTCTCACCTTCTGGCACATCTGCTCCCTCCCCTGCCCTTTGCCAGACTTGGCAGCTGGTCACTCCTCGGGGCAGCACCTGGGGAGGCCGGGCACACAGGCACGGCTACAGGCTGATGCAAACAGCTGTTTAAGAAATGTGGCATATTCCTGCGTGGCTGACTTTGGGAATAATTCCCCAGTTCAGGAGAAGCTGGGCATCCCAACCACTGGGAAATAAAATGCAGCCGTGGTGGTGGCTGGCATCTGGTCCCCCACTGATTGACATGCCAGAGCCTTGCAGCCATGCCCGGGCCGGTCATCTGCTCCCTGGGGAATTTTGACCTTGTGTGTTTTTGAACTCCCAAGTGCAACATGAGTCCAGAGCTGGCAAAACCAGCGGGCGGTGAAGGTGAGGGCACGCGGTGCTCACTGCCACGTGTGCCCTGCCCCCACCGAGGCTGGCCGCAGGAGTGTGAGACCTCTCCTCTAGCGATGCCCTTGATACCCATCATTTCTCGAATGCCATGGAGCTGGAAGCAGGGACCAGTGTGTGCCAGGGGACACAAGCTGCTGGCCTGTCCCCTTTCTTCTGGCTCTTGGAGGAGAGTGCGCCTCTGGGTGCTGCTTTGCTCTGGTGTGGGGCTGCGGCACCAATCCCTGTTCAAACTCCTCGCTGCTTCTGGGCAGAGGTGGCCCTGGCAGCAGCATTTCCAGGGGGTGAGCTGCCATCCTGGCCCTGCACTGAAATTACCGTTATGGTGTCTCCAGCTAGTTCCCATCTGTAACTTCATCACTTGGGTAATCTACCAAAGAAATTCCTGGTATAAACACAGGATTATCAGAATTTTATTCCAGACTTGGCCCCCGGATTCCCTGCCAGCTTTTGTTGGTATTGCACTTTTGCTACAGCAACTCTTCAGTGAAAACAAACCGCCTGCAGAAAGTCAGGGAGGCCATGTGCCAAGCTGGGGAGGCAGGGGTGCCTTGGGTCAGCCCTGGGGAAGGCTGCGGGTGTGATCCTACAGGGATCAGCTGTCTGCATCGCAGCCGGCAGTGCTGGGGACACGGGGATGCTTTGGCGTTCTGGAGCACACCAGGAAAAGGACTTGTCGCAAATGTGACTGTATTCCCCTTCCCTGTCCGCACAGATCTGTCGGCAGCACCGGTGGTTCGCACTGCCACCGCTGCCACAGGCGGGGGGCTGAGCTGGCAGAGGGGGATGCGCTGCTGTGCAGGAGCCACTTTGTGTGTGTGTGGGTTCATACCCATGCATGTGTTTGGGCATCACTGCTGTGCCAGGGGGGCACTGCCGACCTGTCCCACTGCCCTGGGACAGCATTGCGTCCTGCTGCTCCTGGCCGTGGCCAGAGATTTCCGTGTGTCCAGGCTGGACTCCACAGGAGTTAGTGGGCAGATCTGAAACTGCCTGTGGGCCATGATCACATTCCCCTTAACAGCTGGTCCAGGACCGCTCACCAGTGAGGAGCCGCATTTAATCACACTCCCTGTTAGCACGAGGGCAGAGGCTCATCCTTCTAAGGCTGAAGGTCACTGGGTCGATCTCAGTCTCGATAGCCGTAGGACAGCCCAGGCCATGCTGGAGTCACAGATGGGATCGAAACTCCCAGCTCAGCACTAGGAAGAAGCAATACCTCTTATCCAAGGGCAGCACTGGAAAATTTAACCTTAAAGTTTTTCCTTAGTCGGATGAAACAAGAGGCTGGAAGGTCCCAGGCACTCTCTTCCCCCTGCAGCCCTTCTGCGGCACTTGTCCTCCTTGCCACCTCTCTTTGGGCCCTGAACCTTTCCTGGCCAAGCACTGGGATGCTGTAGCAGTCGTGGTGGCAGCGGTGAGGACCGTGCTGCTCAGCACCAGTGTCTCTAATGCACATGCAGGAGTCAGAGCTGGTCGCAGCTCGGCATCAGACTGCATGAGAGCTGCGTGTGTGCCGGCATGGCACCGGACCTGCCTGCCTGAATCTGAGGCTTGATTTTCTCTAACCCCTGCTCCTTTGCTTTGTAACTAACGACAAATCAAGCCCATTCATTAAGATGAGGAATCTGATCCTGCAATTGAGGAAAGATTGCTTCTGAGCTATTCTTAGCCGACTGAGCTGCATTAAGAGGCAGTTTGTTTCCACAACCCACCTGGCAGCCGGGCGTGCGTGCCAGAGGCTCTGCTCACGGGGAGCCGTCTCCTGGCATCCCTGGAATCATTGCTGTTATCAGACGGGAAGAGTGGAGCAGCGCAGAAAAGAAGGGGTTGCCTTGTGCCACTGATAAGGCTGTTATTAATTACTGGGCTAGCACCAAGGCGCCCGCTGCTGCAGGGAAAAGGCTGGGTAATGCTCACAGGGAGCCTGATCCTTCCCTCGCAGGTCTGCAGCCACTGCTGGCAGCAGCGGGCAGTGGGAGTCGGGGTCGCGAGGGCTCTGCGGCAGGAGGGGGAACGCGGGAGTTTGTGCCCAGGGTCACGCCTGGCCGTGGGTAGCACTGGCAAAAAAGAAAATGTCCAGCTCTGACCTCGGCTGTCCCGGGTGCCAGAGCACCCTGGCCCCGGCCCCGAGGGCTGCCCACCTCCCCCGGAGCCCCGAGGGCTGCCCACCTCCCCCGGAGCCCCGAGGGCTGCCCACCTCCCCCGGAACCCCGAGGGACGGCGGGTGCCTGGCGGGGCGCGAAGCGGGAACCAGCCGCGGAGCTTCGTGCTCGGCGCTGTCCGTGCGGCGGCGGCCGGTGGGCAGAGGCCGCGCCGGGGATGGCCCGAGTTCACGGCCACGCGTGGCGGCCCCGGTGCCGCAGCTCGGTCGGGGCCGGGCACGGACCCGCAGCGCGACCTGCTGGCTGCGGCCCGCGCTGCGGGGAGCCGGTCCGGGGGGCACAGCGGGGATGGGCGGGGGGGGGAACAGCGGGGGGTCACAGTGGGGGGGTCCCCGCCCGGAGGAGTCACAACCCTGGGGGAATCACAGCCCTGGGGGGGGGGGGGGTGTGTGCCAGAGCTCGGGGGCGGGTATCATAGCCTGGGGGGGGGGGGTGGGGGGCGTGCGTCACAGCCCTGGGGGGCCGCAGCCCAGAGGAGTCACAAGTCTGCTGGGGACACAGCCTGGGGGGGGTCAGAGCCTGGGAGAGGGTTAGAGCCTGGGGGTTTCGTGCCCTGGGGGAGTCACAGACCTACCGGAGTCACAGCCGAGGGGGGTCACAGCCCTGCCAGGTGTGCGGAGGGACCCCAGCCCGGTGGAGGGGGGGTGTGCGGTGTCACAGCAAGCATCCAGTGGTGCGGGGGACCCCCCTCCACTCATGCCCCACGTTGCCTTTCTGAGCTCTGCTCACCAACACGACTTGGTGTGGGATGTGAGCGGGGGGTGGGGGGTGGGGGGTGTGTGTGGCCAGAGCGCTGCTTCGCTGCCACTGCGATGGGGTTCTGAAGGGCCTTGTCGGGGGACAGCGGGGTGCTGGCGAGGGCCAGGGACACAGCGGCGGATCCAGCCAGCTCCCAGCAAGGCGGCAGGACGCGGGGACATGCCATTGCCCCTCGGCCACAGGTGAGGTGCGTTCTGGTTTCACCTGCGCTGTCGGCTGGAGCAGGAGCTTTCCTCTGCCCTGAGCTAATGACACTCCCAGGTGCACACAGTTGTGTGTGGAGAAGGAGCTGTCTGTAGCTACCCAAATAGCTGCTAATCAACAACCAGAAGGGTCCCAGTGGTTTATTTCCCAACCCCTTCAAAGGTAGGGACAAAATATTGCAGCTTGTCCCACTGCAGGCTCTGTGGTGAGGGTGCTGGTTTTGATGCCCAGCTGGGATGAGGATGCTCCAGGGACAGACCAAGTCTCCTGTACAATGTATTTTTCAGAACAGGCCTTTTTTTCTGTTTGTTTTTTGCTAGCACAGCTGTGGGACATTTTGATGTATAATTTCTTTTTTTTTCCCAGCTATTTTGGCAAAGAGAATTTTTTAATATAGATTCCTTTCAAAACTTTAAAGAGCTTTTATCTTTTTTTGGTTTGTTTTTTTTTTTTTTTTTTTTTCTGTGGAAGTGAAAGTCACTTCCCACTCTCATGCTTGGTGTTCCAGCTGGGATGGCTCTCCCACACCCAGCTCCATCCCACTGTCATTGCACTGTCCTCTGCTTGATCTTCTTGGAGCCTTTCAGAGCCATAATCTGTGTTTATTCAGTGGTGCACCGTTAACCACACCCCACTGGTAGTCTAATGTCTGCAGGAGATAGAAACCTGCCCATGCACCCAGCCAGGTCTGCATCCCTGTCTTCTTTGGGACGTCCTTTGGGTTTTCCTTTCCCTGCTCCTGCCCGTGCGGGAGGAGGGGATGGGTTCACAGGTGAGCACCCAGGACTGGATGCTGTGGCCCGGACACGCGCCCTCCTCCAGCTTCATCCCTGTGCCTCCCTGGTCTCTGCCCGCTGTGACAGATGGCAACCGGAGGACGAGGTGGCTCCTTCTCTTGCACGCTGATGGTGGGAAGATTCAGATACAGGGCAGCATCCTACCGCCGCCGGCACAACAGTCCTCAGCCATCTCTCGAGAGCGTGAGCTCTGTGTTTTTGTAACCCCCCTTTTTTTTTTAATTGAGATTTTAGCGGTGGTGAAAGGTGCTGGATTGACAAGCTGTAGAGACGGAAGGGCCTCTGGACTCCACTGAAGTTTACATTTACAAAGGACACAGAGAATAAATAGAAGACAATGTTTAGAGTCCTCTGTAGACACTTCAGACTTGCTTATAATTCTGCAGCAATTCCATCACCTCTGAAGTGATTGATGCTCTCTATAAAGTCTTGCCTTAAAACATTTTCCTATGTGTCAGGGGAAGAAGTTTATTACACTTTACTGAAAGGGCAGGATTTGTATTGTGCTGAAGGCTGAGTCCTTCCCAGCCCTATCCTCAGGAGAAAAAATAATTGGAGTGCTGGAAAAAAAAAAGAGACTGACCCAAAGCACGTATGTGGTTTGTGGTTAGCCAGCTCTAATGCTGGGTGTTGAGATAGAATTCTCCATGGGTGCTACAAACAGGGTGGGTGTAACAGGTTTTCATCGAATTGTTTTTTTCTAAAAGCTTGTATTTTCGTTCAGTGGAAACCCAAAATGTATCTGCTTTCAACAAAGAGGAAATCGTATTTTTTATTAAATCACCAAATACATTGAAAAAAGACTGCTTCGGGACAGAGCTGCTTACACTGTGATTGAAATACAGCAGATCACAGGCTTTAAGTCTAAATTTCTACTGAATAAATTGTGCTTTGTTTTTTTTTTTTTTTAATATGGAAAATTCAGGGCAAAGTTATGCTTTTTCTCCCCTTGGCAGGGTACCCCCGGGCTGTGGCACCGTGGGGCTCTACAGGGACCTTGGTCAACCCAAGGCGCTTGCAGCAAGGCAGAGCGGGTGAGTTTGGGAATCTGGATGGTTTTGCAGATGCAGACTCCCCAGGGCCTTTGTTGGAGACAAGGTTTCCCGTCTCGCCTGGCTGGGTGCTGCAGAGTGGCTGCAGGAGAGCACCTGATGCCCGGCTGGGTTGGCAGTGGTAAGCTTCCCGCTTTAAAAGACAAGGAAAAGCTATGGAAGGAGTCAGGTGATGAAATCATCCCGAGTGGACACAGTGCAGTCACCGATTTCACCTCTGCGAACAGCGGGATCCTTTGGGGATGTTAATTTTACAAACCATCTGAAAACAGCTCACGTCTTACCCTCCCGACACCGGCTCTCAGCCGACCCTGACGTTTGCCCAGTGTGGCAGGAGATGTGTCAAGAGCAATGAAGAAAAATAGCAGCGTGTGTGGAGCCTGTCAGAAGAAATAAATCTCTGCTGCATCGTGGGCTGGGGTTTGCTTCGGGAGAAGGGTGCTGACAAACGCAGACCGATGCCACAGGGATTGCTTCCAGTCCTGTCTGATTCTCATGGTGAGAGTGATGCAGGAGCAGCCTCATCCCCGGCTGTGGCCAGGGCTGCGTCCCTGGGGCGGACAGGGCAGGGGGCTCCTGGCCTCTTGCCGGGCCGCTCCCTGCCTTCTGGAAGGGGAACTTGGGACTGATCCAAGTTTGCTTATTTCTACAGGCTCATAAAACTCTCGGAAAGGGCAAATGTGCTTCTGGGGGCAGATATTGCTTTAAGCACTAGATACCCTTTTTTCCTTCCCCTGCCAAGTGGTTTCTCCATAAGGGATGTGCCCTCCTCCGAAGCCAGAACCTAAATCCACCCAGGCTTGCCCTACCAGTGCACTCTGTGTATCTTCCCAGTAAATGTTCCCAGCCAAGCATGCTCCTCACGTGCCTCCGCCCAGCGAGGCTGCTCCACAGGGCTGCAAGGAGTGAGGGGTTTTTGTGTAAAGCAGGGATAAAAAGCGGGAAGGTTTCCTGGGTGTAGCCCGGGCTCCCGAAAAGGGGTGCCCTCGCTGCCGGGGAGGGCTGGGGTGCACAGAGTGCTGGAGGGGCTTTGGTGGGCACTAACGCTGCGGCAAGCGCCGGGTGGCCCTTGGTGCAGGCAGAGCCCCGTGCCAGGCTCCGTGCGGGTGAGCCGGGCTGGGGTGAGCATCAGCGAGGGCAGAGGTCTGCAGGCGGCATGACCTGCCTGTGTGGGCAGCCCGGCTGCTCCCCCCATGCCCCACCGGTGCTGGTGTTCGCTGACCTGGGGCTTCCAGCAGTTCGTTTGCCTTTAACATAGTAGTTGATAAAATACTCATTTCTTTAAATACTTGTTGAACAAAGGCAACCCACGTTTCAAATTGAAGCGCACACAAAGCCCTTTGTGACTGGCTGTGGAAACAGGGAGCAGACACTGTAAGGAGGCACAGCTTTCTGCACCGCACAGACACTCGGTTGCCTGAAACAAGCTCAGCGGCTTTTAGTGGTGGCACCAGCGTCATCCTCTGCTGGGCTGGCTCTTTGCATCGCCCTCGCTCCTTGGCCTTAGAAAGCGAACCGGGGGGGTGCTGACGTGAGGTTGATGGTGCTGGTAGGAGCTGGTGTCTCTCCCATCCCGCTCCTGTCCTGTAGTATCACCAGGGATCAGGGCTGTATGCGCCTCCCTGCTGCCTTCTGCCATGCAGGTGCTGGCACTGATTTATCACCAGACCCACTGGCAAGGAATTAGCTGTGACTGCCTGCATTTAACCTCCATTTGGATATTTTAGGGAGAACCTGATGTTAGTTCAGCTAATTGTCTACTAAAGACACTGCTCCTTCCCTGCTTTCGTGCTGGATTCACCTTTTTTTTTCTTTCCTTTCCCCAATGCCTTCAGGTAAAAGACAACTTGCAACATATAAAAGATGATCCCAGTCACTTAATTTGAACCAGAGAAGATAGTAACAGTCTGGATGCAGAGCCGGATTTATGCCTTTCTCTCCGAAGGAGCCCCCTCCTCCAATGATGGCTGTTGAACGGTGCGAGCAGCATCTGAAGCAAATTGAGGGTAACCTTTCGTACTGCACAGCTCTTCCAGCAGCCTTTGCCGGTCCCAGGGACATCTGCAGGCCGCATGTTGGATTTTGGCAGCTGCTGAGCCCATTGTCAGCCAGTTCCATTGCATTAACTGGTAATGGATAGAGAGACGGCTGCCACGTCAGCCCATGCGCGCCGAGCCACGCGTGGTCGAGAGCATCCCCCGGCTCTGCCTGCAGCTCTGGGCAGTGGGACAGTGCTCAGGCAGCTCTCAGCAGCTGGGAAGCACGCTTGCATTCAGGCTTTTCAGGTACATTTCACAGGCTTTTTATCCACCCCAAACTGCAGCACTTGTTCTTGTTTCACCTGTGGAGCTCCTGGGCTGAGCGGGTGTGTGCAGGTGCCTGGGCAGCCACCTGGACCTGACACAGGGAGGAGCTGGGAAAGCAATTAGAGTCTTGCCCTGCCTGCTGATTCAAAGAGATTTTTTTTTTTTTTCTGTCCAACCACATGGAAAAATGTGAGTGAAACAGATCAAAAAGAGGAACCGGGAAGATTAACCTCTGGCTCGTGAGCTGTTGGACCAGCAGCTCAGGGATGAGGAGCCAAATGTCAGACACATGATGCTTGTACTACATTTCAGGGTTTAGGCGTTTGTTAATTAGTTTTTCCTGAGTTGTTCGTGCATCAGTCACAACCGGGTCACTGTGACAAGTTCCCTCTTACACCCTGTCCACGGTCCCAGGGAAGAGGCCAGACTGTCCCTGCTCCAGTGCCAGGTGCCAGGGCTGCAGGTTCCTTGCCCCCAGAACAGAGGCTCAGTTTTAGTTCCAGGGTGAGATGAGAGACAGTGTACGAGTGCTGGCCACGCCATTGCCTGAGCAGGCAGGACCTCCAAGTGGCTGCCGCAGTTGGGAGGATACGGCTCAGACTGTTGGAATTAACTCTTGGCCAGCTCTGCAGCGGCTGTGCCGGCCCCTGGTAAACAGGGTCCGTTGGTTGCTCCTTCCAGGGAGCCCTCGCAGGCAGCGTGCCGCAGCCCGCAGTCAGCCCATAAACACGCAGTGCGGTTTCATTTTGATCCCTTGATGTCCACTTCTCTTCTCTGGCCAACATTTCCCTGCTGCTCCCTGGGTGCCACACCGGGTCTGTCACACCTGTGCACCCAGCTGCCGCTGCACCGGTGCCGTGGATCTGCCACAGGCAATGGAACCGCTGAGCTTGGTACATCCCTGCAGATTTCTGCGCTGCACAGGGTACGCCGCCTGGGAGGCATGGTAGTGGGGTGCTTACCCTCACCCCGGCAGCCCCTGCTCCCCAGCAGCCCCTTCACCCTTGCTATCATCAAAACTGTACTGTGTATTAAACAAGCAGCATCAGGCGGGGGGGCTGGTGCAGAGGATGGGAACGGGGTTTGTTCTGCTGGACACTGCCAGGCAGGATGGCACCGCTGGCACTGGTAAGGGCATGGGGCTGCTGAGCCATAGGGAGCACCTGCACATCCCACCCACCCAGGAGTAATTATGTGTGGGGCGTTCCCCAAAGCACTAATGTCACAACCACAAAACCCCGGGCGCAAGCAAGTGCTGAAGAGAACCCACCGATATCCATGTTGCTCCGTTGCCTCCTGCTCCCCCCTTCCCATCAGTTCTCCAGCTCCAGCTTGTTTTCTGATTTATGATCAAAATCATGCAGTGACCAAGGAGTGCAATCAGGACACTTTATAAAACATTTAACTGCATTTCATAACCTCTTTCCATAAACCACCCGTGGCATGTTTATAAACTTCCCATCTCTTGTTTCCTGGCTCTCACAGCAAACGCCAGCAGAACTGCGGCTGCGGGGCCGCGACTGTGGCACCTAGGGCAGCACCGACCGTAGCTGTGGCCATGGGAAAGCCTGGGCTGCTCTGCTGCGCTGGGAGCTGAGCCGGCCTTTCCTGGAGCTTCGGGAGCTTGGATGTAAAATGAACAATATCCTGTAAGTCTGAATTCCTGTTTTCCAAAGATACAGATTAAGATGAACCAACCCCCGTGAGCTGCGGAGGCATCAGCATGGTGGCAGCCAAGGGATGCTGCCCGAGGGTTTAGGAGGATGGCTGTGTGAGGGCATGGCACCTATAGCCTGGCAGCGTGGCAGTGGCGCTGGGGGGTGCTTGGCAGGATGAGGGCAAGTGCTTCCCCAGCCTCACCAGCTGAAAAATGGCTCTGAGCAGGAAACTTCTGTTTTACTGCTCATGGACTCAGCCCTGTCTGCTTTACAAACCTTGCCGTGGAGCAGTGCAGCTGTTCTGCGCACCTCGGTGCAGTGCTGTGCCCTGCATCCACCTGCGAGGAGGGCTTGGGTGGAAAGCCCCGGGCAGAAGGGGCTCTCTCAACCTGTGGCAGTGACCATTGTATGTGGCTGCTTTGCTAACATTGTCCCTCTCACCTTCTCCAGGATTTTTTCCTCAAGGACAAGGACTGTGGTAGGGACAGTTTCACCTTCAGCCTGATTTCATACACTGGCAGATGAACCAGCAAACAGTGAGTCAGAGGGACAGGTGGTTCTCCAGGAGCACCGCTCTCGGGAAGCCCTCCTTGCCCCAGCTGAGCTCATCCTGCCTCCTGCCCCACTGCAGCTCTTGCTGCTGCTCCTCAGGAGCACGTGAAGGCGGCTGTGATGCTTTGCCACCCCCTCAGAGACACAAGCCCTCATCTCCATCAGCCCATCTGTCCTGTCCAGGGAGCTGTAATTTCCATGAGCCCTGGTCTCTGCTGCAGGATGTGACTGTCGTCCTTGTGCCTCCATTGATGGAAGGCAGGTCAGTGAAATGGTGGCCCCATCCCTGACCACGGGACACAGCCGTGTTTGCTGACACCCCAAGGCACGGGCATGCTGGAGGGGTGCCCGTCATTCAGCTTGGCGGCCTCGCAGAAGCCATGCTGTGTCCCATGCTGAAGCCCTCATAAATGCCTACTCTTTTTTTAGCTTGCTGCAGTTCTCCCCTCTCTTTCAGGGTTTGTTTGTTTGTTTTTAGCATAATATAAGCAAACTGGAGATTGCAGTGTCCTCAACAAAGCGCTTGACGCGTATGGAGGGGTTTTTCCACACAAAAAGTAATGACAAAGTAATGATTTCATCCCCGTGGATGTGAAATGTGCACAGATAAGTTTTATCCAGGAGGTCAACAACTTTTAACTTTCAGCCGTTCAAATGCAAGCCACTTTCCCAGGAAGTTCAGCAGCAGGCGACTCAGGAGGCTGCAAGCACTTTGGCCAAGGAGCTGCAGGACGCTGTGCCATACACCACGCTCTGTGCCATACTTCAGGCTCCACGCTCCACGCTCCATTGCTCCCTGCTCCAGCACTACCTGCACACTGGCTGGCAGGGCTGGGACCCTCCAGGGGCTGCAGCCTGGCGCTGGTGCTGCTTTTGCTCTCTGCTCCGCAAATGTCCCCTGCGCTGCTGCAGCCCGGCTCAGGGCAGGTGGGGTGGCCGGAGGGAGGGCAGCAAAAGCCTCGTCCCCCAGGATTTTAGCTACCGGTGCTGGGTGCTGGTGGGGAGATGGCTTGCCTGATTCTGCCTGAGCACAGAACTGTGCTAAGGGTGCTGCAATAGCCCTGTAACATTATCAGCAGCAAATGGCCCTCAGTGTGTCACTTATAGGAAGCAGAAAAACAAACAAACCCTGAATAACAGCCAAAACTTCTTTTCTAGGACTTGCAGCTTTCTAACTTTATTTAAAAAAAAGAAGGAAAAAAGTAAATTTTCCCTGACACAGAATTGCTATCATCATGCAATGGCACTTCGGAATATTATAAACAACCGTGTCAGTTTATAGGGCTGAAGACGTTTTCCCGCGGCAGGCTGTGCGGCAGGACAGCGGGGCTCAGCCATGCGCCCCGGGCCTGGGAAACAAGGAGGGGGGGAGTTGTGGAGACATCATCGGTGCCTTGATTCCTCCCAAAGCGCTTGTTGCAGTCCATGTGCTGAGTTGCTTTGTGCCCCCCTCCTCAGCCATGGGCATCGCTGGCCCCGGCTGGTGCACGCAGCCAGGGCGGCTCCTTGCTGGGGCTGCAGCCCCCCGCCCCCAGCTTTGAAACCTCCCTGGCAAAACCCCCCTCCTCTCCCTGACCTGGTCCTCATTTTCTCCCCGATCAGCACTTTCTCTGCTTGCAGCTCTGTCAGATGGCAGGCTGTAAATCACAGCTCAGGCTTATGTGGCCGGGCTTTGCACAGCCAGGGCAGCCGAGGAAGAAGTCGTTCTGGAGAGGTGGGGAGAAATTAACTCAGCAGCGAAGGAAACCACCCCAGCAAGCTGCTCTTGTTGGCCCTTGCTGCACATCAGTTACCATTTCCTACACAGGCACAGCCCCTGCATGAAGGATTTTTCCCTGCAGCAGAGCATCACTGCCCTGGGCGTTGCTGGCTGGAGCCTTGCATGCAATGGCTGAAGATGGATGCTCGTGTCCTGCTGGAGTGCCTGCGAGGGCACCCACCCCTCTGCTCCTCTTGTGCTCAGAAAGGAATGGGTCTGCTCCAGGCCTGCTACACGATGGAAAAAAAAGAACAAATGAAAAAAAAAATAATTCCTATTTTATTCTGCATGTTCAGGGCTGCAAAACACGTACTGGATTGCTGGCGCTTGCTTTCGCCCCTGCAGTCCCTTACCTGGCAGATGGAGCGTGTAAGACACACCCTGTAATGCTCTCACATTGAGCCACAGAGGATTTATAAGATCAGTACGTGACTGACAGATAAGGGACTCCCACAGAGCAAAGACGAGAGCGGGAGAACCAGAGAGCTGTATGCTTGGACTTGATTCAAGGAATTTGCAGCCCCTCTTGTTCAGGCAGGTTCTAGTAGAAAATTTGCCAAATCCACCTAACACCATAAAAACGTTTCTTGAGGAAGGGTTGGGGCAGAGACAGGTTTATAAAAAACACCCACCAAAAGCCCCGTGCCCCACCCTGGTATTTATGAGATGCACACGGAGGGTGTTGATAGCAGAGACATTTTTGTAAGTCAATAAAACGGAAAAAGAGATTCCACTTGGTTAGTAGGGGTGGTGACTTTGAACACATTGAGCGCAATGAAGGAGATCATTCCATTGTTTTAAGATTTCCATAACTCACTGTGCTTAAGCACATAAAAATGTAGACATTTTGGCAATAAAGTTTGGGTAATTTTTGAGTATGAATCAAAAATCTCTCCCTCGTGCTCCCCTCCCCCTTCTGCCTTTTGTTGTTGCTGCAGGCAGCTGCCCCCCCCACTCCGCCCGCTCCACCCCATGGCCTCATGAACGGAAAAATGTCTTCAACAGAAACCTCCCAGCTTTTAATTTTCTAATCTGCAGCATCTGTGCCCAGCCCAGGCGCTCCTGTGGGCTGTCATGGTGTGTCCTTTCCCGGGAGCTCATGCACGCGGGCATGTGCAGGTTGAGCCTTTCTCGCCGGGCACCTCGGCCGGCAGCACCGGCACAAGCACCGGCAGCCCCGCGCGCTGCAGTGGGTGGGCTTGTGCTTCTGCCGAGCTGCCCCGCACCTCTGTGCACGAGGCTCCCGCCGCCTGGGCCAGGGCTTCGGCTGGTGGCTGGAGGCAAGGTGATGGGTGCTCGGGCTGGAAGTGGGGCAGGGTGTCCCGTCACCAGGGTTGTGATGAGCTGTCCTTAACCATGCGTCAAATTCCTGCCAGAGAGGTCAGTTTTGGGTTATTTTTTGGGTTGGTTTCTGGTTTTTTTTACTTTGCAGGGCTGGATGCAGAGCCAGGATGAGCTACAGGAGCTGACGCAGCCTGCCTATGCATTCATCAGCATCCTCTTAACCAGCGGTGATGTGGGAAGTGCTGGCCCGTTGCAGGTAGTGGTGAGCGTGGCAGCAGCAGCAGCAGCAGCAGCAGGGCCAGGTTCCTGCTCCTGCTAAGTCCACTTTCCCCATGTGGAGGGCGCGGGTGGCAGCAAGCCCGGGGCAGGCGGTGGGTGCAGGTCCCTGTGGCAGCCAGGGCGCAGGCAGCAAGCGCTGTCTAGCTGCGCTGGGCTCTGTGGCTCATCAAGCCCCGACAGCCCTGGGGACAGCCACTTCACCACTGCTGCCCTCTCTGACTGGCCAGATTGAAAATTTTTCACCAAGAAACTGGACAGAGGGGTGGTTTTTGCAGTGCCCCAGGGGAGAGGATGGGACAGCTCCTGGGGGGCTTGGTGCCTATGTGCCCGGGGGTCCCTCTTCCCAGTGCCGGCAGCTCCAATGCGGGGCTGCTCCCGCATCATCAGTTTCCTTCCAGCTGTTTGCACAAAGGGCTAAATATTGAGTAAATATTTTCCACGAAAAGAAAACTTGTTTGGGTGAAACAAACATTGTTTTGTCAACATCTAATTTTCTTTGGGAAACCAGTTTCCTGGGTGGGGGGGGTGGGGGCGGGGTGGGGGTGGTCTGGCCGGTGCTCCTGGTCCCTCCCAGGCTGCACAGGCAGAAGCACGCATGACTCAGCACGGGGGTGGCATGGGATGGGGGGCTGCTCTGCATGCCCCAGTGCTGGATGCACAGCTTCCCCACGGTGCATCACCCTTGGTGCTCTTCCTGCCCCACCGCACACCTGCCTGGTGCTGGATGGGGCTGTGCCACCCGTGCCGGCATGGTGGCAGCTCTGCTGGCTGCGGCTGATGGAGCGCAGCGGTACCACTTGGTGTGTGTTATGCAAAACACCGAGGTTTTACAGGTAAATGTGACTGAGAACAAACGCCACCTCCACCCCACCTCGCTGCCTCCCAACACTGCCTGAAAACGCTGGTGTGTGTTTGTTAGTGCTAATCACGACTGACATTACGAGAACCAGATGATGGCAGAGGCAGGAATGCGCTCGCCCATTAGTCAGTTCAGATAAATAGTCATCTGTTTCAGCACTGTGAGGCCTTATGAGATGAGCCCGGAGGGGCAGCACACACGCTCCGGGCAGGAAAACCTCAGGAACCTGGGCTGGATGTGAAGCAGGAGATCCAAGGGGCACAGCTGATACACAGGCATTGTGCTGCTGTTACTTTGTCTTGCACTGTGCTTTTAGCCCGCTCCAGGGATGAAAAAGCTGCAGAGACTTCAGCTGCGGTGTAGGGCAGGTGGTGACAGAGCCATCGTGGCCGGCACTGGGCACGTGGCGGTGACAGCGCGGAGCCAGGGCTCTTGTGATGCTCTGAATCCCCTCACCTGCCCGAGTGCCGGCAGCTCCCAGCAGGCCCTAGCACTGCGCTGCTTGGGCTTTTTTCTCTTTTCCCTTTTTCCTCTCTCTCCCCCCCCTTTTTTTTTTTTTAGTGAACAACTTTATTTCCCACTTTGACATTTTCCAGACCCACCTGGGAGCCTGCCTGCCAGAAGGAGAAATGGCACAAGAGGAAATACATCTTCACAGCCTCGAGAGAGGAGAGGGTTGGAATCCGAGTCCGTAAACAGCGTTGCTGCGCAGTGAGCAAAGGCAGAGCAGGTTGTACTCTGGAGAGTGTAACCCCACCTCCGCCACTCCTCTTCTGAGTTAAAAAATAAATAAGAGAAGCAGAGCCTGTTTGTTTGTCCCTCTTGGACTGGATGGTGAAGGCTCGGGGATGCTGTGCGGGGAGCAAGTGCAGCACTCCCAAAAAGCAGAGGAACCACTGGGATGCAAAAACCCCTTTCACAGACTGTCTGGGGAGCTTGTGTCCTGTGAACCCCTTGGGGGGACATAATAGCTCTGACCTGGCCTGGCTGGCTGGACCCTTTGGTCCCTCTGGTACCCAGCGGTACCTCCCAGTGCTGATCACTGCGGCACCCATGGCTCCCAAAGCACACCGTGGTGGGCACAGGGACAGTGCTCTGCAGCAAGGGCAGCAGAGAAGAGCAAATCCACAGGCAGGAGATGAGACCCCCACCCTGAACTGCCTGGCACACCCAGCATCCTACAGGATGGGCAGGTACCAGGGAGAGGGCATGCAGGATCCCCAGGACACCGTGGAGGCTGCTTGGAGTGAGCCAGCCCCAGGAGCTGTGCTGGGGTCTCGGCCAAGCTTGCGGCGCCTGTCAGCACGGCTGACGCTGCACAGTGCTGCAGGTGCCCCGGCGCAGAGGTGAGACTAAACAGGTCCCTGTGGCATGGCTGGGCTGGCGGGAGGGTGGCGGCAGCATCCCCTTGGGTGTCAGGGTCACACAGTGGTGGCACCGAAGGTCTGACCCCTGGCAGCCAGGGCTGCAGGTCACCTGCGGCGTGTTGGGTTGCTGGCCGCCTGGCCAAATCCAGTTTCTGCCTCTCTAACCACATCAGCCCAGTGTGTGGTGATGCTGAGCAGGCAGGGAGGTGGTGGAGGGTGGTCACCTCAGCGGCCACCCCTGGAAATTCCTGCTGTGCTGAAGGGCGGTGAGGTCCTGGCACCTGGCACCAAGGGGAGCCCAGGGCAAATCTTGCCCTTCTTGGGCACGTGGTGGGACGGGGCTGCTGGGCTCACAAGGGGCACTGAGGACTGGTCCTGCAGCCTGTGCATGGGCTGCAGCAGGTGCTCAGGGCAGAGCAAGTCCCAGCGGTGCCAGGACACTCATTTTGCTGCAAACCCCTGGTGAAAAAGGCTGATATCTGCCTGGAGCGGGCTCTGCTGTTGCAGGCACTCCTGCCGTGTGGCCGGCGGGCTGAGCCCCAGCAGCTCATGGCACAGCTCCAGGGTGGCACAGGGGCTCCCCAGGGGCTGGGGGGCTGCCTCTGGCACTAAGCCGCCAGCAATAACCGCTTCTGCCCCAGACTGCTGGCCTGACTTCTTCCACTGCCCAGAGCGTGGCCACCAGCACGAGACCCCCATGGCCCCTGCCCCTGGCTGCGAGCCGTGCTCTCCTGCTACCTGCACTGCTGCTGCCCCGGGTCAGCACCGTGCTGCCTTTCGCTGCCCACTGCCGGAGCTTTGGCTTAACTGGAGCAGCGCTGCAGCGGGGGGTTACCTTTGATTTAAACAAGTTTTCTCTGGCTTTGAAGAAGGCTGGTTAAAGTAGTGATTACCAGTGGATGGCTTGGAGGTGTCAAGAAGCTGCTTCCTTCAATGCATTTCTTCTGAGCTGTTTTCCCCTCTGATCTTTCTCTGTTCGCCTCTCCTGGGCTCGCTGGGTCACTCTTTCTTTCATCAGAAGTGAACTTCCAGCGCCAGAGAAAACTGCTTGAGCACAGACCTGGGGACAACATGTGCCTCCCCGCCCCAGCATGCACGGATGCTGGGGATGCTCCTCATCACAGGGTGGCACCTGCTCTTGGGGCACCATCCCCAGCACTGTGCCATGCAGGGCGGGCTGCACCACTGCATCCCCTGTGGGATCCTCTGGGACTTGGGGAGGTCCATGCTGTCCCAGACTGGGTAGCCTGCATATGTGCACTGCGCTCCCACCACAGTGCTTTGTCACATCGCCTGCCAGCATCTGCAGATGGCCCAGAAAACATGAAAAATTAATCTGCAGACACATGGGTGTTTTGTTTTATAATGGTCAAAGCCTGATCTTGATTAAAGCCCCTTCCCAGCACTGCTAGTGCCAGTACCTGCTAACCCAGGGCTGCCCCCTCCAGTGAATTGCGCAGGTACGAAGTGTAATTTACTCTTCTCACACCTTCACCTACCAGAGCACAGCAGCATTTTTCTATGTCCGAAACTGCCAGGATAACCTGTGCATTTGTCACAGTCAATGCTGAAAGGATGGATGTGACACGGTCGGGGGCAAAGTGCTGTCAGGGCTCCTCGCAGCCGGACCCCGCAGCTTGCGCCGTCCTGCCCCACCGCAACTTTTATCCCTTCACCTTTTTTTTCCGACTCACTGAGCAACAACTGTCGTGTTTATACTCCCCCCGCGACCCCCAGTCCTGCTCTACCTCAAGGATTAAGCTTTCATCCTTCATTATGAGCTTCTCCCCCAGGCAACATTTTCCACGGAGGAAAAGGAATTTCTGGGATTTTGCTTTTAAGAGATTATGTTACTAAGCATGTGTGTGTTTGTGCCGCTGTGAGGAGCTTTCACACACACATGGGTGATTTGTCGCATCCTGGGGCAACACAGCAAGTGGGGCGGAGGGGCGGTTTGGGGAGGCAGGTCCCCAGGCACTCTCCAGCCCCAGCGGCTCGGGGCCCTTCCTCCCCTTGCATCCCCTCATCCTCCTCTCCCCCCAGGGCAGTGCTGGGGGCAGGACACCCATGAGGGCGTCTCTGGTCCCACACTGGTGGGTCTGGCCCTGCAGCCTGGGGGGCCAGGGGGGTCAAACTGCCATGCTGGTGTGGGGTCACCCCTCTGGGATGGGGGATGTGGGGTGGGCATTGCTGGGGATGGGGGAAAAGAGGGGGCTCAGCCTTGCTCACTGTTTTGGGGGTCACCGCTGTGGCCTGGCTGTTTGAGCCAGAATAACCAAATATTGGTGCTGTCCGCCCGAGGCTCAGCTGCTGTGGCTTTGTGGTTTTCCCTGTCCCCAGTGCTGCTGCAATGCTCCAGGGGGCCTCATGCCCCAGCAGAGCTGGGAACCCACCTCTTGCTCTGGTGGAGCAAGCGTTGACCTCGCTGTGCTCTCGCCCGTACTGACATGAAACCTCAGCTACTTACAAGGAGCTTATACCACGCCTGGAGGCTTGGCGTTAAAAATATTTGGCTGTACAGTAACTGTTGAACAAGGTTGTGTTTTCATTGGCAACAACTCTTGTTACTAAATCCTTTTCGGGAGCTCATCTAAGCCCAACAAATTAACATAAGGGAAAAATGATAGCTAATGTCAACCTACCAAAATAATCCAAATCTGTAGTTACAACAGGGAAGACATAAACATGGCCTAGGAAGAAAAACTGCTGCATGTTTAGCCTCAGCATCTGGGCTGCTGCTGCTTCGAAAAGCAGTCCTGTTTTGAAAGGAAATAAGTAGTAGGTCAGGTGCAGCCTGTGAAAACTGCAGCCCCTGGGGAGCCCAGGGATGCAGGCATGAGGTGGCTCTGGGAACACTTCAGGACATGGCCCCTTGCCACAGGCATGGAAGGGGGAGAGGCAGAACCCCCTGAGAGCCGTGACATCCCCACCCCTGTTCGCATGCCCGGGGCAGAGCCCACTCCGGCCGCCCGCCCTCCCCACCCAGTGCTGCAGAGCCTGGACCACAACCTCGTGAGTCACAGCGCTGAGTCAGACCCTGCTCAACCTCTTGCATTAAACACCGCTTGTTCTACGTGTTCTGGGGGACAACACGAAGATATGTTCCTGGAGAGATAAGACACTTTCCCGTTGCTTCAACTGTAGCCATTACCTGCAATAATTAATCTGCGGTAATTGGCAATTGCTTACTCTGGATGCTCGAGGATGGCGATGACCCAGCTGTTGGGAAATTAAACAATTACCAGCTTTCCACTGCTTTCTGACAAGTTGTTTTCAACTGTCTTTTAGAAGTCAATAAATAAAAATAGCAGACTCTGCAGAGCTCCAACACAGGTGAGAAAGTACATTGGAAAATGGCTCCTAAGGGCAGAGGCAGCCCAAGCACACGCAGCCTGCAGGATGCCCCCCGCCCCCCAAACAGGCATAACAGTAGGTCTGTATCACACATGCAGACACACACTATCATGGGTATTAAAGAGCCTAAATCTGATTAAAGCCTTTCTATCCCCACCAGTGGTCAATTCCAGAAACCAGCTCACCCAGGAGGCCGAAATCATTTCATCCCCAAAGTCTAATTAAAGCCATTAGTGTATTCCTTGTCCTTCTGATAAGATCAAAGCATTCCAAGAGCCAGTCATTACCTTATTTTCAAGACAATTATACAACGTATAGCATCGATTTATTCTGCCTCCAGCTGTATGCATTTATCTCTGTCTATCACCGGGTAATTGGTACCATCAGACAGAGCCCAGCCCGGGCTCGCAGCTGATGAGGGCTGTGCCCCCTGCGCCGGGTTTCTTTTTCACCCTTGGCTGCAAATTAACATCCACAGCAGCTCTGGGTGTCCAGACCCCAACGGCCACGGCAGGACCCGGGGCAAGGCCAGGCTACCCATAGCAGGGCTCAGGCAGCCAGCGGTGACCTGCTGCTCCTCCAGCACAGGCTGGGGCCGTGGGGAAGTCGGGATGCTCCCCCACCCTGGTCCCCTCGTCCCCACTGCCCCCGTGCAGCCACGGCTTCGGGCAGAAGGATGTGGCTCTGCAGAGCCATCAAGGCTGTCCTGCGATGGGGACCCAAAAGTGACCCAAGACACTTGGCCCAGTGCCGCTGCCGTGACTCACCAGGACCGCAGGCTCAGCACCAGCGGGGGCCGGCAGTGTGCACAGGGGTGCTTTCCCCTCGCATAAACACATCTCCAGCAGCTCACGGCCCCTGCAAGAGCAGAGCTGTGAATTTTCATCTCTCAGCTAATCAACTCGCCTGCTAGTCCAAACTTGTCAGGAGCTTTATCCCTGCCCTGCCAGCTTCCTCCCAGCCCACGAGTGACAGAAGACGTTACCATCCCTCCTCGAGACACATCCAGCTGCTACAAAAACAAACATCCTCCCGATGGCGATTCCTCCTCGTCAAACAGCCCTGACCCCGGTCTCCGCGGTCAGTCCCTACAATAACATCTGCACTGCGCCCGTGCCCGGCAGTCGGCACATCCCGAGTCACAGTCAGTAAAAGGGCGATGTTTACGGCAGGGACGGCAGAGCCGTTTTACTGCCTAAGCCAGGGGTTTATTAATTGCTGGTTCTCCCTATGCCTCCGTGACAAAAGATTAATCACCCGGCCGAGGCTGCGCTGCCCATGAGGCTCCTGCAGATGAGAGGCAGCTGTGGCAAAACTGCTGGCCCCTGCCTGCGCCCGGGAAGGACAGGCTGGGCTGGGCTGGGCTTTTGGGAGGTTCAGAAGGGTCTGGGCAGGTTGCACACCAAGGGGGTCCAGAAACCCACCTGGAAAGCTGCTGTGGGCTCTGGGGAGACAGGGGGTCTGGTGCATGCCCCCTGCTTGCTCGTGGCTAGGCCATGTGCCTGTCTCAGTCCACGCCACCTTGCATTAAATGCCCTGAGCACTGCGCTCCTGCTTGGTCCAAAACGTGGCTGTGGGCAGCTTTGGCTCCAGGACACCCTGGCTCTCCATTCCTCAAGTCACCAGGATGTATTTGGGGCTTGCAGCCCTGCCGGCCCCATGCACTGGGTAATGTTTCACCATTTCTGGCACCTGGCTGTAGATGCTGGTGGCAGCTGATCCACCCCGGGTCGGGGAGGGGGTCACGGGGCAGTGCTGGGCAGTGTAGGGGCTCCAGGGGTGTCTCTGCCCATGGCACATGGGTGCAAGGCGAGCTTTGCCCAGGCCCAGCGAACATGCTGCCCCTCCAGCTCTTCCTCAGCAGCACATGGAGCTGCTTCATTAACATGCAAACAGCTCTTGGACTCCACATGAAACAAATTCCCCTCTTGCTTTCAGAGCAGGATGAAAACTATCAGCATCAGCTCTTCAGCTGCTTTCCCTCTTCCGAGCAAGCGGCACTCAAGAGCCACTCACCCACGGGAGGGCTGCGCAGGGAACTGGAGCCTGCAGTGGGGGGCTCCGCAGCCCCTGCCCCAGGGGTAAGCCCTGCACGGCCCAAGACCTGCTGGGACCAGAGCAGCCAGCCTGCATCCAGCACCGGCTTCAGCTTCCAAAGCATCACCCCGTGCGTCCAGCATGGCTCTCCAGGAGGCTCAGCAACCGGCCCCATCCACCACAACGGCTCACCCGGCACAGAGCTGGCTCCTTGCCCCTCAGCCCAGCCATGGGCTTTCAGGCAGAGCCAAGAGCAGGGTCAAGGCACACGGTATGTGGGAACAGTGGCCCAGTGGAGCTGAAATCATGCAGCCTTGGAGGAATGCATTTTCAGCTGGACATCCACCAATTCCTTGTTAGCTGAACCGAATTTGGTTTGTGCTGCAATTACAGCGCCGCTGCAGCCATGCAAGCTGATTTTACGAAGGCAATTTGCAACCCTGCAGCTACAGGGCAGGAGCTGCCTGTGACCACTGAGCCAAGTGGCTCACACACGGGGCCAAGCAGAGGCTCCAGCACCAGGAAACACACACCAGCAGGATGCACAAACTGGAAGCAGAGGACTGAAACCCAGGCACGTGGCATTTCGACCCCCGAATCTAGCCCTGTGTTTGCTACTTTTTTGTCCTCATCCCCAAAAGACGTGAATGCCCCCAAACTGGTTTTCCCAGACCCTTTAACCTGCTGCTCCGACTGCTGTGGTGGGTTGCTGCCTGCAGCCAGCCGCTGATGGGTGATGAGGCCAGCAACTGCGGCGCCTGGACGGCGCCCAGGGGTTATCAGCAGTGGTGGCCGAGGCTGAAATAGCAGGGCAGGAAAGTGGGGTAAGCAGACCTCAGCTTCTTGGCATGTTTGCTTGCGCTAAACCTGTAGTATGAAAACTTTTCACAACAACACTCAGCGCTTGAAGCCTTCCTTGGCTGCCGGCATGCCAAGTCTGGCTCACGGGCTGGATTGTGCAAACAAACGGCGTTCGCAGGCACCGTCCTGGGACAGCCCAAAGCTGATGCTACAGGGTGAATGCACACCAAAGCAAAAGCTCTTTCTTCTGGCAGAATTGCAGGTTACAGTGTGTTGGGGACAGACATGCTTCCCAAGGGATGCTCCTGGGAGCTGCAGCTCTGGGATGTGCTCAGCCTGGCCCTGCTCTCGTCACTGCCCGACAGCTTCACCAGCACCCTACCTCCCCCAGCAACCCCCTGCAGGACCCCCACAGCTGGTTTCTCTCCCCAGCGCTGCAGTTCATTGCCCCACTGTTGCTCCAGGGTTTTGCTCACCCATGAGATGCTCTGGAGCAACGTGGCTGGGCACCACACACCCTGTGCACTGGGGCTGCTGGCTGGCCCAGCAGCACAAGCTCTCAGCCCTGGGGAGCGGTGGGGGCACACAGCTGCCCCCAGCACAGGTGAGCTGCGCCCAAACAAATCCATCCCTGTTTTGCTGATTAATTTAGCAAACCAAAACTCCTGATGCTTGATGGGAGGAGCAGCGCAGTTTTGCTGAGTCTTTCTAGGTACTTCTGCGGTTATTCTGGTAACAGTAGTGCTGATAGCATCAGCTGGTCAGTGAGCACCTGTTTTCCTTGGAGGAAAATTACCGAGCACAAGGCCCATAGCGACACGCAGCAGCTCCACTGCCCTGGCCAGTGGCCACGCTCCCAACTGCGCAGCCCAGAGCCATTCTGCCCCCTCCCCGCTGGGCAGCCACGGCCCCCAGCACCATGGTGCTCCTGCAGCCTGTGCCCCCAGCGGTGCAGGTGCTGCTCTCGTGCTCTGTGCCATGCCCTCTCACCTGGGTTTCCAGGTGCACAGGGACAGGAGGGTGGCAGCTGGCACGTGGTGCCAGTGCGGTGGCAGGACCAGTAGCGTGACTGGGAGCAGCCCTGGCCCACCGGCACATTTGCTTGTGATGGTGACTGGGTGCTGGAGGCTTTCTCCAGGGCTGAGCTGCTGCCGGCGATGGATCAGGGAGCCAGCTGGTGCTGGGAGAGCTGGGAATACTGGGAGTGGCTGCTGTGTCATGACAGCGCAGTAAACCCGTGGCTGCCCTGGCAAGATGGCCTATGAAGGGGCATGCCCTAGAGTGTGCCCTGTAATTGGGGGTGTCTTGCGGCAGGGTGCCCCAGAGGGGGGCTGCCCTACGATAGGGGGTCCCTGTGGCAGAGGTGCTTTGCAATGGAGGGTGCTCTGCCATTGGGGGTGCTCTGTGGGGGGGGTACCCCGTAGTGGGGCTGCCCTGCCATGGGGGGTGCCCAGCAGCAGGGGTCGCCCTGCGGCGGAGCGGGACAGGCTCAGCCCGTACCGGGCGCTGCCGGGCGGAGCGGGCAGGCTCGGGCCCCGCGGCCTCCCGGGCCCGTTCCCGGGCGCAGGGCGCCCCCCAGCGGCCTGGGGCCGCCCCGCCCTGCCCGGGGCCGGCACTGCCCGCGGCCCCGCACGGCAGGAGCGGAGCGGCCGGGCCGCCGCTGCTCGGTGTCGCCACCGACTCCCCAGCGACAAAACGCGGCCGGGCCGGGGGCTGCGGGGCCCGGGGGCTGCAGCCGCAGCGCCGCCTCGGGACCGCCCCGGGGGGGGACTCTGGGCAGCGCCCCAGGCGGCCGCGCCGGTGCGGGGGTGGCCGAGCCCCTGCGGCCCCGCTCCGCCCCACGCCCCCGGCGCGGGCAGGCAGCGCTGGCCGGGCCCGCGGTCGGGGGGCAGCGACGCGCCGTGTCTGCGGGACGGACCCGCTGGCTCCTGCGCGGAAATGGCCGCGGGCTCCCCGCGCCGCGCTGTGAACGGGCTCAGCCCCGCACCGGCGCCCGCAGGCGGCACCGGCAGCTCGGCGCACGGCGGGGCAGCAGGCGCGGGGTCGTGCTGCAGAGCCAGGGCCCGGGCAAGGGCCCGTCGCCGCCGCTGGGACAAGCGAGCGGCACGGCAGCCAGGCAGGCCGGCTCCGGCTCCGCCCTGGCAGGGCTCCTCACCTGGCGATGGCTACGGGAAAGCAGCGGCGCTCGCCCGGTGGCTACTGCTTGCGGCTGCGCTGGAGCAGGCACCGTCACTCGCGCAGCACTCCTCTGAAATGTCATCAAGCCCGAAGAGATGAACAAAGAGCTTTCACCCAGGTTGTTGCAAAACCTGTTCAACTGACCTGATGCAAAGATAAGAAAATCAGGTCGCTGTTGAGGTACACATTAGGGAGACAAAGCAGCCGTGGACTCTTCCCCACGGCTGGGCTGGGAGGCACCTGGCTCGTGGCAGGGGACACAGCATCCCAGACCAAGGGGACCGGGCTGTAGCCAGGGCCTTTGCTGGGCTGGGACATGCTCAGCTGTCACCTGCGACAAAACTGAGCTGTGCTCCTCTGTGGCAGGGGAGCACTGATGCTCTGAGGGAATTTCCATGAGAAATTCTGTATCCTGCCTGGGAAAAAAAAAAAAAAAAAAAAAAAAGAAAAAAAAAAAAGAGAATCAGCAGGCCACTGGCACACCTACTTCCCAAAACCCAAAGTGTTTACTAGTATAATACCTGCAAAGTATTATCAGTTTAGTATCGTAACGCTGTGGCAAAGAGGTACTGTAAGAAAATTGGTTTTACTTAAAAACGCCTAAAAGCCACAGTGGCCTGGAGCTTGCTGTGCAAAAGCAGCTCCCAAGCAACAGCACCAGTGTCAGGTGGGGGGAGGTGGACAAGCCATACAGCCCAGACGGCAGCCAGGCGCAACGGCTCATTATCTAGCGTGCTCCAAAGAAACCGGCTTTCTTCTGACATTTCAGAGGGAGCATTAAAGCTTCAGTTTCCACATGAACAGTGATGCCCAGCTACCACCACCCGGACTGGTTCCTCCTAGCAGCCTCGATCCACGCGCGGTCCTGACTCCAAACACTTTCTTAAGCAATTTGCACATCTGAAAAATAAAATCCTTTATTGATAATATGAATGTTTAACATGTTTAATGCCATCAGCTATAAAAATGATTAAAGACTTCAGCTCGGTACATTTGGCTTTACAAATTTACAAGTGTTAATGAATTAATACTAGTGTATACATTTTGCACTTCATTATACTCCATTAGCCAGTGACAAACTCTGCAACAATGTCTGCTTATAACAGATGTGAGTTATAGAAGAAATATTTAGTTGCTTCCACACAGAATCTACATCAACAGTTAAATACTAACTCTAAATGTCTTACTGAATTAGTTGGATCCATTTTAATATCTTGTGCTTAAGTTTCTCTCAGAAGATAGGCTACTAGCAAAAATACATTCTTTTGCATACCCCCTTCCCATACTATATTTCAGAAGAAACAGTACTCAGTGCATTTCCTAATAGGCTTCATCATAGTATATCTCTCTATATAGAGCTATTGATAAAGAAAGGGGATAATACTATTTAGATTAATGTAAAAGCAAAGAAACACATTAAAGCAGTGTATACAAAAGCCTCACTTTTGAATTGGAAGTGATACATGGGCCAAAATCCACCCGCCCATCAGTTTTTACAATTACTCTCATCAAGAGGAAAAATCTGCTGTGGATACTAAAAAGGTTAAAACAGTAATAAATGTGCTTCCAAACAAGTCACCGCCCATTTATCTCTAGGCTGCCTCTGTCTCCCTACTGTACTGTTAGTACACAGCCCATTCCACTGGATTAGGAATAATAGCACATAATACCACAATTTAAAAGGCTACTAAAAGGTCTGTAAAAACCTCTTGTTCTAGTCTAAATACCTGCCATGGCTGTGGGGGAGGGAACAGCAGGGTCACTTCAGACAACAGCCACTTCAAAGCAGCACAAGTGCTCTGATGTCCTCCCAAACAAGACTCAAAGCAAGAAGGAACCTATCAGGTCATGTACAGTAGTGCACCCTCCCAGCTGCTGCAGGGATCTTTCCTACAATAAAGGTGGATGTATTTTGTCTAATTAAATATTGAAAAACAAAGGAGAAAGCGTCTCTGGCAGTGGGAAGCTGTGCTCTGTGTAAACGTGATGCTGCTGCAGAGGGAACTGCTGAACATTGAACAACACTGAGCAGCAGGTCCAGTTTCTAAATTTAGGATCAGTTCACATACAACACCCAAGATAATTAACTCAGGGTTGTGTTCTCAGCCTCTGCCACTGATCTGTGGTGCGTTTGTCTTGTATTTCTCACCACAGTGACTCAGAAGACCAACTGTGCTGTGCCGCCATACGATGGGCAGCACACGCAGCACGTCTGCAGCGAGCGCTGCGCTTCTTGCGGCAAACGTTTCTGTGCCAGAATCTGTCGCTTCTCCCCTCTTGGGCACAAATAATTTTCACACACCTGATGTGCCTCAACTTAGGCAATTCCCAAGTGATTTTTTTAAACTCAATGAATTCCCACATTTTCTTCATATTAGGCAGAACATCAAGAATAGATAAAGATTCTCTTAATACACTGTGTGTTTATAGCATGTATGTGTGTGAAACTACTTACACATATATACATATTCAATCACACGACAGTAATGGTTTGCTCCATATTTGCAGCCAAGGAAACAAGATCCCATAGCTAACTAGTGGGTAAAATCCAAGTCAGCTGGACAACAGATAGAGATGAGGAACAAAATTATTGCTTTTGTTTATAGATGATCCCATGTTACTGTTGCAAAAAACCTGTATCATATGGACTAGTGTTTTGGTTTTTTTTTTTTTTTTTCAAGTAATTGATCTTTGTCAAGTAATAGCAAGATCCTTTTCTCAGAAGTTCTATACACAACAGTAGAATGCTTGAAGAGCTTGAAAATTCAAGGTGACACACCAGAAACCAGAGTTTAGCCATTTAAAGCACACAGGCGTCTCTGCAGAATCTGTTACAGGAAAGCAAGAACAACATGGACAACGAATACTGAGAGGAAAGTTATCTGGTTTGTATTATGGTTAAATTTTACCCCAATAAATTTATGTTGTGCTTCCTCAAACAGCTAGAAGCTACGTCCTAAAGGACAAAGTGTGGCTGGCTGCACCAGTCTGGTGGTCACCTTGCAGAATTCGTAGCACATTTGCTAACTTATTTCAGCAAATGGAAAGAATTAAAAAGCAAAACAGTGTTGGTTTCAACATTCAGGACTCACAGAATAATTTGTTTCTGCAGCTAGATGGTCCCCCTCCTCACCTTTTTCAGAGAATCACATTCATATTGCAGGCTTAGTTCAGGCACTTTTTATAAAATGTTCATCTGGAGTAAAAAGTCTGCAAAAGTTACTTCTGCATAATTTAAAAGTAGCATTTCAGTCCCATTAGAGTTTGATAGTTAGGTCCCACCACATGATTATGGTTCTTGTTATCTCTAACGATTTGACTGTTACCATGAGACATTTTGAGGCTACCGTATAGCTGTAGTTAAGGTTTCTTCATAAACAAAAATATTTTCCTACCTATTAAAAGAGGAAAAAAATATACTAAATGCTTTATACAGACAGAATCTGCTACTATGGAAATAAATAACATGGAGTGGAAAAACAGCGTCTTAGCTCTAGGATGCTAAGCCATGGAATGTCACATTCACATTTTCTGGAGACTAGCTGCTGGTTGGCAGGAGTATCTCAATGTCTTTGCCATTTGACACTACAGCATTGTTAGAGCAGCTACTTGCCACGTCCATGGGGGCACCCAGAGAGGATCCCTGGGAAGAGGTTTTGGTTAGTGGAGTAGGAACAGCAGGTGACTGAGCGAGGCCGGGCTTCTTTGGAGGAATGGGTGGAGGGTTCCCTCTTTCTGCTCTAGGAATGGTTGGTGACTTGATTCCAGGAGACAATGGGCTCAGTGGACTGGAAACCTTACCAGGGCTTGAGGAGTGACCAGATTCGGTTTTGGGGCTCACAGCATTTGCCAGATTTCGATAGTCCGTGCCAAAAGGTGAGCTGTTAGGGGAGACAGGCTTGATAGGTCCCTGCTGGCTGGTAAATCTGGAAAGGACCTGAGTGACTGTATTGCGGGCCAACTGCTTGGCGGCAGAGTTATCTGCTAGAGTAGGAGACAAATCCCGTGACGGTGGGCTCTGCAGACCACTTGACTGATGGTCCTGTTCAGCTTGAGACTGAAACTTGTGCCGAGCCGCATGGAAACGCTGATTGATCCCCACCTGGTAGGATGACTGGTAACCAGGGCTGCTTGCTGAAGCTCCCACTAAGCGTTTAGTCAGAACTGGTGAGGAGCAGGGAGAAGGGGTTAAAGAGGAGGCAGCTGTGCTGCTGGGAGACAGGGAGACCCCACCAGAAGGGAGCTGGGACATCAGATGCACTGGTGACTCTGTTCTGACAGGAGAGCTTCCATTCTCAACTGCGTTTTCTGAGGCTGCACCAGCAGATTTCTCCTTTTGAACTTGGCTCTCTGCTGCATTTGTCTGTAGTAGCTCACTACCTGTCTGCACATCTGTATCACAATGACCATTGGATTTTGCATAGGAATGAGTAGGTGTAGTAGGGCTGGGAAACACAGCGTGTACAGCTTTGCTGGTGCTGGCAGGATTTGCTCCGTCTGCCTGCAGACACTCAGTCTGGCAAGACACAGACTTCACTGTGGGACCATCAGTTGCAACACCTCTGGATGTCACCGAGGGGCTTGGCTGCAAAGGCTCGGTAGGACTGTGCTCCTGGCAAGAAACCTCCAGCTCTTTCAGAGCTTTCTTCAGACATTCCACCTCTTCTTTAAGTGCTTTTGTACGGTTTTCTTCTCTGTTCAACTTGGCTTTCAGTTGTTCCCTTTCAATGTCAAACTCCGAGAGCTGCTTTTCTACTTGTGCTTCCATCTGTAAACCCCGCTTCCTCTTGGATGCCAGCTCCTCTTCCAGTTTACTCACCTTACTCTTCTCTTTTTCCAATTTCAAACTCAGTTCTGCTGTCTTCTGTCCCTCTTCAGCTGCTTTGGCAGTGGCTTTCTTGCACTCCACTACAAGCATGGAAGACAGTTGCTTGTGACGTGCCCTTTCCTCCTCCAACTGGCTTGACAGCTTCTTCTGTTCTTTTTCAAACTTTTTCACTTGGGATTTTTCAAACTCCAACTGAAAGAAAAGAACAGAAAAGACTGGAAGGGAACCACAAAACCTCCTGAAAGTAAATGAAGTGTAATGCCCCAAAAACGAATGGGGTTACTACACATCTTGGAGAAATTACACAGTAAAAGATAGCAACAGCTAAGAAAGAGGCTCTTGCCCCAGGTATCAGCAAGACAGTCTTGCAAAGACTCAGGCTGCACGTATTAAGAATTATTATTATTTACTAGTAGTTTTATCAGGTACAAAACGCAATTGACCTTTAGTGAGATACACACCCAGTCTGCCATGCGCTGATTGAACAAGCAAGGCTTCCTTCCACCTCATTTACTGCTTTGTCTGTTTGCCATTTAAAGGCATTTAGACTTAAAAACGCCAATGTATTATGCATGTTTAATAAAGTCTACAGCACTTGAGTAACAGAAAGCTCAAATATTTATCATCATCTCTGAATAACACACCCAGGAGATCTTTCGTGACTAATTCTAAATTTTGAGTACTAGAGAGCCCTATCATTAAGTGCAGCCCTGTTCTTGGGAACTTCTCAGATTTCAGGCTGAAGTAAGATTTCAAAGTGTTTGATTGCTTATTAATAGCTTTTAGCATTGCTCAGCTACCAAAACACTGAAAAATTACAGTTGTTTTTCATATAGATATGATGTGCCTTACAGAGGCGGGAGGTCCCTACGACTCTTTCAACATGAAGGTGCAATTAGACATCACTACTGAGGTCACCACCCAGGAGCCTGGGGTTTCGGTGGGCTGGGTGATTACCAGCTACCAAAGCATACCTGCTGGGTGAGCCGCTCCCGCTCCTTCTCCAGCATGTAGGTGACATCATCCCCCTCCGCTGTGTCCTGGGCGTGCCGCTGTCTCTCCTCCTCCAGGTCCAGTATCACCTGCCAAATAAACACGGGTCACCCTGACACCCAGGCACACTTACAGGCAGGGAGAGTTCAGCACCTTCACACATGGTCCAAAGCCAAATGACACGGGAGAGCAATCACCGCAGCCTCAGACATCTGAGTTCAACTCAAAAAAAAAAACCCCAAACCAAACCAAACATAAAAGCAGCTTTTGGACAAGCTACAATACTACGTTATTATTTGGTATAGTTGAGTCAGTTTGTGAAAGAAGTTAAGAAAACCTCACACTGGTTGTATCTTCATTTTATATTAAAAAGCTAAATTGCATACTTTTCCTTCAAACTGCAAAAGTCTTGAAAATTCATGTTATCCATCCTCGATTGTACAGTGCCCTCATCAGAATTTCCTGGCAGGACCATCAATATAAACCACAGCAGGATGAGAGGCACTGCATCCAGGAGACACAGGGCACTAACAATTAAAACAAGACAATCCTCACTACGGTTTCAGCAGTAACTTGCATACAGGCTTCTCCCCCAGTTTCTTACAAGGGATTTGAGGACTGCAGTGCAAAGTTTATTTTAAAGAACATTAATTTGTCTTCCACTTAAGAACACGATGAGCTCTTGAAATGAAACTGCTTGCCATAATGACCCAGTTAAGGAGCTCCTTCAGCTTTAACGCTGAATTACATGAATAATTGAAATTCTATTAACTCAACAAAAAAGCCAGAATACAAACTTCCAAGAGACTCTGCCGGTATCTCACCACCAAAACTCTAGGCTCTCCCAACACATGCTCATCATGAAATTAGCAGCTCCTCACTCTTTCCAAAATTTAAGCTTCCAAACAACGCTTTAATATCTTTAACTGCACAAGGAAACTTTTTACAGAAGGAGACAGGAAGGACAGAAGGAGAAGGGGAAGAAAGTATCTGGCTTTAATAGCTTGATTTAGCTAGACACTTGGCTGAGAAGTGACACACACAGCCTTGGTGTTACTTCCAGTAACCAAAAGCTGAAGGTAACTCCAGCTGCCCACTCCAAGCATGGTGCCTGTGATGTAAAGTCAAGTTGGCTGCTTACGTCATAGTAAGGTTTCTGCAACAGAAATGCTTCAGATTTGTTCAGACTGAAAGGAACTTGCTCTACCTTATCCCCATCAAACCAGATTACGGGAAAATAAACTTTAACCACATGCTGATGAGCAATGAAACTGAGGGTTCAACTTTGAACCTTTTGATTAGAAACAGAACATGACTACTTGTATTTGAGATTTTTGTACATGATTTAGTAAGTTTTCATCAAAGCAAGAGTGACATACTTGAAAAAATACAGGATGGTATTGGCCCAAGCACAGGCACTAGCCAAAAGTACACCCAGATCTGACATTGTAAAAGAGAGCTTCTAGCCACCCGCATAACGGCACCACCTCAGTCTGCCGGTGATGCAAGTAAAAGCAAAAATCCCAATTGTTTTTTAAGGTAGAAAAGAAGTATGCAAAGAGGTTAATATAGAGTGCTGCAACGCAGGTGACTGCAGGGATGTTCCAGAGAGCTCCTCCCAGTCGCAGATTCCAGTGATACACTCTTGGGCAATTATTCTCTGCCCTGGCTACAGAGCAGGGACAAATACATTCCATCATTTTGACTTGCTTACATTTACTGCAGGACAACAACATGTAAATGCTTTCTTTTTTCAAAAGCTAACTAGTTACATAAAGACAGTACGTTGTAGCAAGACTCCAAGAAGCAGAGTTCAGTAGACTCTTGTTCTCAGACTTGTGTGTGGCTTCATGCTCCTCTAGCACACCACGGTATGTATACCAGAGAAGCAAACCTCTGTGGGAGCCCACAGTCTGACACGTGGACCAAGCACTTCATTGCTGTCAATATACATTAAAGCTATTATATGAAGAATAGTAATAGGGGCTTTATTAAAGAGGCCAAATAGTGTGAAAAATAGTTTTGGTGATGCCATACTTCCTTAGGAAAGCACAAGGAGGTGCAGCCTCATAACTACCTGGTACCAGCTCTTCAACAATCACAGAGAACAAGTCACAGGCAGAACAGCAACGTGTCTGCTGAGAGTCCATTCTTCCAGAAATCCTTTCTAACATTTTGGTAAGCACTATACCTTCCAGCTGTAAATAAGCTAGGACATACAAAAAAGGAACTAACAAAAACATCTTCTGTGTATTTCCAATTTTGGAATTACCATTAATAAGCTTACCAGGTGTACTGTACTGAGTAAGAAGTTTAAACAAAAGTGCAAAGTCCTTTCAGTTACCAACATTCAAGGTGTGTTTCTGCTGAAGTTAATAGTTGTGTTTTGATAACATGTTAACTTCTGCATATCTCATTTGAAGCTGAAGCAAAACCTACCTTTCTGTGCCTGCTTTCTGCAGCGGCTAGTTGGGATAACATTCTTTCCTGCATATTCTTGCAATGTTTCATCACCACTTTCAAAATAGATAATGGATTGGAGCATACTGGTTGCTTTTCACCACGATTTCCCTCTTTCAGGGTCTCAAAATCTCTCTGCAGAGCCATTAATGGATCACTGATGTTGTACTTCCCATAGCGTTCTTCAAGGAACGTGTCTCTATGCTGGGCCTGCAATACAAAAACAAATTTGCATTTCAATATACTTAAAATAGAAAACTAGCTAAAGAAAAAAGTACCTTGTAGTCAATATTCCTCTTCCCCAGTTTTCCATTTAGAAATAAAGAGATCTGAACACAGTCCGATTCATATCCTGTTATCTGCTGTAAGAGTAAGAGCATTCAGACATGAAAAACTCACAAGTGTCACATCAAAGGTCCCTGGTTAACAGACATGAGCCAGTAATTAAAGTGATCTACCTGCTGAACAGCAGGGCAGTCCATGTCACCTGTGTGATCTCCAAAGCCCACCTAGCCCTTGCCATTTCTGATCAGAGCAACAACAAGGAGACCAACCTCATGTTTTTCCACTTACTAGGTGCACGTACTATTCCTCTAACAGCAGACTCCAATTGAGTAAGTTAAGACTATGAAAAATTAAGTGTATGGTGAGGACAATAATCCTTCTATCATCAGAAGGGATTTCGAAACAGTTAACCTTCAAGGTTTCAGCTAGGCTCCAAGCTAATAAAAATGCTCATTAATACATCTTATATGGGCAAAAGTTGATGTTTTCCCCCTAATAAGAGACAATAAAATCTAGACAGGTCAAATACATGCAAGTGACCTAGCTCTCACAGGCTGAACTGGCGCTGCACTGACGGATGTCCCCCCTCTTCACAACCACTCCTACAAGTCACCTGCTTTCCAGGTAAGATACTCAAATCTTGAAAAAATTTGCAAAAGCCCTTGCATTTCCACAGCTGGAACACAAGCAAATGCATACTATTTGTAGGCAGTTACATGAAGCATGTGCTCGATTAATTCCTCGTTGACCCTGCGGTTAACAGTGTCTTTTAACCAAGTGGCCCCAAACAAACTAGAAACAAAGGAAAGTCTTGCTTGAAAACACAGCATCTCCACAATATAATCAGTCTAATATCCTCATACTACAGCAACCTGCCATCTATGTCCATGACTTACCTTCTTTCCTTTCACACCGTTGTGGAATGTAAGTATCAACTCTTGCTCAACAGAAGATTTAATCATTTACTGTTGTGTGGCTTCCTTGACTATGTCACCACCAAAGAATTTCATGTTGAGCAATTAAAGAGTTTAGTTCTTGCAATAGCCTATAAATCCATAAATTGTTAATAAAAATCCTTAATGTTCCCATCCAGACTAAACAAGGTTTAGTTTCTCAAGAACAAAGATAAGAATGATTAGGTTTCTATTGATGATATGTAAGAATTAAGGAAACTAGGCTTTACCATCTACAGTGTTTAGAATCAGCCGTTCCAGCTGGAAATGTGTTTTTTAGGATACCAACAGCCTCATCCTACTGAATCACTCCCATGAAGTTCTAAAAAACAAAACTGAACTTCATAAACACACAGATATTTTTCTACATGTTCACCACCATGATAAGAAACCATATGAAAACAGATATCCATGCAAAAAAGACGTAAGAGGGAAACCAGGCCTGGATTCAAAAGAGTCCTCAGAGCTGATCTATCTTGGTTCCAAGAAATTTAATCACCAATTTCAACTGAAATGGTTACAGGCTAAATGCTATGCATTTGTGAAAGCCTGTGACAGTGTTTTGTTCCAGTGTCGATCACTGACAGCACAAGCCCATGCACAGCAGAGCTGATGCACTCTTCCAAATCTGAGGTTTAAATTTGGACTCTTCTTGATTCATTACAGTCATGGTAACCAGTCCTTAAGAGGTAATTCATACTAGAGTGTGCAAGTGATGACATATTGTTCTGCATAGGCACATTCTAGTGAGGCCACTGAGAAAGAGGGCTTTCCTCTGGACGAGTCACCTACAACACCTTTCTCTGAAATGCAGGAGTGAGCTCCAGCACCTTCAACCAAAATGTGCCGTCACCTTTAAAGGAGCTTAATTTCAAGCATACTTTAGCATGTTTAACTAGCAAAGCATGCTCAACCTACAGAGGAAAGCTGTGATACTAGCTGCACGTTACTTGACAGAGCACACACGACATGTTTTTGCCTCCAGAGACTGCTCCAAACCAATGCTGCCTGTGGTCACCAGGTGTGGTTCAGCTTTCTGTGTATGCTCTGCTCACATCTGGGCATCCCTACGAGCATAAACAGGAAGTAAGCCATTCCACATTAAACACGGTAGCTCTTCCGAGTGGGTGAAAGGCTCTCGGCTCAAGCTCCACAAAGCCCTGACTCTGCTGATGCTGTGAAATGGCATTCAGCTGTCGCAGGGTGGAAAACAAGCAATCTACTTTGAATACAGAGCAAAACTGTGCCAGTCACTGCATGCTTCTTCTGAAATCCCTTTGGCTAACAAGAATGGCAAACTCTCAATGGCAAAGTGTTACCCATTTCTTATGGGAGTGCTTGAGCCCATCTTTTAGGTAGGAAAGACTGAGGCTGACTAAATTGGAAAGATGCCTTGGAAGCCAGTATTTATTGGAAAGGCTGTTTTCTGATGTCCCAGTAAACTAAAAATGCAAAGTACTGAAAACGCAAACACTTCCCTCAAGCATACAAGAGCCACAGTGATGCTCTAGACATCACCCCATGCACCAGTTGTTGCGGATACACTGAAACAGGCAAGCAGACTGCTGTAACTGAGCTGTACAGGTCAGAGGACTGATAAACAATAAAGCTTTGCTTTACTCACATAATGTGAGTATTTGCTGATGAAATTTGCTTGTCTGGCCTATATTCTAAGATGCAACCATGTGATTAGCACAAAAAAAAAATATTAGTAGAAGTCAATCTCTACTCTCAAAGAGAGAAGTGTATGCAGTACCTTGACAAGATGCATAAAAACCCCATAACAAAGTACTTTTCTTTCCATATCTCCTACATGACCAAACCCAGTTAGGGACATTCATTCTATGATACTGGTTTGGAGCTGTATTTTAACCCCTGCAGTAAACAAACACAGAGGAACAGCCCACACTCACAAATACACCTCCCTCTTTACCGTTAATATCCACCAGGAATGGTGGATAACTTTGATCAAAGCTTAAGATATTGTTCTAACTTCATACATTAAAAAAAAAAAAAAAAAAAAAAAAGGAAGGAAGGAAAAGATCAGCCCTGGAAATGGGTGGGTGGCCCCAGATAATGAGCCAGTGCCTGGTCTAATGAATCACAGGAAAAACTACTGGCTGCTTTTTTTTTTTTTTTTTTGAGGCAGGGAATCTTCAGTTATTCTGAAGAATTTATAAAAATGACTCAGCCAAAACTCACTATAAGTGTGTACAGAATTCCTAAGTGACCCAAGCATTTAAAGGTTTGTATTTACAAATTGGGATGTTCATCCAGCTGGCCTAACTGCTTTGACAGATAAGCCAATCTTCCCTTAAACCCATCCCACCCCAGGGCCGGTCACTCTACTGCTGCCCAGAAAACAAGGGAGAAACCCTGTCAGAAGGGCACCAGCACTTTATCCATGTAAGCAAATGGGAGGGTCACTTGAGAAGTTTACTTCTGGGCAAGCTCTTTCTAATAAAAGCTTAAAGAACTGGCATCAATGTCACCCCACTGCTGATAACCTTCGATTTTTTGCATTACTGAAGGTGTGACAAAAGCCATGCTCTTCCCCTGCTCCTGCAGCACCGGGCTCTGAACCCTGTTGAATTCAGTGGGGTGGTTTGTTTCCTGTCCGAGAAAGAACAATGAGTTCTTCCTTGCTACTTTGTGCAATTAAGTATTTTCCTGAACTAGCATGACAAACAGATGAGGCTATCATAACATTAATAGCTTTCTGAAGTCCAGCTATTCTTCTGCAGTAGCCAGCAGAGCATAAACATTAATTAAAAGTTGTCTAGACGAGGAAAAGTCTTAAACAGGTCATCCTTCATCCTACCCATCTAGTTTACAAAAAGAGTCCAGTGCTTTGCCATCTGGGGCACCAGGCACTTGGAAATGCAAATAGGGATTTTTCAAGTCTGCTGCCCGTGATACCTCTGTGCCACGGGTCCCTCCAAGCAGCCACCTCTGTCACTAAAGTGATGGGGACAGCTCTTCTAAAATTAAGTCACAGTGTCATAATCTACACGGCTTATTTTATACAGGTATTGAGAACTGTCACATACATAAGTGACTTCTCCCATGGCTTATGCTCTTCACTGATGCTTCAACTCAACTTCTGCTGTTGCTGGAGGTCACTTATAAACACCTCCAACAGTTTTGATTTTTTGCTGTCTGAACTGGAATTCAGTCTTAAACACAGTTTTTGTTCAACTTTCAAAACATAGGCAACTTGATGGAAGAGAAATACTCTATTAGTGAGCCTAAAGTGGAAAAAAAAATCAACTTGGATCCCAGTATCAACCTATTAAAACACATAAATGCACAGGAAATCAAGTTTCAATAACAAGGAAATAGGGTTACAAAAAGCATTGTTAACTCAGGAATGGAAAATTTCATCTGGAAAACCAGAGACGACGTGCATACTTCCAGCATCAACTGTGCTATGAAAGAAGATGCAATCTTCTGCAATTACAAGATCTTCTGATTTAGTACCTCCACCTGTATTGTCTCAAATATGTGGACTTAGGAATTTCCTATCAAAACATTCAAACCCCAAAAGCAGCTAAATGGACGATTCAGCAATTTTGAAGACTATCAAATTGTCCTCCCAAACAGGAAAAAAGATAACATTTAAACTTGGGCTGCTGCTCTTCAAAAAAGGAACCAGCTACGCATGTTAACTATTCTTAAAAACAAAACTAACCATCAGAAAGATTAGACTTATGCAGAGAGGGTACCACTTTAAACTGGCTGGCTTTTAGCTCTGGTTAGGGTAATTGACCAGTGCCAGACTGTTTGAAAAGAGGCAATTCTGATTTTACGGAGCAGAAGCAGTATCTGACACACCTGAAGAGATGTTTCCATGCAAGCAGGCAAAGCAAAGGCTTCACTTTGCTAGGGAAAAGCTACTGTTCCCTCTTGGGATTTGTAGACTCTTTTGGGATGGATGTTTCCCATAACCTGTTTGTGTAATTTTTTTTTTAATAAAATATTTCCTTTTACTGAAACCTTGTTTATGTGACAGCATTTTCTCTCTGCCTTCAATAATCTTTACAACTTGTTTTACTGGAACGTCAAACGGGGAATTTCCAAGACTAGTTTCAAGTATTTTTTTGGACACAAAGCAAAGTATTATTTTTGCCTGTAATTTTACAGTTCAGGTTTTAACCCTCAGCACAACACAAACACACTGTTAATTAGCTGCAGCTACTGCGTATGCAGTTCTCCAGTAATAATATGCACAGAAGTTCCTCCTTTATGTTACAGAGAGTGGTATAATCTTTAAATAGCTTCTTACTGCCTTGAACTTCCTTATTAGCTTCTCTCCCCAGAGACAGATATTGGGAATAAAGACAAGCTGAGGTCACAGCAATCACTGACACAGAGAAGGGAAATGGGGGTGGGGATCACTTTGCTCTGCACAAAAATAAATGTCAAAATGCTGGAGTGGGATTGTGAGTCTCACTTCAGCTCCAGCTCTGAAGCAATGTCTAGCAGAGAACCACACAGCAGGAATTACATTGCTTAAATACGGTAACCATCCTAATTGCCATCATTATATCACGTGAACAAACCAGATAAACGAGAGCTACCCAGATATGCCCACATAAGACTTGTTATCAGCTTTGAAAAATATAAGAAATGTTCTTAGGGAACATCAAGCAGCACAAAACTGCAGCTTCTTTCCCTGGGAACTTCTGGTGCGTAGCACGGATGGTACACATCCCAACATGGCCATGTGCAGCTCCCAGCACACTTGAGACCATGGCCTGGGACTGTACCGTGCTCACGAACTGCACTGTTAAAACAGGGAGCCTGACAACACCCGGATGGCTGAAACTCAGAGCTGGAGCCACTCCAGCAAGGAAGTCATTCCCACACCTCTCTGCTCCTCGTTCAGCACCCATCTGGGTACTGAGAAGGTGAAGAGAACCAGCCTTTCAAAAGATACAGGCAAACAGTGCAGCTTCAAGCAAGAAATAAACAAGAAATTCCCCAAACTTGCAAGAAAAGCTGTAAGAAAAGCCTGCATTCCAACAGCACAGCACCCATGGGAACACTGCTAGCTCTAAGCTGCTTTGTAAGTGATGCAAAAGCCCACTTTGTCCCATCTGTGAAAGATTTACTAGCATCTGCAATAAGGTTTTATATTACTGAACTTTTTTTTATTAAACAAGTGGTAGACTTAGTTTTTGAAACTCCACTGTAAACTTAATTTCTAAATCCACTAACGAAGGAACACTTAATTTTGCAATGTATTAATACTGCTTTAGAGAATGAATCACTGAATTCAGAAGCAAAGCAATGAATACCAGCTCCCAGCCATTAACACAAAATAGATAGCTTCTATTCCAGTGTAAATTGCCTAAGGCCTTATTAACATAAAAGAATATGCCAGAAAGCTGTATCCTGTTTTCTAAAAGTAAACAGAACTTCATTCCTAATGTATGGAAAATCCTCATTTAAAGAGCAGGGGGCAGGAAACAAAGTGCTCTAACATAGTGATAGAGACCCATTTAAACACTGGATTGTTTCCACTCCTGGTGTGCTATTTCAGAAGACTAACCTGTGGTTCACGCACACAATCCTTTCTACATGACAATAGGAACTGAGAACATAGCCCTTAATACTATGCAACTCTCTGACAGCATCTGTTTTTGGGGATGACTTAAGATTATAACTACAGGAAAAGGAGCACAATAAGAAGTGAGACTTAAGGTCTGTTCTGAGGAGAACATTAAGATTTATGTAGTGGACAGGAAGCTACTTTCAGGCAAAAAAAAAGTTTTTTTTCAAAGAGGTTTCAAAATAGAGGAAGCAAACTGAAGCACTGGAAATGAGTATTTTGAATACAGTAAATTTGTTCACTTAATCCTTTATACTAGTATCTTGTGTATGCATGAAAGTAAGATTGCAATTTGAAGTGGACATCAAAATTCAAGACCAGGCCCACTGCAAATGCACAGGGAGAGATGATAGTCCCCATCACAAACACCCACCACTCAACTGAAAACAATACACAAGGGGAAAAAAAACCCACCAGTAAACCATAAAAAAAAAAAAAAAAAAAAAAAGTGAAGTACAGAAGTGAGCAAGGGCAGGTCATAATATGCTAGATGCATCAAAAAGATGACCTGGCAACTGTTCTTTATAATATGAATCTCAGCACCAGATGAATAAACCTCAGGAGTTAAACCCTTTATCCCAGCAGGCAGAGGAGGGTGCTGCCTCCAGGCAGCATGCAAAGAGATACCCAGGGAGAACACGAAGCAAGGAAGAAAGGGTAAAGATTCGGGGAGGGGACGTGAAAAGAAGGGAGGAAAGTAAAAGAACAAATTAAGCAAGCAGTCTCCGGAAAGCCAGGCTCAGCAGCTTGATTTTGACACAGTGAGACAGAGGGCCAGTGCCAGCCAACAAGTGGCCTGATACCACGAGGGAGAAGAAAACTATTTTAGGCTTTGTCATCTGCACACATGGATATTCTCTACTAAATGCCAGATGCTAAATGTTTTTGTCTAAGCATGCAGGAATATCAATTATTGCAGACTGCGCTATCATCAAATTACAGTTTCACAGGCTAAGGTACTCTGTCTGCCTGTGTTTGTTCTTTCCTATAACGTACTAAAGGATCTGCCTCAGACATCCAGAGAGTTCAGAAGCATTTAAATTTGAATTGATAGTCAAATTAGCCTGCAAGGGGAAATGCAGTTTTCTTACTGTATGGGAAGTAAAAGGGCAGATAAACGTCTGATTTTTAACCAGACATCTACGTGTCTAAGGGAACTGCTGGAGAAAAACACTGTTACTGTTAAGGATCGTGGAATCCTCTACGAAGTACAGGTCCCACTCCACCTCTTTCTAACATGTACGTGCACTTAATATAAAACTATCATGCCTCCAAAGGAATCTGCAGAGGCAGAATACATTGTTGGTAACAATCAAGGAACAGAGACAGCTGCGAGACCACGGGCAGATGAATCCTCTGTGCGTGGAGCAGCCAGCGCTCCCACCAGCCCTGGATGTTTTGACCCTTCTCGGTGTGAGTTACAGTGCAGTTTGTCACATGCAAGTCAAACTAATTGCTCGCAGAGTTTTAGTCTTTAATTCAGCCTTAGAGGGCTTTTCCTTCAAGGCAGCATTTTTATATGTATAAAAACATGAGTAAATGGATTATCAAGGTGGGTTTTCCTTTAATTACAGTCACACACAATCAAACTATTTCAGCTGGTGCAACACTGTAAAGCTGTTACCACAGTTACTATCAGTAAACAAAAAGAAAAGCACAGTAAGGCCAGAATTTCTCTAACTGTATATCCCAAATAAATAGACAAAGCAAAGCACGGAGTTTTCTGCTTCTGAAACTCTGCCCAGCCACCAGATTAAGTCATTACATGGCTTTTTTCCTCCCACATATCAAAAGGGCAATGCAAGCCTTCTGCAGCAGGAAGCCGGACCTGAGCTGCGGCACAGCTGAACGCAGCTTTTGGACCCGAGTAACAGCACAGCTGGGGACCTGCACCATCCCACCATCTGCTGCAAACACAGGCCAGTTCTGGAGGGGTTTAACTTCCCCTGTGGTTGTGCTCGGAAGGCAGGGCTGTGGGCAGAAAGAGCCAGCTCCCACGTGAAGCTTTTACTGTCCCTTCCTATTACTTTCAGCTTTCCTTGCATTCTTAAGATGAAACACTGCAGCGTATCCCTTACAGAAGAAGGGGAAAATAGCACTAACCTTTGATTAGCTTGGTATTTTATACCACTTAATTATCAAGTACGGGTTACAATTTCATTTGATTTCTTCTCAGTTATGAGTGCTTGACAAATGATGTCAAAGGGTATTCTAACCATATTAATCTCCTCATGCAAGAGGGAACTGCAGGTTTAATTTTAACAGAAAAGATAATTGCTTTATGCTACTGGAAGGTACACAATAAAAAGATTTTGGAAATTGAGCGGCTGCGTTCCTTCCCCTTGGTTTCTCTGTGCTCCATTACATGCATTTCACGCTGCAATGTTAAAGTGGTGCTTGTTTTGGTAACACACTGACCAGACAGAACTAGAAGACTGATCCCAGGACAGAGGAGAAATTTGCAAGCCTGTTCCAAGGGAGGAGCCAAGCCTTCCACTATCAATTGTTTTGAGAGGGTAACAATATTCCTCCAAAATGAAAAGACCGTCTAAATGCAAAAACAATTAACAACAAACACATAAGCATCCCAACTGTTTTGTAGGTGGATCTCACTCTGCACCCCCAAAGGGTGTTTGTATTTGGAATCAAGATACAGAAGCTTTTGCTGGAAAACCAAGTCCCTGCAGCTCCCAGGCCTGCAAGCTGCCGTTCCTCTTCTGAAACAGCTGGAAGTTTAAACATTATGAGCAGTGACAGATCAGCATGAAAACACCTTCAATATTCAACCCTGTCACAACTCACTTCTTCAAAAAATTGACCCCTTGCATCATTTATACCAATTTTTTTTTCCATCTAACTGAGGTTGAGTGCCACCTAGGCATCCTTCAAAAGGCGCAGTATTAACACATGGACTACACATTTTTTAAGTATTTTCTAGGCTCAACATTAAGACACCAAACTGGCCACAGCGTACCACAGCCCACACCACCTGAAGGGAAGCAGAAGCAGAGGGCTAGCACCACATACACCGGCATCACTTTGGCCAGTCCTCCTGCAGCATGAGCTATCCCTGCAAGAAGAGATCCTGCTTGCTCCAGCACCTCTCCCTGCCTTGGCCCATCACATGCGCTCACACAACCATGATGTCAGCTGCACTGATGGGTTGAAACTAACTTTTTTGATGGGTTAGTTTGAGCTCATATCTACCTCACTGGAAGGTGACACTTGTGCCAGCAAAGGGAAAGAATAAGTAGCTGATCATGCAGGTCACTGCTCCCAGCGGCAGTGCGAGCTTACGTTGGCTTAGTACGATACAAAGCCACGCATGTTTTTTTCCTCAGCATGACAAAGAGTAATTCGCAATCCCTTCCTGGAGAGGACAGTTTCTGCTTTAAGAACCCCTCCTTGCTAAAGAAGAACAAAACCAACAAAGTCAGTCTGATAGAACTTTTACATTTCTCACAATAGCAGAAACATTCACTTCTTTATCAGAAAGGGCAAAAGCACATGCATAACACCGTAATTCAACACCGAAATGCTTCTGGCAGCCAGCTTTCCATAATGAGTTCCAAGACATAGAATGATATACAGCATTTATTATCTAATACTACTGATATTAAGATGGTATTCTGAACCAGTAATAAATCTTTGCCACTTTGGATGCCAAGTGCATTGCAGAACCTATAGCAGTACTGTCGTCATTTTTGCCTCTTATCATGGTACTTACAACATACCTTTAAAGCTTCTATGACAAGATCTCTTGCTTCCAATTCTCCCTCAAGAATGCTAAACAGCGTCAGTAGTTCTGGTTTGCTGAGTTTTTCCAGATTCATCCTGAAAACCTGAAAAGAATGGAACATAGTTTACTAGGTATTTCTTTGTACATTAAAACTGGTATTCTAAGCTATGACATATCATCTCCATTTAATTGCAGCTTCTAGTTTTTTGGACTCCAAATTGCCCTGGGGGGAAAGGGGACAATATACAAGGGGAACATTTTCTCTTCAACTTCCAAGACCAGCTGCAGAAGATGCATTTTTCACCTTTTCCCCAAGGGGTCATGAACATATGCACACCCAGATGGTGCAGGCAGAATGTACGGGCTAATATGACAGCATAACATTCACCAAGAAGTAGCCAAAGTTAAGAGGAGAGGGAAAAACACAGATATTTAAGAGCCACGCTACTGTAAATTACACATCTGGATCACACAGCTGCAAACATCACTGAAAAAAGACTGAAGCGCCGTGATGAATGCAGTCCAAGCTGGGCCACCGAGACAAACTTAAACGGCAAAGTTAACATTACGGAGCTGTGATGCATTTCCTAGGAATGCCATTAGGCATTACTAATGGAACAGGCCCAAACCGCTTTAAAAAAAAAATCAATGCCACAAAAAACACTCATTTAATCACTATTCTTTCAAAGTGTTTCAATATCACCATCATTTATTAAATAGAATTTTACTGCCCACATAAAACAAAGATCCATCATCTGAACTGCACGTATAAAAAGCTTCCCCCCCCCCGCATCTTTGCTGATACACTTAACTAACACTGTCTAGTGACAAGCCTTTTTATTAATTACTTTGTTAATGATGGAAATAATTTCACAGACTAAATCCTTGTCTCTGATACAAATATACCCGTTGACACAGTCTCGTGCTTTGCACAACAATCAAATAGACTTTTCTGGGTTCAAGTCAAATCCATCTTTTACCACTCTCTATCAATCAGAAAATGCTACAGCATGACGAAGCTGAGATACCAAATTCCACTTCACTGGTGGCAAATGATAAAGGGTTAACCTTTACTGAAGAAGTCTATCCAGCTAAAACATTCGACTCAACGCTAATTTTTCTGAAGTCACTGTTACTTTACAACTGATTTGCATAACTGTGCCTTGGAGAATTACGCACAAATGCAAGTTCCATCTTGTTATGCCAAAGCAGTTTTCCAGGTGCTGGGAACAGAAAGTTCTGCTTACAGAGCGGAGCAGGTAGCCTTCACACAGCAAGAGAAATCAGAATCTACTTTGTGCCCCCTGTGCTAAGCAGGCACGTTTCTTATCACGCAGTCACGCTCTTGCTTCACACAGTGTTTTACATGAAATTCCACAAAGCAGTAACGTTTCTTACAGACTCTTCTGGCTCGCTTTACTACTGACACAAGCTGCTCCAGGACCCCTCAGTGGAAGAAACTATGACTGGGGTACTATGGCTGTTCCAAAGCCAATTTAACCAGACACCATGAATCTGTCAGCATTGCATTTATATTCCCTACTGCAGATCCATCAACATTCAAGAGGAAAACACAGAAGCAGAGTGTTTGGCAAACCCATTCATATCTGTCATAATTTCAAAAAAGCCTGATCAAGACTTGACAGAAAAGTGTGATTTAGGAAACTCACTATATTGACTCAAATCACATTTCATCGGGCCAGGGCAGCACTGGCCACAGTTCAGCAAGAGCTGCACTTTGCGATCAGCCGACAGACCTCTACAGAGATTTGTCCAGGATGTGAACCTGACCATCTCCCTCAGTTTCAGGTACATCTGCTGATGGTTCTGTCACCACGGGGAGCCTGGCTAGCTGAGACCACATGGAAGGAGTGCGATTTACAACTTGTTCATCTTAAAGAAAAAGGGAGAGTACACGAGAAGCAGCAAATTAATGCTAAAACGTAAGTAGCCATACAGGGTGAGAAAAGAGGGGTCCTGGTTTTAGCTTTTAACATTTACCATGCTTATGCTGGTACTGAAGCCTGAGCTGCATCACCTCCCTGGGCAGGTTTTCAATCTGGAACATAGGCTCAGGGGATGCATAGCTTATTTTCAAAATCACCTCAGCCCTTGCTCAGACTAAATTTGCAGGTACTAAGACTGAATCAGTACTGACAGGAAATAGCAACAACTTTTTTTTGCCAGATACTCATCAAGTTGTATTAGTTTTGTGGCATTACAAGCCAGCACTAAAAAGGAGAATTTTTCCTTGAGATCTCAGAACAAAGTGTAACATCTAACTCCGTTACCCCAGGACAGTAAATTTTGAATGCGGACTTTCGATGTGACTGCGCCTGTGCTCTTCTCTTAAAAAGAGATGACATGGAAGCGTGCAGCTGAATCTCTCCATTAGCCACCGAATGGCACACTTTTAACCCAAAGACAGCTACTACCAACTGCAGTTTGGTATTTTAAAGCTGTTAGTCTGGGCAGTAATAACTTCTATTCTATATTCTAAATACTCGCATTGTGATCTGTACTTCACAGTGTTAAGAAATAAGCCATGCTATTCTTAACATGCCTCTATGGCTATAGTCTTTAATCAGCTTAATAATATAAACAAGCCTTGTCCTAAAATATACGGGTAAAAGTACCTACAGAAATAAAATGCAGGAGACAGTTTGCACAGCAATCATTTACATAACAAAAAGTAATATTAAAGATATATAAGCAGCACAGCCTTGGCTTCCTTGTGTGCAACCTGCTGCTGTTGCAGCCCTTTCACTGCTCTGTTTGCACAGGTTATCCCGTGCTGCTGAAGTGACCGACTGGGAGCAGATGCTGCAAATAAAGTTACTGCCCTAAAAACACTGCACAAAACTGCACTTGGATTCTGCACTGACTTACAAGGAACTTTTTAATGCAGTAGAGCACACTTGTTATGCTGAACCCATCACCATCCCAAGCGCTCCCTTTTAGGGCCACTCAATACTAGGGAGCTGAAAAATGGGGAAAAAAGCTCTATTCATTTTACATTACTATTTTACAAGAACAAAAAGCATCTCTGGATGAAACAGCTAACGAGCACGTATGTGAGCAGCTCCTCCTCTATCCAAATTCAAATCCCTTCCTGGCCCTCCACTGTCACAGGCTCCTGAGTTGACCTTTCCAGGACTGCTTTCCAGTTACACGTCCCTGTGCCTTCCCTTGTCCAACTTTTTAATAAGAGATCACACCAACCCTATTCAATTACCCAGTTTTCCCCCTTGCAGACAGTCCCATTCTACCAAACAGACAGGTAGTCATCAGCTGGGGAACCTGATCCATTATTTCAAAACCTTTACTCAACAGATAGAGTTTCACAGCACTAGAAACAAGATCTAGAAATACCCAGGGCACATTACCCCTTTACAGTCAGTGAAATATGCTGAAGAGTCCAATCACAGAGACCACAAACCGCAAGGACCTCGTTATTTAGTCTGATGGTATAAATATTTTCCGTGAGTCTGAGATATACCAACCATTTTTGGACAATAAACAAAGATTTGGAGCATAAACAAAGATAATTACTTACTGGTTGCCTAAAGGTAAGCTTCCTTTCAGCTACGGACCATTAAAAAGTCTCCTCAGGAGACTGACACCTATCCTTGAAAGATACAGAACTCTTCTCTTAGAAAGCTACTTCCCAGCATTTAACTGAAAATAAATATCAGGACCAGCTTAAGCGCGTGTACAACCACGCAAGCTAACCAGCCAGGGTAAGTTATCTTTGGCATGTGCCACTTCAGGAACAAAAGCAATAAGTTTCTAGTCCATGGCAGCTCCTCCGCGCCCTGAATCACACTACGATGATTATGAAACCATTAGAGGTTACATTTCGCTTGGGCTCACATACATATAAGCACGAACCGAGTTAGCCAACAGTGCCAGCGCCAGCAAACTTCACTCAACACCCTGAGCGAAGGACTGAGCCCCTGCGCAGTGGGCACTAAGCAAAGGGCAGGCGTAGCGCACAGCCCGAGGCTCTGGCAGGGGACTTTGTCAAGTGGAAGCGTCAAGATGCTCTGCAAGCACTTGGCTAAAAACTCTTGTACTTTTTTTTTTTTTTAAATACCAGGAAGAACATAGCTTGTCATTCCTTTTTTCCTCTGAAGGAGGGCCTTTCCTTTCAAAAGCTGTGGTTACAGCTACGCCAATGCAACAATGCCTCTATGTCTATAATCCTGAATTTGCTTCTTTTGTATTTTTTTTTGTCTTGTCCCTGAAGAGGAACTGGTATTTTCCAAGAGCCTGCATGGGCAGTCATGTAATCGCATTCATATGAGAAACTAAATGACTAGTTTGAAAACTCTTGATAGACAAGTTTTTAAAAATGCTGCTGCATGTATAGTGTGATGTTTGAGTTGTTAAAGTAATTACACATGTTTATGTAATAAAAAAGCTAACATACGCTTTATAATTGTGCATCCACAATGTCACCTGGCATTGCATCAGAACTGCCGAGAACTGGGTTAAAATGAGCAGTGGTTAAATCTGCCACCACAATAGCTTAGAAATAAAAGGCGATAAGGGCATGTGCCCCCCCAGACCCTCCTCACCCCATTATTTCGCCAAGCACTGCTCTGGATGAAGCAACTCCATTCAATTAACGTTCAAAACATGGCTGAAGCCCTTGAACAGCCACCGTGTGCCAACTGTAGCTCCCTGCAAGCCAGTTAAACGGATCCCCTGGCTGCCCTGGCCCCCACACCGCCGGGCAGCCCGGCCTCGCCCCTCAGGCCCCCTCACAGCCCAGCGGGCTCCGGGCCGGGGGCTCCTCCAGCCACGAGTCCCCCGGCAGCGCTGCCCTGCCCGTCACTGCCCACCCGGCCCGGGGCACCGACTGCCCGGAGAAGGGCTGGCAGGGGCCGGTCCCGGGCGGCAACGGGCCGCTACAACCGCCGCGAACAAAGGGAAACGCCGCCCGGAGCCGGCCGCAGCCCAGGGCGACTGCCGCGGCAGCGCGGACCCCGGGCCTCCCCCTCAGCGCCCGGCGCCGCCGCGGGGCCAGGCCGGGGTCCCGGGGCGGGCGCGGGGGAGCAGGGACCGACCCCGGCGCTTTGCCTGCCCTCGCCCCACGGCAGCGCCCACCCGGCCAGGCCCGGCCCGGCCCCGGGCAGCCACGCCGAGCTCCCGGTACCGCCTCCCGGCCTCTCCGCTGCCCCCAGCCGCCGCGCCCCCCAGTACCGCCCCTCCCGGCTTCCGGCCGCCCCCGCCCGCAGCAGGGCTCGGCCCGGCCCCGCCACCGCCCCTCTGAGCTCCCGCCGGCCGCGGGGCTGGGCCGCCCCGCACCTGCCGCGGCCCACCCGCGGGGGCAGGGGCCGCGGCAACGCCGGGTCTGGGCCGGGCCGGGCCGGACCGGGCCGCACGGAGCGGAGCCCCACCGACCACCCCACCGACCTGGCCCGCGTCGCCGCCACTACCGCGCCGCTCCGGTCCCCATTCAGCCGCCCCGCCCCTTCGCACCCGCCCGCTGAGGGACGGTGCCGCTACCAATCAGAGCCGCTGCCGGGCACACCCGCGGCCCAATGCGCCGCCGGGGAGGCGGGGCGGGGGCGGGGCCCGGCCGCCGGCGGCAGCGGCCGCCAATCAGACGGCGGAACCGGGGCGAGGAGGGCGGGGCGGGGGCTGAAAATCCCTTTTGTTCGCGGCGGCGGCGGCGGGGTGAGCGGGCGGCTGTGATTGGCGCGTCACTTCCGCCGCGGGATGGGATGGGAGGGGAGGGGGCGTCGCGTCGCGGGGGCGTCGCGGCCGTGGGCGGGGCCCGGTCCGGTACGGTCGCCGAGTCCGGAGCCCGGGCGGGTAGCGCAGTGAGCGGGACCCCGCAGAGGCCGGAGCTGGGTGAGGGGCGGTGCCCCCAAACAGCGGCTCAGGCCAGGCTGGGTGTTCCCGGGCGGGACAGTGTCCCGCGTACCGGTTCTGGGCCCGGCTCCCCTCACACTGGTTCTGGGCCCCGGGGCAGGCCAGTGCCCCTCGCAGCAGTTCTGGCCTGCCGCCTCTGAGGCCAGCTCCACTCGCGATGCTGCGGCCTGAACTTGGCCTCTCTCTTGAGACTGATGGTTTGCCTCTGGGTGTTTTATAATAGTTCTGTCTTATTTGTGAGGAGGTACTATCATATGCACTGTTTTGCAGCGTGACTCACCTGGGCAGGCCATCAGTGCAGGCACATGACATACTGCCTGTCACAGTTTCCCTCTGTTATTCTTTTGCAAGTGCTGAGTGACACCGTGATGGCCAGCACCGTGATGGCGGGAGCAGGCAGTGCACAGAGATACCGTGGAAAGCTCAGCATATTTACATTTATTTACCTGCTGTCAGCTGAGGAAAGAGCCCAGAATATGTTGGAGGCTGTTGCTGTAGGCCATGTCACCTATGGGTGCCTCAGCCAGAGCAGGGCCACTGCTGGGCGGCTGACACTGTTGAGGGCAGCAGGTTTTTTCGCTGTCGAGCTGCTTACCCAGCAGTTTGCTAAGCCAGCGTGGCAGCTGAAAGGAGAACTAACCCTTTCTGTGTAGAACACATCAAATCGTTCTATCTCTGACCTTCCTATGAAATGTGCTCAGCATTGCTAGTGCCTTTAGTTCTGAAGAGCTGAAAACTGTTTTTAACGGCCTTTCCCACTGGTGGAAGTGCTGGGTTTGCGTGGTGCTGCAGCACAGGGCCTGCGCTGTCAGGTGGTGGATTGCCGTGAAATCAGCAGTCTCTCGAGTGGAAATGTCTGAATCCACCACAAAAAATATCATCACGTAGGGACTTCACAGAGTGATGATGCCAGCAGTAAACCGCACCTCTAACCGTTGCAGCTCCTGTCTAGTATGTTCAGAAGATGATTTCGTCTAGACAGGGTTGTCTGAGCATTATTTCCCAGCCTTGATAAACACTGGAACTTTTGCAGTGCCTCTGGTCGAGCAATCTTAGAGCCTGGGGGGGAAAAAAAAAGCCTGTGGGTTACTTCTCCTGAGCTGTGCCAGGCTGTAAATGCCCCTGTGGCACTGTTGAGCTTGCCGGTACCTTACGTTTATTTGTGATTACCTTTCTCTTACACTGTGCTTCTCCCAGCTCTCTGCTTTTCACCTGTCGTCTCTTCTTTTATCCTTGGAATATGGGTTTAGGGCAGATGTCCTTTCATCAAGTACATGATAAATGGTTGCAGCTCATATCAAGGTTCCAGCTTGCGGGCTTTTCTTTACTTCCTACGCACCATTTTTCACTCCCACTGGAGAAGTGACAGTGCTGGGTGAAGGCCTTGGAAGAGCAAGGATGGGCTGGAGAGGGGTAAGGGGAGGGGGATGCTTGGAGAAAGCCAGGCAGCCCTGGGGGGGGGGGAGATGGCTGCTGGCAGCAGGTGACCCGCATCTGCAGGAGGGTTGTTCCCTGTCTGCGGCCAGAGAAAAGAGGAAGGGGGCTAGTGGAGTGCCACAAATGAAGGAAGTCAGACAAAAGAGAAGCTGACTTAACTCACCATATCCTGCAAGTTCAGGACACGGAGCCTGCCAGGGAGATCTAGGCTGTAAGCTGGCACGGCATCTCATCTCCCTGAAAAAAAAAAAAGGGGGGCTTTAGTGAAAAAGGTGGGTAGAGCCCGAGAGCTATATCTCATGGTTGCGGGCAGGTGGGGGGTTCATGCTTGCACATCACTGGAACGAACACCGTTCTGATGCGCACATTCCCAACCACCAGCACTTTTGCGTTGGCTTTTTGAAATCCATCGCTTCCAAGGCTTTCAACACCCGTGGTGACGCCGGTGCTGCAGCGCGGGACCGCGACGGGCATGGCCGGGGCCGCAGACCCCGGCTGGCGGGACCCCTGTGTCGGGAGCACGGGTGGAGCTGGGAGCCGCTTGGTTCGCGTGGCTTCAGCTCCCCCGCGTGTCCGCAGCACTCGCTGCACCGCGGGGCGGCCAGGGGCCCTCTGCCTGCCCACGGGCTCGGTGGGAGCTTTCATTTTTCCAAAACCGCCGCACTGGAGCTGTTTTTCCAAATACCACAAAACAGAACTGAAGCACTATGTATGTTTGCATCTGAAAACAGAGAGGGAGGGTTTGTAGTTCCAGGCTGGCACAGCTGATCTGGGTGATAACGTCTGCTAGCTGGTCACCCCTTCTCTGATGCTGCTGCAAACATTCTTGTCACTGCCCAGTCCTGCTCTTGGAAACACTGGAGAAAGGAGACCTTTATGCAGAAAGAGCTTTGCATGAGGCTCATGATTGACTAGCGATGAATTGAGCATGTAAAGGTCACAGATGCATGAGTTACATCAGGGAACATCTGGCTCCAAAAGCTTCTCTGTTCTGGGGCTTGGTGAGGACATTCGATGAACCCAGCACAGCTGAAGAGCAAACATCTGAAGGGACTGAGAGTCCTAGACGTCCTAGGTGGTCTCAGGGAGGGCAAACTAAACAGCTGCAGCCTTGAAACCCAGCAAATTAGTAGAGATGAGAGAGAAAAAAAATATTTCTTAGTAGAGCCCATATGCTCATGCAGAAAAAGCATATTCAGTTGCTTGCTGGTCTGCATCTGGGGGAGAAGTAAATCAGCCACACAGGAGGAGCAGGCTTTTCAGATCTGGAAGACATCTCTCTCCAGGCTGTTTGGCCATCTTCTTTTTGTTTTATTATTTTTAGCATGCTGCTGATTGCCAGGTGTGTCAGATAGGGGCAGAAGAATGAGGTACCTGCCCGAGAGTGCATGCAGTGTGCACTTCTGATGTAAGGAAACAGCAGAGAAGTGCCAAGGTGAGGGCAGATACAAATCACTACAGTACCTGCACTTGTGCAGGATAAGCACAAGTATGTGCAGCTGGTTCTGGTTTGCCTCTATGTTTATAGCATGTGAAAGAGTGAGCAGCTTTCCAGAGTTGGGGGTGGTGGGGTGGTGGTGGTGTCCCATAGGATGGGAGTGGGAGGTCTCGGCTCTGTAGGGAGCCCAAGGGAGGAAACGGGCCGGGGGTGCAACCTCCCTTGGCCAGCACGGTGCAGGCTCATGTCACATTGGAGAACATTAAGAAATGAAAAATCTTCAAATGCCAAAGAGAAGGAAACACAATGGCAGGAGAGGGGAGATTTCTCCTGCAGTATCACAGGCAGGAGAGATAAACCACAAATACAAACAATTAGAAAGAAGCACATCTGTCATGTTTGTGACGCTGTCAGAACAAGAATCCATCTGGGAAAAGAGCCAGCCCTGCCTCCCTAGGAGTTATGTATTTTTTCTTTTTAAATATTGTACGACATCCATCAATATAGCTGTGTGTTGTTTGTGCTGGCATGTGGGTGTGTATTTCTGAAGGGTCCCCATATTAGCAGAAGATCTATAGTCTCATTCCAGAAATTTTGCTGCTATAAAAATATATTCTGTTTTTGACTGAGTGTTTTTTTCTTCTCTCCTGAAACTTTGAAGCTGTGTAAAATAGCTTCATAAAACTTGTAGGGTTTTTTAAAGTGGAAGTTACTGCCTAGCCTTGCTTTTAAAAATGCACCCCTGATGTCAATCGTTGGGGTATTGTTTGCTTTTAAACAAGTGAATGCTGAAGAGATGCTGTAAACTCCTTTTTTATTTTGTTGCTTATTGAGAAAGATCCAATTATACCTAAGGGAAACGGGAATGAAGCATTGCCTAAAAACATATGGTGTATAAGCAAGCAAAGCCTCAGCCTTCCAAAGTAAGCATGAAAAAAAGGGAAAATCCTTTCAGCATTATCCCCTGAGTAAATACCCTCTCTTGGGAACACTGTGGTACCCGAATTACTGGCACAAGCCCTTCCTTGGCACCAGAAAGTCCTTTGACCAGCATCGGCTTGCCTGGGGAGGAATGATGGGCTGCAGGAGCCCTGGATCCACCCCGCAGGTCCCTGGTTGTGTCTGGGAGCAGCTTGTCACGGAGGAGGTCCCAGCCTGAGTGCTGCCAGACTGGCACCCCAATAGCACAGCTGGCACCCCAAGCATAGGGCCAGGCTGCAGGGATGTGGGGGCTGTGCTCCACACTGGCCCAGAGCTTGGCTGCCAGTGCCTGGCCCTCTCCTGGACCATAGGGGCTGCAGCCGCAGGCACCTGTCCTTAGTATAAATGTCATTATAAAATCCACATGGGAGATCCTGGTGCTGCTCCCAGCCTCTGTCACGACCTTGTGAGAAAAGACGCTCAACTCAGCAGGAAAATGACTCTTGGCCAAGGATCCCTGCCTGAGAAGCCGGGCTATCACTGCTTAGGTCTCTTGAGCGTTCTTTCTTTCAACAAAGGATGTGAAGTGCTGGAGTGAACATATTAGAGCAGCTAAGAAGCAGCTCCAGTTCAAAGGATGTTTGGAAAACCCTTTTTCCAATCAGGCAATTTGCAATTTCAATTGCTAAGTGTTCCCCTTTCATTCCTTGGCACTCTAACTCCATCTGAATTGGCTTTCTCAGCACTTCAGAAAGGCTTATGTTACATTATGTAAGATTTAACAGCCATCACTTCTCTGAAGGTAATACAGAAATGTCTTTTTTATGACACAAGAGGGAGATTTCTCATTTGGGAAGCTGATTTTTTGTTGTTACCAAATGACTGCTTCAGTGCATCCTTCATGCAACATTAATAACTGATTTTTTTCTATGAAAAAACTAAAAGAAATTTTATCGATATTTCTGATAAATGGAAGTACCTGCTGAAAGGAAATAAAATTTGCTTCTTTATCTTTATATGTACATATATCATATGTATTCATACGTACATATTTAAATATAAAGACCTCTCAGGACGCTGCCTGCATTCATGTGATCTGCAGCTGAACAAACTGATCATTATGTCGCCAGTGACGACTTGTTCGCCCCCAGCTGTGCCCTGCAGAGGCTGTCTCGCATGAAGCTGACAGATGAAGTCCTTGCTCAGTCCCGTCACAGAGCCAGGCCAGGAACCATCCCAGGCTTTCTAATCTCTTCAAATAATTTCTCTTTCTGCCCATGAGCATTCATTCACCCACTGATCCATCCACCAGCCTTTCCTGCAGACTCGGGGGGGGGAGCGGAGGAGGAAGCTGGAGGAGCAGCTGGGGCAGCGCATCCCGCAGCATCCCGCAGCCCTTGCTTCCCAGCACGTCTCCCACGTGCCACCGGACAGGGACAGCCAGGCTGGCCTGGGCAGGCAGCTTCCTTCTCGCTGCCCCTAAAATATTAATTGCAGGCAGCAAGAAGAAATGTCACTTTGCTCTACTGAACCTCTTTAACGATTTACCAGAAAAAAGCACTCCAGGAGCTGCTGGTTTAGTGGATGACTTTCCCTGACAGTGATTGAATGCTTTGATAAGAAGCAGGAGTTTGTTTGGCACCTCATTTACCATGCTGGGCTCTTTCTGCAAAGCACATAATACTGTTCTTACCAGAGCAGAGTGTACAAGAAGTAGAAAACAGAAATATACTTGGAAATGACCCTCACCTAACAACACAGCCCATGGTCTCACTTTCTTTGAATTACCCTACACTCTGCGTGTTGGGAAATTGCTTTCTCTGATGGACGATTGCTTGCCAAAGCCTTGGGACCCTGATTGATTCCTGTGCCTCTGCAGCTGCCAGAGCAGAGCAGAGAGGAGAGAAGCCTGAAAACCAGGACATGAAGTGGGAAGGACAAATTCTCCCTGAAGTGCCCAAGCAGCAGGCTGGCTGGCTGATGGCTTCTCATCAGCCCTCCAAGTGGAAAGGAGGGGGAAGACCAGGAAGATTGCAGTGCTCACACAGCTTCATGGGCAGCAGCAGTGTAAATTTGTCCTCACTTTCAAAGCTCGCAGCAGTTCTGGGTTCTCCCACAGCCCTCCTGTGCGAGGCCATCCTCACAACAGGCATCTGCTAGAGAAATGCAGCCTTGGAGCTCATCTGTCAGGGCTGGCTCTTACAGAAATCCCAGGACTAGGATGGATCATTTTGCCAAGGGATCACACAAGGAAAAAAAATTAAAAGCATTATATCCAGAACAGGCTTGTTAGCCAGCAGTCACAGTAAACCCACATAGAAGCTTGCCGGAGGGGACATGACCTGCAGTCTAGAAGCAGGTTTTTCTAATGAAAGGAATCAGCTGTTCTGCACACTGACAGAGCTGGGAAGAGATAATTCTTCAGTGGTCCTCCAGTTTACTTTCAGTTGATGTGAAAGACATGTATTAAATAAAATTATTCCAAAAGGCAAAACAAGCTTATAAGAATCAGCTCCTCAGCCAGCCCAAACTTCCAGAAAGTTTCTTCCTGTTGTAGTTAAAATACTTCGTATTTGAATTAGCTGGGTTTAGGGATGACCATGCCAAATTGTGATTTTCTGGAGAGGTTTTCTGAATCAGAATCTGTGAATACTGTAGCTTCTTGTGCATTTCTATTGTATCTCCCTTGCCCAGCATCTCCTTTGCAAGCTGAACAGTCATAATCTAGTTAGGTCCTCTACATAAAGAAGTCTTCCCATAAATCTTATCTTTATTTTTGCCCTTCTCTGCCTTTTCTAATTCAGCCCAGAGCTTGTCTCTGAGAAGGCGTGACTGATATCACATACAGTATTTGAGATGCAAGCCCTTCAGCTTACCTGCAAACCTCATCACTTATAGAGGGTACAGTTAGATGCGCAAGCTAATTTGCAGAAGGGTTCTGCATCTATTTTCAAGGCCAAAACAATACAAAATAAGCTCAATTTTTTTTCCAACTGGCACTGAGAAAAAAAAATATATTGCTTTAACTCTGTCTTGGTTTCTTGATTAGATGAAGGCAAATTACAGGTTTTTCCACCAGTCTATTATTACAGCTTAAACTCTGCACAGTTTGTCGAATAGATGTGTTTTGCCCGCAGAAGATAAACTTCCTTCTCTGGAAAGATAACAGCATGATTGTGTCCAATTTCTAAGCCATTTCTTCAAAAATAACACTTTTCAGACCAGTGGTACAAGGCACATGCTCCAGGCCAGCAGTGCCAATGCAGAGTGCAATATCATTATCTGCTACGGTATTTGCTCTCCCTTCCAGAGGAGGACGTCAGCACGGCTGCAGGTCTGCCCAGAGTGACAAGTCACGGCACTGGTAGAGGGGCACGTCCTGCATGGGTTGGTTCAGACCGGAGGTCTGGGTGTTTCCACCGGTTTGGCTGGGAACGGGGCTCTGAAGCCCATTTACATACAGGCTTCTGGGCCAGGCTGGAGGCTGGAGGCACATCTCCCTGCGGCAGGAAGGCAGGAGGAAACAGCTGGATGCCTAACACGACAGCAAGCGACAGCATCAAACCACAGATGACATCTCGCTCTGGTCATGCAACCTCTTTTTGTCTCACAGATTTTTCTTCTGCCTCAGCTAGCTGAAGGAAGACATCCCTCTGCTCTGAGGTTTCCTGGGATTTCAGTGAGAGCAGAATCATGCATGTGGTGGTCACGGAGCTTGTGTCCTTCATGCTTTGGGGAGGGTATTGCATCATGAAGAAACTTTCTTCTATGAGGGAAAAATCTGTTTTTTCCAAGTTAGATCTGGGCGTGCTCCTTCTGCCACTTGTTTCAGGAGCAGCAGAGCTGGCTCATGGAGCATAATTGAGTCTCAGACGCCCTGCCTACCGCTGAGCTCAGGCAATGCCTGGCTTTGCTCAGGGCAGGCTGTCGTGGCAGGGTCTCAAATATAGAACAGGAGGGACTTAAGTGGAGGGGAGAGCCCTGCCATTAACCTGGTTGGAAGGCAACAGCTCCTGCCTCAACACAGCCAAGTGGCTGCACTGTTGACAGCAAACCCGATGCACGAGAGGTGCTAAAAATAATCCATTCTAAAATTATGCACGCTTCATTAGACAATTTTTACACCTAGATGAGAATCATACTTTTAAGATGTGTGGTTTGAAGCGTGGCAGTTGGTGTATGCATTTATCATCTCCTGATTTGTCATTTCTTTCTGAATGATGCAAAACAGAGAGAGTTCTGTTTGCTTTCACACAGCAACTGCCACCTTCTTACCCAGAACAGAGGATTCTATTAGCTTAAGCAAGCACCTGCAGGACAGATGCAGTATTTTCAGGTTATTCAAATCTGTATTTTGTTCTTTTACTGAGTAATCTGGGGGTAAAGATGTTTCTCCCTCTGTTTTGTAGAGTGTTGCATTGCTGAGTGGGGCCCTGGAATGCTGATCTAAATTACTTCAGATAGTGAACATTCTCTCCTCTTTTTCATCTTATTTTTACTTTGAATAGTTAAACTTAGTCAGATTTTGAGCAATGTCTATCTGCACAGCACCTATTCTTGCCATTACTCCCAGGCTGTATTCCTCCTGTGTCCCAACTACCTACCTGCCTTCACCATGTGGCAGGGATGAAACACCTCAGGCATATGTAAAAAAATACGTATTTCTTATAACTTTCAAATCACTGTAAACCTGCTTTGTATGGAGGAGGTTTTGGAACTATTGAACATATTTTTTCTCTTTCTGGTAGCTGGATAGTGACAGTTTGAGTGTACACAAGTACATTTGCTCAAGTACTGCCAAGAAAACATGTTCGTATTTTCTAGTGGTATTTCTAAATGTTATTTGATACATCAACAGCTTCTTCAGTTAAGCACCAGAGTTCTCAGACTGTATAATCTTAGTGAGGAACAAAGCTGAGCTTAATAAGTAAACAGATTCATTCACATTGAGGTTTCTTGTGTTCACCAGTTGTTTTTTCCAGAGCACCTGCTGGCTGGCTCCTGAGTAACCGGCTCAAGGATCGCTCGGGTTTTGCCAGCTCGTGAGGGTCTGCCCACTCAAGTGCCCAGCAATCCCAGCGAGGACTATCTGGAAACCTCGCCAGGGTGTCTTTCTTTTTTCCTCTATTTTCCCAGTCCCCATCTGCCCCAGCCTGCCAGGCTCCGCATCCTGCAACTGCCACCGTTCCTTCCTGGAGGCTGCGGGTGGCGGGGATGCTGTGGCTTTGCCTCCCTGGGAAAGCTGTGCTAAAACATCCAACCCACGTGTGACCAGCCCCCAGGCCCCTCCGCACCCCCAAGGAGGGTTCTGCAAACACCATCTCCCAGCTGTCCTGGGAACAGTAAAATGTTTCCAGAGTGTGTGTCAGCATTTACTGAGATGCTTTTATCTCTTCACCAAAGTAGGAAGAGCTGCTGTGTGTCCTGAAAACCTCTTATGGCATTTTAATTAAAGTCTCTGAGCAAACCCTTTTTCCTTCCTCTGCCAGCACAGCCTCCCTGCCCCCAGCACCCTGCTTTCCATTTTTATTGGATTGATTTCCAGGCTGGCCATATTTGACAATTGGACATTGCAATCACAATGATTTTTCCTCCTCTTTAGTTGAGAGGCTTAAGATGAGAAAATAACCTCAGCATGTATTGGGGGCCCGCCGTCTTTACACAAGGGCCCTGCAACCCCCCTGGGGCTGGTGCAGTGCCGCACTGGGGCACTGTCTAGCTGGGATGAGCACTCGCTAACATTTTTCCATATAAATATTCTATCCAAAAGTATTTTTCAGCAATTAACAGCTGAGGTAATGTTTCAGAGCTTTGCACCATTCATCCTCTGCAGACGGGTGCTCCCTGGGGTAAGGACACAGCCTGGTTTTTCATCTGCAGACGTTCTTGGTTTGGGCTGTGTTTGCTGGCCATCAGGCAGCATGCCTGCCCAGCCTCATGGCTCTGCACCCCGCATTCACCCCACCCGAGGAGCACCTCGCAGCAGCAGCATGCCTGAGCTGGGGCTCCAGCCCCAGCTGGGGTGAGCTGAGCCGTGCTGTGCCTGCAATCCAGTTAGTTTTGTTTTATATCTCCCTCATGGAAACTCATTTATTATTTTACATTACTGTCTGAAGCCTTGGAGCATCTCCTCCTGCATTTAAAATAGTAGGAAAAAACTCCCCCTCTGCAACATTCACAGGCAGGGTTAGCTCTCCCAGCCCCACGGCACAGCTCGGTGGTTTGGGATGGGGAGGCTTGGTCGAACCCATTGTAACAAGCAAAGTGATCTCAATTTAAACAGCAGTTAATAAAAGATGCCTATACAAGGGCTGTAGGCATCCTGACACTTAATTAATTGTCCTACAGCATAGTACACCTAACAGCACTAAGACAAACACACCAACATTCAAAAGGAAGCAATTAACTCAAAACCTCAGCCAGCTGGTACCCCCCTATGTGGAGAGCACTGCCAGCCCCACTCGCAGGGAGTGAGCATCCTCCGTCGAGTGCACGGGTTTGTTCGGCTTTGGATCTCGCTACGGAGGAGTAAAATTCACAGGAACTGAGGTTTGGACCTGGGGGCCGGGCTGCGGAGTTTCTGAATCCCAAGAGGAGGATGGGATGGAGGAGCCCAGCTGCACGCCGTGGGTGCAGCCTGCGCACTGCGGTGCTGGCAGGCAGCATCCTCCCCTCATTCCTCCTGGTCTCTGGCCCCTGGCTGGGGTGAGACCTGCCTGCGAGGAGCTCTCGGGAGCACACACCAGCCCGGGGTGAAGGGCTTTGCTGGCCATCACATGAGCACTGAACGGTGATCACAGGGCAGGAAAGTTTCTAGAAAAGGAACCTGCTGAAGCACGCAGGTCACCTACTGAAATACCGCCAGCAGTGGAATCAGCACTGCAGATTGCTGAATCCGGGGAACAGAGGGGAAGTGCTTGGTCGACCATACGTCTTCTGGTAACACAACAGAGCACGCAGTCAGTTACCAAGGATGCAAAAAGTAGAAGTTACGCTGCATCACAGGGTAGAGAGGAAGTCAGCAGAAAACAGCTTGATTTTCTGTGGGTGTTACCCGGACATAAGAAATGCTGGCTGGTGCTTTAGGGAGAACTCTGCACCTTTGGAGGGGAGGGGGCCTCTCCAGAAGAGGAGCAAGCCTTGCAGCAGGCAGCAGTGCTCCTTGCCCTGTGCCTAACTCGCTGGAGGAGCACGGGGAGGACTCTGCACTCCATCTTACTTCATCTGGGAAACAGAAAATGCTCCTGCAGACAGCTTGCAGAACGTGTTGGATCTATCGAAGGAAAAGAAAATATGCTAATGCTAAGTCTTGGTTTACACAGAAACACAACCAGATAAAATAACACACGGGATAGGAACTGCTCACATTCCAGCCTCCCTTGCAATGCAGATACAGAGGTATATTTTCTTTGCAGGACAGCAGCCAGTAGTTTCCATGCTTCACTGGGTTTTTTCATCAAAATGAGGGGATGAACAGCTGGTGCCTACGACAGTAACCTTATGTTTCAGTGACATTCATACCCATGGATAGCAAGGCTCTTGCACTGCCAAATGCCATTCATGCTGATGGCTGAGAAGGTCACGGACCCATGTGCCACCACGGAGGGGCCAGCCCAGGACAGGAAGCCCTGGCACCACAGGGCCACGTGTGACCACCTGCACCTTCCACGGGGCAGGTTGGTGACAGGACAGTCCCACAGACAAACTGACACTTTCCAACGCACAGGGTGATCAGTGAAGAATTACCAGAGGAAGCAGTAAGTGCTATCGCATGAGACATGGCAGCATTTCACCCAGGACAGCTGCTGAGGACTCGCCCCAAACTCAGTCGCGCTCTCGTCTCCTGGTTTGCCTCCTTTGCTGCTCGATCTGGTTCGTGTGCTCTTCAGAGCAGGGGCTGCACGGCATGTGTGTTTGTTCAGCCCTAGCATAATGGGACCCTGATTTCATTTAGGGATCCCTAGGCATTACTGTAATATAAATGTTAATTAATAATGAAGCCTCTTAAAATCCCACATCCTTAATGATATATGTGTCCTGACTTTAAATTTGTCTTTACAAAGCATCTCACTGCATCTCCACAAGAAATAAATTTGGGATTCAGACCTCTGCTCTCAGCAGCAAGAGCTGTAATCCCAGACTTGCCCTTGGAGGTGTATAATTATATTTATTCTGAAAACGTCATATTTGGGGCTTTACAAAATCTAGACTTTCCTCTAGTCTTTTCCAGAAATCAGTTATTCCAAGCCTCCCCTACACGAGTCTTTGGGAAACCGCTGTCACGGGACAGGGAATAGTGCTGGGAACAGGCTGGATCCAGCTTTGCAAGAACACACAACCTTGGGGTGTTTCTGGTCCTTCTCCACCCTGGCTGCTGCTGGGCACAGCCATCTGCAAGATGCGGGGTAGGATCCTGCTCAGCTCTAAATTCCTGCCATAGCCCAGGTGAAGCTGGGAGTCCAGCCTTTCCAAAACTGCTCCCGTGTGTGCTTCTCAGATCCCAGCGTCACATTATCCAGATTATCCACTTGCACATTGTGTGCACAGAAATTTGGCCCTTGCCTCATCCCTAGCCTCTGCGTTTCTGAGCTCTCCACACTAAGTTTGCCAGCAACAGCAAATTTTGCTGCTTATTTGTGTGCCAGCTTTGCTGTTATGTTAATGTGCTGAGGAGGGTTTCTCTCAGCAGGCAGCACTGCACCGAGGGCTTTCCTAACGGCGATCAATGGGGCAGAAAGAAAACCGTGAGCCAGGGCTCCGCAGCATCCATCCCCCAGCAGCCTCTCGTGGCTGTGCTGTTGTGCCCAACTTCTCTTCCCTCCCCCAAACTGGGAAAATTATACTATGGCCAGAAATTCTGGGTTAATTCACTAGTGACTACTTAAACCAAGGATGAATGTGCCGCAAGGCGGTTTCCTCTCATCTATGAAGTGCTGTTGAGATGCAGAGCTGCTGGCGGCTGGGAACAAGCGGCAGAGGGGATTCAGCAGACTCACAGCCCCGCAGGCAACCAACTGCCTCAAAATTTGCAACCCCCTCTCAAAGCCAAGACTTGCAAAAAACCTGAGAACAAACAGCGCTGGGCACTTTCAGCGTGCCTTCTAGCCTAACCCCTCGTAGCTGCCTGAAGCTCATCCTTTGCCCCTCTGCAAAGCCACTCACCTTCGCCCATGTCTTGTGCCGTAAGTGGGACCGCTTGCCCTGTGAGTCCTGACCCCGGGTGGGATGGACAGTGCCAGGCCAGCGCAGCTGCGGCAAGTGATAGGCAGCTACTGCTCCCAATTACACACCAACTGACGAGCAACATTAATGTATATATGCAACAAACATCCTGCAACAAACCAGACCTTTGGACTGCAGAGCAGCTGTGTGCACCTCGGAGCGCTCAGAGCACAGTGGCACAGCAGGGAGCCAGCCCCCTCCCCTCCTCCCGAGGGGTATCTTTCTGGAACAGCAACTTCAGCCACAAAACACAGAGGCTTCTGAAATGGAGAGAGTGTGAAAGAATATAAAGAATCTTTACTTCTGCCTGGAAGGATTTTCTGAATGTTTCTCAGCAGCATCCTTGCAGGGAAGGGGCGGCTGGGAAGAGCTGCAGGGCTGAGGAAACATTTCCCTAAGACTCTGGCTGAAGAGGTTAAAGCAAACTTGGGGCATTTCTGAGCCATTTAACATGCCATGCTCCCGCCCCTCCCTTGCCAATAGCAAATCTCCTACCTCAAGAGCCTCAGAGAAATTCCTGTTTTTCCGAGAAACATGACAGACGTCAGCCAGCACTAATGTGGCTCTGACAGAGGAGCAGAAGTCACGAAGAACACGGCTTCTGCTTTGATTATGTCTGAGCTGGCAAAGGGGAAATGGAAGAGGAGAAGGAAGAAGATGTGAAAGGAACATTTTAAAGGCCATGGGCGATGAGGCAAGTCAGGAGGAATAATAAGAGCCCCAGTCTGTATTAGGACTTCACTTACAAATAACTTGGGGAAGGCAGCTATGAGATCAATGTGATTTCATACCCGATTAAACCGTAGTGCACAGAGTCCTGGAGGCTGCTTATAAGCACAATTTCTGCTACACGCCGCTCCCAGATGTAACGCTCTGATAACATTTGCTAATTATGTGTTTACTCTCTTCAAGTGCTTTCTCAGCATAACCGGGCTCGGGCGCGACCGGCGGGCAGTAAGGTGGGGGTGCCCGGTGTCCCAGCTCCCCCGTCCCCAGCTCCCCCTGTCCTGGCCGGCAGGGGAAGGAGCCGTGTGCCATCCCCAGCAGCGCACGTGCCGCGGCGTAAGCGAAGGTGAAGCAGGTAAAGCAGCACTGCCGGCGGCCATCTGCAGCCTCGCTGGCTGCTTGGAGGCTCCTGCTCAGGGAGAGGACATGTGGCTCTCCCTTCACATTCAGCATTTCAACAAGGCAGAAAACAAGAAGCAGATTTTCACAGGTGGGGTTTTTTTTCTGTTTTTTACAGAGCCCTCTGCCAGCTCCGGCTGTCCCAGCCCAGCTGTCCTGGAGCCTGCTGACACGGGCTCCCACGGATGAGAGGCAATTAGGGGTTAGTTCAACATGAGCGTGGGGAAGTGAGATCAGAGCTGCTCATCTGACATTTCTCCCCTCCCACCCCCTGTTTCCAGGGAAGGCCTAGAGCAGACATGTCTCTGGTTATTGACTTTCAGAAACCTTTGACATTCACAGGCTCCGACTTTCATGGGGAAGGATTTCAGCAGTATCTTATTCTAAAATTGCCAATGTAGATCATCTGCAACCCTCGCTCTTCATCTGACCTTGGAGTGATGCCCCCAGCCTAGGCAGCCGCACACTGCTGCTGTCCCACCCCCTGTGTCCCCGCTGCCTTCCCCTCCTGCCGATAGCTGGGATCCCCCCATCCTCGTGCCTGGGTCACCCGGATGCCCCAGCCACCTCCTGGCACTTCCGCACACATCGAGAGTGGGGAGGGGGCTGCTTTGTCCCACCAGCCCAAAGCGCAGCTGGCGGGTCCTGCCATCAGCCCTCCCCCGTGCTGGCCGCCTCTGGGTGCTGCCGGGATGGGATGCATCGTGCCTGCAGGAAGGCACAGCGTGATGGATGGGCTGTAAGGGGTAGATGCTTTTTAACACTGTGGCCTCTTGTTCTGCTCCTCACAGATTGGTTGTGCTCCTGTCAGACCTCTCATCCATTAACCAGAGGTGCTGCTTCCCCAGAGATGAACTCAGGTGGATGCACACCCTACCAGGGAGCGTGGGGCAGCAGCTCGATGGTTTGCATTTGAAAATGGGCATTTTTATGGGCAGCAACCCCACGCCCCCAGCACCCGCTGCTGGGAGCGATGTGCTGGCACCACCACTGGCTCTGTCCCCTGCAGCCCCCCCTCCTTGCAGAGGGGATATCACCAAGCTGTGCCAGGCTGCGAGGAGCATGCTCCCACTGCCAGCTGAGCCTCAGAACTAAACACTATCAATAAATAATGGCAATAACAGCGAGTGCGAGCTGTGTGGGGCAGGAAATGTCACCCACAGCCACGCCTGGGACTGCTGACACGGTGCAATGCAGTTGCTAAAGAACCGCTCTTGGCGTGCCTGCCCCTGCTCCTCGAGCCCCGGGCTGTATCAGCTCGTCTGTCAGCAGCACTTGCTGACGTGTTCAACCATCCCCAGTTAGGAAATGAGACCCTGCGAGTGTAACACAGAAGGACATGGTCACTGCAAAGAACTGTCAGACATTAACAGGAGGGAAATCAAGAGCCCGTCCACGTGCACGGTCCACAAAGAGATTATAAACACAAGTTAAACAGTAGAGTCAAACACCAAGAGCATATTTAGTTTTCCTCTCTCGGGCACTTGCCATTTTCACAATGGCAATGGGTGTGTGTATGTGGAAAATATCTGAAAACAAACCAATCCACAACAGATCTGGGCAGCAGTAAACCCCAAGGCTGATATTTCTTCTCTAGCATGTTTAATAGCACAAAGGCAGAAGGAAGCAGCAGGGCCAGATATTCAAGAATATTTCTTACTCTTCAGATTTAGAGCATAAAAAATTAATACAGTGACGGGTGAAGATGACTTTCCTTCTACAGATGGAGGAGCAGAGGTGCAGCAGGATGGCTCCAGCAAGATGTCAGTGCAGGAGATGGAACGCAAGGGCAAGTCTTTGTTTAAATATGAACACCGCAGGGAACAGGCTAATGCATTACAGGTAGCTGTGAGAAACACCTGGGGAAGACATGGGGTGGCTGTTTCAATCTGGTAGCTGTAAGGTTTTAAACTCTCTCATTAAATGCATATTCTTTTCCCGGAAAGCATAAATTACCCTGCACTTCAGCAAAGTCACGGTAGCATTAAAGCTGCAGGAGAGGAGTCAGGCTTGAGCCCTCTTACATGGTTCAGGAAATCACTGGTTCGTGGGGAAGCAACTACAGCATCAAACAGTGCCGTGCACCAGGGAGCTCGAACTTCTTCATGGGTGATGAATTGCGTCTTGGATGCTGCTCCAGAACTTGGTCAAGTTCTCATTTTATTACATCTGCTGAGAAAATACAGCTGGGGTTTTATTACCCAGGAAATCCTTTCTCTAGCACATATAATAGTTTATTGAAAAAATGACTCATTCAGTTTAATAACGAGAGGACACTTGTGTGGCCACCCCGATTAATTCCAGGCCAACCTGCCAGCATCTCAAAGTCTTTGCTAATTCAGTGCTGAAAGTCCCTGGGTTTGCTAGTGTGCATGCAGAATTACGCTGGCAGCTCTGCTGCAGCCATCTGAAAGATCTTCCTGAAACCCCACCAGTACAAAAGGGAGCTCAGAGGACAAATTTCCATAAAGCCAACACAAGTGTATCTAAGGGCTCCTGCTGAAGCACCCAACTGTCCCTACGAAGCAGCATGCAAACTCTCCCCCAGTGGTGCTGAACATCTCTCCTGTCACTGGCAGAGAGGGGGACAGTTAAGGAAGATGTCCAAAAGGATATATGATATTCTGATGGTATGTATAATACTGGTTGGAACTGAGCTAACAGTGGCTAATGGAGATTTCTGCTCCACCCAGCACAGAGGGAAGTAGCTGTGCTCTCTGGTCAAGATCCTTCATATCGCTTGTGGGTGATTATTTTTGGAAGTGATGCTCCCTGTGTGTTATCTTCCATGGAGAAGACAGGCCACTTGCTGCCCTAAGGCGACCAGAGAGCTCCGAGTGCTGCATCCTGCCAGCATTTGGAGGCTCTGTGGGCGGCTTGCTGTGTCCTGCTGCCCACTAGCCTGTCCCTGGCACCCAAGGAAGGATTCAGAGCCCTTTGCCGGCACAAAGCAGGCACTGGTTGAATACTCTACTGTCCAGACATCGTTTGGTGCCTGGAGCATGAGAGTGGCTATGGCTGCAGCCCCGTGGAAGGAGCTTGCAGGCACTCCATGCTGCCTATCAGCCCAGGGCTAGGGCGGGGGAAAAGGAAGAAATCCAAATGGGGAGCTGCTGGCATCGATGGCTTCACTGTTTCTGTTTTCTTGGATGAAAGAAGTTGTTTTCCAGGCTTGGCTTCATGGTCTCCAAAATGACAGTGTGCTCCGCAAGAAGAAAGGATGTTTGGGACACGGAGGCTACTCAATAAACCTCCGTGGCAGCTGCTGCCAAAAGCCAAACGCTCGTGCAGAGAGCAATGCTCAGCCCTGCAGCACGGGGGCACGAAGGGAACCGGCCTGATATTATCATGCATATCAGGCTTGCTCACATTTAGCAGATTACTTTAGAATTTGTATTCAGGCAACATGAGTTGAAATAGCAACCACAAACTTTATCAGTTTAATATATAAGGTGATTTGCATAATTTCCTATTTGCATGGGGCTCCTATTTAATTTCCCCCCCCCCTTGTATGATCAAATATACCTACTTCCAGATGAAACATTTCAAGTTTAGAGGATTAAGCTGCCTGCAAGAAGTGACAATACTTGACTGCTTGTTATCTACAAAACCAACTCCAGAATCCCTGCAAGCTGAAAAAGACTCAGCTGTCTCCTTTTTTTGTCACAGGGAATCGCATCATTACCACTTCTAGGCTTTGAGAAAGAAGTCTCATGTAATGCCTGCCCAGGACCCCCTTTTCTCCCCCTCTTTCGGTGCCCGGGCCACACACAGACATAGTTGGGGATGCTGTAGATCACAGAAAGCTCAGATGCATCTACCCAGAGATCCCAGGTTTGATGTCCAAGGCTCCCAGTTCCCACAGGGGTGCAGCATTGCACCTTCTGCCCAGGGGAATGGAGCTGGTTTTTCTCTGCCAATGCTTCAGCTCCCTCTCCCTCCGGCAGAAATGGGAATCAAAGCACATCTGAAGGAAAGCAGCTACTGGGAAAGGAGCAGCTTTGTAGCTTGTCTGAACGACACAAGTTTTCAGCAGCAATGAGTACTAAAGGACTGGATTGGTAGCTAAGATAACATCGGCTCTGCTATTCTTTGGAGGGCACAAAAGAGATGCATCATCCCTGTCTACCTCAGTTTCCCCACACCAAGAACAAGGATGGTGGTATTGGCCAAGACTGCAGGAGCAAGGGCATTGCCAAGGTTAATAAATAGCAACTTGCAAAATGCTTTGGACTGAGCTCCTCCAACCACGGACTCATACCCAACGCCCTGCCCAGGAATACACCATTTCCACCAACCTGTCACCTAATCCACGGACCCATCACCAGTGTGACTCAACGAAGCATTCAGCTTACTGCTCGCTTGAGGAGGGGGGACTCCTCAGAGGCAGCAGTGCCTGACAGCTGCCAGGTCAGCAAGGTGCCCCCTGCACCGAGACCACCGCCCTTGCTGCCGGCCTCCAGAGCCTGCACGGGCTCTCCATCTGCGCTGCCCGAGTGACAGAGACTAAATGGCTCTTTGTCTAACAGGAATTAATATTTAACGCAGGCTTCTTCACACCTGCCAACACTGGCTGGACAGCCTGCCTTTTCCTTCATGGGCAGAAAAGCCTACATTGATCCGCTGCTAAAAATAGGATCTCCGAGGTTCAGAGGCAGCACCAGCAGCTCCCCCAGCAAGGCTGCGAAAGGTTTCTTGCATCTGTTTTCTGGCAGAGGCCCACAGTATTTTTCTGGTACAAGGGGCTTTTCACATGTATCACCAAAGAACAGAGCTGCTATATTTAGCTCTAATAAGCATATTTAATTTCCTACTGCCTCATTTCAACTGTTTTGTGCAACTAGCATTTCTGAGCACGTCCCTGGGGACCAGGTGAGGATCAGCCCCGCACCACCGGCCGGGCTGAGCTCGGCACTTTACAGCTGGTTCGTGTCCCTCGAGCATCTGAACTGATGCTGTTCCTCTCGGCACCACCAATCCCCGGGGTTCGGTAAGGAACGATGTGCCAGGCTGCCCCAGCTCCTGTCTGCATCAAGGACTGCTGAGTCCCCTGGGCAAAGGGACCCCCACACCCCCTGAGTGCCCCCGTTACTATCTGGGGCAGCAAACACTCCCGTTGCACAAATAATTAATCAACACAACATCAAAGGTCGTTCATTTGAAGGTATAAAATGCAGAGTAAGACAGTTCTGTCATTCTCAATTAAAAAAGAGCTGTGGGAAGAGCAGGAACAGTAGAGCCATTTCCCAGCTGGAAATGCTGCGGTGCAGGGATGAGTTGAGCTGGCCCTGCCCTGCCGCAGCTCAGCTCTGGCATGCTTTGCTGTTCACCAGCATCATTCCTGGACCATGCAAGAAGGACAAAGTCATGCCACGGGTCCCTCAGAGTTCAAGGTGGTCAGCCAGTGTGGCACAGAGAGAAGATACACAGCATTTCCAGAAGTCTTTTTTGCTTGATTTCAGGAAGAAAAAAAACCAAAACAAGAAAAAAAAAAAAGCACTTGAGTAGACGATTGGCAAAAACTCTACAGAAAAATACCTCCCACTTGCGAGGAGCTGGAGTGTTAGGGAGGACTGGGAGTTCTGTGTGCTGCAGAGGTGGGAATCTGAGGGTGACAGATGAATTCAGCTTCACAGGAGCCACCTGTGAAGATGCCAGCAAACTGACCCTGGGAGGTGTGTGGGTCCCTGGGGCCGAGGGCATCATCCTGCTCCTGGTGCCCGAGTAGAGGAGCCTTGCTGCACTGCTCCTGCCTCCGAGCTAAACCACTGCTACAGAAACAGGGGTTTTTTGAATGTTTTTGGGGAAGAAGACTCTGTGGCTAATGAATGCTATTTCAGTACCAAGAGATGCTTTTGCCAATTTCCTGCGTCTGCACAGGCCTAGCAGAGAAGAGTTAATGCCTTTCAGTTTAGTTAGCTTAAAAAAAGAAAAAAAAATGATTTCCAGCAACACCAAATGTAGCATGCCTCCTTCAGGGCAGAGAGGCTGAAATGTGCTGGATGCAGAATGAAAAATGCATCTGTTCTGGTTTTGCATGAGAGCTGCCGTGTGCCATTCATTCCCCACTGTTCCCATTGCTCGGGGCGCACGGAGCCTTTGGGGGAAGAGCAGGGGAGCTGGCAGGGAACGGGTTAATTTGGGCTTCACACACACAGGTGCACTGTGCGTTTGATCTCAGAAAATCAATTTCTCCGAGCAGTCGCGTGGGATGACCGATGGCACGACACCCCCGACCAGCGCGGAGCTGATGCCTGAAGGTTTGGAGCTGAGGAGGTTTATGAAACATGGCCAAAGCGGGAGGAGGCTCTCAGCTCTGCTTGTGTGAGGTGTCAGCAACACCAAGGCCAGGCAGGAGCTTTGCCTGGCACCGAGCAAACCTGCCCTGCCCAGGCCCCCGAGGGTTGGAGGAGGGGGGGTGTCACCCTGGGATGGAGCTGCTGGCAGGGCTGGATGTCTCCAGGTGAAGACGTTGATGCACGCAGGAGATCTGGGCAGAGTGCAGCGGGAAGGATGGAAGTAGTTGGTAGAAAATGTGGATGCTTCTCTCTTGTTAGGAGAGCGTTATAAGCTGACCACTGGATTAGTTTAACTGGGAGCACTGGGCATCCTGTGCACCAGGCAGCCCTAACCCGGCAGCTGTCCTGCTGTGTGAGAGGGATGAACCGGTTCGATGCCAAAGCCCTGCTGCGGAATTGGGGCACGTGTTCTTCAGACAAGCTAAGCTGGACGATTTTAAGAATTGAACTAATTCCAATTCTTGACTGATTTATTCCTATCCTGGAAGCAGGCATGGAATTCCAAACCAGGGACATGCACTTTCTCCCACCAGCACCACCACTTTCTCCTTTAGCAGGCAGAGGCTGGCAGAATCACCCTGTACTGACCATGATGGACCTTCTGTGGGCAGAAGGCTTCAGCAGTGGTGTCACTTCTAAACTGCTGCTGCCATTAGCTCACAACTGCACTGGGCTGTACTTCCCACCAGCATCTTCGTAGACGGAGGCAGCATTCAAAGCAGGGTCCAAGTTCACGTTCCATCCATTATTGATTGTGGTTGCAAGGGAAGGGGGTGCAAATGCTTGACTGTACTTTGTGCAAGAAGCAACGTAACAGCACACAGCACGCCTGCATAACTCACTGTCAGGTCTGGGCTGCAAATACAGATCTAACAACTAGACAAATAAAGAATATGGGCTGTTTATAGCTCAGTCCTTATCCTGCAGTCATCAGTATGGCTCATTAGGTTTATGAGACAATCATGTCTTCTGCTACCCTGGCCCAGAACCTCTGAGTAATGGCTTGCCGATGCCAAGTAATTATAACGATGTCTTGCAAGTGAAGCAGAAACAACCAAGTAAACTGATTTAAAGCAGTTAAATCAGGCTGACTTTTCCTTGAGCTCAGTGTCTTTCCAGTGTTCTACCTCTAACTTTATATGTCCAGACCTGTGTTTTATTAGATATACTTGTTGGCTTCCCATGCTGGAGACTTGAGGAGCATTCTGCTTTCAGATCCAGCGATACATCAGGCTATTCCTCTCCCTCTCTCTGTTACCTGCCCTTTCTGCTATGCCTTCGTTTCAGGCATAAGAGAAGGGGAAGGAAGGAGTAAACAAGTTACACGCTGTCCCCAGAATGACTGCAGGGCATTGACCCCAGACATCCCCAGCCCAGGCTGCTCCTCAACCCTCTTCCCCACGCCACAGCTCACTGCACCCTCTGTGCGCAGGAGGAAAGGTGAGAGAAGGAGAAATGCAACAGAAAACCCAACGCTTCTGTGACTGCCAAGAAGATGCCTCACTACACACGCTGCCAGCCTCCCCGGCACTGCTGGAGTCACTCCTCCTTTCCAGCGCTCTGCCCTTGGTCCTTATCTTTATCCCGGGTGCAGGAGACCAGCCTGTGCATTTTAAGATCATGCTGTCATTCTTCCAACCCAAGACATGAGCATTTAGTTTGGCAGGGAATACTCTTACAACAGTGATGGAAAAAGGTCAGTGGCACATGTGTTTTGATTAGGACACGGACTCCTTCAGAAAAAGCCATTCCTCTGCCAGTGCCTTGGCAGTTCAATGGCTTGGCAATGAATGGGGGATGCTCTTGGGACTCAGTATAATGATTAAAGTAACAGCAATTACAAGAATAACGCTATTAACCAGGGAAACGGTGCTGTGAGAGCAATGCTCTTCTCGACAGCAAGCTGCTCTCGCAGAGATGCTGGTCCAGCCCATCCCATCCCTTCCCCTCCGAGGCCTGGGTCGGCATCCCACAAGCAGGCAGCTGCCCTGGGCTCTGCTGCAGGCAGGTGTAGCACTGCCTGCCCACAGCAGGGCCTTCTGCTCTTTCTGCAGTCTGCTGCGCCCCGTGCCTGGTCTGACACAACCTGCACGCTGGCCCAGCCTCTGCTGCAGAGGTGGCTCATAGCCCCGCGCCGAGGAAAGGCAGCGTCTGGCCCACGCGTATTCTGTTGTGGTGGCTGATTTGGGAAGCAGCCATTGTCTGTGAGATTTGCAGGCTTTCAGAAACCTCACATCTCATTGGAAATATTTTTGGTATTTTATACCCCTTCTCATCTCGGTTTCTTTTAGGGACGCAGCTACTCCAAGCCCTGCAGCATCCACGGGGATCAAGCTTGCTGAGCCCCTCCAACTCCCTCCGACCTCCTCCTCCCTGCAGCTCCTTCCCTGTGGTGCTCTAGCCCTCACTCGGGTGTTTGCCCTATGAGTGGTGGAGTGTTTAATTTCATCACGAGCTGGATGCTTGGCTTAATAGCCAAGGTTAACTCTTTTATCATCTCCTCCGAGCAAAGCGGCCCATCTAGCCACTAATAACGTTTGATCAGAGAAGGGTGGCTGTTAGCACAGATTAACCAGCCTCAGCGGCGCTGGGCAGAGCCCGCAGAGGCGGCTCAGGGATGAGGGTTTCTCTCCCTGCGAGCAGCAGCCCATGTGTTTTGCTGTGTCTCTGCAACCCACACCGCCCACTCCTTTCTCACATCCATTCCCCCGTTCCCCATCCTTCTTGGCTGCCGCTGGGCACAGCTCCCATCCCCCCAGGCATCTCTCCCACCGCTCAGGAGACACCAGCTCCTGTGGGGCTGATAACTGTTCTGTGGATTGCCACTGTGGCAGGGCTTAAATGTTTGCTGCAGACAAGCCTCATCATGGTTGATTTTATTTATTGTTGTGTAAGTGTATTTTAAAATAAAACAGAAAGTGAACAAATAAACTGGGTGACAGAGCTATAAACCCTATGCCTGCTCATTCACTTGAAGAAAAGCCTGCCTCAACTAATTAACCTGTGCAAGCCTTGTGCTGTTCATAAACGAGCCATGAATTAATATTGTATTTTTTCAAACAGCCAACATACGCCACTAAATCTTTATTGGGCAGCAAAAAAGAAATAGCTCTCCTTTCTAGATTAGGCACAGCAACAAGAGGCTGAGTTCTTTAGACGAGAATGAAATATTAGAACAAGTTTTTTCCCTGCTTTTGCTGCCTGTGCTGAGCATGTCTGGCCTGTGCCGAAGGAGCAAGGTTTGTGCATATGGAAGGGGCTGAGCTGCAGCCCCCCCGCCACCGGGGTGGATTACAGAAGCAAGCACCAAGCCACCGGGTTTCTGCACCAAATCCCCAGCGTGAGGATGGATTATGCTGTGCTACGGTCTGAGAACTGAGGGCTTGTTCCGTCCCACAGCTGCAGGGACGAGAGCGCGTGAAATGGGTGAACGGAGCCATGGATCTGTGGGGGCGGGGGAGGCTGGTCCGGAGATGCACACGGAACCTCGAGGAAAAGCAAATCACGGGAAGCGTCGGCAGAGGACACGCGCCGGGAGCGGGGCTGCTGGCTCTGCACAAGTGCGCGCAGAAACATCTGCAGGCTTTTCTGTCAGACAAGCCCTGTGCATTTACTGGTAATACACACATAATGGGAGACTTCAAGAAAGAGAGAGGGGGCAGAAACACAAATCAAGGAGTAACATTTTTGAAGGAGAAATTATAAATTGCAATTTAATCACATAATCACTTTGACACTCTCAAGCAAGGTAATTTCTTCCCTTGCCTCATTTCACCCACTTGGCAAGATGAATCTTAATGAATAATGTCCTATGAATATTTAATTTTTTGATAAATTTGAATTTTTTTCCTCATATCCCTACCTGCTGGATGGATAAATCAGTTCTCCCAGCTTTTCCTCTTGCAAACATACAGAGAACAACAGCTTCTCCTCCGACTGCCATCCTCCCCTGTTTTTTTTTTCCTCTCTTTTTGGCCAAGCAGCGGTCACCGCCATCACCCACCCTCTGGCAGCTCCCCAGGGCTCACCCAGCAGGTGAGGAGCCCCTGACCCGGGACCAGTGACCCCAACCCTTTTCACCTAATGAACCACCCGCCGGCTAAGGGAAACTTCCTCAAACCAGGAAAACTTTGCAGACAGACAAGCAAATTGATTGCTGAGAATTGCAGATCTTTAATGTGAATTGATTATCCCTAATGGTTTTAAAGCAATTTAAATATAACTGGATTGTTTGGGCAAGAATTTGGCGTCGAGAGGGCAATAACAATCTCCTTGCTAATGAGCATTGACTGGCAGCATCTCTGCGCCTGGGCAATGCCTGCGCTGGGCTGGGGAGGGGGGGGGGGGTAGGGGTCCCTCTGCCAGCCCTGCAGCTTTCATGGCCAGTGCGAGCCCTCTGGCACCTCGTCCCTTCACCACACATGGATTGACGTGCTGGGGAGCTGTGGGATCCAGTGCAGGCTTTTAGGAATTAGCTGGACACATCTGCTAGGGCTTGTTAAAGAACAGCTGACCACCTCCCAGAGCAGAAGGAATACAAATAAATAAATAAATGCCCTAATCCCTGCCTATTTTGTTTGCTGTTTTTCTTTGTCTCTCCAGACTGTTTAATCAACCTCTGCCTAAAATTATTGAATTAGGAAAATCTTTTCCAATTTAACACTGGTTTCAAGCTGGAAACCGGTGCCCTTGACTGCACGGTACAATCCATCCACACCACTGCTGCTCCTGACAAGCTGCAGTGAATAACCAGACTGTGCTGAGGCAATGAGAAACACAGAATGGACTTTAGCCTGAAAGCCATTGGATTTGGGTTTCTTCATGTTTGTTCTGAGGACTGCTGAAATCTTCGGTCTGAAGGAAAAGCTGCACTTCTAGCTCAGCCTGACAGGGTATTTTCTAAGCTTGCTAAGTAAATGTGGCTCCCAAGGAAATGCTAGAAAAGTTATTGCAGCTGCACTCTGGGATAGTGATATTTTGCCTATAAATGGGTTCACACAAGAGAAGCATACTGAACAGGCTGGGGCTTGAAGCCTGCTTTGGAAGTGGTGAAGGCAGTTTGTAGAAGCCAGGATGCTCTGCTGGGTGCTCACTGTGCTGTACATGGCAGGATGGGGCAGAGCAAGAAATCACCATCCCAGCACACCAGCAGTGCCTGCCCCAGGGGAGGAAGGAACGCTGCCTCCCCTCAAAGGGCTGACAGCAGGATAAGTCAGAGCGGAGTCAAATATTTTGCAAAGCAGCACACAGCCATCACCCCCAGCCCATCCCCTCGCTGCTCCATGGGCTTTCCCGAGATGCCGAGCAAATGTTGCAGCGTGTGGCCGCAGGCAATGGGACAGACCCTTCCCCACAGCCTCCAGCTGCACAGGGCTTCGTGTGCCACCTCACCAGTCCACGGTGGGCAGTGGCAACCTGTACGTGACACCGAACAGGCTGTGGGGCAGCAGGGGATTGGGAGATGCTTTAGCATCAGCCACACTACAAGCAGTAGGAGAGGGGTGTAAGGACTGAGAGTTTAGGAGCCATCAAACAAACCCAGGAGAGCTGTTATTGTTCGTATTGCTGGGTGGGTTATTGCAAACTTGTCTGCTCTTGACAGAGCTAAAGAGAGACTCCCAAGCAAGCAGTGCTCCGAGAGCATCACAACTTATGTACTTGTGGTTTTGGTCACTTCTTTTACCAAATTAAATCTCCAGGCAAATTGAATTCCAGGAGCTTTTGTCCACCTTTCACTGGCATGTCAGGAGTGATAACTTGCCTTTGGCCAGAAATCCATGTGTACAGCACCCAGGAAGGCTCCGGTGGACTCTGAAATGCAGCTTCTGTAACCGTGGCCTTGGTTAAACTCGGTATCCTGTTCCTTATGCCATTTCCTAGCACATAGGTGATTACTGCTTAATGCAATTTGTGCTTTCTATAAATTATTCAGAGGAAATCTCAGATTACAATTTATGAATGTACTGCAAAAGATAAACATGAAATTTAAGGCTTGTTTCTACTGAAAAGTAAACAAGCTGCAACCCTCATGGGGAGACGGCACGTTAAGTTCTGTGTTAGAGCAGATGGGATCTTACCCCACCCTGACCCACTTCTCCCAGTCACCTCCCTCCTCAGTCCACTTTGCCAGTGGACTCGACCACCCGTCTTGATCTCACAGGACTCGTGTTTGCTGCCTTTTAAATAGCTCAGGTTATGCAGAATGAGCTACATGGGCTTCACCACCTTCGGGTGAAATCCCTGAGCTATTTATACAGAATCCTGGAATACTGATTCCCTGCTAGCTTCAACTATGGCCCCAAATCCCTTCCCCAAATACCAACCCTCACCTCAGAGAGGCATGCAGTGGAGCTGTAATGGGGGCACAGTGTTTCCCACAGCCTCCCACACACCAGTAAAACCAGTCCGAGTCTTTGTGGAGGATGGGGCTCCATCACTGGGGGTCCCTGCAGATCGGTATTATAGACTGCAGCCGATGAGACGGAGGAACTGAGCTGCACGATCTGCCCGCAAAGGGCAAAACATCCGAGAGCACCGGTCACGGCTGCAGGAGCCCTCACACTCCCTGCGCTGCGCCTCCTCCTCCAGCTGAGCTACAGCACGGGCAACCGTGCGCAATACATCAGCAGAAATGCTTCACTTAAATTCATCACCCAATATTCAAATCTGCTAACTGTTTGAGCAAGCGAGAGGCTTTAAGGGTGGTTGGCACATGCCTGTTTGTTTAATCTGTTTATTAAACCTGACAGTCAAATGCCTAGAAATACAGCTGAAATGCCTCCGTGAATCAGAGGGGAGAAGAAAGCCTGAACACGGTGGCACAGAGGGCTTTCGGGCTGAGCTTGTGTACGGCAGATCAGCAGAAGGAGAACGGAGGACAGCGACGTCTTAGGAAGCTGCACAGACTCTGAAATGCTGTGATCTGTACCTGCCTCTGCCCCACATTCCCTCTGTGCTCTTGGGAGGTTGTTAGCTGGGATCCCGACTCTCTTGTCTATGTAATGTGATGTCTTAGAGCCTGTCCTTGCCCTGAAGTTCTTACGGTGTGAAGTGACTTCTCGCACACAGCAGCTGTGCAAGGAACTGCTGGTCCAGACCAAGCTCCCAGGCTGCCCTGAACACCAGTAGCTGATGCTCATAGCACTCTGCAGAGCATGCAGATGTTTCCCCATTCCCTATTCTTCTCTTCTTTTACTTTAGAAATAGGCATTCATTTACTAGGTCCTAATTCATCCCTGCATTAAAAGCAGCCAAGCCATTGGCATCCCACATTCATCATCCCTCTGGTAGCATCTCCAGGCATTTCATCAGAATTTCTCAAGCAGCACAGGGAAGTGAGTGACAGTTTATAAATAGAGTTCAGTCCCTTTAAGATGATCAAAGGGAGAGACAACGGCATTTTATCTCTCTCTGATGTACTTCAGCACAGAGTTTGTCTCTGATGATGAAGATCCTCAAGCTGCCTTCTGGAGTGGGCACCAGCAGAAAACAGATTGCCTGGCGGAGGCAGCGTGAGCGGGAAGGCAGGAGCACTCGGGCGGCCGCAGCGGGCAGCGACTGGGGCTTCGTGCACCCAGGGCCGGTGGCTGCGGACCTGGAGTTGGTGCTGCCGCTGAGGGAGAAGCGGAGCAGCCTGGAAGGAGCTGGCCATGCACGGCACCTCCTGGCTGCAAACTGCTGCGGCCAGTTCAATGACCCGATCTTGTCAGTGCGTGAAAATGAATCCAAAGGAAATGTGTTTTAAGCAATACGTGACATGGCACTTTCTAAGGCCGTTATCATGTTTGATTACTCTGCATTTAGTATGAATCAAGGTGACACAGTCCCTGGTGGCTCAGCCCCACTGACACCGGGTGCAGGGCAAGCCAGAGAGAAGCACCTGCCTGCAGACACCCTCCCTCGTCAAGGAAACAAAGCCTGCAGGCTGTGCTTTTTTTCTGCATTTCCACATTTCCCCAGTATAGACACAGCCAGAGTGAGTCTGAACTTATTACAGACCTTGCTTGTAACAAACCTGTTCTGAAAGGCCAAGAAGGGACCTCCAGGGCCCAGAGCTGAACCCCTCAGTCTATCAGCTAGGCCACGATGCCTCCTCTATGCTAAGAGCAGTAAACATCACACACAGAAGCCTTTAGAAAAAAATCACTGTGGTGTACTGGAGAGCAGAACATCTCGAATGGGTGTTTCTGATGAGCAGTCGAGAAAGGAGCACTTGGCCAGGGACAAGCAGAGCTTGGGAGCAGATGAGGACAAAGGGGTGTGGGAACAGGAGTGAAGACAAAGAGAGAGAGAGATGTCTGTGTGGGGAAGGGTGAGATTCAAATCACCATACAATTAGACAAGCCATTCCTGCTGGAAATGAACACACCACTACAGCAGCCCAGGCACAATCTACAGCAAATTTCGTCAAAGATACCTAAAATTCGGCAACAGGAGAAGTCTCATTATAAATGATTCACTTCAAGCAATTCTAATATTAAAGAGAACAAGCAGAGAGGTTGCCCTAGTGTAATTTTCAACTCTCACACACTTTCTAATTATCCAGAACTTTTGTGTTATCTCCCCAAGCCCTTGGGATGCCCCATCTCCCCTGGCAAAGTCCAGAGCAGAGGCAACGCCAGTGGCTGCTGCGACTGCACCTTCATCCCCCAAACCACACCACTCATGTTGTTGACAGAAACCCCCTTTTACGAACAATTAGATTCAGTGTCTGAGGCCACCTTTGGGCCCCATTGCCAGGATCTGCTGAGCAGCTCCTCGCCCAGAGCGGTCCAGCCCCAGGTGATGGAAAGCAGCAGGTACCGTGCTGCAGGACACGCCTGAAGGGTAAAAGAGGAAGCAGAGTCATGTTTTGAGACAACCCACACTTGCAAAAGGTTACTCTCCCTCCGGCATTTTCCTAGTGGAAGTCACAAGACAAGTGTCTGAAGTTCACAGCTAAGCTGCAGAATTAATACTTGGCTGCAGGTGCTAGTTTGTTTGCTTGATAGCTTTAAATGGCCGAGGGTGGAATTGAAAACAAACCCGCTGGAAAAGCCTCCCCATCTCACCCACCGCCAGAGCACCCCACGGGCAGCTGCTGGGGCAGAGGGTCCGCTCTCACACATTGCACATTGGAAAACTTCACCGGACCAGCACACAGGACGGGTTTAGGCTGGGCTCTCAGCGGACAATGACCCTCTAACAGGGTGTTGCTGGCTGCCTGCTAACCACAGCCCCTCCTCTGGCTCCCCACCACTGCACCATCTCTAGAGCATCTTGAAAATCTGCCTTCCTGGGCCAACACCTAACAAAACCGTACAACAGAGACCAGGCCTGCTATTTGTAAATGCAGCTGTTGGAAAGCCATTCCAGAGGAACCAACACATTGATAACTAAACAATTCAGCACATTTTACAAGCTGATAAAATAGGGGAACCTCATTTCCCCATATCCCTCGAATCCTAAGGCCCTCCCGTTAGCGGGCTGGGGACATCCCTGCCAATTCCTCCCCTCCATCCACCCAGCCCACCTCAGCAGGACCAGTGCAAACACCTCCTGTGCCCACAGCATCACATTGGAGCCGGCTGTTGGCTTCCCCTCCTCCTCCTTCAATTATCCTCACAGTTTGTATCTCCGAGCTCTTCCCCATGACCTCTGCCTCCCAACATCTATCTTTCTCTGAAGCTTATACTAACATTAAGTTAGTCCTACACAGACTTTGGGGGTGAGACATACTTCCCATCTATGAAAATTTCAGCATGAATTTATCTCTGTGTTATTTTAAAGCCTCATCAGCACAGTTTCAGCGCACTGCTGCTGCTGCTGCATGGGATTGTATCTCTCTGAAGTCATGTTAACTTTGGCGCCTTTGCTGTGTGTCTCCTCTCCATGCCCGATTACACCCTGTCTAAAGGATTTTTCTTCATTTGCAGGAGCAGTGGTACTGCTTAATGAGGGATACTGCGCGCTGCCGTCCCCCGCTAATGGGAGTCACTTCATTATAAGAAGGGCCCTTCTTTAAGCTACGGCTTCATGCTACGCAAAGACCTAAATCTTACCACAAGGATTTTAATTTGGGATTAACCGATCAGGAAATTAGATCACTCATTACATCAATCATTCTACACTCCCTGGTACTTCATGCTCCAGATAGCTTTGCTGCAGCGGGGTGGCAGGAGCTGGGTACCAGGAACTGGGATGCTGCTGGGAGGGCAGTGCTGCCGAGTGGAGCAGGGGTGGGTGGCAGCAGATAACCTGAAGCCTGAAGTTTTCTCTTCAGAGGCTGCCTGCCAGCGGCCAGTGCTTCCCTCTAATGCTTTTTTTAAAAAAAATTATCTCAAGGTCTGAGCCTTTTCCATAACTTGTATGCCGTTACTTAACTGCTCACTCTTCAAGCTTTACATTGGAACCAGTACTATTTTGCAACACATGCCTTTTCTCTTTGGGATGAGCCTATCCCTTACAACTGCATTTTCTCACTTATGCAAGTAAATTACTCAGAAGAGTAATTCTGTGAGACTGGGTGAAGTTACCCACATGTGCAACCGCTTGCAGATCATCCTCGCTCATAAAATAACCTGTTTCCATGAACGCTCCTGCTAGCAAACCGGCTCCCTAACATATTCTTAGCCCAGAAATGCAGAAGAGGCATAGACACAGATGAAACAATTTTCTAAGACTTAAGAACCACAGAAAAGTTTCTTCATACTTTCAGCACAGATAAAGATTCAAGGTAAATCTTTCTTTAAAAGCTTTTGAACTTACTTTTTTGCTGGCCAAATCAGCTTAGAGTCCAGCCAAGCTCCACTGCTCCCAAGACCAGCCCCTGCTCCCCAAGTGCTGCTGCTGGCACTAAAGCCCTCAGCCCTCCCCTCATGCTTGGCAGCTGGTTTAAATCAAAACCAATTAATAATGATCCTCCATATTCTGCCATTGTTTGGTGTGGGGTATCTTATATGGTGTGATTGCTTTTTATTTTAAAAGTCGGGCAATCCTATATCTATGGAAGAAAAGTACCTTGTGCTGATACTGTGAGTCCCAGACACATAACCTGATTTACACAGTGAGTCATCTTGACAAGCAGGTGTGGCTGTTATGTTACTTGTAGACAGGATTTCTTCTGAACTGCAAGCTATTTCCAAAAGAAATCCAAGTGAAATATTTACATGCTACAAGCAGTATGTGGGAATCCCTTGTCCATGGTCAAAACCAGTTTGTTATACTGGTAAAGCAAATATGCTGGTATATACATAAATATTTGTGTGTATGTCCCTGCATATACAGGCATATGCACGCATGCAGACATACACACACCCTATCTTGTAAATTCTTGCTTTTTACTTTCATTTCTAGGGCAACACTTAATAGAAGATGCAACATAATAGAAGCCGGAGCTGGGGAAGCCATGATATAGCCAAAGTCCCAGAAAGTCAATTACACTGGAGGAGAGGGTGACGATAACTAATGAGATTTGCATGGAAATAACTGATCTCCTGATAAAAAGGATCACACAGTCTGTGCTGGCAGACAGTACTGAAGGGAAAGGTAAAGAAAGAGGATCAGAATACATCAGACATGGCTGCTGTAATAAGCATTTCTTTATTCCTTTGTTAGAGGCGGCCACACAGGAGACTGAACTGGTGGAGATCTGGCTGCATTCTTGCAAAAGCCATTCATTGAAAATTAATGACAGCTTAAGTTTTCAATTAAATTTTAATTTAACGTCTGTGACTGGTGCAAATCAGCATAGTTCCACTTGTGTCAGTGATTTATGTTAGCTGAGGATTTGGCCCGACATCTTGAGTGAAAGTCCTGCCAAAATATGCTGCAACAGAGATCCTCCGGCCAGATTCTTCTGTGTGTTTAAGCCCTGAAAGGTGTAGATAGGCGTGAAATCAATGCGAGTCAGGCAGTGCTGAAAACTCCATTAGGTGCCTGTCTGAATCTTCTCGTGTATAAAAACTGGCCTCAAGTAATACTCTGCTGTAAAGGAAAAAAACCCTGCAACTCCCAAATCCTCCTGTATTTCCCAGGCGGGATCTGTTCATGGCACTGCTCAGGTTCCAGATGAAGATCGCTGAAGTCTGAGGCTCTCTGCTCAAGACATCCCTTGAGTGGCTGCGGGAAGGTGACGTCTTCAGCAGGGCACAAGCCTGTGACCACTGGTCTACATAAGATACACTGGGCTGTGCTGGTGCCTGACACAGCCATGGTTCCTGCAGCCAGCTCTGCCCATGCCCGGGCATCTGCCTGCACAGAGTCTGGGCAGGATCGGGCCCATGGCATGTGTTTTTTGGTCATGATCACTTGGGGGTCAGAGGCAGGGAAGGCAGATGGGGACTGTGGGGTTTCACCTCTCTCTGATGTTGCAAAATTGCAACATTTCAAAGCGTACCTAATCGATCACTGGCATTTCATTTTGCAGAGTCTTCTAGTTACAAAGGATTTAACTCGCTTTTCTGGAGCCCCACTCCTATTTCTGCATGTTTTACCTATATTGGCATTAGACTTTCAAAACCTCCAAGGTCACTGGGATAAAATCAGGAATCAGACTTTTTAATATTTGAAAAACACCTTCACCACTTTGGACACGGTATAAAGTAATTAGCCATTGAGAGACATTATATATAATTAATAAGCCATTACTGGTATATTTTAGGTAAATAATGCATTTTAATTAACACATTAATAGTAATTGTAGAGGAGCTGAATGACTGAGGTACTGGTGAGGGTGCAGGGCACTGTGCCCCCCCCAGGGCTTGGGCAGCACCAACTCTGCCTGGTGAGCGGCAGAGAAATCATCCCCGCAGGTGATTTGTGCTGGAGAGTATTTTGGTGTGCCCGTGGCCCCGAGCCCTCTCGTGACACCACCATGCACAGGGCACGGGGGCGCCCAGGTTTGGGGGCCTGGCTTCATGCTGCCGGGTTTGTGCCCAGCTCCCAGTGAGCACGTGCCGTGGGAGTGCGTGTGCAGTCCTGGAAACGCTGTGGGTTTGAATTGGGTGCTGCTGTTGTGGGGCATCTTCCAGTCGTCGTGTGAGCTAAATATAGCAGATAGAGCACTTAAGGTAACATTAGATATAAACAGCAATTCATAAATTGCAAGTGCACAGTGGATCTTTGTCTTTAAAGAAGTCCTAGTTTTAAACATGGTTTGTGTTGGTGCGAGGTTTTTTTCTGCTCTTTTCTTGCTAACAGGGAGGAATGGCCTCAAGGACATCTCTGTGGCCAGAGACAGCCATCACCTCACTGCTGAGCTGGCAGCTCCCACTCGCCGTCCTCACCTGGCGTGTTGCCTTTCACACCGGTGCCAAGTGCCACCCAGTGCCAGCAAGGGCCGGGCAGCAGAAACATGGGTTCCTTCTTAAAAAGCATCACTTTGCAGTGCTGGAGCATGGCTGGTCTGGGTCACGTTTTCTAAGAGCATCACCTTAGCATCACCTAGCACTGCCAGGCAGCTGGGTTAGATGATCCTTGTAGGTCTCTTCCAACTGAACTTTTCCATTACATTCCCTTGCAGCTGGGACAAACATACCTGTCATTTCACTTTGCTGGCCTTCAGAGTCTTTGTGCCCTGGCCAAAGGATGAGGGAAGCAAACCCCTGTGAGGCACACGTAGGGCTCTGTGGTAGAGGGAAGCAGGGGCAGCTGAAAGCTTCTTTCCTTCCCTGGCTGCCTGCCCCTGCACCAGTGCCTGGCTTTGAGCAATGCTTGGGCCAGGGCAGCAAATCTGCCCGGAAGCCAGATGGCTTGAGGCGCTCGGTGCCCCAGTCTGGGTTGCCTCATGGGAGCCACTAAAAACATGAAAACAACCTCCAAATCCTCACCAAGCCATTTTCTGGGTGGGCATGCAAGATGCTCACAGAGCAACACATTTGGTCAGCATCTGGCAGCAGCACATCCCGAGTGGTTGAGGGGACGAGAGTAGCTGTGCCACCACTACATCTGGCACAGCTGGAACACTGTGTGCACAGCAGCACAAACCAGGGAGGAGTAGCAGGCACTGAAATGACATGAATCCTCGATAAGAAGCGTGTCCCTGTGCCGCTTCTGTGGGCTCATGTCTCAGTAAGTCATTCATTTGCAGGAGGTGCTGAGCTCTCCCGTGGTGGAAATGAGACAGATTCCCCCAGGAGTGAAATCTCTGTGTCGGATCTCATCCCTGCTATGAGGAAAATGAAAACGAACTGGCTATAAATAACCCGGCACCTGCCAGGAATGTTGACAAGGCAGCCTGCTCTGCAGAAGGATGGCAAACAGCGGCAGGGGCTGCACTGTGCAGGATGGCTCTTGGCCCGGCTCCCTGGTGATGCTCCAGCTCTGGAGGCATTTGGTTTCAGCTCCCAGCCTGGCCCTTGCAGCCTCTTCCAGGGAAACTCTCTCCTGGGGGTCCTTGCAGTGAAGCCCAGAGCATCAAGGAGCGATGTCCCTGCACATTTCTTACCGATAACTAACACCAAGGTGCCAGCAGAGTGTTTCTAGGGATGTGTGGTGCGGCACAGCCTGGTCGGGTTCAGAAATACGTACTAATCACCACAAAGACTGTAAAAAGCCAAGAAAATTTAAAAACCAAACCAAAGCAGATTAATAAGTTTTCCTAGTGCTCCGGTTTTCCAGGCTTTCCTCTTGGTTGGAATGATATCACTAGCTGGGCTCCCCTTCTCTGCCATAAGTTAATCTGGTGTCACGGACATTGGTAAGGGGCTCTGACTAATGCCAAGGCATCCATCCTTTGCTGAAACGCAGCCTGTAGCAAGGCAGGTGAGAAACCCTGAACACTGCAAAGAGCTTCAGGGGCTGGAGAAGCAGGTGGGGTTCGGTGCGGGGAGAGGAGATGCTGGGGTCACAGAGGCTGGAGCCCTCACTCCGCAGAGTGGGTATTGACACCGTGCGCCAAAGCCCCGCCGTGACAGCAGGGCAGTTAGTGCCTTAACGCTGGCAGCAGCACCGTGGAGGAGGCTCATTGCTCCCTGGTGGGCTGGTGTGCTGGCCCAGTCCTGTGTGCTGGCCCAGTCCTGTGTGCTGGCCCAAAAGCGGAGCTGGTGTCTAAGCGCATTCCTCGTCCGGAACAGCGTCCCGCGTGTCTCCCCTCAGGGCAGCGTAGCTGCTCCGTGGCTGGCCGGGGTGGCTTCACAGCGATACCCTGTGTGTGGGTCACCTTTACCTGCTGCCTGCATCCCTGCTTGGAAACTCACCCGGTCCTCACCCTCCTCCGGCCACCAGCCCCAGCCACCATGGGGACACGGGGACAGCAGCGGACACCTTCCCGGTGGCTTCATTTGAGAGGAGGGGTTTGCAAGGAAGTTGTGAGGATTCAGTGGCTTCATTACATCCCGTTTAATAGATCTGTGGCAGGAAATTTAATAAGTTAGGAAGTTTTACACACTCTTTTTTATATTTAATGTAGTCATTTCTCAATATGCCGTTCTCAAGAGGTTCTTTTTTTCTCCTTGCTGTTGAAATCTAGCTGGATTAAATCATTATTCCTGATGTTCCACAAGTCCTGTTCTGAATATTTTTAGAAGAAAAAAGTGAGATTTCTGCTCTGGACTTTTTTGTTTATAAATTTTGCATAAATTTCCAATACAAAAGCAGCAGAAGACATTTAACTGTATCTTTTCAAGAACAGGAACAGCTTGTGATGTACAGAGCAAACCCATTGGGTTTAACAGGCTGAGAGGTTGGAAAAGAATGAAGCAATTAAGAGGAAGGAGGTTGTGGAAATGAGGGTCATTTACACTTTACAGAAAACCAGCGCAACATTTAGTTATCTCTTAAGCTGTAAGGGCTTGGCAAGTCCAAGGACAGAGAGGCAAAGGCTCTCTTGATGTGACCGCTTCCATTTTTTTCTGGGAATGATATTGAGGGTGATGACAGAAAACACTCGTGACTACAGCTTTAGCCCTCGAAGTTCATGGGTTTGTGCATTAGGCTGGAATAGTTGGTTACAACTCATTTGGTGATAGCCAGGGTGCACCAAACTTACATAGAGCAAAAGCTGAGGAGGTGAGAATCACAGCCTTCCCACACCCCGGCATATCAGCAGGGACAAATCTGACTCCCACCCATAGACTTGATAATATTAATTAAGCACCTTGAAGGAAAAGTCTGTGACGAGTCCCATTTGTCAGGCTCATTTGCACTGTTCGGAGAAAACATATTGCGAGTTCATTCTCAGTGATGCTCAGAAAACTTCAGACTGAATGGCAGTGATGGATGGGTTCACAGGATCAGGGCAGGCAGTGCCAGCTTCTTCCAACCACAATGAAAGAAATAAATTGGCATTTCCCCCCTACCCTCCCCGAACCATTTCCAGTGAACCATTCACAGCACTTGCAGCCACAGTCTGGTCCCCCTCGGAGTGGCACAGTTGGGTGGCTTCACTGTAACTAACCTCAGCGTGACCCAGCCTCCCGGCAGAGGGAGAGCTGCAAGGGGGAGAAACAGGCTGAGCCCCCCAGCTCTGCTAGGGAGGGTGGGCAGGCTGAGCCGCTGCAGCACGGGTGAGCAGAGCTCGGGCACCGAGACCCACAGCTGGAGCTGCACTGTCCGCAACAGCCGAGGCCTCGCACGGCAGGGCAGCAGCTCTCATTTCCCCATTGCAATCAAGTGCCTGGGGCTGCCCGTCCCCCCTTCTCACCTGTGCAAATTCCTGGCAGCAAAGGGAGCCCCGCGCTGGGCTGGCATTGCCCCTCGGTGGTGTCGGTGCAGCTGCCACCGAGCATGGCCACCGGTGGGCTGAGCTGCAGCCCTCCTGCTTGGGGTGCTGGCAGCAGCAAAGGCTCCTCTGTACGTCGGTCTCCTCCTCTTGGGGTTCTGCAAGTGGAAGCGGGCAGGGGGTGAGCACCAGGACGCTCCTCCATGCCCAACACAACCATTGTCCTTCCGGGGGGGGGACAGACCTGTGCCACTTCAGACACCTTGCATTCCCTTTTGTAGAGCCGGCCAAGAGGGATTGCTGTCAGGCCTGGGACAGCCCTTGCACACTTAGCCAAAGTACAGGAATATTTTAAAATCCTACCTCTTCTCCAGCCCCAGCTTCTCCTTTGGCCATTGAAACCAGTTGGCGGAGCAGGGAGGCTCCTCTCCCCCTTGGCCATGCTCAGCCTCCTTGAAGAAAGATATCTAAGGAAGGGTTAAATCAAGCACAACTAAGTTTACTGGTCCTTTATTAACAAGTTTATCAAATTTAAATAATTAGTATTCTTATGTCACATGCCGTATAGAGGGACACCAAAGGGATCGCAGCCACTGAGCAGAGCCATATGGTCCTCTGATTAATAATGTCAAACAGAAGCAAGCAGAGCATTCAAGGGAAAAAAATACGCAGGTTGCAAAGGCAATGAGCTCTTCCATGCCTTAAGCAGTGTTCTCCCTACGTAAGGGAGCTGTAGCTGTACGGTGGGGTGGGACAGGCTCGGGTGCTGCGTGCCTCACAGGGGCTGTGATGGGCAGAGCCCTGCGGGGAGCCAGCATCTCCCCCGTGGGCAGCCTGTGCCCTCACCTGGTGCCTGGTCCGTGAAAAACGCGATGCCTGCTGAGTTCCCTCTGACTCACATCCTCGGGCTTCAGTAATGAAAGTCGCAGCTGGGTCACTTCAGCTGAGGTGCAAAAATTTCAGCTGGAGCAGCCTATGCGTTGGGCAGCACTGGGTGCTGTCCTGGGTGGGAGGGACATGTGGTGGTGGCACTTGGACCTCCCTGCCACCACCGGGGAACCGCCTCTGCTCTGAGGCCAGGTCAGGTCTGAAAGTGCGTGGCGAGATGGGGATTCATGCAGACAGGGCCACTGTTTCATCGCTTCCTAAGTAAGGTCATCAGCAATTTATCTTTAGACATGATGAAGCAAATGGCGTGCGTGGGAGAGCACAAACGTCCCTCTCCTGCTAAAGGACAGAGATGTACATATAACTTACGGTCACAGACTGCAAAACTCTCGGCAGGGATTTTCTGGTTAGGGAGAAAGCCCTCTCTGTCCTCCACCTCTGTGCTGGGGGACGGACACTCCATGGACAGCTGGGCTTGGACCCACCGGTGGCATGTATAGGATTTACAAAGGTGGGTTTTCTAAGGGGCTTATAGCTTTTATTGTTCCCACATCTCTGAACAGGGTAGATGAGAAAGAAAAGTGATTTTCCATCTGTCTGCAAAGGACTGTTACATTCTCATTCACACATAAAGCGTATCTAGCAGAGAATGTTACAGACTCAATGACAATATTCTACAAATGTTAATATGGTTTTTAATTGGAAGAAATAATAGCTTACTGCTGCACGCTTGGCAGACCGCTCTCTGTAGCTACTTGATCCTACCCCCTTTCTAAGACAGAAGGGAAAATATTGCAATTCTGCATTGCAGTCAGGATTTATTTTAAGTAGTTGTGGTGCTCAGCTGACACAGATGGTAACCCTCTGGTTATCCTTGGGACAGCAGAGGCAGAGCCACAGCCCCTGCACCGCGGGTCCTGCTGACTCCCTGCCGTGGTAGGGGGGATCCAGAGCCCTGGCACATCCTGGTCCTTTGGGGGGGCAGGACTTCGGAGCCCTCCTTTCAGCACAGACCCAAGCCTGTGTGCTGGGCTCTTTGGTGCAAGCCCTGGGGCACACCCCAGGGCAGGGGGATGCCTTGGGGCTGGTGCCACCCTTGGGTGCGATGTGTGCAGAAGGTGAAGCAGCAAACCTGGGTGCTCTGCAAGCTGCTGCGAGTGCCTTGGAGCAGCTCGGTCCTTCTCGCTGTATGACACAGCTCTGAGGTGGGGAGTTTCACTGTGCTGCTTTGCCTTGTGAAACAGGTGAACAAATAAACTCAAACTCAGCCAAATATAAATGCTAAACACTGGTGGCAGCAAACGACTTCCATTGCTTAAGTCAGCCCCGCGGGTCGGGCTGCACGGCCTCTCCGGGGCTTGGTCCATCGCCAAGTTCTGCTGAAGTTAATGAGGGCCTGTGCGCACAAGGATATCGGGAAAATAATCTGAATTAACATTTAAATGGATTAGTCAAATTGCATTAAATACCTTTGTAGACACTTTTGTTTAGAATTAAGGTGGACTAACTTGATTTTTTAGAACTTTTTTAAAACTTTAATTTAAAATTACTTTAATTCCAAGTAACACCATCTAAATGGAAGCTCAAAGAAATTTAGCCAAACTGCTTGAAATTTCCACCTTGATTATTCGGGTGAATCTCCCTGAGCACGCAGAGCAGATTCTGGGGGACCCCTCTGTTGCCTGTGTGGGGTGGGACCCCCCATGGGACCCCCCCTGCTGCGAGGCTGGGACACTTGGCAGCGTCCTCCCCATCTCATCCCAAGAAACCTCCCGGGAAGGGGCTGCTCTGATCAAGCCTCTGAGCCCCAGCCGCTGCTGCGGGATGGGGTTCCTGGCTCCCCCAGCTATCAGACCCTTGGCCAGCTCTCGGCTCACCTCCGGAGGGGCTGGCGGCTCACACAGGTGGCCAGGTCTGCTGGATGGTTTGCACCCAAGCTTCCCACCCATGCCGCTGGGCATTCGCGAGAAGAGTAAGGATGGGAGGTTCAAGAAAGTGAGCCAACAGCCCCCTTGTTGGGAAGCTCTTCTGGTGCCGACAGGCAGCATCTCTGCTGGCAGAGGAGGAGACTCTGGCTGCTGCCCACAGCTGCCGACATGGCTCTCCTGAGCTTTTCCACCTGCTTTAATTTGCCGCCGTGCACACATTTCTGCTGCTGCTTTCCTGCTGGCTCCCTGCTTGGCAAACCTAACCTCTGCCATGCTGCAGGGGCGCGGGCTTGCAGACCCTGCTCCTGTGCAGGATTCCTGGCTTAAGCTACGGCAGAGCCACCACTGGAGAACAGCATTCAATCAACGGTGAATCGATCCTGCCTGCTCTTTGCACTCCAGCCACTCTGTTTACATCTTTCCCTGGGTTTTTCCTCCTTGTTTCTACCTTTGGCACATCTCTGGGGCATGGTTTTGCTTCCAGTGGAGCTGGGAGGGCAGACAGTGACTGCTGGTGCTTCCCCAGGATCCTCCGCCGGCCCCCAAGCCCCTTGCTGGCAGCAAGGCTGGGTGCTGAGCCTGCCAGGCTCCATGTTGAGAAAATGTCTGGTTTTCAGGAGCCCGACTCAGGGATTTAATCTCTTTCTTCATTTGTGTGGGAAACAGAAGCAAAGGGAGCAGGAGAAATCCCATCACAGCCGCCAAGGCACTTGGGGTAATTAGGGTAATGGCTGGTGTTGGCAAACTTCAGTTAATCTGTTTGCAGCCAACCCCCCGGCACCGCAGCTTTGCCCAAAATGTCTCTGTGTCCTTCTTACCGGTGGTGTCCGGGGCAAGGGATGGAGAAGGGCCGTGGAGACCATCCTTGGGAAAAGGCAAAACACTGAGGACACAGGGCTTGCTCTGTCCGGAGACCATCCTCAGCTACTTCCTCGCCCACCCACAACACCGTTCATCCTGGGGGAAGAGCGGGCAGGAGAAGTGTGGAAAAAGAGAATTCTGTATTAATTCAGGGCACAATCAGCATCAGGAAGCAGCTCGGCAGAGCCGCCCTCGCCCCCATCATCACCCCCAGCCCCGGCCCTCCCCCCTCGGCACAGACTGTGCCCCGTGGCCATCCGCCAGGGCGCCAGCGCGCAAAGCAGCACCACCGGGGGGGTCTTAGAGAAATACGGTGTTGGCTGGAAGCTGATGTCAGCTGATGTGATTTTCAAGGACGGAGGAAGATAATTCCTGCCCAGCTTCACTCGCTGCACAGAACGGAAAGGACAGCCGTGCAGCCCTACCCCTTTTTGGAAGAATTACAATGCAGCTAAAGTATTTTTAGTAAGACCTTAATTAAATAGTCAAAATATTTCAGGCTGATGTTCATCAGCAAGTAAATTCAGAATACAGGACAAGAAAAGCAGCTGTGCATTATTTTTCTGAGTAATTATTTTTGAATCTCTGTGGTACAGAGTGTGGGGGGAAAAAAAGTAAATTATACAGAAAACGCGTTCAAGAAGATTTTAGTGTTATTACAAACCTTCATTATAATGTATGATCAAGCATGTAAGTGAAAATCTTGGGACCCGTGGGTAACATATTGATTCTGGCCGACATTAAAATTTCTATTTGATGCTTAAGCAAAATCTAATCTGACTTCTGATTTTGCAAAATATTTTAGGGTAATTAGACATGTTTGTGCTTTATTGATTCTTAAAATGAACATAAGCACGTGGGGAATTGCTAACGCTCCGGATTAAAGAAAACGAGACTCCTTGCTTTGGGAGAGTTCCTGCAATTAAATCACCTTCTGCTAATATGGCCCTCGTTATTCTGGATGGAAATGAACGCAGGAAAAGCTAAGGGAGTTTAAAATAATAATGATCATAAAAGCGAAGCTTTAGGGTTTAAATGAAAGTTTGGTTTCTTGTACTTCTGCTGATGGTTCCCACAGGCCTTTGGATAAATTTCTCATCTGGAGGAGAAAACCCCAAACAGCCCCAGAGCGTGGGGGGAGGCAGAGCAGCGGCTTCGCCACCATCTCCCTGTTTGCCTGTGCCTTTAATCACTTTGCAGCATGGGGTGGCACCCCCAGACCCGCTGCCTACTGACACTGCACCTCCCCTTTGCCTTTTGCGATAAGCGAGAGGACGCCAGGATGCCGGGTGTGTGAGAGCATCGTGCCCGCACCGCTCAGGCAGCAGCCGCCGGGCTGCCCCCAGCAAACCCCACGCTGAAGGAATCGACCTGAAGGGACTGTCAGAAATCACCTCGGAGAGGTCAGCCCAGAGCAAGCACTGAGGGCAGGAGCGGCACCAAGAGCCCGATGCACCGAGCTGCCATCCTCACCCAGATTGTCGCCGTGCTGTGCTCACCGAGGGAGGAGACCACCCCACCAGAGACCAGCCAAGCCAACCCATCCTCGAGCTACAGGAGCATCTACCGCTCTGTTAATTTTTGCTGCCTTTTCCCCAAGCGTTTTGGAAGACAGGCCAGCATGCGAAGCTCAGGCAGAAATCGATGACAGCTCTGCAGAGCTGCCTCTCCCGAGGGAGGAGCAGAGACCTGCCTCACTGCATCCACGGCTCCGCAGCCCGCAGGCGGCATCTCTGCTGCACCGAATGTCACCGGCTTTCCCCTTCGCTGTTCCCATGCCGGGCTGAAGGAAAGCCAAGGGTCAGCAGGTCTGGGTCCTTAGTCACGCTGAGCTTGTCTGCACTACTGCTCACACGAGATCTCCAGGGCATTTGTGAAAGAAAACGCCTTATTGGTTGTTTTATACACGATGATGCTTCAGACCTGGATTATCCTCACCCTGTAGCTGGAAAAAGCAGGTGCTGGGGAGCCTGGCAGGCTGTGGGGAGCAGCAGGGCTGAGCCAGGCGGATGGACGCTGAACCCAGGGTCAGGCCTGGAGTCAATGGACATTTCATTAAGGCTGGGAGAGGCTTGTCTCCAGTTTGCTTATTAATATGATTACAAATAATCTTTCATCTCGGAGACAGAGGACTGGTTATTACCCTGCCTGTGAGTCACAGCGCTGCATAGAGGTGATTTGTATTTTCTCCTCTTTAGTGAGCACATAGATATATATTTTAGCCAGTGCTGTGAACTCCAGATGAAACATTTTGGACAGAAAATCAATAGAAGGACATGTGTATTCCCACCCTGAGCTACAGCAGCACAGAGTGTGCCTCCATCTGCTTCCACGCTGCATTTATCCACCAGTCCTCACATCCCGTGGTGCTTCATCAGGTTTGCATCCAGCATAAAGTGAACTCGGAAAGCCACAGATTTTAAAGCCAGAAAGTGCCATTGCAGTCACCTAGTCTGGTCTCTCGCAGATCAGGCACAGGATGGCCTGGAATAACGTGTCCCGATTTAACTGACTGCCTCGGAAGGGTAAGTCTCGCCAGGGTCCAGGCTCCCTGATCCCAGGGGGTACAATGGCATTAAACTTGGTGCTTGGAAACCTGGTGTACCGAGGACTGTGCAGGGTGGTGGCATGTGGCTCTGCTGCAGGATGCAGGTGGGGCCGTGCGCTGTGGAAGCACCCACAGCCACTGTGGGCATCCTCATGCAGCAGCAGCAGCATCTCGTCGCTCTCCACTGAGCCCATGGGATGTGGCAGCTGGCCTCGAGGGCTGGAGGCTGCAGATCCAGCCCAGCCTCACTGAGGTGGCAGCCTGGACCTGGGAGTACAGAGGACAAGGCGCCCCTGGGAGCGAGACCCATATCCACTTTGCAAGGTACATGATGTAAGCACCGGGTGCCTGCAAGGGTGTGAAGCCTGCTCGAAATGCACAAAAGGACAGGAGTTCAACTGCTTTGAACAGATGGCTGAGTAACACTGGCTGCTGGAGCCTGCAGGTCCCCAGCAGGGCCTTGCTGTTATCATTTACTGCGCTTGCGATTTTTCATGGTGATGCAGAGACACGCACACACGTGAGCGTGCACACAGCACCCAGCTACACGCGACTGCAAGGGGCGGCTGTGCCCCCCCGTCGCCTGCCCCTTGCTGTCACTGCAGGTTAAATGAAGTAATAAATAAGCAATAAGCAGAGATAAGTGTCTGATTTATTGGGGAGCTCAAAGGAAAAGATGAGCAAAAGCAAGGTCACATCCACGGTTAAGCACATCCCTAACACAGCGCTCTCCTCTCTTCTCCTCCCCTTCTGCTCCCGCCAGGTCTGGGAAGCACCAAAACTGAATTTCTATCTGCACCTCTCGCTTCAGCTACCTTTGCCATTTCCAAACCAGCCCATTCGCTCCAAATCCAGGCAGTTTGTCTTAATGCACTGCCAGCACACCGCGCCACTGCGGGATGATGGCCGTGCGGCTCCTGGGCTCTCCTGTAGCGTGGCAACAAGTGCTAAGCAACACGGAGTTTGCAATCGGGAGTTGGGCCTGGCTTTTTTCTGGTGAGGGACCACTTACTCAGGAGCGAACCTCTATACAAGACACTGCCCCTCTGTGGGGCTGACAGCAGGACTACTCATCTGAACTTGCTTGAAGGGGATGCTCATTAGAAAAAAATATAGAAAAAAAATATATGTGTCCTCACTCTGACAGGCAACATGTCAATAAGGGAAACCCACTTTAACCCACGCTACGCTGACTGGGGTGCTTCATCAGGATTAGAGCTTGTGATTTTCACCTCACAGCTTCTCAAGGGAAGAGGCTGCTTGGCCAAAATGGGGTCCCCGCGCAGGGCAGTTCCTCTCCCTGCAGGACCCCAACCAGCACCAGCACCGGGCTCCCAGGACCCGCTCGCAAGGGAGACGGCAGTGCCCACGCATCCCTCCTGCTCCCTGGGTGGGATCCCGGGATGCTGGGTCCTGTCAGGGTGGTCCCGGGTGGCAGCAGGGCCCCCGGCAGCTCCCCTGCCTGCTGCAGACCCATCGTACGGAGCCCTGAGCTGCACTTAATGTCAGGACATCACTGCAGAGCAAGGAAGAAGGAAAACTTCCATCTGGCAGGAAGGCAGCTGCCTTGCCTCCTGGCCAGGAAAATGTACATGGGAAAAAAGCAGTGCCTGAAAGTTATCTGGGAAGACAGACTGCTATCTCCTGTCTTTTTGCTCTCTGTCATTACCCGCAGCACTAAATAAAGCCAGGTGGCCCGAGATAGAGGGGTAAAAGCGATGCTTCCACATGACATACTGAATTTTCTGTCATTTGGTACTGAATAAGTCATGGCAGATTTAAAAGCAGTGCGATTGCTGAAAAAATAACCTTAATAAAGTGGGTATAAATAACTGTACAGCAGTATGTCTGTGTGTTGGGATTGTTTATGCAGGTAAAATTTAATAGCAGAGGTGTGACCACATTTATAACAGAGTAATCAGTATGTAATTTCACAAAACCAGTGTGTTTGCTCACAGGAGACAACCTTAATGTCTTTTAAGAAGAGTCATTAGATTTAAGTAATAGCCAGCACCCAAGTACTCGATCAGGCAGGTATAGAACAAATCAACTTTTATTGCCAGACAAAAGGTAGAAAACCCAATTCCTCGGAAGCTAATAAAAATTTTATAATTTTTTTTTTTTTTTAGTCAAATAAGCATAGGCTTTATTACTTTGTAGACATCTTCATAAAACCTGGACCAAACCTAATCTAGACAAAAACAACAGCTGTGAGGCACAATGTATTTGACCAAGATGGATGCCTCAGAGGTATGATATTCATTAGCTCACTAATTCCAAATGGTAAACAAGGTTTAATTAATTTTGATTTCAAGCTACAATGTCCTGTTGGTCATACATCGGTGTGCGCCTGGGATGCGGCATTAATAACTGAACGTACAGCTGCTGTAGGTGTGAGTGTCTTCTGAATAATTTTGCATGTTCTGTGATGTTTCTGCTGGGAGGAGTTTCAGGGACAGAAGAGGGGCAGCACTAATCTCCTAATTTTGCTCTTTTGCAAGAGCATTGCTGGGTGTCAACAGCTAGCAATACAGCTTCAATGAGGATTTTCCCCGATTAATGACTATAGAGTATACTTGGATGTATGTAAGTAGAAACTAAATGCCTAATTCGCTAATTTTATGTCTAATGTGTGCATTCAGTGACAGGGGCTACATTTGCAATGTGAGATATTTGCATAAGCTGTACCGGTTCTCTGGTGTGTTGTCCTCAATAACTTCTATTGTTAATCTTTAAAACAGAGTTTAGAGGAAGCAGTTATCAATGCTTCATTGCAAAGCATCTTGACCTAAAGCCCCAGTAAAGCCCCAGTTTTAGAGAATGAACACATACTCAGCCAGCAAATTTACATATGCAAACACTCACTTCTGTAGCCATTTACACATCTGCGTGTTCAGCTTCCCAGTTTAATATCCAGCTGCACACACAAATTAGGCTGCTTTTGCATGTGCAGCTTGTTAAAAAAGTTAATCCTTTCTTAGTTTTGAGTTGACCCCTTGGTAAAAGCTACGCTCCTAGCAGTCGGTCCCAGCTCTGCAAACCTGCCTGCAGCCACCAGATCTTATTTTTCTACATTGATATTACTGTTTTCTGCATGGTGACTGCTATTCATTTGTGCTGGTGTAAGTGAAAAGGGATTAGGTGCTGCGGTCCATGAAGATATTGCGCCTTATCTCCTTTTTAGAGTCGGAGCTCAGCTGACCACACAGCCTCACCCCTTTGCTCCCTGCCTGTCTCACAGCAAGCGCGCATCCCATTTTGTCACTACTACGGTACATTCCTGGAGCCCCAGCAGCCTTGTTTAAGGGAAAGAAAATAACTGTTTAAATGGGATACTTCACCTCCAGCAAGGAATTGCTACAAACCTTCTGCTAAAACAGTATCTTGAATTACTCCCTGTCCTTCATTGCCAAAGATTCCCCAAGTGTTTCTTTTACAACCAAGTAAGAATTACCTTCATCCTCAAAATAAGATGGTTATTTCCATACTCTGCCTGAGTGACATGCACGATAGCTCCAAAGACAGATAGATCCATGATAGATAGATCTCTGATAGACACAAAGTTCTTTCTCTGCATTTAAATGAGCCACACTGACTTCCATCAGGTTTTCTGTTCTCACAGGGAAAAAAGAACAGACACAGCCCGCGATGGCGTGATGTGCAAACTGCGATTGCTGCACCAACACTCCACGTTTGCCAGGGTCTTTCCAGTACCCACCATTTCCCTTCTCACAGCTGCCCAGGTGCTGCTCTCCGCAGGGTAGAGCCTGCAGTTTTGTTAGGTGGGACAATGGTGGCTGGCACATGGGTCCCTGCCGGGGCCTTGCCAGCCTGCCGCACCCCAGACAAGTGCTGTCAATAACAAACCTTTAATTGATGGATTTGAGGGAGCCTCCCAATGGGAAACATTTACTCAAGAGGTATCTAAACAAAGTCAAAAGCCTGAAAAATCAGATTTGTGTTGCTGACATCAGTGACCTGAGAGAAAAACACTCTTGCGGACAAAAATCAGATACAAAATGAAGATACACAGAAATAACAACAAAGCAGAAGGCGCTGCGGAGTGCCTCCGTGGTAATGCATGCCTTTAGCTTTCCAGGCGTCTCAAGGAGGGCTGCTTTCCTCCCGGAATCATCCGTCATGTCTCTGCCCGCACAAACAAACCAAGTATCAGCAGCAAGAATGCCCTTCAAGGACAAGTGCTTATGTGGAAATGCATACCATAATTACCATGATAAATGCCGTGCTAGGTAAGTGAGGAGCAGCAGCACACCGTACGAGGTGCGAGCTGTGCATGCACCATACTGAACCGCATCTCTCCTCAAGTCCCCCACCACACTGGGCTACACACAGCTCGCCTTGGCCCCGCATCCCCCATCCCCACCACCACCGCTCCCGTTCCAGCAAGCCCCTGCTCGCTGGGCTGAGCCCAGGCGTCCCACCGCCCGTGTCCCTCTGACCACCCTGTTGCACTCCCCCCAGCTGCATACATTACACTTCTGATGCAAAACCTGGAATCTGTGGAACTTATGGAAAGACAAGGGGCAGGGGGGAGCACTGGAAAGGCCTGTGCTCATCGGGGTGCCATGGGCTGCCATTAAAAACCCCCAAAGACAGACCTTTATAACCCCCTTGCCATACCCATGGAGATCAGAACATTGCTTTGCATTTCTGGCAGAAACCCCAAAAGAAGGATTCTCCATTTTTTTAGGAAAACCTGGAACACCCCAGCCAGGACACCGAAGGGCTGAGGATGTGCACATCTGGCATAAACCCCCTCGTTGTCTCTCCATGCCGTTACCTCTGCTGTGCTTCCACTTGAGAAAGTTCCACTTGTGCCCATGAGACTCTGGGGACCTGGAAAGCTTAGTGCAGCGCTCTCCAGAGAGAGGTTCCAGGGCGAAAGGAAATCTGTCACTGAGCTGCTACTCAGATGAGCTGCGGAAATACCCGGCCCTTCAGTGGGAAGGGGAGCAGAAGCAGGGCACAGTTTCACTGCAGAACATCTGGCCCAGCTGCAAGCAGCGCTGGAGGCTGGGGACAGTAGTTCGGAGAGGGGAAGGACGGCCACAAGGCACAGCTGAGCCCTCCGTGGGTTTCAGCTCCCCAAGGATAATTCCTAGAAATAAAGCTTACAACTGACATCTGACTTTACCATCATCTTTCCTGCTGTGCAAGAGTCCCTGCTACACGTATTTTGGAATTTGGGTTTGGCACACGTGCTGCTTGGCAGCTGCAGCAGCTGGGCCCAGCGGCAGTCACCCCTCCAACAAATGTCACCTTGCACTGAGATGGATGCGAGTACCTCCTTTGCATGGGTGCCCTCACGCTCACAAGTAGCTGTTCTCAGGAGATGCTTGGAAAGCCACCGTGAACCCCGAAACTGGGCTCTCCAGTGTGACCGCTGGCCAAGCACATGTGTTGATGGAGCTAGTTATAAAGGAACCTGCCAAATGATGATGTTCTGCTTCTAAGGGTTCTCATTTCTCTTGCGATTTTTTTTTCATATTTATATTTATTAGTAAGTTTTTGTTCTATAAATCTCAGAACTCTTGGAGAACCTGCCCAGGCATCCCTGCTAAGCCATGGTGCCGGTACCCAGGCAGCAAGCCCGGTGCTGGCCAGGAGAGGGGTCCCGTGTGGAGGCAGAGCCACCAGCTTCCCCTGCATGAGCTCCTGCCTTGGGTGGGTGCTGCTGGTGGGCAGCGGGTGCTGCCCGGCTGTGCAGGGGACGGTCCCTCCTGCACCGCACCACTGCTGGGGGTGCTGCACCCCAACGCTCCCTAACAAGAAGCAGCAGCCGTAGATCTATACCCACTCCTCTATTTGCATCACAGCAATATTAGTATTATTGGTGATAATTACATTTCAAACAGTGACCAAGTGAACTCTAGGCTGCAAAGGCCGTGTCTGAGTTCATCAGGTGCCAAAAGCAGTTCTGGTTAATAACTGTCTCTCTGTGCTGCTCCATGAAACACCGGCAGCACCAGATGCCTCAGCCGGCAGTGGAACCTCTTTGGGCTGGTGCCTGGCGCAGACAAGCAGGGGGGGTCGGTGTGAAGGGCGTCTTATCAGGGCCTCTGCCATCTCGCTCATGTTTGGAAATGTCAGCACTGCTTCATTGCTACTGACACAAGAACTGCTTTTCTAACATGAATCACTGTCATGGGCAGAAAAAATGACGCCGAGACAGTCTGATTTATTACTAGTATAAAGAAACACTGTGCCAGGATTACAGCAAGGAATTTCATTTCAATGGGCACGGTGGAAAGAACGATGTTGATATTTTTTTCCCTCTGAAGATCTAAACCTGTAACTGGATCTTTCCACCCTGAGGCAGATTTCACAGTGGCGGTATTAGGCTTGTAAACCATCTCACCTCTGCTCCGCAACATGAATGGAAAACAAACCCCCCGTGCGCAGCCCTGGAGCCTGGCAGCAGCCACAGCAGCGGCAGGACGGGGCTGCCCCAGCCCCTCCGCCCGTTCACACGAGATGCCCAGCAGTTAACAGTGATTTTCCCTTACTACTGCTCAGCACTGTGGTGTGTCACAGATGCCGGTGTCCCGTTCCTGCCAACACGTGCAAATCAAGTCTCACCGCCCAATTCCACGTTAAACAGACCCAGCTCTGCAGCACAGGGTGGCTTAAGTGAAAACAGAGGAAAGGAACAGGCTTTGTACCAAACTTTCCTGGATGGATCATTAAAATGTCAGAGTACGTGACTTGCTTAAGCATTTCAGCATTAATTGCATGACTAGTGCATTTATCTCTGCGTACTGCAGCTCTGTTACTGGGTGTGTGTGTGTGTGATGCACTGCACACACCCATCACGAACACACCATGGAGGGGCTTGGCTCCAAGTGGCCGTGGAAGTGTTTACTGTCACCTCTGAGTGACACTAGGACACGCACTTGTTTGGTACTCGTGAACTGGAAATGTATTTAATTCAGGCTCGAGGCAAAGTCATGGCTCACAGCCCTTTAGTGTGCTGCTGAATTTGAAACCAGCTTGCAAAACTGTTCCCAAAATAACCTTGTGAGTGTCTTTTATCCAGAGAACTGTATAAAATATTTTTGTTCAAGGACAGAGGTGCAAAGAATTTAAATGCTAACACTTGCCCTGGAGAGAGGGGGCAGGTTTTGGGGACTCTTTCCAACATGACTCAGTACTGGGGCCCAGGAGGGCTGTGGCCATTGGGTGGCAAAGACCGAGTGCGGGCGCGCTCAGGCTCGTCCTTGCCTTGGTAAGACGTGCTCAACTCTGCGGCAGGGTTACCGTCCCACCATGAGAAAAACCTATCAGAATGTATAAAAAACCCAAACAACTTTTCTATGGGGTTCCTTTTACCACCACTGCATAAACCCGTTTGATTACCCGCACACAAAAGCTAAGAGGAGGCTCCTGCTGCGCGGTGCAGCCACCCTCACCAAATCCCTCCCCGGGGCACGAACGGCATTGCAGCCAGGGCTGGACTATTCGCCTTGCATGTGGTTCGCCAGCAACCTGCCGCATGGTTATACACAGGGAAATTTTGTTGACAAATAACCAGAGCTGAAAACATGCTTTAACAAAGCACAACAAGAATATGCTGTATTCAGTTCCCCCCCATCACAGACCTAAACACATGCACTTACAGAACGATGATGATTTGGGTAATCATGGCTAGATAAATAAGGTGGAAACTTTGCATACCTTATGCAAAAGAATTTGCTAGCTTCAAGATTTCAAGTTTCATTTTAAAATAACCAAGTTATTGGAATGAAGCCTATACCCCAAACCCATAGCTTTACGTTTCCAAGTGCTATGGCCATAATGCAATATTGAATGTGTTTGTCTTCTTCAGACTATCATCTTATTAGTTGCCGTGTTTAACAATCTACTTTCAGCTAACATCTAACACAATACACAGAAGAACTGAAACACACTAAAAAAGAAAATTGATTCACTTGCATGCCCCTCTGCCTGGTTTCTTCATTTGCCTATTAACAGCCCATTGTGCAATTAATTATGTACAATTTCAGGTACAATCCTTGTACCTCTATGGAAGAGAACTGATAAAGTTCTGCAGACATTTCCAGCCTGGAGGCATTATTTCTCCTCCTGAGCCATGCTGCAGGTTTCTGCCGGGACCTGGGTCTCACGCAGCAGCTTGGAGAACACAATAGCACCAAGGAACATGCAGGACAAAAAATGGTTTGCTTAAAATATTCAGGACAGTCCTGATGAATAATGGATACATCCATAGAAAAAGGGCTCAACCACACACAAAACAATGGTTAAATTAATCAGGTACTTTAACAGCGAGGAGTAATTTGACATCTCATGTCTCACTGGCGCTACTTCCACAGCTTTCCTCCAAGCAGACTAGCTTATTCGCATCACTGCAGGCTGGAGTTTCTTAATGCAAGGCTTTTAATTATCCTTAGATCAATACTTCTCATCAGCCCAGAGAACAACCTTCCCCTCCCAGCACAAGCCATGGAGTCAGAGGTACACCCTCGCCATGCGTTACTCAGATCCACCTTCACGTGGAGCAGTGGCAGGGAGGGAGTAACTGTCCTGTGCTTTAGAAGAGCCACCGGCCAGGCTGGGGGTGCCACCCCCCCTCAGACGCAGCCCCCCCAGCCTGCAGCACTCCGCTGCCATTGCAAGGTGCGTCTGCAGGAGGTGGCTGCGTCCTCCAGCCTGGATGCAGATGGTGAAAAATAGCTCTAAGGAGCCGCTCCCGCTGTAGCCCAAGTGAAATACAGGGAGTGCTAACGACACCGTTATTGTTCACGTTGAGAGGGACTTTAATTATTTACAAACCTCCCAATGAGATGCTCAGCGTGCCTGGCACATGCTCTTTCTCCCTCTTGCTCTCTTTTCCACCTCTCTCTGAAAACAGACGCATCCTCCCATGTGGATATGGGCGCTGCTGTACCATTTCCCCGCGCCCAGAGCACACCCCAGCCACATCCCGCATGCCCAGTGCTGGCAGGTCCCTGCCCTGTGCCTGGCCCAGCTGCCACCCCACCACCCAAGGAGCAATCGGAGCTAATGAGTTTGGCCCTGGGCAACCACCTCCCTCACTTGGTTATTTTCATTTTTTTTTGGAGCCTTTCAGCCCAGGGTGTTTGTTGCTCCTCCAGCATCAACAACATTAACAAGCTCTGACATCTCATAAATTTCCCTTGGTAAAACAAAGAGAAACAAATAGGAAAACAAGTTTCAGCAGTACAGGGGCTTTGGTGTTTTGAATTTTTTCCTTCCTTTTCCATATATTGGATTTTGTTGTGAGCAGCCCTTTTTATCCTTCTGGTGCCTCAGTGCTGCAGCCAAACTGTCCTGGACAGTGTGATGCGAGCTAGAACATAACTATTTTGGCTTTGGGTAGAAAATGCTGAGATAAAATGAGTTCAGATTAAAAAAAAAACACAAAAAACCAGTTAGACCCAATCCAAGCCCAACCATGAATAAAACTTATGAGCTCAGAAACAATAGGGTTGATCTCCTTTCTTTTAATTTTCACCTTCTTCCAGAGATGAACAAGTGAAGCTAGACGAAAAGCAGAAAGTTAGTGTCTCTTCTGCCGTGTTCTGCCTTGGCACAAGCCTCTGCCGAGCTGGGGGGGGGGGGGGGGGGGGGGGAGGGGAGGCGCTCAGCCCCACTGCAGACATGCTGGGGGGCTGGGGAAGGAGTCGGCTGCTGGTGGGGGCTCTGCAGCTGGACAAGCATCACCCACCGCAGCCGCTCCAGCTCGCGCGCCTCCACTTCCCCTTTTAAAAAACATGTAGTAATAACTTGTATGAATAATAAAAGTCTTTGCTAATGCTTAGTTTAGGAAGTCAGAAATTAGAAGTCTGACCTGGTGATCGCTGCTACAAGGACTTTGTTAGAGCAGCTTCTGCTGTGGCAGCCCTGGGCCCCCTCGACACTTTCCTCCTCGCTCTCTGTAATGCTTTGCCAGTGCTCAAAATACAAATTGGCTTGCTTTAGGAAATGAGAAATCTCTTGCCTCTAAGCCCAGCTTCTGCTCATAGAGTGGGAATGTAGCAACTGTAGACACACAGGATTTTCCCTTTCAATCAAGTCTGGAAGCGCAGCTCTTCCGAGGTGCTATTACAAACTCCAGAAGGATGAAGCAACGGGCTACGAGCCATTCTCTTTTCCATGCAATTGATTTTCCCTAAATACATATCTCTGAACGTCTCGGAGACACTTGAGCAGGGATCTCTTGCAAAGCTCATTTTGTAACCAGGAGCTGGATGTGGCACTGCAGCAAGACAAGCACAAACTCCATCCTCCCTGGGCTTGCAGGCAGCATCTCTGATCAGAGACTCCGAAGGACCCAGCTCCTTCTGAGCACTTTTAAAAATTATATTTATCCCTGTGCAAAGGGAGACTCAGCTGGTGACTTCCAGCAAGGGCACAAACCACAATGTTAATGAAGACAGCCAAAACAGACTTTTATCGAACCTTGTCACTACCTGGACACAGGTCCCCAGGTTGGTTGTTTTTTCCAGCTACCTCCCCATCAATATAACATATAAACTATCACTACAATAATGCTACTGGGAGGGAACGTGAGGTGGAAGAGAGAAACTAATTTTTCAAAAATAAAATTATTTAGTAGCAACACTGAACATGGGAAATGGCATTTTGGACTCCAGCATCTGCTGCTTTAAACAAGGCAAAATATTTTCCTTGGGGGTCTGGGTCCTTGAAGCGCTGAAGCTCCCAGCTGTGTCCTCTACATTTTGTGGCATCATAAATATCGGGAGCTATGGTGCCTTGCAGCAAGCACGCTGCACATTGCTGAGCTGGTTTGAATTTAATATGAATTTAATATTAGCATCCAATAGTGCTACAGCAACCGTCAGGAGGCAGCTCTGTATTTATCCTGTTTTGCTTTCTGCCTTTTCCTTTTCCTCATGCTCTCTGCCTACAGAGAAATAACAGTTACAAACACCATTTCAGTGCCCAGCCCCTCCCAGAGCCCAGGAGAGCCCTGCTGATGGCTGGTGGGATGAGAGTTTGCCCCACGGAGTAAAGTGGTGGCAGCAGGGACTGAATAGGAATTTTCTTCCATCTCTATCCAACGGGCTTCGAGGTGGCTGTGGACAGTTCATCCCTTCTCTGCTGTGCAGGCTGGTCGTGGGACTTGCCCGGAGCCTTGGATGGGTCGCAGATGCACGGCGCCGGGATGCTGCCTGCTGTTCCAGAGGTAGAGGGCTGGGTCACCAGCTTCCACAAGATGTGGGGAAGCAGGAGGGCACTCAGCCTCCTTGGGCCCAGACAGATCAGCACTGGACTTTATGGTGCAGGAGCAGAGCAAGAAGTGTTTTCCAGTTCAATTTCTTGCAATAACACCCAGGTGTCCAAAAGACACCTTGGAAAGGCAGGCAATGAATCTCCCAAGTTGTCAAGCTTTTGGAGAACATTTGGAAATTGTTTTGCTGTCACTCTCTAGTATTTTGAAATGGAAACATTTCTTTGGTAATTAAATACTTTTTATTTATCCAGTACTAGAAGTTTAAAAAAACTATTTCAGATCTTGGATATTTGAAAAGTATTGGAGACTTCAACTCCTTAGTTTGCTTTTCATTGGGAAAAATCATCAGCATCTTAACAGCTCTGGAACAGTCCTGCCCCCAACATGCAGAGCCAGCTGTAGCAGCTGAATTAGAACATCATCATGGAGTTGCTGGGCTGTGCTCTCAAAGGAAGACAACATTTTTTTGAACTTCAAAACCCCCTGTGTATTACTGCTCTCACCGCAATTACACTTTGCATTCACAAACGCACTTATACCTCTTTTTTTGCTCATTTACCCTCATATTCTGTTTTACAGACCTTCAGTCTGGGGCTTGCTTGGGGCTCTACTGACAGTATTTGATTTGGCACCACTACACTGCACGCGAGAAAAAAAACCAACCCCACGAGCCCTGATCACTCCCACATTTACTGGCACGCTGCTGCTGCTTTGGTGCAACATGTATTTAATACCAAGGTAAAGTTGTGCCACATTTTAGTCGAGGGAAAGGCATCAGATGTGTTGCATCCCTGCCAGGGGAGGCAGCTGCACAGAGCTGCTATGGCAGGATGGACCAGAGCTGTGGGATTCAGGTCGCTGCCTCTTCAGGAAATCACAGGATCTTCAGTTTTATGTCTGAACAAGAAAAAAAACCCAAACAAAAAAGCCTAACAAATCCAAACCCCACAACCAGTCCAGCAGTTTGACTTGGCGGCTGCTGCTCTTTGCATGCTCAGAGCCCAATGGGTTAATCGCCTGATCCTCTCCTTATTTATCTGCAGCTGGTTTGCTACAAACGAAGAAAAATAATACATACTACATCACCCATCATCATATATCACATTAATATAATAGTAGAGGGTGTCTGCAGATCTACTGCAGGCATAACTGTTTGTTATGAATCTTGTTACCCCTGAGATCAGTGCATTTCTTGAGGTAACGCAATTTAGGGAGAAAAGTTTATTTCTCACTGGTCCAGCACAAATAAAATCTGCATTCCACCTATGAAAACTTTTTGTTGAATGCTTTATATTACGCTACAAAAAGGAAAACAATATATCCAGCGAAGAAATCCCATTGCGTGAAGATCAGAAATGAAACCACCAGCCCTGTAAACTGTGATTTATCGATCAGCAGAACCCCAGGACAGCTCCACTTTGACTTGTCCTGTGTTTTTATGAGCACACTAAAAGCAAACATTTCACAGCACAATCATGAATCCTGATGCTTGGGAGACAGACAGTACATCTCTGTCAGTTATATGGGTTCAGATAATAAAACGATCTGAAATAGCACATCTGATTAAAAAGAATAAAACCCCATGTACATCAAGAAAAAGCAGTGGAGACTGGCGGTACGGTACTGCTCAAAGGAGCAGAAAAGTGATGGATCTGCAGAGAAAATACCGAAGAGTTTATCATTAAGTACCATGCCTGAGAACACGAATATAATTACAATTTTAATGTAAATGATGCACTCTATACAGATCAGAGCTCGTGTCAGAAGTCTGCCACCTTATCCCAGGCATTTAGCCTGCCTGTTATTTAACCAGCAATATTCACATGGGAAGAAACTGGTAAAGCAATTCCTGGGTGAACAGTAATTGGTTTGAACATGATTTCTCTTACCCCTAGGGAGGCTGAAGTCACAAATAAGATAAGGCACATTTTGCAATTAATTCCCATGTAATTGTTTAATGTGCAAAGGGAACACGAGCACCGACAGATTGTTTCTCCCATCTTTGTTTGGAAGGGGACCTGCGCTGGAGGGATACAGGATGGAAGTGCCTGGGAATCAGACCCAGCCTGGATCAAGAGGAGCCGTGTAACCACGGGATCAGCCCCCACGGCCGCGCATTGCGCAGCAGCAAGCCTGTCACAGGCAGCAAGATGGTTCCTTTTGCAGAAGAACAATTTTGATGGCAATTTTTATTTCCTGACAGAAGAAACTGAGCTTATAGTCAGAGACTGGAGGTAAGAATGGAAAACATTTCTCCATGTGTTAGTGTGCTTACAGCAGGGCAAAAATCCAGTCTCTCCACCCATGGAGCAGAGCCTGTGTTGGCTGAAGATGCTCTTGCCCCCTCTCGGAGGGCATTGCCCCAGGGCAGTCAGCAACACGGAGCAGGTACAGCAGCCTGGGCTCTCAGCCCAGCCCCTGAGCCCAAAGCCCTTCCTCGAAGGCCGTGTCCACGCGCTGGCCAGATACTGGGCACGGGAAGGGGAGTGCAGCGAGCAAGAGCCACCACGTGTGCCTTTCTGAAGCCATAAGCCCACGAGGCCCTGTATCTTCTTATGTCAAGGCCAGTGGAAACAAGCAGAGCAGCAGTGGGTATTTGTAGCCAGATATAATTATGTTTGCAGATAATAAACATGGCTGTTTGGAAGGAAGCACTGCCCACGTGAACTTCATATGTTCTTAACGTCACACAGAGGGTACAGATACACTGCTAGGCATCTCTTTAAATCCTTCCCCCAGGCAAGCACTACTGAGTGACATGTCCCTCTCCACAAGCATCTCCTTCAGTTCGACATCTCCTGTCTTCAAGGAGGTTGGCTCTGCCAGTGCTCTTGGACCGAGGATGCAAGCGAGGACCTGTGCACGGTCTGTCGGGTAGCTGCAGCCTTGCCCATCTGCTCCAGTGGCTCTCTGCCTGCTCAAGTCCATCAGGCTGCTCTGCTAAAGAATAATGCCAATCAAAATAGGATTAAATGGGCAGCTGGTGAGAGAGAGCAAAAGTCACCTCTCCTGCCGGGAGTCCCCAGCGCACTGCTTCCACATGCCTCCTGCCTGCCAGCGCTCGCCAACCCTTGCTGCAGGCACAGAGCTGGGCACTGCTGCCAGGAGGACAGGTTGCAGCATGCTGGCTGCCAGGGAGAGCAATTAAAACCCCTTGGTTTGTCAACACTTACGCAACATGAGAACATTATTCTTTGGCACTTCATCTTAAAGTAAAAGCCCCACAGAGGGTAATGGCACAGGGAAGCACTGGCACCTGCTGCTGACCGTCGGGAAGAGCTGGGCTTGTGTCAGTAGCAGTGCCTTGGAGTCATCTCCAGGGGTTTGGCTCCTTTGGTAGTGATGGAAAGTGCCTGCCAGTACCCACCGAGACCTCGTACAAGGGGTCATAGCAGCCTCTTAGGAGGGCTCTTCATGCAAAGGAGGATGAAGCCAGCAGAGCAGGTAGTAAGCAGAGAAGGCAGGACAGATGGAGCAGCAGTGGCAGCTACTCAGGAAAGCAAAGAGTTAGCTGCCCAAAGCTAAATAAAGAGAGAAAGGCTGCTCTTGCTTCTGTCAGAAGCCTGTGCTTGTTGCTGTCCCATAAGCATGGCACCAGGTCAACACAAGCAGCCCTCCCGCCCCACGGGTCCGAGCTTTTGAAGGCTGCTTCACTGGGAACCAAGACCACCCTCCCCCCTTCCTTGCTGCCCTTGCAATGTGCGCTGGGGTGGAGACATCAGCCACAGCAAACCTGTCTGAGAGCAGCCTGTTGCATCTGTGTCCTGTCACAAATTGACCCTAGGAACACTCAAGAAACTCCTGTTTTAATATGCCCTTAAAAGGCTTCCCAGGGCATCCCCCGAGACCCAGCCCTGCTGCTGCTGGCTTCTTTCTGCAAAGGAGCCAAAGACATCCCTGACGGAGCTGAGCCCAACCCCAGTGCATTACTGCAGCGGGGGTGGGGGAGGGTTGGAGGTGCCAGGCCACTTGTTTGATGTGATCAGGTGGAGAAACTGATTCATTACCCAGGGGTTTGCTTTCTCAGGTACTCCGGCCACTTTTCCTCTCTTCAGTGCTCACATCTTTCAGATCATGGCTGGCATTTATGTCTCCTTAGCCTGCGCTCTAACCAGATCATACATCTTTACACGCTCCAGCTTTCCCCTTAAGCCTCTATGTTTCTTCATTTCAAAAAATGATATCGCTCCTGTAAGTATTGTTGGATAAGAAATGTCAAATGCAAATTGAGCTCAGATGCAAAATTTGACAAAAAGAAATGACAAGTCAGATATAGGTAAAAGTGATCCCTGAGGCCACTTCTCACCCTGGAAAGGCATTGGGAAGGGCAGGCAGCTCAAGAAGCACCAGCAACAGACTAGAACACCAGCAGAGGCTGAAGAAGCAATGAAACGTGAGTACACATATGCACAGCAGCAAGGCCCTAAGGGGAAGGGGGGAAGGATGGGGCTTTTTTCCTCGACTCTCAGAACCACTTGCTGGCTTTGCCAAGAGCAGATAAATTGATACAAACCAAAAAGATTTGAGAAGGAGCTCTGCATAAGGCAGCTTTGGCATTATTAAGCTTATCTTGGGAGCAGACAGAAAACAAGGGACAGAATGTCAATTAATTTGAGTGCAAGAATTCCCTGGCATGGCAACTCGAGGAAAGCAGGGGAGCAGCACAGATGGCAGTGTCAGAAGGAAATGGATTTTTCTGTAGAGACCCAGGAACTTGAGGCCCTTTTCATTTCTATTTGTTTAAGGATTCTGTTCAGCGTAGAACAATTTGGGCTGGATGAATGCTGTCTTACAGAGCAATAATTGGCGCTCTGAACAAAGAGGAAAACTCTCTATGAACAAAGCCAGCATGGGCTGAGCAGTGCTGGAAGGCGAATGGCCTCATCCAGCATTGCCTCTGCCATGCAGGCTGCAGCAGGGCTGAGACCAGCTCCCAGCAAAACTGTCCTCCTCTTGTTCCTCTAAATGTTGTAATTGGCATTACTGCTGCACGGGGCCGGGGGACCTGGGGCTGGGCACAGCCCTCGCACCGCGGTGTGGAAAGTGCTTGGCTTGACTTTGAACTTGATCTATAGCACGATCTTGGGTTCAGGCCATAGAGGAGCTCACAAATAATGCATGTCTTGCTGCCTGGCACTGCAGGTAATTGATCAGCTGGGAATTGCACAGGCACATCTAGGATGAACTCATTTAATGTACTCCCAACTCACCTCTGTGTAACCACTGTAGCTTCAGAAACGCTGTTTGCATCTGGAATGCACATCAGTGACAGAAGCCAGCTAAAGCTCATTTTGGTCATCATCATTAAATCCAAGAGAACAAAGAGAATCCTCTGCTTTGATTTTTTTCCTGCTTATACACTGAATTTGGTGCTTGTGACAACGGCCAGGTATTGCAGTTATGCTTTGCACTGCGAGGCGGGTACAGCCTGAATCCCTGGTGCTGGGCCACCCTCCTTGGGGGCAAGGGGCAGGGAAGACGGATGAGGCTGTGGGCTGTGACCTGGTTGTTCATCGACCAGGGTCTCCCTGCTGGTCCTGCTCATCACTCTCCCTGGCATAGCTGCCGACTGACCTGCTAGTCAGAGCACAGTAGCCAAACCCTCTGAACTTGTGCTTTTGCATGTGCCGCTCTGCACTAGAGCCGGCACGGCTGCCCCAGGGACCACAGCCTCGGTTGGGGCTGGTACATCAGTCAGCCACAGGCACCAGCCTCAGCCCTGGCACGCTCCTCCGAAGCTACAAGTGCCACAGAAAAGCTTGAATGCTGTGGCCACGTGTCCTGAGGCAGGCCCAGAGCATGGCAAAGCACACGCCGGGGCTCTCCACCCGGCTCCACACATGGCAGAGCTCAGCCCTCGCTCACAGCGGGAAGGGCAGCGAGCACCATCCTGCTCCCCATGCAGGCTCCAGAGCTTTTTGAGCCAGCTCCATCTGCACCATGTTTGGCACTGCAGAGCCCTCATTTATTTCAAAGCCTCAGGTGCTGCTGTAATGCAATTTCTAACAATAAACTCTTTGAGAATACAGATACATCCAAAATAGAGAGCAGCATTTAACCCCGACACGCTTTCCTGATCATGCACAGCTCCCTTCCCTCCCACCCCATCAGCTTTCCTCCTCTTGCTGCGTAACCGCTTCTGCTAATCACAGTCCCTTGGTGCATGGAGTAAAGTCCTCTCTTAGTTCCTCCCAGTTTGGAAGCCCTCCGGGCAACATGTTAACATTTCCTTTATCATTCTCACTTGATTTCTGTAGAACATGTATTTATGCAGCTTTTCCCTGGAGGATCATTCTGAGCAGCGACACTATATATTTACACTTAACATGCTCTTTAAGGAACTTGCTATCCTTGCAACATGCTCGTGCGTGCACAGAGATGCTCCTGGAGGAGCAGAGCTACCACAAGATAATTTCTCTTAAACTGCTCAGAATAAGCATAGGCCAAATGGCTCAGCATCTGCGAGGGGCAAGAGGGAAAATGGGTCTGGCCCCATCTGCCTGCACCTAGCCTGCCTCGGCAGGGTCACAGCCGGGGACAGCCTTCCATGGGGTAGAGGGGAAAGCATCCTGATGGCAAAGCCAAGACACAAGCAGATCTTCACAAGGTCTTGGTGATTCGCCACACCATGAGAGACATCCCAGCCGTGAAAGCGGGCAGATTGCTCAGTGCGGCACACAGGGCATCGTGGGATCGCACCACGACATCTGGAAGGGCAGCCTGGATACTCTGCAGGGCTCGGGAGCAGGCGTCTGCTGTCTAAGTATGTCTGGAAAGCGAGGCTTTCTACCAGCTAGCCAGAAGCCAGGTCAAAATCTTCTATGAATAAAGCAGCAGATAAACTCCACTCCTAAGGAATTTTCATTCCCAGTAAACTTGACACACTGTTTTCTCTTAGTTGTATTAATAGTTCCACACTGATAGTATGATCCTTCCCAGGAAAAGCAGGGAAGCAGCGCTGCCGTCTCAAACCTCCCTGCCATGAAGTCAGCTTTTACACACACACGAGCCATCAGGAATGACACCTTTGAGTGACGGATTCCCACAGGGAGCGCTTTGTGCTGCACTGGGAACGATGCCTGCCAGATTAACGCAGCCTCTGCTCCCTGCAGGCTCAGAGATGCCCTGGCCCATGGATCATCTGATGGGGTTTTCCTCCCAGCCCTATCTCCTTCCAAGCTGCAGCCAAGCAGCTGTCACAGCACAAAATTGTTACAAGATCACTTGGGGTCTGAGCCATCTCTTTTGGTATCTGTGCTGATGTATTGTAAATGAAATCTAAGTGAGCATGAAGCTGGACCACCAGCTCTTTTCTGCACCGCTCCCCGATGCTCTTCACAAGACTGTATGGCCACAGCATGCAGAAAACTTGTAGTTGATGACCTGGCCATGAGGCTCAAGGGAAGGTTCCCGCAGATGATGATTCAGCAAAACCCTGATAAAGCACCATGTGTGCCTCGTGCTGTCCCACCTGCCGCTCCCCCAGGCACAGCCCGCTCTCCATCACCGTTTTCTACTCCCAACTTCAAAGATGCTTTTCTCCTGTCACAGTAAGGTTCTGTGAGTTTTTGTTCCTGTTCCTTGTTTAGGCCCTACATGTCTGGTGGGGGAAATTTTAATTAAAAGCTGTTCTGCTTTTATGTCCAACATGCTTCAATGGGCAATACATCTTTCTGATGCTGGAATTGCCTACTTAGTATTTCTTACACCCTCTAAGCAGCTGGTGCAAGGCAGCATTCAAATTAGGATAGGGAGCTGGATGGAAACCACATGGTGTGGCTCAAAATCCTCTGCATCTCCATTAATGCTACTAATTATAGAAGTGGCTAGATTCCAGCCGATGCCTTGGGAAAATGAGACTCTAGGCCTAGAGATTAGGGAAAACATGCTAAAAATCTATCCAGACATCTCCTCGCAGGTAGCTTGCCGTCTTCTACGAGCAGCGTTTCGTTTAGAGACACGGGAAAGCATCTCAAAGGATTGTTCCTCTGCAGAGCAGAGGAGAGATTTCACAGACGAGGAGGAAGCATCCTCCCAAGTTTACATGCCCTCAGCCCCGGCCGTGAGATGTATGGAACCAGCTCAGCTGCAACACCCTGGGTCAGCACGGGCTGTTCTCAGCTCACGGGTGACACGAGAACACGGTCCAGATCACACCTTTTCCTCTTGGATTAAAAAGAAAGGTCTTGTCACTTCTGGATAACGCGGTTTACCATGCTGCCTTGGTTTGTGGTCTGCGCAGGGAACGATTGCCCACAGCACTGAAGGGCATACATACAGTTTGGCAGAAGAGAAAAATGCCAGGGAATGAAAGAGAATAAGAGGAAAAGCACTTGCCCGAGCTTCCGGGCTGCGGCTCTCCTTGCGGGTCAGTTTGCTGGCTGCAAAACCCAGGCAGCAACCCCTCCCTTGCAAGGGAAGGCAGCTTTCCCCCCACGCCCTTATGGAGGGCTGGGAAAGGCTTTGGGCTTTACTTGCTGCTGCTTTAACTGCTGGCATCTTGCAAGACCCAGCAAATCCTGGCTAAGGCCAAAGAAATTGCATTTTTGTCCTGTCTTTTATCAAGTGAAATGTTAACAGTAAGCTGCAAAACAGATTCTTTGTCCCTTTATGAAATCAGCCTGCACAGCCACAAAGTTCCTTCTCCTTTATCGATCTGCAGGTCGCTGCCTGAGCTTTCAGGAGCCCCCACACTGGACCCGAGGTTCGCCCAGCCACCGACCATGCATCAAATGCCATTACAGGTGGAAATATTGTCAGGCCGCGTACAGGAGCATATACATTTAAGCTGAGAAACTACTTAATAAATTCAGACCAACACTTTGTGACATTTCCCACAAGACTTTAGTGCTGTTTACAAATTCCAAAGAACACCCCGAGTCATTGCTGGCACAGACTTATGATTTATTTCAAAGAAAAATGGGTCAGAGTGTGTGGGTCTGTGTTTAATGTGAAAAGGGATTTGGAAATGAAAAGTCAACTGGCATGAAAGATTGCAGGGCAAATGTAAAAGCAGTAAAGCGTGTGGGTGGTCTCTGAGCATGTAATAGGATATTTGTAAGGAAAAGAAACACGCAGGATTGTAAGCTTTAATAAAACAGTTTCTTTTTACCCAATCAATAACATAATTGTAATTTTCCAAAGCAAATTGCCTCTTAACTCCCTTTTCTCAAGGAGAGAGTGGCACAAATGGGACAAGGACTGAGAAATTACTGAAGCAGCAAGCATGCACACGTGTGCGTGACACCCCCAGCCCCAAGGCCGAGGTCCTGCTCACAGCAGGAGCCCCAGGATGCAGCAGAGCAGAGCCCGAGCAACCCCCAAGCAGAGGAGGGTCTCCTGCCCCATCACAGATGTCCATCACTTTCCTGCGCTTGCCAAAGGATGTTTGGAGCAGCCCAGTGCTCCGAGATGCAGTTGTGCTGGGAGAGGCAAGGGCTCAGTATGTCAGGAAAGGGCTTGGCAGGAGATGAACGGGGAATGCAGCAGTATATTGGGGCGGTTGAGGGGTTACAGGTCTCTGGGAGGTGGGGGATTGTGGCATCAAGGTGCAGCTGGTGTGTGGTTCCAGAGCCCAGTGAGGGGGGAGAAGGACCCACAGGGATGGAGCAGACTGTGGCAGGACAGAAAAATAATTGATTCAAAGTGCGGATAGCGGCAGGCTGTTACTTCTATCCAAGAAGACCAGCTGCCCAACAAACTTCCTGAATCCACCCAGTAGCATGAACACCCAAATTACATTCCTAGCTGCTTTGTCAGAAGTTCCAGTGTATCATGCTGAAAACTAATTAATCATTATACAACTCCCTAGTATGAAGCTAAGCCCCACCTTCTGTTTCAACACTTACACAGTATTAAGCACAATTTTTCAAAATTCAGCAGAAACACTTGAAGATAAAAGGGCGACAGGAGTATCTGTGACTGCATCGCCATTCTTTAGCAGCTCTCGCTGTTCAATATAAAATAGAAGGCACCGCATTTTAATTGCTATAGATGAGCATAAAGAGGGTCAGGCACCAAGTACATCTTTGGCTCAGACTCATTACTGGGCTCCATCTCTTTCGCCTCACAAGGGTGATTTCCTTCACACTGCTATTTGTATGCGCATCAGCACCAAATGGAGAGGATTATACAGGTGTGGGGGGTCTGTTCATTTTCATTTTTGCTTTTAGGAAAAAAAAACACCCCACTTTCCGTAAGAGGGAAACATAATAGCTGTCAGGCAGTTTGTACTTGAATCAAGCAATAAATAGCAGCGCAAGGACTGATGCTCAGGTTGGGATCGAAGTAGTTCAGAATGGACGAAAGGTAACCCCAGCAGACCATGACGCTCAGATTAGAGGCATTAACATGCAACAAAATGCAGTAATAAAGGTCAGAAGCCCTGTCACCGACACAGGGACACACTGCCTCACAGGAGGGGAAGGCAGACTCCCCAGCCCAGCCTAGGCTGCTGCTGGGCCAGATACTGACAGGGCCAGGGGGACCACGGCAGCAGGCTGGCAGCGCAGCACACAGCGGAGGATCCTTCCCTCTCCTCCACCAAGCTAGCACAAGCTGAAGAGCAAGAACCACCTTTCTCAGCATGTGCCTGTGCAGCACCAAGCACACTTGGACTGTACCCACAGGAGGAGCTTCCCTCTCTCCTTTTCATAAGAGAGACATTCCAGTGCTAATTACTGAATACTTAGATATTCTTGTACTAATGAAGATTCCCATCCTCTCCACGCACGCAGTAGACCATGACGCAAATACGCTGCTCGGCACATGCACTAATGGGCGCTAAACAGAGCGCACCTAAGACCAAGCAACAAGCAACCCAAGCTAAGGGAAGCATCCCTTAGCCCAACGCACTGCTGACACACACCAGCTCCCAAACATGTTCCTTGCCACACTGAACTGGGAGAAAAACATGAGGAAGCCTTCAGGAATTTGTATTAAAAAAAAAAAAAATAGTAGAAAAAAACCAACTACTCACAGGCTAAGCAAGCAACAAGTCCACCCTGCACCATCCTTCTCCCTCCAAAGCCTACCCCAGGGCTGCCTGTGCTGCCAGTTTTACTTCCTCTGGAGAAGCAGGTGGCTTCAGTAAGCCTTCTCCTCATCCCCAGCCAGACCTCCTCCTGCCTCGTTAAAGCCTAATTGGAGGATCACTGCCAGTAGCTGTGAATCTTCTGGCTACTGGGGAACATGCTCATCCTTTTAACCTGCTCTTGTCATGTGTTTTACAGGTTTCACCCTTGCGTGCCAAAAATTTTCCCTTTTAGCAGAGAACCCTGTCTAGTGCCCAAGCTAAAGAGCCTGGTGAGCCTTTCTATGGAGCTCCTGTGGGAGGCAGCTCTGGCTTTCCCTGCTTGTGCTGGTTCTGGCTCTCAGGGCACGGCCACTGGTCTGTGCCTCCAGAACTGGGTGAATAAAAGAAGGAATATTCATCCAAGCATATTCAAAAGTAATCAGACATTTAAACCTGAATCCAGACTACAGAGTTTTCCCGTACCCGCAGTTCTGCAGTGACAAGGTCAGCAGTTTTGCAGAATTGCTTTAAGACAAAACCTAGTGTTTACTCCCCCTCAAAGTCTGCCCGAGGGACATTTTTGTGCCCTCTTCTAACCCAGCAACTTACTGCATTCGCCTGAGCTGCTGGTGGACAGTGCCCAGGAGGGAAAGGCTGTCAGCTGTCCCTGCTGATGCTCTCGCTGAGCGCTGGGGAGGATGGGCAGCACCCAGGCTCCCACCATTGGTGGTCCTGTTCCCAGCTGGGAGCCCGCAGACATAGCCCAGCGAGCAGCCCTTTAATGTGGGGTGAGAGTCATGCATGCATGCAGCATGACATCTCCATCAAACGGGTGCTGACAGAACTTCTGGGTGTCCCTGGGGATTTCAGAGCGTGGTCTCAGGTACCTCCTTGCTGGGCTCCGGGGCAGGTCCCAGCACCTGGCAGCCAGCCGAGGCTCGGGCACTGGTCCTGTAGGACCCCTACGGCCAAACCTGCTGGGTGGTTTGACAATCTCATCTGCATCCACGGCTCCAGTAGTGACTCCCCTGGGACAGCAGCTGGAGGTGCCCCATGTGCCACTCAGCAAACCCTTCCACAGAGGGATTTAGCCGCCTGGGCAGTTCAGAGTCAGAAATTGGCTTCAGGTCTTTTCTGTAAAAGAAAAAGGAAGACGGTTTGAAAGACTCTTCCATTATCCTTCAGGACAATAACACGATCCTTCGGGACAATAACACAATAATTAAAACCAACCTACACAATCCATTTTCCTTCCAGATCTTGGAAGACTGTAAGAGAGAGAATAACAATTGCCAGGACCCTCTCCTTCTCCCCCTGAGAAGAACCTCACAACTGACAGAGACTTGAAAGCTCGGAGCCAGGCTCTCGGGGAGAAGATGAAACGCTGCTCAGAATATAGATTTTGGTGCCAGATGGGAATTACAGCCCTGATCCATCCTCCTCTGTCACTGGAGTCTGTGTTGCTCTGTGGGCTAAATGGAAGTGAATACAGTTACTTTCCCTGTCTTGGGGGAAAAAATGACATTCCATTTTGTCTCCAAAAAATACACATTATTTAACTTATAAAATATTTAATCTATGTAATTAATCCTCTCATGACAGCGCTTTGCACATTTTTGCTGGCAATCCATACTTTGAATGGCCTATAGTTATAGCTAACTTTGTTTCCTTTTTCTCATGAAATTAATCAAAGGCTTGTATTCTAAATTATTCAAGAACTGAATGAAGCCTGCTTTCTATGGCTTGCAGCAAGAAAACTACTATTTCTTTCATGTGCCAGCAATACAGCAATTCAACCTTTCCGAGGGGGAAAGCACCAGAAAGTGGAGGCAGAGCAGCAGCCCGAGGTGCCAGCATGGGCGGCAAGTCCCCGCTGCACCCGGGTGACACGGCTGGCGCTGAGCATCCCCTGTCCGACGGGTCCACACACATCCTACACCTGCCTGGAAGGAACGGCAGCACCAGACGAGAGGCTTCAAACCACCGAGGCTCGGATGCGTCATCTAAACAGAGGTGGCCCAATTTCCAGAGAAGCTGGGCTCCCGCAGCTCTTGCTCAGCTTGGGCTGGTTTGTCGTGGCCGGCTGCAGGTGGCTTCTCTTTTCATGGCACTCCAGGAGAGGTGACACAGTGGCCGTGGGGGCCGTGGGCTCTGGGTACTTTGAGCTCTATGGAGACAGGGCAGAGATATACTGCTATAATCCAGAGCCGGATCTTGTCCTTAAAATGCACCGCCCTGTGCCTGTGCCCTGGCCAGCAGGACCACAGCACGGTGCTGGTGTGAATGAGCAAGTGATGGGGCTCTTGAGCAATGTCATGGCAAGAAGCAGCACTTCCTTCTGCTCCCCTGACTTCTGCTGCCCACCCCACGCAGCTCTTTTCTTTGCCGAGAACCTGTCTGGGCTTCTGAGTTCCCTTTGGGATACGCTAATAATTCAAGCAAGGCAGAGGGACACATGCCTGCAAGAGCTGAGGGGTAACGTACTAGACAAACCCAGACGATCAGGGACCTGAGGTCCATGTGGATCATTCCTTGGCTATCACGGGCCGTGCTTCAAGCCCATGGTGCTTGTCTGCTCCTGCGGGAACTGCTTGTCTTGAGAAGACTCAGACCATTTAGGAGCATCAAAAGCTCAAAGCACAAAGTGTCTCCTATCACCAGCTTGAAAGGTAGATTCTCTTCACCAAAAGCAAGCACATCTCTCGTGAATTTCCCACTCAGTTTTGAGCCCTGAACATTGCTCAGCATCTGCATCAGTGGGGCTTCGGGGCCGGTGAGCTAGGCTGTTCCCCAAGTGTTTCCCTTAAACTGCCCAGTGCCACTTGGCACCGGACACCTGTGCCATCCTCGCCTTCGTCTCCCTTCACACAATATGTTTGTGTCATTTCAAAGGGTTTGATTTGCATTTGGTCCCCACCGGTGCTGGTGTTCCTATGGCTGGCCAAAGCCCAGTCTCCTACCACAGTGGAGCTGCAGGAAAAACCTGATCACAGGCTTGGCGAGGTTTTGAAGTGTTTTATCAACACTTGCTCTTCTCAGCTCCTGGATGTGCATAAGGCTCTTGCTGGATTCAGAGTTCAGCCCCTTTGAAGTTTTCACCTTCAGGCTTATTTTTTTCAACAGAAAATTCTCTCTATCACCACTTGTGGAGGAGCCATATGGAGAGACTCACTGCAAGGGAGACACATTTGCTGTTAAGAGCTGCATATGAATTTCCTGAGATCCTTTTATTTTTCTTATCTAGAATAATTTCTTCTTTCTCTGAGCAGTCGCTACTTGCAACCTCCCAGGAGTCCTTTTTCCTCTGACTCTTGCCCAGCATACTCAGGATTTTAGTCACTCCACTAAGTGCAACCAGCGAGAGCTCTGGTTTAGGTTCGGGGGCTCTGGAGATGAGGTTTTTGTAACACGCAGAACATCACCACTTTCTGTCACACGGGCTCTGGGAAACCTTCAGAGCTCACAGACTCTGTCCCCTCCAGACTGACAAATCCTGTTCTCAAGGAAATAAATTACCAGCGCTTGGCACAGAAAGGAGACCCAAAGGGGACTGACAGTTCATTAACCGGACCCGAGAAAATGTCCTCATCTGCCCTTTACTATTCAGGCTTTGGTTTGGAAGTCACTCTTTGTTACCAAATAATATGGGCAAATTGATAGAAAACTCTATTTTCTGGCTGTTCCACTGCCCAGTGGGTTGTCAGCTGCAAACACTTACAGCAACGCATCCCAGAGCACACCAGCCTCCTGTCAAGGGAAGGGGCAGAGTTTGTTAGAAAGCATTCCCAGCGAGCAGGTGGATCGAACGGTGACAAATTCAGTAAGAAAAACTTAAGAGTAAACAGAAAGCATTAGTCATGGCTTGGGGAGCCAGCAGCTGTGTTGGCAGAATACAGGAAAGTTTCAATCTCATGTATTGTTAATCAGCTCCAAAATTCACAGATGAAGAAAATAGTAACAATTAAAAAACATAAGCAAACCCTTGACTAAAGCATACCCTGCTGCACAGCAAAGTTCAGTTTAAAGCAAAGAACTTTGCAGGGCACTGTCCTAATGCACAAAAGCATCCAGTGCAGCACCTTGGTACAGATCCGGGAAGTCTTCTAATGACGAAACAAGCATTATGAGCATCATCGTTAATCAGGTTTTATGGATTTACAAAACAAATATACACACTTATCTTGTTTAATATTATTTTCCAGTTGGAACCTTATTTCAATACAGATGCCCTGAAATGATACCATTCATAAATAATGCAAGCAATAAAACCTTTCTCTTATCCCCTAGCCCACCCAAATGCAAGCTTAAATGTCGATTTAAACAAACAAAATGGTAGAACTTTGGGTTTCAAAGACAAAAGCATGGACAAAATGCCAGTCACTCTGAGACCTGGTGGCAAGCTGAGAAAGCCTGCGCAGCTTCCAGGCTCCAAGTCACAACCGAGAATTTATTTTTAAGGAGAGAATTCACGCCCTTGGTTTTGTGGTTAGATTTATATCACGGGGCATACTTGGTTTGTTTGGACACGGGGCATGGATGGGTGATCAAACTGGCCATGGAAGCACGTGCGCTCACACCAGGTCTGTTCATCCTGTAGAGCTGATCATCCCCCTTTGCCCACTGAGTTTTCCCAGGTTTCAGCCAGGCCCCCACGTTCACCAGTGACATGCTCTGTGGAGGGTGGTGGGGAGAGAGCAAGCTGCTGGAGGAGCTGCTGCAGACAGATGGAGCTGGACGCCCGGCACAGGGAGCGCTCCGGCTGTGTTAAAACCTGCCAGTGCTTCAGCTCATTTGCTATGCATCTTCTACATAATTCATATCCCAGAGACTGCTGAAAATCAGGAACAATAAATAAGGCAGCAAAATTAGTATTTTTGGTCTGGTTTTCACCAGGCAAAACACAGCTAAGAGAAAGTCTCCCTCTGCTGAATTTGGCTAAATTCTAACCATGGGAAGAACTGCCTTTCAAAGCAGTAAGAGGCAACAGCCTTTTGCCTTTTAAATTTTTGGAAGAACTGATGTGTCTTGTGCTCAGAAGCCTGGGACCAATGGGGAGAAGGAACATGACCTGTGGGTTATTTTGCAGGCACAGAAAGGGCTTTGAGCAGGCACAGGCAGCAATGCCAGCCAGGCTCCCTGCAGCCTGATCTCCTGCCTTGGAACTGCCTGGCTGCACATTTCCCAGGATTTTCTAGTAATTTCTCCAGCTAACCTTCAGGTCCCAAGCAATGAGCCCTCCAATTCTACTCTGTGGAGAACACTACCTCGGAGAACATGCTTTACAGGCTCTCTCCTCGCCCTTCAGAGCACATGCTCCGTGTCCAGCGGTACCAAGGGCACAAGGCACACAGGTCTGGTGGCAGCAGGTCTTGCAGCAACTCCTCCATCTGTCACACTCTTCCTCCTTCCTTAGGCGTGCCCGAGTATGGTTTAATGAAGTGCATTAGGCCCTGAATGTGGGAAGCTTGTGCCCTTCTGCAGCCGGGAGCTGGCAAAATCCTGAGAATTCAGGTAAATCACTTTGGGGGACTTGGCACAAACCCCTGAGTATCAGACCTCAGAGTAACAGACTTTCTCAGACTTGTGGCTGAACACCAGCCTGGGGTGGTAAGCACACAAAAATCTGTTTTTCCAACACACACACCACCTGCAGCCCATCTCCGCTCCTGGCAGCTGGATGGGGTACGGGGCTCCAGGAGCTGGATGGGGTACGGTGCTCCGTTGCCTTCCAGGTGAGGCTGCAGGCAGCGACCACAGATGACTTCAGACGTCTGGCACCGGGGCTGAAATGGCAGCTGCAGCCTGGGCTGGAGCTCGCTGCTCCCCCTGCCCCAGACCATGACCTGGCTGAACAGAGCCCTGCTGCATTGCCAGGTGCTTCCGTGCCCGAGCTCCTGGCTCTGCCAGGCTGGCGGCTCGTCCAGGCACTGTCCCCCATGTGCATCCCCAGCTCTGCCTCCTCTGCACCCTGCTGCAATACCTGCCTGCTTTCTGCCAGGTGCTGACAGACCCTACTTGCTTGCTTTCTGCCCACTGCACGTGTGTGATTACGTGATACATGAATATGAGTATGTACGTCGCCCTCCCGTCATTCCTTCCATCCCTCCCCCAGCTCTGCATCTCCCCTTTCAATCCCCGCAGCTCCTGCCCCTGCACACGCCTGTTTGGGTGGGAGGCAGGCGAATGCGAGAGGCTGCAGAGAGATTAGAGCCTGATGTTCAGAGAACCGATGCTGACAAACCGCACAGTCATCACTCCCAGCAGCCGCCTGCTCAGCCAGCAAACAAGGGAAGAAAATAAGCTCAGTGGCTCGAATAAGCCCTAGAGCCTGCATTTGAATTTACAATGAGCTACTCTGTAGAGCTCAATCTGTCAAGTACCATGTCCCATTAAGATGAAAATTTGAAGGTCTCAATAGAGCAGATAGATAACCTCTTTTATTCTCTTTTATTGAGGATGCTTGTGAGGCTGGCAGGTCAGGGCGGCTCTGACAGGACCGCAGCTATTGCGAATGCTTTCTTAGCAGGGGCCACCATTCCAATGACCACGTACTCCCTTCCTTGCTTGTTTGTTTATTTCTTGGGCTTTTATTAATTCTCAGCTCATCACATTTGCATGTGCTTATGCCAGTGCCTCAGTCCCGGGGCCCCTTGCCTGCATGATGCCACTGGTGCGGGATGCGCAGGATTAGAGCTGCGCTGTGCTCGCGGGCAGCTGTGGGCATGGACCTGGCTCTGCCCAGACCCTGCCCGCCCTTTCTGGGAGCCCTGGGTAACGCTGCCCCAGCAAAACAGGCAAGTAGCCATGCCTCTGTGGCTTTGAACAAGTCTAAAAGGAGAAAAATGAGAACCTCTGTACTATAAGTCACCCCCCACCCAGGGGTCTGCTGGAGCCGAGTGCTCAGAGCCTTGGTCTCACACAGAGCAACACTTTCAGCCCCGTCTCTCTCCCTCCTGACAGCTTCTTTGTCACCCCTGACAATCCAGCCCTGAATGAATGCCACCCCCTGCCAAAAAGCAGGAAAAAACTAATTTTGCTGTTTCCCTTCATCATTATAAGCAACAAAATGTTTCGTATTCACCCCTGCCCAGAAATAATGTTGTACAGATGCAGCTTTGAGAAGGAGCTGCCTTGTTCCCTGTTCAGAGGTGCCACTGGTGGCAGCTCCTGTGGAAAATTGTTTAGCTGAAGTTTTGCATTAGAAAAGGGTGCCTTTCCCAGTGCCAGCTGCCAGATGTGTGCTCCTTCTCTGCAGCCCCATTAACCCTTTCCTGTTGCCTACCCAGGAGCAGTGGGGATCGTTACTCTCCCTTGCCACGTGTTTCGGCTATTGCAAGCACTGAATATTTGCAAAGCATTCGGTGTTTGTTGAAAGATTCTCTCTGGATCAAAGCTCAATATTTCTTGGCTTCTCTACACTTTCTGAGCTGCCTTCTGCTCACTGTTATATATTTGCCTTTCTCTCCTAGGTTGTTAATAGATCTGAACAGCTTTAGTTTATTGGTTGGGCTTCCCTCCCCAGGGACGGGCAGCGGGGCTGGAGCACAAGCGCTCTGAGGAGCAGCTGAGGGAACTGGGTGGGGGGGAGGGGGTTCAGCCTGGAGAGGAGGGGGCTCAGGGGGGACCTGATCAGTCTCCACAACCGCCTGAAGGAGACTGAAGCGAGGTGGGGTCAGTCCCTTCTCCCAAGGACATGTGACAGGACAGGAGGTGATGGCTTCAAGTTGCACCAGGGGAGGCTTAGATTGGATATTAGGAAAAAAATTATCTGCCGAAAGGGTGGTCAAGCATCTGAACAGGCTGCCCAGGGACGTGGTGGAGTCACCATCCCTGGAGTGTTTAAAAGAACACGTAGCTGTGGTGCTTAGGGACATGGTTTAGCGGTGGGCTTGGCAGTGCTGGGTTAATGGTAGGGCTCGATGATCTTGAAGGTCTTTTCCAACCTAAAGGATTCTATGACTCCACGGTTCCTGTACAGCCCCTCAGAGTGCTTTGGCCTCTCTCATACCTTTCCCCTCTGTCTCTACCAATGTGCAGCTGTGCTGCAGGAAACCAACAAGCAATTTCTCTTTGTCGGCGTTAGATTTACTGGAGTGTTTTAAAACACCAACAAACTACCTTTACGGGAAAAATTTTGACACTTTAAAAGCCAGGTTCTCTGAAAAAAAAAACCAGCACCCCACCTTGTTCCTTCTGTTCTGCTTTCAGCAGCTCAGGAGACAACTGTTCTGCTTAATATTTTAAAAGTCCGTAGTACTGAGCTACTTTCTCAAGCAAACCCCTTGTGCTCATGTATTGAAGCCACCCAAAGTGGTGTTTTCTCTTTAAAGCAGTGATGTCTTGATAACAGTACAGGGATGTCAGGAATGCTTTCCCTCCCCTCACACAGCACCACCTGAGTGAACACCAGGACCTGCCACCAAATCCCAGGGGATCCCCAGGAAAGCAGAAGACCCCACCACCGCTGAGGAGGGCTGCTCTCCCCCGCCAGGGGAGGGTGGCAGCTCTCTGGGGGCTTCTCCACTTTACCCTGCCAGGAAACAGGCTGCTGTCTTGCATTTTTAAAGGAAAAATGATGTGGTCTTGCCAGCAGCTGCCGCTTCTTTTTACTGAATTTAGAATCAATAGTGCGTCAAGTGGCTTGGGATGTTATTAATCAGAAAACTGGCACGAAGGACCAGGAGGTAATAACACTGCAGTGAGCCCACTCTTTTCTTGCGGAGTGGCTGTACATCGTTCTGGGTAGTGCTAATTAGTCCTCGGGACCTGCCTCTCAACTGCTTCACAGGCAAGGCAGACTACTGCCTACCAGCACTGCAAAGCACAGCTGCTCCTGGTTATTTTCCTGTCATTCTGACTGTAACCTGCGGCAAAATATGATATTGCATTCCTCAAACTCGGAAGAAAGAATGTGAAAGCTGGGGAAAAAAGGCATACGTATTTTGGGTCAAAAGCCACTAAAAAATTATGAGGTGTCCTGCCAAGCCTGGGAGGAATATACAGCAGCTTCTGATGCTGTTATTCCCCAGGTTATTAAGGCTATATATATATATAATGTCCAGGCTATAGCCACCAACTGTCTTTCATCTTCCAGACGCTCTCTGGGTCTCACTGGACAGCATGAAGAACTCCAGTATCACATCCTGAAGCTGCCTGAAAACTGGGCTGGTAATTGCACAACCGCTAACGAGGTCTGCCCACGGGCACCCACAGCCCATCTCCTGAGCGCAGTACAGGACCTGGTGTACAGAAACCAGCTGCTTTTCATGGGAACTAGTTAATCATGTTCAGAGCGTTTAAACTGACTTGGATAGCACCCACTTGTCACCTCCATCCCAGCTCCCTAAAACGCAGCAGCGTGTCTCACAAGCAAGTTGCATGTGTGTGGCACCAGGGTGTATTACACACAGGTCTGTGACAGGTAAGACACTCAGCTATCAGAAGATTTTCCGTGATCTGCTTTCAAAGATTGGAAACCTATTCATTTCCTTTTCACTTACCTTTTATAAAAAAGGCTCTGTTTGCAGGACCTGTTTGGGGTCAACAGGGTGAGTAGTATCTCTATAAAAATAACACAGAATTTCTGAGCCTCTGAATTCATACTATAGACAGCACACTGTAGAAAGGAAAATAACTTGAAAGGTGTTAGAACATACTTTAATAAGCTCAGGTCTCCTGCCTGTGACCCTGAAAGAGTGTTTATCTTTGGGCTTGTCTTGAGCAATCGTTATTTCACCACCACCTTAGGCTAAGCATGAATGCATGAATTTACAGCTGCAAATCCCATTTGACTGCATGTAATCTAGTGGTTTTCCATGGCAAAAAGGTTTGAAATTCTGCACCTGTCTTGCTTTTGCGGAGATGGGATTATGTTCTTATATAATTATTGTATCATTGTGTCTAATTGGATTTCCAATGCCATTTATTTCATCAGGAGGCTAACCTGGAAGTAACATCTAAGTCAATTTATTAATCCTAATAAGTTATTAAATTTGCAACTAATAAACACCAAAGGGAATGGAGATGAACATACTACTACCCCCACTGAAGGGAGTGTTAGACATATAAACGACAAAACTTTTCCCCAAATCATCCCTCCAGCTTTCACATATCTCTCCATAGCCATAAGGAGTTGGTTTGTCATCAAAGGACCTCCAAATTACCAAATTATTGCTTTCCTGCAGCCCTCCTGGTCTCTTGAGATAACCTCTGGTTTAACCCCCAGGTTCCTCCTCACTCCCAGCGTGTTATAGAGCTTTTCTTCTCACGTGACAATCAAAAGATGTAGAAAACATTCACAAAACTATGGAAAATAAGGGCACCAAGGTATGATTATAAAGCAAGAGATGGGATGTTTGTCTGGCTCAACTGCCAAAAGAGGAGCAAGCCGTACAGCACGGTGCTGGCAGCCTGGGTCTGTGGCAAACAACGTGTCGCGTATGGAATGTATAGTGTCCACGCATTCCGTGTGCAATTGCTTATTCCACACATTGCTCAGGCTGGGTTGCCGGTGGATATGGTGACCGTGCATGTGTTGCACCACCGAATGATAGCCACCACCGGGTGTTGGTAAAATAGTGATGAGTAAACCTGAAACAAACACAAAGTTAGCGCTTGCACGTCTCCAAAACTAGCAGCTTTTTAGGTAATAAACCAGAAAATTAAATACCGTGTCATATCGAATATCTGTCAGGGAAAGTGGCAGTTCTGGGGAGAGAAAGTGCTGCTGGGGACTGAGCACAGGTGGAGGGTGCAATCAGGCCTGGCCCATGTGGCACCCCGTGTGCTGGGCTCGGGATGTCATCCCTGACTCCTGCCTGCACCCTCCTCTGGTCCTTCAACCCAACTTGGCGCAGTTAGAAAGGAGAAAAAAACGCTTGTCTTTCTAGAAACTCTGTGCTGGTACCCACATCCCTTTTAAACTCCCTTCATTCCTGCATTATAAATTGGTTTTAATGTTAAACATAACAGTTTATTGCTATTCTCATTCAGATTAGCCATTCTGCTGCCTGCCCAAGCTCTCTCCTTTCTGCCAGCCTGGCAGGAGCCTGAGAAGCCGAAGCGAAAGCAGAGGCGAGCCAGGGGAGGAAGCAGCAGTGATGGAAAAGTTACAGAAAACACTCTGAAAAATGAGTGTCTCTCCCGATTCTCCCTTCCCCCTTGTACAATTTGCCATTAAATCTGTTCCTGTGCCTCACTGCAGTACACAGCATTCCCACCCTCCTGCCTCTCCTCACCCAGCCCGGTGGCACCCCCACCACCAGAAAGGGCTCCAGGGTGGGAAACTGGTCCCTGAGAGCAGCACGTGGGGCTGAGGCTACATCAGAGGGAAGGGGGATGGACTGCCAGATGCTAACGTTCAAGCATGCTGGCACGGTGGTCATTTTGGGGGGTAAAACTTGGGGTATTGTACAATAATATCTCAGTACAATAGTTCTACCTGCTCTGTAAGAGGCGGCTATAGATACCACAGTCATTTGTAATTAAAATGTGTGATCTTCTCAAATGCACGACTTAGTTTTTTAGGCAAATCCATATTCTTCTATTTGTAGGCTGTTCCCATTTTAGGATTATACTGGCAGATCACACACACGGCAGTGAAGCCCTGTGATCAGTGCTCTTGAAATTTCAGATGCTTTAGATCTTGTCTTTCCTCAGGTTTATTTATTTATTCACAATCATATCTTCTCCTGGCAAGCTCTGGATGCTCCTGTTTCACGGCTTGCAGCAAAACTTCATCAACGACTGCTGTTAGTTAAAAATCTCACCATCGAGTGGTATCGAGATCAAGCACTTCTTGAATTTACATCTCTCCATGGACTGTGATTTTCTCTCTGCTGCTGCATTATGTGATTTTTCATATTGCTTCCAAGAAATGGGGCTGTTATTTGGCCAGCCTCACAGCTCCGCTGCATGTCTCAGAGTCAATTCTTCATCCCTGCTACTGCCGTGGCTTCTTCCTCTGATTTTTTTATCAACAGAGTCCAGACATCCCTGGTTGAAGATAGATCTAGGGGCCATAAACGGAAACCTGCTGCCCCCACAATGGGAACTGGCATGTAAAATATATTTTTAAATTATGTAATTTGATTTAATTGTCATATGCCTTACCTAGGAAACTACTTCAACTTCTCATCCCATGGCTTCATGTTTCCCAGCATGCAGCACAGCACAGCGGGGACAGGGGCAGAGGGGCTGTCCCGACAGACACCCCGATGCCTGAATTGGGGTCCCTGAGCTGGGTTCTTCCCCCCTGGTGGTGTCACCTGCCAGGCCCCAGCAGTGGCTGCACTGGTAGGGACCCCCACTATGCTGGGGGGGTGGGAAGGGGGTGGCTGGAGCAAGGGGAAAGATGACCAAAGCAGCTGGAGATGCAGGGAGATGGGGCAACAGCACCCAAAGGCGCCTGGGAGCTGCCACGGGAGCTGGGAGGGAGCAGGGCTGCCTCGGCCGCCGTTCTTGTAGGTCCTTTCCAACTGAAATATTCCGGTTTGTTTTGTTTTAGTTTAGTTGTGTTCTGTCCTATTCTATTCTGTCCTATTTTCTAATCTATTCTTTTCTTTTTCTATTCTATTCTATTTTCTACTCTATTATGCTCTATCCTATTCCATTCTATTCCACTCCTCTACTCCCTGCTCTGCTCCATTCTAATTCCCAGAGCTTGGACAGGAGGGAGACGGGGGAGTCTCAGCCCCAGGGGTATGGGATACATTTTCCCTTTTTTACAAGAATCTGTTAGCTACTTTGGATTCTTACAGAAAGTATAGAAAAAATTTAGAGAGATACTATGAATACGAGATACTGCATGCCCAGCCTTGCACTAAAAAGCCTGCTGTTTTACAGCAGTTATTCTGTTCTGGTCCCTACTATTTATCACATTTGTATCTGATCACAGCATAGCAGTGTACTAAAGATGCAATTAGCATTCTCACAGATATTATCTGTAGCAATACACAGCAATAAAAGCCAAGAAGTGAAGAAGGCAGCGTCCGGTACAGCTGCTTTCTGCCTAGACTGCAGATTTGTTCTGTACCCTGAAATTTCTGACAAACCACAAATAATTGGCGTTTCAGTTTAATCTAAAATATAGCAATGTCTCCTAGCATCAGATAGGATGCTGGTTCGCTATCAGGGCATCCTGGTGTATAAACAACACTTCTTACTGATTTTTCCCTGCAAGTTCCCCATCCAAACACGGACCCACTTCAAACCTGTTGAGAACAGCCCCAGAATCACGTTATGGAGAGGTATGATTGCCTGTTATTTACCTGCCTGAAAGGAGACCTGTAATCAAGCCTGGTGTTTACCCAGCTAACAGAGGGACCTGTGATCAAGTCTACAATTCCAGCCCTGAGATGCCTGTTCTGCCAGGTGGGGATGCAGGCTGGGTCTGAAGCCCAGGGATGCAGGGGTTCTGGTGGGGAAGTGCCGGGTTTGCCCCCTGGGGCTGGGGGCAGGAGGGGGACAGGAGCCCACCGGCCCCACACCAGACAGCACCTTCCTGCAAGAGACCCAGGAGCTGTTGCTCAAGAGCGTAGGTACGTTTTTCCATACAGTTTTCATCCAGGCCTGCTTGGGGAAGATTAGCATTGGCACCATGTCAACTGATGGGTTTAATCTCATTATGAATATTCATTTGTTCATGTTCCATGACAATTTTCCTTGGAGTCTCAGTGAGGCTGTGGCCACAGCAGGCCGGAGCTGGGCTACTTCCCTGCGGTACTTCTGGCTCCAAATGCATGGAAACAACTGTGGGGGAAACTCTACCGTTCAGCAAGTTTATGGGCAATGCAATTTATTTTATGATCAAATTACACCAGGGTAATGCTGCCTTTTGCATCAGACAATTCAGTTCTAGTAATTGCTACCCTGGGGGTCTCTTCTTTTCTCAGTATACCCAGCCCATTTATAACACTAATGGTAGCAATGTGTGAGCAGAGGGAGGATAATAGACCTTAAATAGCAGCAACATCTTGCTGGAGGAAAGAGAGCGCTTTGTCTTTATATTTCCAAGACTTGTTGAGCCTTATGAGGTGCATGCCTTTCTCAGCGAGCTGTGAAACAGCACAAAAAGTTGATGCCATGTGAACTGATCAGATCAGGCGGCTTTCGCAGTGCGCCGCCTCAGACTCTGCGACCTCAGGATGTGTTGTGTTTCTGCACACGGGCGCTTTGCACCTGCAGTAGCCCCTGCACAGATTGCTATGTGCAGGCATAGTCCCTCCCCTGACCCAAGGGACAAGTTTACACGCGTATAGGTTGCAAAGGGCTGAGGAAAACCTGCAAAGAACTGGAAAACTCACCATCTTTTCCTTGTGAAATGTAGCCAACATTTTCCAAATGCACTAGGTAGGAAAGGTTAAAGTACTCTGCTAGGTAAAAATTCTGAGTATTTCCAAAATACAGAAAGGCAGACACCCCAAGCGAAATGTTGTTATACAGAATAATCTCTTCGGTTGCCCATGGCAAGCGATAAGGCTACTGTAAGTCCTTCAGACGTATGAACTTGTTCTAGCTTTATGACAATTATGGAATTGGAAATCCATTGTTCTTACACATTTTTTGGTGTCTGTTCCTCGGCTGGCCCTTGTTCCCTGGGATCTCTGCGGCACCGTCCCTTATGATCTTAACTGAGCTCTGCAGGATGGATCAGGTTTGTTACGGAAAGCGCAGAGCAGGACAGCATCTCAGGCACTAACAGCCCCGCCAGGAAGTCTCCTCTTGCTCTTTCTTTACCATCCCTCCCCTCCTCCCTTGTACTCGCTATTGTATTTGCTACCAACTCATAACAACATTTTGCTCCCTGTAACCAAATGGCTCTGGAATATGATTCAAACGAGACAAGGCCTCAGATTGCCTCTTTTTTGGTACATTTAAGAAAATCCTTGTGTATGAAATCAAGCTCCCTTCTCAAGCAGCAAAACAAGGTAAATGCGGCTCAGCATTTCATCTTACAGGTACGCAGAGCTGAAATGTCACAGAAACACATTGCTAGGAATGAAAATCTTTCCACAGCTTTCCTCGGCTTTTTTAAAAAAGGTGAAAATAAGTGTGGGATTTGAGCTTGGTATTGTTAAAAACTGGATGCTTGTAATTAATGGAAAGGAATGCAAAAGTAGCTCCAACTTGAAAATCCATGTAAGCATTCATTACAATGAGATCTCGAAGTCTCAAACTCCATTCAGATTTGTAATTCTCAAGTAAGCTGTGAGATATCAAAACACAAGCTAGATTCAGCCGAACTGGCAAACCTGAATAAACAACTCTGAGGACCACGGGCTGGCATTATGGTCTATCTGCGCTCAGCTACATCCCCCAGCTGGGGCTGACAGCCCCTGTCCCAGCACCAATAAACTGCTGAACAGTGGCGTCGGGTCCGCCCATCAACAGCATCTGCTCTTGTTCCAACATCTTGCAAAACCCTTACCTATCCGCTCTGCTCATGCCTTTTACCACCCTCATGGCTGTACCTTGGGCCATCAGCAGGGGTGGCTTTTGGTGCAGGTACTCAGCAGTGTGGTTTGGTCTGTGCCCGGCACGAAAGCCCGGCCACGTGAGCAGCAGGCTCAGGAAAGCTGTGCACCGGGGGAGCGCACAGGTCACTGCCTGCAAAGGTTTTCTGCCATGGTAGCATGGCAACAATTTTATCGTCTAATTAATACCATCCTCGGGAGAACAGGACTGAGCTGAATGCCAAGATTGCCAGCCACAGAGAGAGGATGAATAAGAGCTGTCAAATTCAAGTAATCAAGGAGGACAGGAATGAAAACCATGCTGGGTGGAGGGAGTCAGCAATACCTTGGCCTGAACCACATTTAACTCCTCAGAAGGAGATACCTGAATTCCAGCACCGGGAATAGCAAATGTCTGTTCCCCCTCGCGGGTGCCACCGCCTGCTCTGAGCTGCACCCGCAGCGGGGCAGAGCCCGGGGGCTGCGGTTTGGCTTGGAGAGAGGCAGTTCCGTGTGGTGCCTGCCCGAGCTGACCATGTGCAGGTTTCTCTGCGGCGAGTAGCATGTTCAGCCATAACTTAACCCTTCTGTTCTTCGCTTTCCATCTCTCTGAAATGAGGATGGCATTTGCCTTCCTTGGGGGTGACCAGCGAGCTCTGCCAGGCAAAGGTCAAAGCCTCAGCGGTGCTGCTGCGCTCAGTGCAGATTGATGCCAGCCGGGAGGAGCAAGGGGATGATCTGTCTGGGCTGATGCCTGTCAATGGGAAAGAATCTGAACAAATGACGTGGCATAATGTACTTTGAAATAATGTCCTCTATTTTGGAGAAAGTCACACCACTATGTTGGAAGCAAGTCTTGATCTATTTAAACTGTTTTGCTTGAGGTTTGAAAAGGACGAGAATTTCTTGGAGGGAAAAGCAACAGCAAACTTTCAACCAGCTGTATAATTTCCTATAAATATTCTACAGCCCCAGGGATCCCAACAACCTCATTGAACACATGGCATTGAGTGCTATGGATCATCTTCTCAATATGATGAAGCTAGAAAAACGGTTAAAGGAGTCCTGGAGGATACCTGGATGATTGCAAACATGAAAGGCAGCTCCTCCGCACTGGCACTGGCTCCTGGCAGTGCCAGGAGCCTTTAAAGTCTAAGTTTGATGGACTCCATGAAGAAGAAAAAATTGACTGAGTTTTGCCAAGCGCCTCCATCCCCACCCTTGGAAAGTGGCAGGTAAATGGCAGCAGCAGATACTCCCTGGGTTCCCGGGGAAGGCATTCCTCCCAGCCTCCACCTCAGCCCACCCCCATGTTTCACCCACTCCAGCTGACTCCTGGTATGGATACCCCATGCTCAGTGGGGACATTTCTGCCTGCCCCTCTCCTCCATCCCTAACTGGCACGATTTCACTCTACCTTTTATCTGTTTTTTCATCTGGGCTGCTTTCCAACCCTTTTTGCTTTGATCTGGCCCATTAATGTCAATATGCTATTTTTGGAAGCACCATTCCAGATGCCTTCAGATCTCTTCTGCCATCTCCGCTGGCAGATGCAGCGCAGAGCGCACGGGGCTGCGGTCAGAAGGGTTCTGAAGGAAACAGAGAAAGCAGTGAGTGCTCCGCACCGTCCCCAGCTCCCGGGGATCATGCCGGCAGGTCTGCAGGCACGTAAATTAATCCCAGGCTGCTGCATGCCCTTCTATCGCAACGTGACAAAAAGCTACTGCTGGCCGCAGAGAGCCTCAACGCAACTTATTGATTTACTTTTAACACTTCATTCCTCAGCAATAATATAAATCAGCAAGAGAAAAAGAGGAATAAGGAAATAGCTTCCAGCAATGCTGAATGGACTCTTGGTGCTTACGTGACGCAACCTTGGTGATACCCAGCAAGGTTACAGTGGAGTTAAGTGGAGTTAGGCTAGTATGTCATAGCTTGTAGACACACACACACACACACACCATTCTTAAAATAGCTTAAAGTGACCAAGACATTTCTAGAATACCCCTGGGTGAGCTTATAGGGTGCACTGAATCACTTCGGCTCCTGAGGAAAGTCAGGAGCAGCAGTTCTGCTGGCAGCCCGCTGCCCATGGGCACTGCAGGGGCTGGGGGGCTGCCCTGGAGACGGGCAGAGGGGCTGCAGTCTGGGGACATGCTGGGCACACCAGCTGTGCCTGCGCAGTCCCTCCTGCCGCTCCTGTCCCATCCAGCAGGACCCGACCCTGCGCCGTGCTGTCTGGAGATGCCCAGGGACCGGCAGCGGGGCTGGAGCACAAGTGTTCTGAGGAAACCAGGGTGTGTATGTGTGGTGGGGGTGTCAGCCTGGAAAGGAGGGGGCTCAGGGGGGAACCTGATCCCTCTCGACAACTACCTGAAAGGAGTTTGTAGTAAGGTGGGGGTCAATATCCTCTCCCAGATAAAGAGCAAGAGGACAAGAGGCAACAGCATCAAGTTGCACCAGGGGAGGGTTAGACTGGATGTTAGGAAAAAATTCTGCACCAAAAGGGTGGTCAAGCATCAGAACAGGCTGCCCAGGGATGTGGTGGAGTCACCATCCCTGGAGGTGTTCAAAAACCACATAGATGCAGCGCTTAGGGATGTGGTTTAGTGGTGCACCTGGCAGTGCTGGGTTAACAGCTAGACTCAACGATCTTTGATCAAGTGTCTTTTCCAGCTTAAATGATTCTGTGATCTGGGAGCAGAGGATGGAGATGCAGGCTGAGCCCCAGGGCACAGCCCATCCCTCGGCAGATTTGCCGTTAGAAACCATCATCCCACAAGGAAGGCACCAACCCAACACCTGCCTGAAGTGGTGCCCTGGGCTCAGCAAAATGCTTCCCTCTAACAGAAGGCAGGAGGAAAGGCAATCTCTCAACTAGGATCCCATCCCCAGCCAGGGAGGAGGGTTAGCCAGGGTCAGGTGTGTCCTCAACATGCCACCCCTCACCTGGCTCAGAGCAGTGTCCAGCACAATGGAGCCCATCGGTAGCAGGGGAGGGCTCCTCCAAGCTGCCCAAACCTCAGCTCACAGGAGAGGGGAGCAGTGGAAGGACGAGCAGTTGAGCATTTCCTAGTAGAAGAGTGTTGAAGTTAGAGTGGCAAATCAGTTTGCCTCACATGGGACACCACTTGTCATAGCACAAGCAAGCTGCAACAAGGCTTTTACCATCAGTGAAATTCCATGGTCAGGTCCATGCTGTTTCTCCTTCCTCCAGAAGTCAGACCACACCACTCCCCCTCCATCCAGCCCCTCTCCCACACTCCTCAGGGCTATTTAACCACTTAGTGGGAACAAGCTACAGCTGCACATCGTCCAGTCAATCAACCCACAGCCTTTGAGGCAAGGCCACAGCTGCATGTTATCAATGTTAATCAACCCACTGCCTTCATTCCTCTACAGAAGAGCTAAAAGGGTTATTTTAAAAATTAAAGTGTTCCCGTTAGAAAAAAAGTTTTGAATGATAGTCTTCCATGTATAAGAGACCACAAATACCATAGAGTAAAATAAAATGGAGCAGGAAATGGTTTCCTGCTGAAACAAAAAACAGAGTATATTTTCTGAGCTGAAAATTCCCATTTCCCATCACATACGTAGGCCCACACGCTTTCTCTACAGAATTATTGTTCAGAAAATTATTGATCCACACCCACCCTTAAGTGCATCTCTCATTTTTTTTCTTTCTGCTAAACAGTCGTACGTGATAAATGTCTGTTATATATGCACTCACACCCTGACCCATGCACAGTACATGCAAGCACATGCACAGATCCTCTTGTGCCTCTGAACACAACTGCTTGGGTGCTTCCATGTGCTCACATGTATGTATTTGGTCTCACCCTCCCAAGCCTAAAGAGATTTCCTGAAGAAAATGGAGATGAAGCTCAATATACATCCAATACCTACTGGCTTCCTGAGCGCTTGAGATGCGGCGGGTTTGGTGTCCAGCCCTTTCTAAAACACGCGGGAAGTGCAGCCCCCTGCTCTGCCCTGGCGGTGTCCCTGTCGGCATGCAGCCCACCGGGCTGTCTGCACTGGTACGGAGCACGTTTCTCTTCTGCAGACAAGCCAAAATAATCATCAATTGCAAAGAATTTTTTCAGTCTGCACCTCCTATATACCTGCAAGGGTGGATGTCAGAAGCGGGACATTAATCTCAGCCTTTTGTACCTTTTATCCTCAAGTTAAATGGATGTGGAAACAACATTTTCATTGGTGTTTGCTTGTCCTTATAGCCTGTGTCTCGGTGATGGGGTGTTCTGATTTCAGGAGCTCAAGCATCCTGAAACCTGCCAGGTCTTAAATTTATTATTGATTCTTTCTGCTGTCTCCAGGGACCGCTGCAAAAGAGTCAGGCTAAAAACCCTTATTTATGATGCATGGCACTTTCAGCACAGGATGCTGATTGAAGAGGATTTCGGGTATAGCAATTATTCAACCACAAACACACCAATGTTTAACTAATAACCTGTTTTACCATAAAGTCCTCTAAGCCCTAAGCACTGGGACATGCGATATATCATCTAGCACTGTGCCTTATTGGCCTCATTACTATATAACAGAAAGAAGTCAAAGATGAGCTGGTGGGGGAAACGCAGCTGCTGAAGAGGGCAGCCCCTCTGTGGGATGGGGGGACAGGGGAAAGGTCCGGGGCACCCTGTGAGGAGGACAGATGGGCACCCTGCCCAGACCCTGACTCTGCTCCATGGACCTGCTAGAATCAGCAGATAGGGAGAGAAATAAAAAGACTGGGGGGAAATAGATGACTAAACAAAATTAAACTGTTTTGGGTTTTGGCAGAGATTCCCTTGGGAAGAACATCCTTGATCAACATCTGTCGTTAAGAGTGACTGCACTCAGGGGTGAAACATCCCAAGAGGTCTCACTCCACGAGAAGAGTGAGAAACCAAATTAAGACCATCTTCAGAGTTGACACTGGAAGAGCCAGCGCCAGAAATACCATTACATATGCACTTGCAAACTGTTAAGCACCTTTTAGTATTTTAACGAGCATTTGGATTTTGCAATGAATGTTTTGCCACAAGGTCTTTTAACGGCTGTACTGATGGTGAGACACATGTTCGCAGAGGAAGCCACTTCCTAGAGAAACAGGGCCCCATATGAGCAACTTCTCCTGGTAACAAATGAATCTGATTAGAGAACTTTTCCTTCCCTTTCATTCTGCAAGGAGAAGGATGAAAAAGGACTACAGTGGAAAGGAGCCTGGTGCTAGGGAGGTGCAGCTTAGCACATGGGCTAAGGATCCGAACTGTTCTTTCCTCATAGCCAGCACACTGTGGAAGAGCAGAGAGGGAGGTTTGATTGTGCAGATTTTAGTCCCATTTCCATTTAAAGTGTATTTTTCAGGATTCTTGCAATCACTGTACTGATGTTCCTCTACTTTTCTGTCATTTTCCATTTGCCTCTTTTTCCTCCAGTTTTCTGCAAAGAGACAGATCCTTATATTTACATGCATTTGTTTGCAGAAATAAGTACCGGGATAGGTGTTATTCTCTAAAATATGACCAGGGAACACACTGTAGTCTCTATTAATGATGGTGAATCGCGGGTTTTATAGATTGAGGCAATGTGACTGCTTTATAATCGCCTTTTCATACAAGGATGAACACAAAGCTGTAGCCTCCCCGCACTGTATTTCTTTATCCTGGGTTAGGTTTGACTTGGAAATGCTGCTCTGTTCATTAAATGATTAACAGCTAGTGAAAACTTGCAGCTACCTTCTCTGAAAACACCACTTAGAGAAACAAACCCATCTTTTTTGTACTTCTCCTTTCATCACATGCTTCTGCCTTGCTCACTAAGGGCAAGAGTTGCAATTGCTGGCTGCATTGCTGCCCTGAGGACACGACATGGTCCCTGAAGGTGGACCTGGGCTTCATGTAAGCCCCAGTCTCCAGGGAGCTTTTAACAGAGAAATCTCTTCCAGCTGGCTCAGAGCACCTTCATCACAGATGAATGTCATGGCTTCAGTTGGAGGTTGTATTTGTCTTCTCTACAAGTCAGCTCATCACCTGGACGTGATCAGTTGTGAAGCCACTGTGTTGGGAGCTTATAGCTATCAGTTTTCCTCATCAAGCAAAAAACAGGGTAAAGAACGGCGAATGAGAGCATCATCGGTCATCTTCAGTCTCCCACAAACTGGAGGCATGTGTTACTGTTCATTGCGCATCCATGTCCAGTGATTTCCCACATGCCGTGGGGAGCAGCTTAGCATTTTGGCCATTGTGAAACCACAGAGCCAGACAGAATCACCCAGTACAGTTCAGCCCTTCTCAACACAGCTGTGATGCCAAAACTGCTCTGTTTCACCTGAGAATTCACTGATGGCACTGCGTGGTTTGGGGCTTTTTTTGTCCTTCTCCATCTCTGCATGAGCACTCTCCACCGGCAAGAGTTTCAATGCCAGACCATGCTGCGAGGGAGAGAGAATCTACACAACACTCTTTTTTTTTTTCTTTTTATCCCCTGCCCCAGAATTGTCATTCTTCATCCCAATATGGAAACATGGAGCTTGAAAGATAGTAACCTTTTTTTCTTTATATACCTGGAGTATGCTTGAAGTCAAAAGGAGAGACAAAATTTACTTGCTACTGCTACCAAAGATTTTTTCTGGCAAATTATTCAGTTTTATTAAGCACTTAAAGACCTACAAAGTTGGTCTTTTAATGTACTTATATAGCCATAAACTTATATCGCTGAAATAATTGCATTTTAATGATTTTTTTATCTTCACATAATTTGTATATTTAACAATCACACCAACAGAAAGAGAAATGCTCACTGTAGAAGCTTTCTGCTTAGAGATTAGGTGCACACTTATTCCTCATCCCCACGCTGCTGATGAAAGCTTCCAAATTCCCTATTATGTGCTCTTAATGGCTTCTGTGAAGATAATCTAGCCGTTACGATGTCCTGCCTGGTCTGCTACAGCGCCTGGGTGCCTTGTGCACCAGGTCTGACCGCCTGCTGCTCTAGAAAGGCAGGCTCGATCCCATCTGGGCAGATTGGCTCTTCTGAGAACCGTCCCAAGGGAAGCTTGTCTCTGCTGGGAGAAGCAACTGAAGGAGCCTGCTCCCTCAAGCCCTGGGCTGAGGAATCCCATGGGATGCATGAAGACCACATGCCTGGACTGCAGTCAGCCAGACCTCCTTTTTACGGAGCAAAAAAAGAGAAGGATGATGTCCCAACTTCTTTGCACAGCATACAGAGCTCCAGATCCGGTTGGACTGGTAGCACCTTTCACCTCGTGCTGTCTCTGGCACTTTCCAGGTGACTGCTGGGAGCACCCCAGCGCCACGACCTCGCGCGGAAGGTTTGCCATCCCCCATGGGCATCGCAGCCCCGCGGGGCTGGTGCTGCTCCAGGCAAAGCTCTGAGAGACTGTCCTCATTACGTTTGGCTCTTGGGTTGTGATAAATACACAGGGCTGCTTTAAACTGCCTAATTAAACCTTTAATTTAGATTTAGTAACAGTTTAATAACATTTATATCTATAGATAGATATAAATTAGCAACCAAGTGCTGTTTACTAACAGTGTAGAAGATACTGTCAACTGCCACGCAATTCACAAAAAAGACCTATGCAACAAATGGTTAATTAAGTTCTTGGCTGAGCATTCCCTGTAATAATTTCTGGTTATTTAGTGAGATCAGAATTACAAATTATTAAACCCAGTTAATAATTAGTTTAAGTGGACATTAATTAGCATTGACTAATAATGAGATTCTTACTACACCCACTTGCTTATCCGGAGACCTTCTCCTGTTTAATGATACAGAAATGAAAGCCAGATGAATCAGTAATATTTACAGCTTATTGAAAAGAATTGCCCAAGTCAGAAGGAATAAATTAGCTGGTAATTCCAGAAAAGTCAAATGTGTAATTACCATGCCATAGGGTGTCTTGTCCTGCACCAAGCTCCTGGCTGCTCCCGCTGCTGTCGGGCAGCCCACGAGCCCTTCCCCGCTAACGCCACTGCCACTGATGAGCTGCAATCAGCACTGGGCGAGGGAACCCCCCTTCGGGGGGGCTGCGAGGGGTCTGAGCAGCACTCGGCACCGCTGAGCTCCCCTCTTCAGGGCTGCAGGATGAGTTCAGAAAAAAACACTCAAGCATCTTTAAGGGCAAAGGAGCTGGGAGCGCATTCTCAAGTCCACTGATATATTTTTTTATAGTAATTGAGGTCGAGAGGACTCAAATCTCCCACTGAGCATGTGCTTAAGTGGAGATAAGAATCAGGCCTCCATCTCCCGCTGGCTGTCGGGAGGAGTTTTGCTTTTCCAGAAGCAAAGCTTTATGCTTTTGGAAGGCTCTGTCTGCTGCATGCTGCTGTCACAGGAATGGCTGGACCCTGCTCACCCAAGAAGTAATAAATAATCCCCCTGTAACTGCAAATAAAACAGTTAAACCCCTTAGACAATGAACTGCAAAACCTGAATTCCAAATACATCCTTTCTGTCTTTGTCGTAATCTCAAAGTCTTCACATGTTGGGTTTTGGGGGGCGGGTTGTTGGTTGTGGGTTTTTTTCTCTCTTTAGCAAGCTGCAAAGTGTTTCAGCACAGTTTCAGCATATCCTCTGCTAACTTGTTACGCAGACATTTAATTTTTCTGGGTTTTTTAATTTAATCAGAGTGATGCACAGGTCTCTGCAATCCTTTTAATCTTGGCTTATTGCACATGTGGAAATGGGGCTGCAACACAACATGTTATGGTGAAGTTTCTCCTTTTTGCTTTAGGAATGAATTACATTGCGGCAAGCTATATTTGGAGCTCTCAGGCACTGCTCTCCATCCTGTGGCTTTTGATGTTTTATACATTTGTCTGAGCTGCCTGTCTGCCGTTTGAGCTGGCTTGAAGTTATCAAAATTTCATCATTTTTCAAGAACAAAACCACTTTCTCCAGTCCCTCCCCTTCCACCCGTTTTCCTCCAAACACAGCCAGCCCGCACAGAACCCCAGCTACTGCTCCTGTACCCAGCCCCTGCGTGCCGTGTATTGTTTAACTGGGTACCAGCTCTTGACTGTGTCACGACTTGGGCAGGGCAGATGAAAGCAGCAGCTGTGATGGATTTAGGTGCAGGAGGGTTAGCAATGATGATGCTTTGAGCTTCTAAGGCACCCTTCATCCAGGGAGCAACACGTGTCTTGGTGTCGCTTGCTCAGCCTTGCAGCCCCGCGGGAGCCGAGGTCTGGTGCTGGGTGGATGGGGATGCTGGTGGCAGCGTGTAAGAGGGATGCAATTCTTTGCTATGAATTGCTTAATTCCTTGTATTCCTCCTCCACTTGTATGTCCGCTAGCTGCCTGTTTGTTAGTTGCCTGATCCAAGTAAGTCAAAGCTGGTTAAAGCCACAATTTAGCCATAGGGGACTGAAAAGTCAGCACCCCCCCAGGCAGGGACAGAACAGATCCCTCGGGATAACTGCTGCTGTTTTGATTCTGCACCTATGCTTTGTGAGCCACGCTGAATTTGGGTACAACAGCTAATCTTGAATATTTGTCTCTCTATGGTAAGTGTTGGATGTAATTTCAGACTCGGCTGGTGTCCTGAGAGGTAGCCCACAGGACGTGCTTTTCTCGTCTTCACCTTTGGAATTGGCAGCCCTCCCCTGGAACTCGCGGATGCTGGTGTTACTGCCAGTGTTTGGCGTAGAGCTGGGCCGAAGATGGGGAGAACATCTTCGGCTGTAAGTAAGGCCTAGCATACTCTAGGCAAAAATGAACTTTCATTGCTTCTTAATGACGATTAGTGATTTTGATACCACTGATCACATGCATTCCCAGAACATTTGATTAACGAGATCATTTCTAAGAAGAAATAATAAGCCCGTGGCAAAAATATGACAGGAACAGAGAGATCTGTCTTTACTTCTCTCTCATAAAAGGCTCTGACTGTAAAGAAATTCTTAAAGGTTGTAAACAAAAGCCTTATAATGGTTTTCTTCCTCCCATTTCCCCTTCTCTCCCCCCCAAGCTACTTGCATCATTAGAAATCAACACATTAGCTGTAGATCTCTTGCTTTGGGTTTGCAGGCAGATAATACCAAAGTATTTCTACTCTTAAGAAAAGTGAATTTCAAAAGCAGCAAAGGGGAATTGGAGCTTGACTCCTGCTGATCATCTGCAAAATGAGCCCAGGCAGCTCTTCGCAGGGATGGACCCCGGTGCCTGTGGCTGCAAGGACCATGGGCACGGCTGAGCACAGCCCTGTCGGGGCAGGCAGGCAGTTAGGGTCAACGCCGAGGTGGCCCCAGGACATCAGTTCCCCAGATGCCAGCTCCTGAAGCCCTTTGCCAGTGTGCCACAGCAGGTCCCTGAGCTGGTAAAACAGCGGGAGCACAGGAGGGAGGAAGGTCACAGCCACATTTCCATGCCCTTGTAGCAGTAAGGAATTTCCCTGGCTAAATCCCCCTATGTGCTGTCTCTCATCCAAGGGTCCTGGAAGGCTTCTATCAATTCTCATTTAAACCAAGTTATCTATTTTTCCACCAGTTTTTGTATGAGGAACTTACATTCGGACTTGCAGCAATGACCAACCAGGGAAATATTATTTGTCCTTCCTCGTACCGCGATGACAATACTAGCACAGTGGGAATTGTGAATACAATTAGAAAGTGGCAAGAAGTAGTGAAAGAGATGAGTTCATGCCATGCAGAGAAAACAGCTACCAAAGGCGTGCTGAGCCTACAGGCTTATACAAATACGTGGGATATGCAAGATTAAGAGGAAAATAGACTCTCCAGAACTGTTATAATGGTGCCATATTTTTTTAAAACCTGTGGTATGTTAATACCATACTTCTGGGTTTAATCCCATCTCTGGATAATCAAGGTGGAGAAAGCAAATCAAGCAATGTCTGGCAGCCGATTGTCCCAGACCTGGCTACGTGCCGTTACTATAACATCCTCTGAAGCCACCCAGGTGAGTGCTGCCAGAGACAGGCACTGCTTGAGATGGACACTTGTTCTGTCCCAGCCCTGCAGCTCTTGTTTCTGGTGAGTGAGAGTGGGCAATAAAGGTGCAATTATGTTGAGACACAAGAAGAAAGAAGATAAATTATGGTCTTCCCTTTACATAGCACACTTCATCCCAAAACATCGAGTTAACTGATTGATATACAAATTACATTTTGAGAGATCACTCTATCCATCCCTGACATGCAGATATATATAATGTAATCATTATTTTTTAAAGCAAACTTACTTATTAATGCAAACCCTACAATTGGGGTGAGCTCTTCTGGGCAAAGATGAATCAGAAGTGACAAAACTCTACCATCTCGTGACGGGTGTGCTTAGGAATGAATGGAATAATTTAGTTACTTAGATCCCTCCAACACGGTAAGTTCAAAGCCAAACAGAAAACGCCTCTTTTCTCTAAGGATTCAAAACAGAGTTTGCTAAAATGTAATTAAGCACCAAGTCCCTTGAAATCAATCACTTCCAGAAACTAATACCCACCTTGCTGATTAGGCAGTGGGTAAGCCAGGGGCAATTAATGAATTAGTATGAAAATTGTTAACCATGAAAGCAACCCATTTTGATGGGATAATTGCTCTGAGAAAGAGTACTTGATGGTTAATATCAGAAGAAGTGATGTATTTGGGAGAGGGGAATCTTCTATGTTGACTGCAGCTAATTAAAAGTGACCTAATTCTCATTAATACTATGTTTGATTGGATACAATCTTGAATCTAGGAGGCTAATTGGGAGCATCAGCACGTGTTGCCCCAGCTGATGTCAACTGCGAGGTTTTCTGCTTTCTCCTAGACAGGGAAAAGAGGTGGGGAATGTCTGTCAGATTGGAAAGGTGAAACTCTACCTCCTCGTTATTTTTCAGCCCACCCTGGAGCAGACGTCCATCGCTGCCCACCAGCTCCAACAGGTCACAGCTACGTTTTGTGTAAAAAAGTGCTTATAACTGCGGTGTAACACGGGCTGAAAATGTGTCAGCCAAACTCACTCCAGCAACTAGAAACGAGCCCAGTAAAATTAAGCCCGCCGTGTTTAACCGTTTGAATAATGTGTTACATTCCTAATTTTTCCAGCATGTGTTTGTTCAGGGTGGCTGAGTGGAAGTGTCAGGGAAAAATGTTTGGTTTTCATACTCCTGCAGTTAATGACCAATTTTCCACAAATCATAATAGTCCTACACCATTAGGTTTTATAATTAAGTCTTTATTATGTGATCCTGTTTACTCAGCACACAGCAGAATTTGACAGCCATCCCGCTCTCCATCAGACAGGCCAGAAACGACTTGTGTTGCAATGCAACTTCACAAATGAAGGCTGAGCTCCTCTGACAGCACCAGAGATCACAGCTCCAGGCAAGGAGAGAGGAAATTTCAGCAGGAAACGCAAAGTAACCCTGACAGGGAACTGCTGCTGTAGCTGATGTAGCACTATCCATCCCCACCCGCTGAGAAGCTTCACACTGGAGCATCACCTTTGCGTTAACTTCAGTGGAGATGCCCCATTTGCTCCAGCCAAAGAATTAGCCCTGATGGTATCGCAGCCGCCTGCCTGAGGATGGGGAGGATGCCCCATGACCCTCAACATCCCTAGAGGCCAGCGGTTAAATGACTTGCCCAGCTAGGATGCTGCTGGACTATCCTACAAGGGGATGAATGTGATTAGAAAAGGGAGGTGCGACCAGAAATGCCGCATCCCAGGGTGTTTGCTGGCTGTATTCATCGCATGGGAAAAAACACATTTCAGGTTTTCCCTAGCCCGTTCTGCAAGCAGTTTTTCCTTCACGGAAACTGCAGCCAAATGGGAGCATTGCTACTGGCGAATAAAGATGTGGGTGATTCACTGGGCAATCGATATTCATTCCAGAAGGGAACAACGGCTGCGTTCACTTGTGTACAACTGAGGGTGAAAGGTGGCAATCATGAAATTAATCATTCATTTAGCATTATACCTCTATTTATATGGCTAGGCAATGACAAAAAAAAGCAACCACAAATAATTTATTGAACAAAAATATCAAAATGATTTGTGTAAATTGTTGACAATAAATAATCTGAGCGGCCCTTATCCATCTAGGAAGGTTCTGAACTGCTGTGCCAGTGACTTTTCACAGCAGGGGGGATTTGTCACCTTCACTACAGACCAGGGTCAGCCCCCCCAGACCACAGCAACCCGTGGGAAGAGTGCACAAGGAGCCACACTCCGCTTCTGGGCTCGGAGTGCCAGCCCAGAGGGCTGTCCAGGTGGGTGCTTATACAGACAAAATAACCTAAATGTCACATAAATAAGGGTTTGGGTTTGGTGCTCCTGTCCTCTAGCTCTGTCCGGGCAGGAACTCATTTCCCGCCCTCGCACACAATGTGATCCGGTGCCCCTCCACCGCCGACGCAGACCCCCCTCCACCCGCTGCCATGCCCTTCCAAAACCGCCTTGAGTCATCCCCGTGTATTTGCCAAATGGAGCCAAAGAAGAATGAACGTAACACTGGACCTGCCTCATGGGTTTCACACCATTTTAAAGAGGGTTGGGAGCAGCATAAAGTTGTGGTGGAGCAGAGAAGCTGAGCGGGCAGAGGTATTTACGCTTTGTATACTGCTCAATACAAAGCCCAACTTAAAATCCCTTTTCTTGGAAACAAATTAGTTTCAGATCAAGGGCTCCTGCTCTGACTCAAAATATGACTTTCACTTCCAAATTATTCATCTTGCCAGAAGCTGTTGCTAACAAAAAAGGCAATTTTTTAATGGTTTGTATAACGTCTTGTTCACTTTCAGTTTTCTTCATAGAAAATTCTCTTTGTCACTTCCTGCTGGAGACTAAACTTTTCTATCACATTAATTAAGCAAGGTAGCCCAGGCTCTTGGGTAGAAACCCAACTGTGGGTGCTCTTTGTGCAACCCCTAAACGTAGCATCCCTTGCACCTCAACTCCAGGCTGAGCGGAGCCTCAAACGACGACCCACAGTCTCAGTGACAATGATCCCATTTATCACAAAGGTCTCCAAAATCAAAAGTTTTAGTCAAGATTCTGGTACTGAGCTCTCTCTGGAAGGTGTCTCAACAGGCAATAAACGTCAGCCTCCTAAACCTTCCTTTCCTCCTCTCCTTCTGGGCTGTACACTAGCATCGATTTTCTTTTTCTTTCTTAAGTGCTACTTGAAGCACCCAAGAGCTGTTCTGAACACACGTCTAAACAGCACAAGAACAAAGACCATCCCCTCTTCATCCAAATGCCTGTCAGAAGCCGTCTGGAGACCACAGCCAGGAAGCAAACCTGAGCGACGAGTGGCTGCACGAGCATTAGGAAACTGAGGCACGGAGACACGAGGTGCTGGGAGCTGGTGGAGCACTCACGGCATCCAGAGCAGTAGCAGCGTGATGCGCATGCAGGGAGGGATGCACGAAGGGGAAGGGCACACGGATGCACCGAGAGCTGCACCCAGAGGGGAAAACAGGATTTCAACAGCTCCCACAACTACTTGTTAATACAGGGGCCTGCGCAACATGAAATTTATCCTTTAATCATATTATTCTTCCAATCCTCCAGTAGACTGAAAATTTTGTCCCTGATAGCTTTCTATCCTCAGCAGAAAATGTCATAATATCATAATAAAAAAAAAAGAAAAAAAATCTACTTTTATTGTCTATATTTCCACTTGAGAAAAAAAGGAAAGGGAAGGATTTCTAGTAAAATAAATAAATAAAAACCCCTAATTATGTTGTAAAGATCTAGAAGTCTGTGGAAAAATCAAGTTTGATGTTCAGATACAGAAAAAAAAGTATTTTGTGGATGTTATTCCCAATGAATTCAGAGAAAAAATGTCCTAATTATCCAACCTACTAGTGTGGCTTTTCCATGATTGTGTGACTGTTTGCACCACTTTTCTATTTCATCCAAAACACTGAAGCAGAAGCAAAGACGGCATACAACAGCATCCCTCACCAGAGCTCCCGGGGCTGACGGCACTTTTGGCCCCATCCTGCAGCACTGACTCTCGCCCGAGCAGGGCAGTGCCAAGGGGCCGGGCAGAACCCCGCTCCTGCCCCGTGCCAGCCCCCAGCCCCACGGGGAGCTGGCCGTATCCCCGGCATCGCCGCGGTGCGCGGAGGGGCAGAGCAGCTGCTGGGCTGCTGATGGAGATGCCAATACACGCGGCTGGTGCTTAATAAAAGGGGAGCCCAGCACCTTGCACCACCACGTGCAGCACTCACCAGCACAGAATGGCGGTAACTGCTGTGAGATTTCTGCTCACCACCAGCGCGCGAGGAAGCTGCTGCACGCTCCCGCTCCTCTTGCTGGAGAGCACGAGAGGGCTGATGCACGATGACAGCAATCTCAAGGCTCTCTGCCTGCCTTTTAAAAAAAATATATATCAAAAATTAAAACTGGGCGAGCTTTAAACTAGCTCGGATCCTGCTAGCCATGTTTTATCCAAGCCCTGAGTTGGGCACAGAGCAAGATTCTTGTTCCTTTAATTGCTCAGAGAGAGCAAAGGAACTCTAAAAAAGCCCAGGAGCTTCCCAGGTCCTGCAGCACACGGCGAGCTGGCCGCGGTGCCCGGTGTGCCAGGCGCAGGGCCCGCCTGCCGCTGGGACAGCGGGAAGGATGCTCCCTGTGGGATGGTACCCTGCCCTCCATCCTCCCCACCGCCCACACACCCGCCTTTAGGCTGGGAACAGTGCGTTCCAAGAAGCTGAAGAAAGGATATTACACAAGTCAGGGAGAACAGGGATATTTTTCCCCTTTAAATTGCTTGCTGCTTGGCTAGCTATTGATTACCTTTTTTGCAGAGTTGCTATTTGTTTTTCTTCACAATATATTGGATTCTCAAGGTTTTTAATCAACTGTAATTGATTGTGAATACCTCTAGCTGCTCTTGAGCCTGCCTGGCTTATTCCATGTGCTCAAAGCAGGGGTTGTCTCATTCCACATGTGTGCAGAGACACCTGCCTCCCCTGCCTGCATCCCCTGCCTGCCTCCTTCCCCCCCCCACAGCCAACCACCCAGCCAAACCAGAATTCTGGGACGAGCTCCATCAGCCAAACACATCAGCAGAAATAAAGGCATTTTCCCTAAAAATTCCCAGTTGCCCTCCACTCCTTGCAGAGCTCACATCATGCTCCCAGCTTCCCTCTTTGCTTTTCAGGGGAACCCTGGAACTTCTGATTAAACTTTAGGACTGAACCTTTAAAAACTTTCTGCTTGCTGAACTTGGAAATGTCAGCAGGTGTTCTGGTTGCAGCTGGAGCAATGCTGGGCTATGGCTTCTATTGGCTTAATGATTAATTGTATCCAGTGGAAAATTATTCCACAGGCACAACAAGCAGCACTCAGTGTTTCCAAATGTTAGTTTCTTCTATAAATGGGTGTTAGCAAAAAGCAGATGGCAAAGATAATTCACTGTCTACTGCGCTATCCTCACCCATTGTCTTTGCCTGTTGCTGTGAACTTCAGTTAGGCTCTATTTACAGTTATCTCTTCAGCTGCTGGGTATCGCGCTGTGACAGGCTGTGATTTATGGTTATTTTGTCCGCTGTTTTAATTATAAACGCGTTGTTCTGTGATTCGGTTTGAGATCAGAAAGGTCCCTGTGAGGCTGTGAGAAAGGGGTTAATTTTGATGTTCTCCTCAGAGCAGCAGTTTGCAGGTTCAACCTCTAACCCCAGCTGATGCTGGGAAGGAGCAAAGACTGGAGGAGGACATTGACTTACCCCCAGGCCAGCAACATTCAGGCTTTCTGGCTTCTTAATCATCTGCTTTGGCCACCTGAGCAAAGGTTCAACCACCCACTAACAGAGAGCGCCTGAGGCACACAAACACCTGCGGTTCACTGAGACCTTCTCCCTTCTGTGCCTGCAAGCACCTTGCAATTCCTGAGGTCACGCCTGGACTGATAAATGGTCCTTACACAGCATCCCAAGGCTCCTGTCTTGATTGCTCTGAGTGAAGAGGCTTCCCCTTCGGTGTGTGACTGTCGTGACTGTCCGGATCACCCGAGTCACCTCCACCCTCCCACACCCGTCAGCCAGGACCTGGCGGTCTGGGTCTCAGCGTTTGGTCAGCATCCCACCCCTGACTGCAGCACACTGCTGTTCCCCCACAGCATCCCTTGAGTCAGGTATTCTCTTGTTTACGGCCCCGTTAAAGGTTTTCTGATTAAATTACTAATTGGTCGCTTTTCCTGTTTGCTTTCCCCTGCAGGCTTTTCTCAACCAGATCATCCACTGCACAAATGTTTCTGTAATCTGAAGGCCAAGTTGTCCCTGCAAGTCATTCCTTAGCCCCTCTGAGACACTGTTCATTGAAAAAGCCCAAGCAACCTTAACACTCTCAGCTGTCAAGATGTCACGGAAATTTTGAAACATGTCAATTCCTTTTTAGCTTGTGAGACAAGAAATCAGCTAGATGGAGGCTTAAAGGAAAGAAGAAGAAATCATTCTCCAAACTAAACAATGCCAATTTTCTTCCCTGCTATGCACAGAGCATCAGCACCGATAGAAGGTTCTGCTTTCAACCGCTCCAGTGTGAAAACGTGCAGCTGCTTCATTACTTTGATTTCTATGACAGCCTATTAAGAATTATCACTGCCATCTGTTCCCTCTGCTAGGTGAAGGGCTTGCTGGCTGATTGCACTGTAGCAAAACCCCAGCTGAATGTGGACTCCGTCCGTGGAAGCTAAAATTGACCTTGGCCTCAGCGGCTTTAGCCTGTGGTGGGAGCTGACGCTCCCGGTGGGACACAGTCCCACAGGGAACCCGGCCGGGGTCTGTGCAGAGCGATAATCTCCCTCCAGTTCTGCAGAGCCACCCCACAAAACTCTAATGGGGATAGAGTTTCCTATTAAATTTCCCAGGACGGTTATCATTCTCTATTTAATACTGTACACCTGTAGAATAATTTCTTCCAAACACCACTGCATTCCACAGAAGCCTGCTAATTCAACCTGTATTAGTGGAAAATCCTCCAGGATGGCTCGTGCATACCAGCTGCAACTGGGTTTTAACTGCCATTTCACTCTATGTGGCTCGAGACTGGTACTGTGGCCTTTCCAGGCTAATATTCATGGGGCAAGGCTTGAGCTAAGCGTTCTGAACACTGCTGAGTGCTCCTGGATCCTGTTATTCCTTGAGAATCAAGCTGTTTACGTCCCTTCTGCCTGCAATAGCAGATCTACCTGCTTCAGGAAACACAAGATGTCATAGTGGGTCAAATCAGCAATATTGAGAAATAAATTTTCTTCAAGAAAAAAAATCTTGCCATTGAAAAGAAAAGCAGAGCACATCAGGGATGCGTAGAATGGACACAATGAAAGACATATGGTTGCTTCATTCCAAACCCTAAACTCCAGGAAAGACAAGCACTGAATGCTGTTCTCTCGTGGACTTGAAAACATTAAAAAAATAAACCAAAACAAAACATCAAAGTTTCTGATCAAACCTGTTCCTTTTGGTACTCCAACTTTTTATGGTGCAAAAGCCTATCCTTCATGAAATTCAGATCTGAGTGCTCCTGAGCAGTGAACTCAAAGGCAGAATACAAAGTCTTGAAGTACATGTGTATCACAAAGAGAAGAAATTTCTCTCATCCTCAGAGCCAGTGTATGACTCTCTCTAAGGCCAAACAGCCTGTACAGGACATCCCTCACTAGTGTAATACAAATCGAAGCCTATTTTTGTATAGCGTTAGGTCTTGGAGACAATCCAGAGGCAGCTATTACAATCCACGCTGACTTCAGGCTGACTCACATCCTTAACTCATACGTGCCATTGTCTTTATTCAGATTTCCCATTTACATTGCAGGCATCTGACATTGGTTAATTACAGCTTATTTTCAGTGAATATTTCTTTTGTTTCTCCCCTTTATAATTAGTACATTTATAAAGGGGTAAAGCAGGCGATAATAAAGATGTTCTAATTGCGAAAGTCTGCAGCAGCACCGGAGAGGAATGGAAAAATTCTGTGTACACAGTAAGCAGAGGCTGGAAGGCAGAACCATCCCCTGCCCAGCTCCTGCCACGTCAACCAGCCGCAAGTGGCCGGCACAGCCCCAGCCAGGGTGAGAGCCAGTGCAGACTGCACACAGACGTCACCAACCAGCGTGGAAAAGCCCTTATTGTTCCTTACGGAAGAAATGGCATAAAATTAATTTTTGCATCAGAATTTGCCTCCAGCTAGGATCTCCTGAACTGGTTTGCCAAAGCTTATGCGATCCAGCTCCCTTGAGGACGGGTGCCACGGCAGCCTGGATGTCAGAGCCCAGCGCAGTGCCAGGGTGTCACGTACCCTGCATGTACGTATGCAGAGATGTAAGTTAACAGCACGGGGCCAGCAGCGTAGGACCACGTCTATGGATGGAGGAGAGAGAGTGGGGAGGGCTCAGGGGAGATCGCTTTAACACCTTAACAGAGCTCAGCAGAAAATAACAGCTTACCTCTAGGCTCTTAAAGATATAACCTAGAGAACTGTAGACAGAAATACATTTTTTATTAGGGTCTCGAAAATCGCTTTTTCTCGCCAAAAAATGTATGGACTAACACAATTTTCTGTTGACAAACACGGTACAGCCTGGTGCAGAGGACATCTCCCATAAAGGCAACTCTCAGTCCCCCAGGACAGTGTCTTTGTGAGGGGGAATGCACTGAATAAGAGATGTCCTGAGGGGAAGGGAGCATCAATTCTTCCAAATGTTTCACAGGTGCTACTTACAAGCAATAGCTTGTAAATTTACAAACAAGGGATGTATCAGTTGCATCAGCATGGCTGCCCATAGAGCAGGCCACCTAAAAGCCGCCACCCATAGCAGAAAGAGAAGATGATTAAAGGAGCAACTGCTACATGCAAAGCACATAATTGTGGAAAGGGTAATTTACAGACAAGCAAAATAACTCATTCCTCTTAACTCAGGTATACAAACTGATGGCATAACACAGAAGCAAGAGAGAGAAGTGAATCACTCTCCGTCACTTGCTAATTATACAGGGCTTGAGGCACCAGCCCGTACCAGCCCTGCCTTGCCGCCCAGCACCAGCAGCGAGCCCAGGAACTCCGTCCTCTGCTCTCACAGCCAACCCCATTCCTCTGCACGGGGCGTCCTGTCCTCTGCGAGGCAGATGCAGGTGGAAACCCTCAGCCTGCCAGATTTTATGCAAGACATTTTATTTATACACTCTTCTTCCCTGATTATACCCTGCTTGAAATAGAGCAACACTTTTTCTTTCCACCAGTGTTCATAAGTCCTGTCTACTAGTAAATCTGCCCATAGATGGTGAAAAAATTAAAGGGATAAAGATCTCCCTGGCTAAGCTGAGCAGCTGGGTTGTAGCTGGTGCTGAGCCTGTCTCTCCACCCAGGTAAGGTGTCATCTGGCAGCTCCCGATGGTCTGACCTTACAAGTTTCCCTAGGACAAGAACAGAATGAACAATCCCTGCTGCAAAATGGACAAGGGATCAGACCGGCGCAGAAAACACCTCCATGAGATCCCAGCTGAGCTGCAAGCCCCCAGGCTGACCGTGAGCATGTCCCTCAGTATTCCCCACCTTCAGACCAAAAAAAAAAAAGAAAAGAAAAGAAAAGTTAGTGCTAACTCTCCATCTCATTTTGTGCCTTAACATCGGCCCAGGACACTCAGTCACCTCCGTGAATGCGGCGAGCATTGCTCTCAGTTTGGTCCCTGCAGTGGGGAGCTGGGGGGGGCAGGGTGGTCCCGCAAGGCTGTGCTGTAAGCATGCTTACATGTAAGCAACTCAGACCTTCCAAGGGATGCGGGGACAGCACAGAGGAGCCACGTTTCACACTTGTGGCTGCTTTCACCCCCAGGACAGCACGCTGCAACAGCCCATCGCTGCTGGGGTGGCACAAGGAACAAAGGAGCAAACCAAACAGTGCTGTTGTACAAATAATAGGCCAGCAAGTCTAAATCCCATTAGTATTTATTTAGGGCGTACGGGACTCTAATGGCACAGGTCCACACTTTGAAGGGACATGCTGAACAACATTATCCCACCTTCTTCAGTTTACGTTACCAAAAACAATTCTCATTTTATTCTGCCTCTTTTTCTGGAGCCACATTGTAAAAGTGGAGAAAATGAGAGAGCTTGAAGTAGAGGCAAAAAAGCAGAAAGTGCTAAATAAAGGCGGCGGCATAAATCCGAGGGAAAATAGATGTAATGGTCTGATCAGCTGTCTGCATGCTACACCATGCCCAAAGCACAGGGCAGGGATGAGGACGCATTAGATCATAACTTCAGTGGACAATTGGACAAAACTCACTAGATTTAACAGATTACAGCAGATTATACTAAATAATTATTTATTTCTTTGGAGCTGGACTTCACACATCTGGTTTATGACCCAAACACAGAAATTGGCAAAGAGCAACCGTGGCCCGCATGAGCAAGTTTAAGGGAATGCAAAACACTGTTTACATGTTGTCATTCACAGACATTAATGTATACAAAAGTGCAAACTTAGAACGTTTTCCTAACCTCAGATGCAGTTGTTTTCATACCAGCCTTCCTTTTAAATCAAAATGGCTGAGAACTGGAGAACAGAGCAGAGGTACAGTTGTCAGAGCTGTCTGCAAACTGTGGGAATGAACAGAAAGTTTCAAAGAACAAGATTTTGATGCAAAACAGAAATGAAAGTGTATGAAGCTTTTCTTTCCCTCTGTTCCAAAGAAACAGCATGTTTTCAAGAACGTCACTGCTCTTGTGAACCCAAATACCTACAGATAAGAAGAAAAGCATTGAAAAGTCTCCAGAAACACAAGCAGACAATAGAGCCCCAGTCCCTGACAGCCCTTACCCCTCCTTCCCTTGTCCAGTAAGTTTTATTCCAAAAGGAGGGAGGAAAACTGTATGGAAGGTGAGACAAGTCAACAAAGGTTCAGCAAAGAATGGTATGACCAGTGGGGCATTCAGAATAATAAATGGCTCATTCCACATATCAACTGCACTTTTTATTATTATTATTTTTTAAGACTGGCTCCAGACTCTTTATTCAGTTACTCGGACCTATTGATGTCTCTTGTGCCAAATCAATACACTTTCCTAGAGAACAGGGAGTAAAAATCCATACTCCTCCTGCTCAGCAGTAAAATCATGCAGGCTTGGTGTTCGGGCGCCTGAGTGATTGCTCTGTGGGTAGGGTATTAAACCTGTCAAGTGTAGATGCTTGGGTAATAAAATAACCCATTTCCTGCGTCGATCTGCACTTACCCCCTCTTGGCCAGTGACCTGGAACATCATTTTCAGAACACTTGTGCAAAGCAAATTACCAGGTGAGCTCCCAAAGGCTCTGGGTCCTACTCGGAGGTGGGTTTTGCTAGCAAAGTCATACTGGCCCAGAAGATGCAACCTCAGGAAAGATCAGGGCTCACGTTAAGAACTGTTGCAAATGTAAACCCTGAGCACAGGCACTGGGGAACGATCTGCACCAGTGGGAGCCAAATTCCCGCTGCACACCTTGGGCACAGGTGGGTGCCGAGGAGGTGCCACCTCCTCACTGCCACCGGGCAGCCGAGGGGAGCAGGAGGCAAAGAGCTGCTTTGAAAGTACTCAGGGAGAGGTGGCCACCGAGGACGTATGCCAAGGGAAAAAGAATTTCTGCAGTGGCAGGACCGGGTGAGAGAACAGCGTGGACCATCACGCAGAGCATGCTGCCCAGGGGACCCACTAACCCATCGGCAGCGTCAGCCGCAGTGCCGCACCGGGCAGTCCCCAACACGCACCTATTCCAGCGGCCGCTAGCAGTACCCAGGGCACATGTGGAAATAATTTAAACGTCGCAGTACATCACTGAATAACCTATTCATGAAGGCAGCCTCATTTATCAAGGTAGAGTGTTTTCAGCAGGGCCTTTGTTACCAGAGAGGGCATTAGCATCGCTAACACTGGCCTGGCTAACATGTGCGAAGTTATTTGCTCTCTGTTAGCCCAGGCAGGTGATGATGGCATTTGTCACGTTCTGTACCCTTGAACTGTGCCTAGCCACAGGGACGGAGCTCATTTAAATCAACAACTAAATACTAGATGGAGAAAAAGTTATTTTCTCCATCAATGTTTATTGACAATGGGCTTCAGCGCTGGACCTGCTGGTAACCGTGGCAGAAGCCAGACAAAGGAGCGCCTCATCGCATCAGCTGCTGCACCACAGGGCTGGCGGGGACACAACTGTGCCACCGCTGCTCCTGCTCAGGAATTCCTTCAGGCAGGGAGCGGGGAAATGCTTTTTGCTGTGACTCCTCTCCCCACCCTGAGTTTAGCAGATGATAGAAGAGATACAACCGACTTCCTTTGAAACCCACCGGGAAAAAGTGCCCTGCAGTCACTTGCACGAGGATTTGCTAGTGACAGTATACAGCCATGGCTCCCCTCACTGCACTGGTGGATGATGTTATTATATTGTTCAAGGCTTTACGCCTTACGGACAGCTGCAGGCTGAGTGCTGCTCAGAGGCTGCTTCTCACCTGCTTCACTGGGTTCCTCAAAGTACCAAAGCTACAACTGACGGAAGAATTTTGAGCCACTGTTAGAAGTGACAGCTCCACGCTTATGAGCCTTTTCAAAATATTTTGTACTTACCTCAGCAACAGCAATAATGACCACCCGTCTGAATTTTAGTTCTAAAACCCAGAAGAACCAGTACATAACAATGTGGTGTAATGCTCTGCAAGTTACACTCCCTCTAGTGAATGAGGATGCAGATCTATAGTGATGCTCACTTCAATGTGCCTCTGCTTTTCCATTCAGGCCTAAAGTTGGGGTTTGCTGTTGGTTTTCATGTTTGTTTAGTTTGTTTGTTTGTTTGTTTTTTTAGGGGAGGAAAAAAAATATAATCTGAAGAGTTATACAATGTTTGTAGAGTACACAGAAACTCCTCTGAGACAGCTAGAGTCTCAGACATGAAACAGGAATGGAATCAAGTTTTAGCCTATCCTTATTTTTTCTACTTTATAACAGAAATATAGATGGACTTTTTTTTTTTCCATTTGAGCTTCTTCCTTGAATCAAACTCTCCTTTCTTTTCTCTGTATTCCCTCAAGGCTGGCCTCTGTTTCAATGTCTGCTTATTCAAAAACTGGCCAGGCATTCTGCCCTGAAACTGCTTTGCTCTGGGGAAAACAGCTGAGAGCGTTTGATATCAGTCTCGTTTGGATGCTCCAGCTCACCTGGTGAACTGACCCTGGCTACTCTTTGAAGAGGCAGATACCAGGCTGGCATGCTGGGAAGCTCCATTCCAGCACACAGTTTTGTCACTCAAAGAGAGTTTATTAACCCGTGAATAAGAAATTGGTTGATTAGAAACTTATTGGACCTGCCCCAGTGAAACAACCGCCCTGGTTCTGGCAGCAGGACGAGCAGGAGCCTCCACGCACCGACTCTCCCTGTTTTATCCAGAAGGATGAAGAAACCAAACTGCTCATTACAGCCAAGTCATTTACAAGGTTGTTTTCCTTGCATTTGGAAACTACTTTTTTAATTGGTTCGAGTTGATACAAGAAAATTTTAAGTAATTTTTTATATAGCCAAAGAGTTAGGAAAAAAATGTTTTGCTTGGCACAAAACATTCCCTCCAGTGCAAAGGTTTTTCTTTCCCAACTGCTTGGTTTTCAAACACACACAGAGCTTAGAGTTATTTGTTTTATATTGCCAGACATACAGTTTCAAGTGTAGATATTTATGACTGATTTTTGAGATCAGATATATCATAGAGTTAAAAACAATTTACATTAAAATAAAAATTGAGCTCATTCACCCCATTTTATGATCACTGTAATAACGGTCTATCCTGGATCATTTCTTGGTTTATATTCAGTACAAGCACATTTTAATGAGTCTGTTGCTGTGGATCTGAGTGACTACATGGAAAGATGCTACTAACGGCACCTTCCTTTCTCTGCCTTTACTATGTCAGGGTTTTTCTTTGTATTGCTTTTCCTTAGTGCTCCTCTTGCATTTAGATGTATGAATGTTAAACCTGTCCTACAGTGCCTGCGGAAGCCTCTAGCCGTGTCTGGTGGGAGGCTGGTGTTTTGTCAGCAAACCCCAGCATTATTCTTCCCTCCCTGGCCCAGTGAACTCAGCGAGGTGGTTTTCTAAAGAGCGTGTCAATAATTGATCTTAAAAGGATTTATGCCTATCTCAGTCATGCTTTCCCTGCCACATTTACTCCAACATATGTCTGCAATCTACTGGGGGAACACAAACAGATCAGCCGTCCACATGACTGCACTTGGAAGCTAAAAATAACCTGCTAAAGTGAATACATTAAGTTCTGTATGCAAAACGCCTTGTGTTAAGTGTCTGTTTGCACTGCTGATAAAATGTGTGTTGAAATATCCGTGGCCTTGATGTCTCGTATTCACAGAATAGGGCTTTGGCAGCCAAAAATACCACCCACCACACACACTTAAATAGCAGCCATATTAATCTGCTTAATTTTTCCATCCTCTGCTGTTTTGAAGGTCAGGTATTTGCCTACCATACCTAAACAGCTTCCAAACGATAAAACAAAGAATAGTTAAAAGTAGACAATTAGGGCTTAGAGAGAAGTGTCTCTGAGTAGTCATTCAAATCCAAGAGAAAATTTCAATTAGATCATGCTTATTACTCCTTCATGTTTGCTTTCTGCTAATCTTTGAGCACTTAAGCACCGAGAACATAAAATAGTCTTTCTGCCCCTCCAAGCACGAGCTAATGGATGAGCTGGTGAGGAGGAGCCGAACCTCCGCGCACAACTGGAACTGTGTATTTGCAGGAGCTAGAGAAAATACAGTTAACTTTCTTTTCCTTGCTGTTAGTAATTAATTATCAGCTACTGAACTTGCTTATGGAGGAGAAGAAATACTGAACTGGCAGCTGCCTTCGTGGCTGCTGCCAGAACCCAGGGAGCACTCAGAAACAGAAAGGGTTTGCCAGCAAGATACCAGAGGGATTCTCCCAGCTGTAACTGGGAGCAGCCTATGGCACAGGCCACCGGCAGACTCTGGGCCAGCCTTGGTCCGGGCACGTCACCTCCTGCCCTCCCATTAGTGCCGCCAGCCCACCACCTCCCCGGGCCCAGGAATCACAGCCTGGCCCTTCTGCTTCAGTGCAAAAGTCAACCGTGAACTACCGTAACCACAAAGTAATTCTTTCACTTCAGGAGCTTTGGACAATCCATACTGTCAATATTTGCCACTTTATCTAGTTTGATTACATCCTTTAATATTTTTCCAAAAGATCCACCGGTTTAAACAAAGTTCACTACAACTGAATGCTTTACAAGGTTCAGATTTTTTTCCCCAGTTTTTTCAGTATTTGGTTTCTTCTACAATTATTGACTTAGTCCAAAAATGGATGAGTATCCCATGCACGTTTATGAACATACTCACACATCTGTGCAAATATAAATACCTTTACTTATTCACATGCAATGAAAGTGCCTACATGTTCTCCAAGCACCTTTATTAATACCAAAGGTACTTGCAAGAGAACAAACACTGGCTACGGGTCTCTTATCTCCAGCAACTGTAGTTCCTGAATTCAGAATCTTTCACATTACTACCCCCAAAACATTTCTGTAAAGCCAAGTAAAACTATTAGTCTGACTTTATGGGAGGGAAGAGAGACAGGAGAGATGGTATGGGGACAGACAGACAGCTGCTCCTCTTCCTCTGTTCTGAGCTATCTTTATCTGGAAGCCGTGCATCTGCAAAACACAGCTCCATGCCACGAAAACCAACAACCCTGAGTCCTCTGAGTAACAAACATGAGTAAAATGGCATTAAAAAACAAAACAGAAAAAAACCCCCAACCAGGGTAATCTTTGCTGCAAAACCAGATACAACGGTGGGGTGTGTGGGGGTGTGTGTGTGTGTGTATGTGTTAGTTTTTCTTTAAAGATGCAAATGACTGCCTTTATGGTCAAGAGAAACAGACCTCGGTGCTTTCCTGTTGGCACAAATTTGTTCCTGACTGGCCCCTTTGTGCCATTCATCCCCAGGGCGAGCAGGGAGCCAAGGCACAGCCCGTGCAGAATAACCCTGTGAACACAAGAGCTCTGTTGTCAGAACAACATTAGTATGAGCCGACGCGCTCCGTGGTAGCCAGAGCTCCGAGCGGAGCGGGCTGGAGGTACGCGCAGGCCATGGGCCATCTCTGAGACGTGCCGACAGGAGGAAACAGGAGCCCGGTGGCACAGAACGGAGGGGCGGTGAGAAGGGGGGCTGGGCTGACCACCTTCTGCTTTGGAGAAGAACTCATCTTCTGAAAATAATCCTGACTTTGTATAACACTTTTAAGGAGCAAGCTTGCTGCTTTCATGATGATAACTGATGAAACTGCTTGGTGGGAGGGAGGAGATGAGCATCATTACCTTTTCTAGTAAGACAGCCCTGTTAAGGGAACTCCTTCCCATTGGGAAAACTTTGCTGCTCTGGAACACCCAACCCCGTGTGTGAGAGCAGCCCTGATACCCAGGCAGCGCAGGGGCGGAGGGGAGCAGAGGACGGCTGTCGGGATGGACGGCTGTCGGGACCTTCACCACTGCAACACGTTGGCCCCTGCTCTGAACCGACCACAGCCCCATCGGCATCCGGGGCGCCCGGGCACCCACGCCAACATGGTCCCACTCCGCAGGCTTTCGTCCCAGAGTCTTCTCTTTTGGGCTGTCAGCAAATATGACACACAGATACAAACCAGCAAGGACTGCTTTTGGCAGCTTACATTAAAAGAAAGATGAGGTAAAATGGATTGAACTAAAATAAGGAATGAGGTGACAGAAGGGGCTTTGTCTGATGAAAGGATTTCAAACTGGGATGTCTGACAGCCTTTGTTAATCATCATCTACAAACAGGAAAAAGCTTTCATTTGGTTCACACCACTATTTTGTTCCTACTTTTGCCTAAAAATTCACCTGAAGATTTCTGTGAACGGGGCTATGAGCTCGTACAGATGGAAAGGGAACACGCTTCACCCCAAGGTCCAGCTGCCCTCCTTGCGGCCACGCTGCACAGCCATGTCCAAATGGGTCTGGGGACACACTCCTGCTGTGGGGTCCTCACCTCTGTTTGCATCCTTAGGAGAACCAGGGTATCGCTGGACGTCTCTGTATTAGAAACCAGATTGCAGAAATTAACTCTGTTGAAAACCTTTGCTCTCCGGAAGAGGAGGACTTCTGTGTAACAGAAAGCTTACGGCGCAACCCAGAAGTATTTTTGGAGCAATAATAGTATCTGCTATCAGAGTTAATTCTGTCTGTCTTTGGCTAACTTACTTAGCCTGAAGGAAACCAGATAAGAGGAGTTTTGTTTTGAACATGTCTCCACCCAGAGCTAAGGGAAACCTTTCTGCTGACGGACGGCTCCTGCCCACGTACCGACCGGCACCCACCAGTGCTCCCCAAGGCTGCACGTGAAGGACGTGGTACACAGGGTCCAGCTTTGCCACAAGTTTTCATACGGTTCAAGCCACCGGTCTCTTCTGACCCGTTGCTGAGCTTCAGCCCTAGCCCTCCGGGTCACATCCAGGTGTAACCTGGAAAAGGCTGGATTCATCACCCTCCAGGCAAAGGGAGCGAACCTCACTCTTCTTGCTTATCCTAAAGGGCTGGTCTTTGAGTTAAACTTTACAATATAAAAACTTGCAAAGTGCATTTCTAAAACTCACACATTCAATAAAACCCCCTTATACGAATTAGCCCAAACCTTACAGTATGCTCATACTGCAAAAAAGATCTTTTTCCACTTGTTTTGAAGTGGGCAAAGCCTGGTAAATGCTCCTAATTGCTTGTTGTGGTCCTTATATTTTGTGCTGGCTTATACCACATTTTAGTTATATTTTCATGTGAGCGCTTTTATATTACGATGACAGTAATTATGGCTTAATGGAAGGTGCCTTTTTCGTGGGTTTGGGAGAGCACAACATCATACACATGTGTTTCCAAACAAATGATGCTGGCTGTTACCCCCAGCGTTTCTATGCAGACCTGATGCCTCTCTATCACCACGCACCATCTGCACAAGGAATGGCGAGCACAGGAGATGGTGAGACCAGATGATACAAATGGAGGATTTCAAGGATTTTCCAGGCCTGGTCCTGGTGCTGATCTGCCCCCCGGACAGGGAGATCTGCCCCGGTAGCCATCCTAGTCCCATCACTAACTCTCTGAAACAGCAATGTCATTTTTCATCCCCAACCTATTCAAGAGGATCGCCGTCTGCCCTGCCACCCTCTGAAGGAGGGATAGCTGCCTCCACTGTGGCACTGGCAGAAGTGCTCTAAGCTAGTTCTCTGATTCTTCTAATTAATATTTCCGTAATAAGATTTTCACTAGTGAGAGAATTCACATTAAAAGGCTTTTCTTGTCCAATATTCCTTCTCATTTTTCTTCCTTGTCTGTTATTAACATCTGTTGAACAAAACTGACAACAACAGGGGATCCATTACTGTCATTCCAGGGGCGCACCATCAGTCCAGATGCTTCACAGGGTAAAACCAAAAATATTCCTCTCATGTTCGAAAGGGAGGGAGTCAAACACTAAGTAGATACCCTTTATCACTAAAAACATTATTTTTTTATGGAAACTATGTGATATCTGGTTATTCAACTTATTAGTACGTTTTGTACTTTCCCCCTTTGGGCGTCTCTCTTTATTTGTTTTTCTGTTGTTTATAGTCAAACCATATTATCTCATTGCATCACTCAGTCATCGCGTTAGCTGGCACCAGTCCAGCTTTATTCAGCAAGCATATTAATCTTGACAATGCACCTGGGGTTTCACTCATTCTTCCTTTGGCTTTTAATAGACATGTCCCCATGCACTCAATTTATTACCTTGTTTATATCAAAGAGCGAACTGAAGAGCTGTGCACCCGAGTAAATCACCTCAATTATCAAACTCGGCTACTTGACCAAAGGTTTTAAAACACTGTAAAGTTATACTTAAACCTCCACACTCAACGACATGAAGAGATCTTAGTTAGCAGCCCATAACACATACCTACCCCAGAGAGGCAATGTGCTTGTATGAGTTTATGTGCTTTTTTGGTTAGCAATCCTTTAAAAGTTCTTTGAGTAAGCAGCTGTTCCAGGTAAGGAAGAATAAAGCAGTGTGAGTAACGTAACAGAGGAAAGATGTGCTCAAGCTAAGAACCCCCCATCCATGGTTGACTGTTCAAATACTGGCACCCCAGGAACCGTAGCTCCTGGCTTTCAGTGTCCCAAGTTAAGGCGGATTTGACTAGAATATAGAAGTACTTCAGACATCGGAAAAATAAATAACAAGGCAAGTAGTTTATCACAGATGTGTTAGCAAAAATGAACAAAACAAGGTATGTAATGACTGAGAGAAAGATAAGCAATCCTGACAAGCCCAGCCTGATACTTTCTGTACTTCTCCAATGCCTTATGAGTCTCTTGGTTCTGAGAATTCAACCAGAAATCTAAAAATCATTAGCTTTATTCTAAGTTTTTTTCCCTGGTATTTCCATTTCTAGTCCAATTAGCAACACCTCAACAACAATTTCTCTCTCCTGGCATTTCAAATCCTTACAGGAAGGCTGTCTGCTTTTCAGCAGGAGATGTAGCTCTGATGTGAGCAGAAGCCTGAACACCCAGGGATGCTGCAGAGTGAGGTCTGGCTGGAGTCAGGCATCGCTGACACCAGAGAGCATCCATGCTCATCGAAATCACGAGGGAGACGCCGAACTTAATTCATATAGAGCCAGGTGCCCCTGGAAACAGAAGATCAAACCAGTGGGCAAGCTCAGAATTAATGCGGTTATTAATGAGTATTGGAGCAAGAAGCTGCCTGAATAGATGAATATGCTGAGAAAATCTGAACTATTGCAATGACAAACAGCAGCAGAGGTTGCAGGCTACCGAGGGTGTCAGCAACCAACAGAACCATTTGCTGTGTACTTAGGACACCTCCAGAAACACCCTCTTCTGCTTTCTGTCAATGTTTAGACTCACTGGGCATCGCCTCCTCCTTCTGTTAACACTGAGAGCCCAGCTGTGGAACTGAAACAGCCATGTTTACCGGTGCCTTCTCTGAATAAGCAGCAAGCTTTCTTTCCCATACATATTTGCATTTCTACAAAATTTTCTGTTTGGGTGGGCACAAGTTGATTTTCCTCACTTCTCTGCAGGGTAACGTACCTCCTCCCAAAGTTTCCCTGTGTTGAGACAGTGAAGCCGATCAAGACACCATTATCCGACCAGACACAACAGTTGCACCAGGAGAGATGCTAACTGTTTTAACATCATTCCCTGATCTGCTGTAATTTGTACAGGGGGACAGGGTGAGGGTTGCAGAGTTATGACTACTCTCATTTAAGACCACGATTACCTTAACGGACCACTTTCAAAAGGCTCTTTCTCAGTCCCGGCTGTTTGTTAATGATCACTTCATCATCGTCATCTCAGGCAACCTATCCAAGCTGGCAAATATTTGGGTTGATAACTACGAAGTAAATTCAAGATTTTGCATCTCCTGCTCCGGCGAGGGTGCTGAGACTGACACCAGTGCAAGCTGATTTTCTCATTTTGCATTTGCAGACGAGCTGTTGTCTTTATCCCAACCGAAAGGCACCGCTGCCCAGGCCCTGCACTCGGAGAGCACCCACCGCCCCTGCGCACGCTTAACCCCCCCGCAGCCCAGTTAAAGGCTTTCCTGAATTTTAGACCAGGCTCTGATTCAAAGCAGGCTGCAGAGGGAAAAAGAGTCTTTCTGACATGTTCTGAGCAATTTTACTGTTGCTTTTTTCCTCTCCCATTCAGCGGAGGAATTGTTCCACTTCACTCCAAAGGGATGTCATTAATTCAGGTGTCTGTGCTATAAATGTGTATTTTGCTGATATGTTGTGTGTCATTCACAGCAAAGTCTCTCCCATCTCACAGTTCTGCAGCACAACAACTATCACAGTTTGGAGCCAATGCACCATTGAGGAAAATAATTATCCAAAAAGTAATTAAATTAATTGACCAGGGAAGTGATTCTGTGAGGCTGTGGGGATAATTAAAACTAACACATGTTTTGATGCATTTATAGCATAAATGCTCAGGGCCACAACGTTAACTGGCCTTTTCAGCTCCATCCTTCACCCAGTGCAGCCATCCTGGCAGCTGCCTCCCTGCCCACCGGTGCAAACTGGAGTAATAAATATGTATAATGCACTTTGTTCTTAATGATATTCATGTGAATGGGACCCACATTCTTGAGGCTCAAGAGGAACACGACTGAGATTTGTAATATCATAAAGGCAAAAGAGAAGGTCGACGCAGAACTGTTATTCACCAAATCCCTTAAAAATAGAACTCATTGAAGCTAGCAGGGAGGATGTTGAAACGGATAAAAGGAAAGGTTCATGAATTGTCTGGTTTTCGTTCAGTTTTCAGAGCAGGTAGTGAACTGGAAACTGCTGCCAGGGGAGGCTGTGAAGCTAAAGCACAAAAAGGGGAATTAGGTGGATTCATGGACAACAGGTCTGTAAACAGATACTAATAGCAGCAGGCAGGGATGTGCCCCTGACACCTGGGGATTACGGGAAAGAAAGAATTTTCTACCTCATCTACTTCTGGCCCTGGGTCCGCGGTGTCCCTTTGCTCTGCTCTGCATGGGGAGACCCGGGGCAGCCCTGGCGGTCCTGTGCCATGGGCTGCCACATGCCGGAGATGTCCCACTGCTCCTGGATGCCCCCCGGCGAGGTGGCCCTGGGGGGACAGCTGTGCCCCCCGGCTCCGGGGAGGGCCAAAGGCGCATGCTCAGAGGGCCACAGAGATGCCACGACCTGCTGAAAGCCAGTTTGCTTGTACGTATTTGAAAAATACCTTGAAAGAACAAACATCATCTGAGCAGGAGACAGATGGGTGGACAGTCTTAATTAACTGTTTCTTCTGGCATATTTTTAATTATTTGGTTGATATTTCTGCAGTCCATTACAAACTTCATTAAATTTACTTGCCTCACAGGCATTTCTACCTCTTACAATCGGCCTCATTCCTGTCAAAGATAAATTGCTTAATGGGATAAGTTGATCCTACAACAAATGGAGCTTGCTTTGAACTTGTGTTGCGAAGCACTACAACGCTACGCACCAGGCAGAAGGTTTCTCTGTTGTTTATCTTTGTAGTGATATGGCATGAAATAAAAACAGGTGCCACTTTGCTACCTGAGCTGCATTCATCAGACTGTACAGAGATTAAAAAATACTAGTCAAGTCAAATGAACAAAACAAACTAAACTAGAACGCTTAATAAAAGACTTTCAGTTCTTTGATGTCTGTATTTAGTATTGATGTGTTGCAGCTACCCAGACATTTTCCAAACTTAGTACTTTCCGCTAGAACAAAGCAAGCTCCACTGTTTAATTGTTTTAAACCATCTCTTGATGGTTTACCAGATCCTTTAATTCATATTTTTGAGAAACAGCTGACAATAGTTTCCACGTTCTATACCTATCGCGACGTTACAGCCTCCTAACATCTCTCTGCTTCCATCACCCCTCCTCCAAATGATGAAGATGCCCCGGTACAGGGCAATACCTCATCACCCTCATGGAGCCAGAAGGTGCCTCAGGGCAGCTCCCAGTCCCACTGGTTTATGACGCTGCCCTGTGTCTTGGTAAGTTGCTTTTCATTATGTGAATCATGCCACTGAAATCAGACCGATGGGACTCTTTAGTATTATGTCATGGTTGGAGAAACCAGAATCTATTCTATAATTACAGTAACTATAATGCTTTAATGTTGATGTGGGTGTAATCTCTTAATTAACACATACTTTAAAAAGCGCTTAATGCTTATGACAAAAAGCACTGAAACTTAATGCACTAACTCAATAACAGCATAACCTACTTTCTTCCAAATAAGAAAGCAGGGAATTATTAGACATCAATGCATCATTCGCTAATGAGTTGTAATTCTGTAGTAATTTACCTACTGGTTGATGAGAAATGAGAGATTTCCAAAATATGTTAGAGTGTGGTTCCAGAAAACTAGTTCAACATCAGGAAAAAAGAAGTTATTAAATTTTTCTCCATAGTGCACCTGGAATAATTAATTAGTTGGCAGACCGCAAAGCATCCATTGCAGGGCTCAGGCAAACCGGGATTGCACGCGGAGGCGAGGGGCAGAGCCGGCCGTGTGCGTGTGCTCCCCGAAGCGGGCATTGTGCTGTGTCCACATGCTGCCCTTCCCTTGGGTCTCAAAAGCTATGACCCTAGAAATCTGTTCCCTGTAACTCCCAGTTATTAACAGAATTGTTGCTGTTACTCTGGCCTTTTTAAAAATAAACACTATGAATCTACTGTAACATCAGAAAGGCTTAGGGAATTTTCTCTGCAAAATCCACGATGGAAAGGTATTATTTTTTAATGAAAAGACATGGTTCAGATGGCACTGCCTCCCTCTTATTGCTGTAACAGTTGCAATCATGTATTTCACATTCTCCTAATGCATACTCATGAGTTATTTCTGGAAAGACATAGCATATTTACTAATAACAGAGAAAAAAAAATCACAAAAATCTGATTTCCTCAAGAGATAAGCCCCTGGGCTTAGGGCTGGTCGCTGTGGACAGAGCAACGCACCAGCCTTGCAGCAAGGATCCCTCCTCCCAGACCCACGCTGCAGCGCCTGCGCAGGGCATACACCCTGGCTGGTCCGACGATTAACACCTCCAAGGGATGGAAGTGCCAACGGACGCTCAGGAAAGCAGCGTGATGTGTTCAAAGACCCTGAAATTACTTTGAAACCTGAAGGTCCATTTTCAGAAGTGACATTATAAAACGCCAGCAGAGCCGCTCCTGCTCCAGGGGAGAGCCCCGGCTACTTCTTCTGGTTTAGCCAGCGGAAGAACATACTGTATCAGCCCTATGGACAGTCGATGTGCATATACAGCACGATTTCTAAAATATGTACTTAAATTCTCAAGGTTCATAGCTTTCAGAAGAAAGCTCTGACTTCTTTACCGCCTGCTACAGATGTTTCCACAGCAGTAACACAGTGCTGGTGCTGCTCAGACTCCTAAAGCATTTCCAGGTTTAGATAGGAGGGTATTTATGCAAATTCTATGTACTCGTCTCATATGTGTCTAAGTATGGGCTATGGCTCAAAAGCCCTATCAACACCACCCTTATTTAATAAAAAAACCCACCACCCAACTTATTTTCCAATAAAGTGTGAAACATCTGCTTAAAAACCACCACCCAACTTATTTTCCAATAAAGTGTGAAACATCTGCTGGAGATATTTGAGGGACTGTAGAACTACAGATGCAGAATGTCAAAAGGATCTACGCAGTAACTGAAACACCTACTTCAAAATACAGATTTCAAGCAGGTCAGACTATATGCATGTTTTTCTGCTTGTTATTTGCTACTTTTAATACACTTCCTTGTCATCCCAGCTTACGCTGAAGCACAGATCGCTATTTCCAGGGGGTTTGAAGCACTGGTGGTGCACTGGGAGAGAACTCCCTGGTGCTGCCAGGGTTTCAGGTGCTCCTCTTGTACGTCACGCGATGGTTTGAACGTTCACTGCTTTATGTTTCAGCGTCTAATTTTAGATCCCTTGAACCACACTGGGTTTCTGTCTTTGGGAAAGGACTGTCATCACATTAAAATACTGCACATTATATTGAGTCTGTCATAACTCAGAAACATATATCAAGGAGAAGTGTCAAAATGTTAATTTCAGGAATAAGATTAGTAATTTGTCTATTATATGTCCCCTTTTTGTTTTGCCAATTGCTATAGACTCAGCTTCATCTCTCACTTTTGAAGGGAACTGATGTTTGACTTTTTTCAAGATCTGCCTTATTATATTCTCTGCAAAGCAAATCTGAGTTTTGCGATTGCATATTTTCTGTCAAATATTTCTCCTTTAACATGGCAAATTAATTCCACATCTTCCCTGCTTTTGAAACTGCCTTGAAAATTGTGTGTTTCCTATGAGCTCAGTTGTGACAAAATGTTAAATGAAAGTAACAGAAAATATCTTCAACACAAATGAATTAAACTAAATCTTAAAGCAGCTTGCTTGAGCGAGAAGGCACAGACGTTCTCCCCACTGCCTTCTTTCAAACACTTCAGAAAACACAGTTATGGGGACATGCTGGAGGACACAGTTTTCTTAAAAGAAAAAGGGGTGTGGGGGGAAAAGCCAAAGCAAGCCAGGATGGAGCTCTGTGTACATCAAGCTACAAACTGCCCTGAGAGCAATGAAGAAGCCTGTGCTGCTGGAGCTCTTCTTAATGATACCATAAACGCAGACATCGCTGCTGGCAGCACAGAGGTGTTGGTGCAGCGAGAGCCCTGTCCAGGACGTCCCACCCAGACCCTTCTTCCAGCCCGACAGGGCTCATCTGCATTTGTCCACCTCTTACACTCCCAAACATCTTTGGAGGTGGAAATGCAAGCAGCATTAAGACTGTCAGCTTGAGAGAAATGGCAAAAAGCAATTAAAGATTAGAATAAACAAACAGGAGGCAACTGAAAGAGCTGAATATGAAAAACAACTTACTGCTTTAACTGCAGCAAAGTTAAGCACCTGCCCTATTCTTGATGTTTTGCTTTTTTCCCTAGAGCATTTTCCCATGAAACGCTGTAATCCCAACAGTCCATGACACAGAAGAGCCAGGGCTACCAAGAGGAGGAATCAGGCAAATCAGCGTCTCATGAATAAGAAGTGGGATGCTGAGAGGTCTTGGGGTAGAAAGAGCAGCAGAAAAGCAAAGATGACATTCCTCACAGTTAGCGGAAGTGTTTTACTCTGCCGAAACTTGAAATAACCAAGAAGAAAGAGCTTACATAAAAGGATTCAGAATAGCTGCAACATCAGGAGAAAAAGTAGTGCAAGAGACATGTGTTATTGTTGCCCGAGACTGTGAAGTATTTTTGTCCATGCACCCAGAGCTAAGCACCTACTTCCATACATTAAAACCTAGATGAGACGTACCCGCATGAAGGAGCTAATGATCTTTCCACACCACTTGCTTCATTTGTCACCACAGCAGCGGGGGAAAAGTCCCACAAAACCCCCCAAACACACAAGACCCTTCCTCTAAATCTCAGCTTCTCTACTGGCTTGGCATGCTCCTGCCTGGTGTAAGCCGAAGGGATAACTGGGCTTTGTCTCAGCTCAGACTCCAGTTTTGTGTCCGATACGTCAATTTCTTGCAAGGGACATTTATGCCAAAGAACAAACGCTGACAACTGCAAGCATCGGCGCTGGGAACAGTGCCGTGCCGATCACAGTGAGCTCCCGACAGCCCCCAAGCCACCAGCGGAAACCCCTCCAGGTGCCGGCCCCATTCCACCCAGCCGGGGGCCGTGCCCCCCGGTCAGCCCCCGGGCTGCCAGCACCGCAGCAGCAGGCGGGGAAGATGGCACAAGCACTTTAAGCAGGCTGCAAAATCATCCGCGGCCCATCTACCTAAGACTCTCTACCCCCTTCCCTCCATTTTTCATCATCTCCCTGCTCCAGTTTTCCCTGCAGAGCCCAGCTTTGTTCCAGGAAAGGCAACACCAAGCTTGCTGCTCAGCAGCAAAAGCACCAGGTTAGATCAGGAAGATTTCATTATTTTTTAATACTACGCCTCCCACCTGCCCCTTGGCAAATGGGCACCCAGGGAGGGGATGGGAAGGTGGTCCTTCAGCCCCTCCTGGCAGCGGGGACGTGTGGTTCATCACCAGGATGGTGAGAAGGACCACGCTGCCTTTCCCCAGGGACGCTTTTCCCGTGGGAGTTTGGGAGCTCACACTGAGCCCCCTCTCCTTTTCCAGGAGGAATAAACTGCAGAGGGGAGAGCTGAGCCCTGCAGGGCTCCCAGCTGCCGACAGAGGCTCACCGTTTTATGCATCACCAGCAGTAATAAAGTGAGCGTGCAGGCCAAATTATTTCCTCACTTACATCTGTGCAACCCCATTACCCTTTAGTGCAGTCACACAGGCATAACCAAGGGCATAATGTGAAGGCGGCGCACCCGAACAAAGAATTGCTGCTGCTGCCTCGTCCTTAGCTGTGCCGCTCCGTCGAGTGCATCTTTAATGCAAAGCTCTGGCAAACTGATAGCCAACAGAGGAGAGACATAGGCAAGCTGCTGAGACAATAAAATTCAGCGCTGAATTAAAAAAAAAAACCCACACCGTAGTTTCAGCTCAGGATTTGAAGTAGAAACAATCACGCTAATTGAGAAAACGTGTCCCAGGAAGGAGGCAGCTCTTCCACCTGCTCCCCAGGCAAAGCCTTCTGGAGGCACCACAGTTGCCACACAACAGTTGGACTCCCTCACAAGAAATTTCATAGAAAAGTACATAATCTTATAATCATTGCCTCTGTAAACAAGTCATAACATCTCGATTACAGTGAGGGTCCCCTGTGCTCTGGTAGTCTGTATATAATATTGCTAATTTAGAAAACAGAAGAGATTCTCTGAAGTTCAGAGACTTGCCCACCTCCCTCCAAGGAGAATCTAAATGGAGTTTTCTGCACTACCCATCTGTTCATTTTTAGACAACATGTATACTTTTTTCAAGATTAGACTGTTTTCCTCATCTTGATACAGATCTGTAGAGCTTTTGTAAGAACAATCCGGGACACGGACTCAAGCTGTAGTGAAAGATCCCCTGCACTGACAGAGCAGCCCTGGTTATTGCACAAGTATTTAAATAAGAAAGAAAAAAAAAGCAGACCAAAAATACCCATATTCCTTTTCGCAACTATGAGAATTATGGGCAACTCGTATGAGATTATCAAGGACATCAAGAAAACCCATTTTCCTTTAGGTACAGAAGGGGGTAAGCCTTAACACTGCCGCTCATTTGTTGGGGTAGCGGCTGCTGGCTCATTCCCACGTGCAGGGACCCAGGAAATCAGGGAATGCTACATCCCGGGGGGGAGCACCCCCTGCCTGGGAAGGGCCCGCGCGCCACAGGGGAGATCCGGTCAGCTCCTGTTAGCTGGAACAGATGCTTGTGGCAGATTTCATGTGGCCCTTTTTGGTTTAGGAAAAGGATTCGTAATCTCTTCAATAAATGAATAGCAGCATCCTGGAGTAATTGCCTTTGTAAAGGGATGGATAGAAAAGGAAAAAAAGAGCAACTTGTTTCCCAAGTCTGGCAAGTGTAACTGTTGGGAGCAGATTTCAAGGAGAGAACAGAAACAACCCATTTGGGTGCTTTCAGCTTACTGCCATAAAGCAATTAGTGATCATTTTTTCATTTATTCACCTTCCAATGAAACAGGTCTGTGAACTTTTCTGCCACGGGCAACGTTCATAACAAATGGAAAAGAAAGCGACTGCAGGGCAGGGCAATAAGCGGCACCAGCCCTTGCCCTGCCCGGGCGCTGCGGAGCCCCACGCTGCAAGCTGCCCTCTGTGATTGTGCAGCACGTTGCAGCCACAGCAGGGAGCAAAGCTGCTCCGCGGCTGCCTGTGCCTGCCTTCAGCGAGGGAAAGATGCACGCTTGAAACACCAGGCAAGAAACTGCATCCTCGTAACCATCACCGAGATGGTCCCAGAAAGAAGGAAATACAAACTGGGAGGCTTATTTCATCCCGTTGGGTGGGATATGAAGACTTCTTTCAAGGGGAAGAATACGTGTACGTATAGCAATTGTAAAGCTCCCGGCAGCACCAGACACCCTGAGAAAGAGCCGCTGCAGTCACGTCAGGGACCCCGCTTCTCCCTTTCCACCCCGTTTTCAGAGATCCGAGTATAAGCAGCTGGTGACAATTCCAACCACAGCAAAAACTTCCATCTGAAAGATGGCAGGATTTGATTCTGAAAACTTCCCTGTCTCCTCCTGTCCTTTTTCCCCCAGAACAAGTATTTGAAAGCTGTGAAGCCCAAATTCAAAAGCAAGAGTCACCAAAGAGACTTTAAACAGGAATAATGAATAAACAACTTCTTTAACCTCAAGCTCATCCAGCACCTAGACACAACATGTCATTTTTCAAGCCCAAAATTTCAGACTCTGGGTACTGTACTTTCATCTTCCACCATGACAGCTTGAGCTTCTTAGAGCTTCTGCGTCCACGCTTTCTCCACAAGTGCGTAGGAGAACACTTTGATTACCATGTGGCAGGTGAGGGAGGACACGTTTCTCCCCAGGAAAGGAGGCAGGAGCCGCTTTGTGCACACTTAGGGAGCCCCAGGTGAGTGCAAAGCCCCGGGAAGTGCCTCACTCACAAATCCGCACCTGGGAAGCCTCAGCAGATGCACCAGCCACGGGGCAGCCACACAGCTCGCTGACACGCTGCTGCGCTGCAAGAGAGGTGCATCTCGCGGGGAGCTCGGCTCGGTGGTCACCGCTGGGTGCCACGGGCAAGGAGCAGAAGAGCATTAGGAGGTGTGGTGGACTCCTCTGCCAGGGGCACAGGAACAGCGGTGGAGAGGTTCTGCAGCAAGGAAGCAAATGCACTTTAAGTGAAGAGATGCCTTTTTGTGTGCATTAAGGTGGTGCATGAATGCCAAAGCTTTCCCTGTGCCTCCTCCTGTTTCTTCACCTCCAAATCCAAGACTGGATGGGCTAGCTGCTCACTCCCTCTGTCATTCCCTACCCTTCTCCATAGCAGAAAGGAGAAGATAGGAGTTGACAGTACCTAGATTATTTATAAGGATTAACTCCCACAGGGCTCCTCCTGATGCGCAGCAAACACTTGTTATTATGCTACCCCATCCTAGTGAAAACCACTCGATGCTGATGCAGTAATCAGTCGTCCGCAGAACAAAGTCCTTTAAAAAAAAAGACAGGAGGAGACCGGCTTGAAGCCCTAGCAGGCTCGAGCATATGAACAGCAAGGTAGCTCATGGTTCGGTTTCATTCCCCTGTGGCTCTCATTTCCTTTCCAGGTCCCATTCTAATAGACTAACAAGAGCAGAAGTAGGTGCTTCCTAATAATATTAGACCTCTTTTGGGAACAGACTGTCCCTCTGCACGGAGGATGCACCCAGAGCGTGAGCACATTCAAACAGGGATTTGGGGCTTTTCTATTGACCCTTCTTACAGGTTTTATCAGTATAATACCTTTTAAAGCCAGAGTAGATGTTTTAGCGTAACCATTGTAACCTTTCCAGAGGTTGAGTTAAGCTAAAATCTCGCAGCTGCAGGAAACACTGGGCACCTTATGTGAGTCATCCCATCAGCGGGCAGCCCCAGGCTGCCAATCCAAACACATTTTAAAAGCTAATCAGGGCCAAATGAGGTGGATAATTTGGTGGATATTCCCTGGACACTTCCTAACTCCTTGCTGCTTTTCACAAGGAATCGGGGTGTAAAGGGCAATGCGTTGGCTCAGCTGGTGTCATTGCTGGGCAGATCCCATGTATGGCAACGTTTGACCTTAGCTGCCAATTAGAGGCAGCCAAATGGCCCCTCAGCCGGGCTTTTCACAGCTGCGATAGTCGCTGGCCGGCACGTGGCTGTGCTAGACGTCGCCCTCCCGCCTGCTCCGGGCACGCAGAGTCCCCAGGCACTGGGGTCCTCGCCACAGCCACGTCAGGGGTACGGGACCGACATCATCAGCAGGTGAAAATTCGTGACCTGGGGCTCATGGGGTGATGCAACAGTATGCATCATTCTGGTTTGCATCGTTATGGTTCGGACGCACTGAAATCTCTGGAAACAAGGTATTGCGCTTTGCTACTGAGAGAAAAACCAGCTTTTCTTTCCAGAAATCAGCTCAACTTCCCTACCAGGGAGAGAAAAGAACTGTGCAGCTGTGCTCTCCCAGCTTGGGGAAGAAAATTCCATCAGGCCTGGCCTCACAGCACAGCATAAGCAAAGGGTTAGGATCATCTGCAAAGATCACAGCAGGGAGAGAACTTTACAGCACCCCGCAAATTGCAAGAAACACCATTAATGCTAAAACAATAACCCTCTGCACATACACACCCACACAATCCTGCCCAGCACTGTGCCACCGGGGGCTCAGCAGCTTCTGCATTCAGTCAGTGTAGGAGGGTTGAAGAAAGGGAAGCATGTTCTTTCCCGATGAAGAGAAAAACTCCAGCAGCCAAAGGAAAGACGTGAGCGCAGGCTGGTGAGCCCCACAGAGCACGGAGCAAGGGGCGCTATGCAGGCAATGGATCAGGCACCATTTCCAGCTACTGATCTGTTCCACGCTCTGGCTAATTACCACTATTTCACCTTGAATTTTAAGTTCCATTTAATTCAGTCTAAATTCCAGTGCAGATCTTTGAAAAGAAAGCAAGCAGGAGGCTGGGGACCCAGGGGAAGCGTGGCTAGGCACTGTGCAGGAGCAAACTTTTGCTCCTGGCTGGCTCGGCAGAGACGGGGCTCCCAAAGCAAAATGCACCCTCCCGAAACATCTCTGCCTTGGTACCCGCAGCCCTTGTTCCCATAAGGCCCATCTCAACTGCAACGGTGAAACTGAGCTAGTAGGTGTTGGAGCAAGGTACCGACAGACAGAGCTCACGCTGGGTGTGCCCGCTCAGTGCAAGGACCAGCACATCTCCACCGCAGCCCACTTCGGCCCAGCTCCCGTTCCGCTCACCATTACAGCAGGAGATTGTCTGCCAAAAGCACATTTAGCACCGTGACTAATCTCTTCCCCTGATGGCTCTCAGCCCCACAAGGGAGTATCTCCAGGGGAGCGTTTCATCTTGTTACAGGCTTTTCTATGGAATAGATATGTGTGAAACCAAAGTAAAAATCTGAGCCATGGGTGCCTCATGAGCCAGGCAGCCTCGCTGTCTGTTAGGTGCTTGCATGGTTTGCTCTTCACTTGTGATTTCTTCTGCATTAGTAAGTCCAGTCCTGAGAAACACTACTTATCTAAATTATATTTTGGGCTTTATTTTTCCTGCTGTAGAAGGGTAAAAATCCAAAAGCATGCACAATGCTTAATATTTTCCCAAACTTTTATGTAAGAGCATCCAAGCAGACAATAAATGCCACAAATAATTCTTGTACTTCCAGAGAAAATCAATGTCCTTATCAACAGCAAGTGGTAGCTGCAGTTATGAATATTTAACTTACAATGTTTCTGTGAGGTTAGAAATGCCTTGCATACCCCCAGCCCAGCCCTGTAATAAACCCTATGGTCTTAGGGGATATTTTTTAATAAAAAGAAATAAAAAACATTAAAGCTAAGTCATTAAGAGCTGGAAGTAGTCATGAATGCCCATTGCAATCTGTGCAACCCATCAGTATAACATATCCGTAAGTTAGGGCCACTTCCTAATGTATTTCAAATTTATTTCTTTTTGTATGATAAAACCATAAAATGTTCTTTGCATTGCTAAATAAACAGCAAAGCAGTTCACTTTAGGATGATACCAGTACTCAAAAACTAAACCAAAGAATAAGCCAAAACCAAGGGCAGACCCATCTGTGCACGTTAAGTGCCGTTGTTATTGCCATAGCACATCCAGAAGAGCGAGGCACCGTGATTTTCCCGGATTTGGCATTACTGGATGCTGGAGGTGATGTAGGTATTCTCCAGGAGCACCAAACCCAAGACATCTGGCCAAATGTTTTGGCCAAAAGCCTTTGCTTTCTCTCTTTTGCCTTCTGGCCTTCAGTCTACATGGTTTAAGTTCTCTGAATCTTTTTTTTTTTTTTTTTTTTTTAAGCATAACAAAGACTAAATACGTGATTAGAAGAGCCAAGCCAAGCCAGCCCAAGCCCTACATGGCTATGTGGCTCCTGGAGCGAAGGCACAAAGCCCCCCCAGCGCCCGAACCCCTGCTCATTCAGGCACTGCGCTCTTGGGAGCTTTCACTCTGTTCTTTTCTACTGGGCAGCCTGCTGGAAGTTTTCATTAGCTTTTTTTCCAATTAGATATTCTAGAACTGCCTGGCTGCTGGTGTTCCTCTCATCTCTCTACCTTGCCAGCTAAACCCTACAAGTTTACAGACAAACATTGAAAATAAACCAATGACAGCAACAACGCATCCGATCACGCCTCCCCCAGGCTCAGAAAACTGTTTACAGCTCGTTCTAATGCAGTTCCGAAATGAAGGTTCCTGGCTTTATTTCCCCAAAATCTTTTAGAATCCTCTCAAATTTATAAAGTTATTAAAAATATTAAAGTTTGTCCTCTAGGAAATTATAGTAATTTGTAGCTACATCCAAATTTAAAAAAACAAGCCTAAGTGTATTTTTTCTTAGAAGATTACATCCTGAAAAATCTTCCCAAGAAGCTCCAGCAACAGAATGTTAGTATTGTGGGGATGAAGCCCAGGAGCCGGGGTGCATTCTGCTGCCAGGTTTGCAGGTGATGCGCCCCGTGGTCCAGCAGCGCTGCAGGAGGGGCAGAGCTGCGCTGCTCGGCGATGCACGCCAGCAACACGTATGCGCGTTGATAAACCTCTGTGCAGCTGAGCCCAAGGGCTGCGGGACCCAGCCCTGCAAACTTGTTGAGGTCCTGGGGTGAAAATACTTGATTGAGCTATTTTTGATGTTCTTCAGATGAGATCCTGGACTTTTTAAATAGGTGATACGATTTCTGGACGGATACTGACATTTTCAGTGGAGATCTCCCAAAGCCCTGCCCTTTGCTGGGTAGGAAGGGATGTGAATTATGGAAGTTGAATAAATACTCAATGTTAAAGCTTCCCTTAACTAAATGACTTGTATGCATAAATAACGTGGGGAGCTGTCAATAAAATCATCCACAAATTCTGTCAAATAGAAGAGTAATTATGGCTTCTGCTTGTTAGTAATAAACTGATACATTAGCTGAGCTTACACAAAACACAAACACCTTCTGATTTCATTGAAGATTAATGCTTATGTGCCAAATTACCAGACTCAACTTAATTGCTCTTTTTTTTCTTTGTTAAATGATAAGCAGCAGTGGTTCTGGTGACCTTGGATTTACATAGACCTTCAGTCACAGGAAAATCATCTGCTTTTATTTCCCACTCGGTAGCTTCTCTGGGGGCCGCAGCATCCCATGTCCCCTTCTGAGCTGGAGCTGCCCTGCAGAGCCCAGCTCTGGGGTTCATGCCCAACAGGATACACCCGAACCCACGGTCCCACAGAACTGTTTTTGCCTCTATGTGACAACCTAAACCTCCCGTTTTTATTTCTGTGAAGACGACATAGCTCCTTTTCTTTCCCCGTTTGTGTTTTGCCACAATACATTTGCAGAAGAAAAAATAATCACCCAGCTACTTCCCATCTCTATGGCAACGTCGCGCTCTGGCTCCAATTGATAAATACTTCACAAAACCCTCTTACTGCAGGTTAGTTGTTGCAAAAATTATACACTATCACTCACAAATAATTCCATAATATTTAACATGTTCTCTGGGTGAAGAGTAATGGCCTGATTTTAGCCCTCGTACATGTGAGCTCCCTTCATTTTGCCCGTGGTTTTCAGACAGCAGGGAAGTGCAGACACAGCTTAATCCATTTCTGCGTCCAAGCAGTGCATTTGCAGGTTTCTGCTCGATATCTCAGTAACTAAACGGCTTCACATGAGAACGCAGGACGGTGAGAGCATGAGATCCCACCTACAACCATTTGCAGACGGCCACTTAGAGAAAGCTGCTGTTGCACATCTGTCCGTTACCTGCTCCTCCCACCCCAACCCTTGCTCCATAAACCCACCTCTGCCAGTAAAGAGAGAAAAGAAATACAGGAATGTCCTCGCTCATCTCCCAAGGATAAAACCTGGGAAGGACTGAGCAGAGAAACCAGGGGAGAAGGGAAGGTTTCCACATTTGTGTTCTCCTTCACAAGCAAGGAAAGGGGCAGAACTGCCTTGCCCAGATGCCCTGGGTGTCCCTGGCCAAAGCTGCTGGCCTTCCTCCTCCTCCTTGTTGGCTCTTCTTCAGTGGAATCTGATTCTTTTAACTTCAGGCACACCGAGCCAGCAGGAGCTGTTGTCCCTGCTGGAAGGGCCCTCCAGGCAAAGTTCAAATGACCAATTAGTGTCCCTATGTACTTCTAAGCTGCTCTCCCAGTTTGCAAAGGCTGAGTCAGTAACCTTTAAAAATGCAGAGCTTATGGTGGGATGCTCACAACCGCATCCTCAACACCACTGCCTGGTGGTGGGAAGGTGTTGCTGGGGGTCAACTGTCTCATTCTCTCTTATGCCACCGGTATTTCAGGACCTCCCCAGCACACAAACCAGGTCCTGACCTGGGCTGACCCGGCCAGATCCAGGCGCAGGGAGCACCCCGGCACATAACACTCCTTCGGACCAAGACTCCTGCTTGTTGCTGGTCCCTACGAGCCAGCGTGGCCTGGGTGCTTCAGCGGCCACATCAGCCCCTGCCTGTCACAGCCCTGGTAAAACGTCTCAGGAAGAACGTGGGATATTTGTGGACACTGAGCTTGGGATGCCTTTCGGGATGCCCAGGAGGTAACAGGCAACAAGCACTTGCTTCTGCAGCGACAAATGCCGTCAGACCACAGCGTTCAGCAAAGCGTTAGATCTGGATCTGAAGGCGTCCAGAGAAGGGAGTAGCTGGCCAGATTTTCCCAGTAGCTAATGAACCTCAAAGTTCAAAATTTCTACCTTGCTAATTGGATTTTTCTGGCTTCAGCTTAAAGCTACTGGGTCTTTTTGTACCCTTCTCTGAAGAAAGAGCCTTTCAGTACCTGGAGCTTCCTCCCTGTGAAGGTACTTATCCCACTGAAATTAAGTTACAAGCTTCTTTTTGATAAGATAAACAGACTGAGCTCCTTAAGTCTATCACTGTAAAATATTCTCTCCAGTGCTTAATCATTCTTTATTAATCTTTTCAGCTCAGTGACATGGCAGCAGAAAAGTAAAAAAAAAAATAAAATAAAATAAAATCACCCTCAGGAAATAAGCAGAGAAAAAGAAAAAGCCCCACTACAGGAGATAAAGGGATATGCTTTCCGAGGGAGAGAATAGTCCAGGATTTCACAAAAGACACTGAAGTTGTTATACAACTGTAGTACAAAATTACTCCAAAGACTCACTGAGGTGCAGCACTGCTACCCCGCACGGGGAAGGGCGAAGCGAGCCGAGGGAAGCTGCCTAACGCCAGTCTGTGATAAAGGTACATCTTCTGTATTTCTTAAAGCGCCTGACACGCGGAGTTGGAGTCAGGCTGATAAGGTGGGTTGTCCTTTCAGTCAAGGATGTCAACACAGATTTCAACACATTCTTACAAAAACCCTTACAGATGCACATCAGACAGCGGAGGAAAAGGCAGATCTCTATCACAGCGCTTGTGGAACTGCATCAGGGACCACTTCAAAGATGAGTTTATAATAAACATAAACTAGGCTTAAATCAGGTGCTGCGAACCCGATAGCCGGGGCTTCTATACATGATATTTACTGGTTTACAGGTTTATTTGCAGTTGCAAGTCACCGAGCACTCCCAGGATAAACCAGACCCCTGAGATGACACCGAGATTTCCAGCCCTCACACACAGCTCATCCCCCTCCTCGGAACTGCCATGCCCGGCAGAGGGGCACCGTGCCCCCCGCGCACCCGCCAAGATGGGCACCGCCAAGCCAGAGCACCCCAGGAGGCCCCGGGGCACAGAGGGCAGCTCAGCACCCATCCCTGGGGCACAGAGGGCAGCAGCCTCGGCGTGCCGTAGGGGTGTCCCACCAGCTGAAACGTGATGGATTCATTTTGGTCCAAAAAGGTCACTGGTTTTGAACTTCTCATCACAAACTGGCACCCAATAGTTTCTCTGAGAGTGAAAATCGGGGCTGGTTCCACAGACAGAGACGTCTGTGGGACTGTGCAGATGCTGGATTAGGCCCACAGGGCGCATTGCGAGCTGAAGGCACTCCTTCACCTTCCCCTTGTTACCGGAGCCCTAGCCCACACAGAGAACTGCAAAATGCCCGGTCACCCCACACTCCCCCCATTTACACCTTCATTCCTGCTCGTTACCACACAGCAATCGTTGCTCTGCTATGACAGCGAGAATTAATGCTCTTTTTTGCGTATTTTCAGTTCAGTATAGAAATGATACTGGTCATCTTTTGTTATCTTCTAAAACTCCTTGCTCCTGACTTTAACAGCTGGCTATAGTTAACACTTGCAAATCTCATCTCGTTTTTAAAAAATGGTTCCGTTAAAGATGACACTGACAGTGTCATTTGTTATATTACTGACCCTTTCACTTTATTCACTTATAATTTAATTGTCAGTTAAATTTGATCAAATATGTCTGAAGTGAAGCCATTTGCACTAAAAATAATACATCTTCCCCCTTTTATTCCCTGTATTGTGGCAGGTGTTGCTTGGTAATTCAATCAGTGCCTGCCGAAAGCTGCTGTTTAATTAATAAGAAAATGGCTAACCATGTAAGTGAAAAAAACCAGGCATGGATGAAAACCCCTGATGAGAAACGATGGATTCTTGTTAAAATTCGGACATTCTCATTTACACTTTCGCTGGATTAAGAAGAACCAGGCCGTGGTGGAGATGACAGCGGTCGCAGAGGCACTGGGACTTGTGCTCCTGACACCTACGGACCAGCAGTGGCCACCGGCACAGGCTGCCGAGGCTCCCCTTACCCCAGCTCCTCCCCACAGAACGCTTGTGGCTGCAAAATGGTGATTAATGTTGCATTCATTTGGAAACGCAGCGTTTATAAAACAAAGAGAAATTCACTTGTAAACTCTCCGGCCTCGGCAGCCCATGTTGTCACAGACTTGGGAAAAATCCCACGCTGCCAGGGGGATGTTCTGAGAATGGCTGATGCTTCACAGCCTATGAATTGAAGAAACATATCCGAGTGATGAACTGGATATTTTTCCTGATTAGTATATTGTAATTAATCCTCTAAAGAATCCTTGCTTAGGAACTTTATTAAATCCCATTAAGACTAATGAATTGTTGTTGTTTCCTAATTATATAGTTGTTTCTAGTCTAATGAACTGTATATTAATAGACTTATAGAACAGACATTTTACTTTTAGGATGGAAATACTTTAAATAAGAGATATATATTCTTGCTAATAGCATCAGCTGTCAGCTACAGTCTCTTTTAATGAATCTATTGGAAAACACTGTCCTTTTGGATACAGATTTTCCTTATTTTGTTAGCTAAGGCAAACAACAAGCCAAAATGAAACACACTCTGATGTTTTATGTAAAGCAGATATTTTTGCTCCTGTTAATGCAATTTCTCATTACAAAACAAGATCACCAGGTCTCTACAACTGGCTGAATGTTTCTGACTCAAGCCATACCATAGAGGAAAAGCAGTACAGTGCAGGATGGCTGCCCCACTAGAGTTTTTTCCTTCACAAAATAAATCAACAACATGGCTGGTTTCCCAGCTGAAAAACCCATTTCAAAGGAGGTGCACATGGTGACAACATCCACTTTCCCACCCCAAGACTTGGAGCCCACCAGCAACACACAAGCTGGAGGCAAACCCTCGTCGAGACACACACAGCACCAGCAGCGAGATAACTGTGATGAGCATCGCTGAAAAACGAGGCCGTACACAGCTTTCAGTGCCACGCTGAGGGACTAAAAAGCCCCAAGCGTTCTTTAGGTCAGTTTTGGTCACTAGCCTACAGCAGGCGAGATGCACACACCACTCAGTACACGTTTATTTTATTGTCCTCACTAAAAAACGCATTTCCAAGATACTTTGCAACCACTCAGTAGTTCTGCTGAATTTTCTCCTGCAGGAGCGAACTTGCTTTAAGGCTGGCATCTAACGCAAATAGTCCCGGGGCACTTCTGTGCCAGTTTGCCCCCAGAGCTCTTCAGCCCACGCAGATGACAGCATTACATGGGGGGCTGTGCTTCATTAATTCCCTTTCAGCCTCCCACACGCACACGTCCTCCCACGAGCGACCCCAGGAGCCGCCTCCGTTACCTGAACCAGCTGAAGCCGTCTGCGAGCGGAGCTGCTGCCGCACCTTGCAGAGGAGCTGGGAGCTTTGAAGCCCTACCGCAGGGTCAAAGTTGGCGTCCAGGGCTGGAATAAAGGACAAAGCGGTCAGAAATCCTGTCCTCGTCCTGGCCTTCTACGTCTGCTCCCTGATGAGCTGCCCTAGCACAGAGCCCCGGGAGCGCTCGGAGCTGGCAGCTGGCAGCAGCTGGCACGGTCAGCCCTACAGCTGGTTTTATCCAAAGAAGTAAACACAGTTTCTCTGCAAGTATCTCCTGAACTTTTCCTGAGGATATTTTGTAGGGCAAAATAGACATACTCTTAAAATAGGAGCTGCTTAAAAAGTAAGAATTGCTACTGCCTAAAAAAAAAAAAAAAGGTCATCATCTTGAATGCTAATAACATATAATCTTCAACACAGTGCAGCCACACCACAG